>NC_140169.1:80393587-80546227 GCF_963971535.1 Notolepis coatsorum
GTTCAGCGTGTAATAAACTACAAACTACAGTGTGTAGAAACAAACACCTTTTTACATGTTGTACTGCAAATAGTGTCTGTCAAATGAGCCGTACCATTTTCCCCATAGCTATAATATAGAATATACAAATAGCTCCGCAAAGATCATGAAATATCGCGAAAACAGTCACGAAAAGCTGGCCTACTGACCGCAGGATGTGCGGCCAGCGTGGCAGTCAAAGAGTTAAATATCATGCAGTGTTAATTTTGTCAACGAAAATGATGACTAAATATGGTCGTCAACAAAGCTTTTCCCTCTGACTAAATCCAGACTAAAACAAAAAAGACAAAATCCAGACTAAAACAATGATGATTAAAAAAAATGCTCAGACCTGTAGTTGACTAAAACTGACTAAGACTAAAATGAAAAATAAATGAAGGTGACTAAATAATATGTATATACATATTATGATGACAACGAAAAAAGAGCATTTGACACATGACTAAGACTAAAAATTAAAATAGCTGACAAAATGAACACTGGCTATAAGCCAACAAAATTTTAATTACAATAGTTCATGGTTGAAGGATAACAGACACTATATTGAAGCCAACTAGGTCGGGTGAGTTCCTCCATTTGTGACCATCGGACCATCGGGCGTCTACATGAATCTATGATCCCAATAGAAATGTATGTAAATTTGACTGACTGTAGTGGTACATAGAATTGCATTACAAGAGAATAAAATGCCTTTTTTTTCATTAACGAAAACTAGACAAAAATGTCATTCATTTTCTGCAATTAAATCTAGACTAAAACTAAAAAGACAAAATCGAGACTAAAACTGCCTAAGAATAAAATGCTCAGACCTGTAGTTGACTAAAACTGACTAAACGAAAAATAAATGAAGGTGACTAAATATGATGAAAACGAAAAAGGAGCATTTGACACATGACTAACACTAAAACAAACATTTAAATAGCTGCCAAAATTAACACTGATATCATGAAATGCCTATGAAAGGCAAAGGACTGTGGCCTGTCTGCTGGCATAGTGTACTGTACGTGGCCTGTCTGCTGGCATAGTGTACGTGGCCTGTTCTTCTAGACTATAATGGACTGCAGACAACCAGACGGCTGTACTGTCACTCCCAGACTATTGATGCATCCTTGTAATGGGGAGAAATGGAGTACTGTGTTGGTCTGTGGCAGATTCCTCGCGGGAAGCCAAATGTTTTTTTAGGGCTGGGACTCTATCGCGTTCATTTAGATGAATTAACTACAGAAAAAGAAATTACGTAAAAGAAAATTACGCATTTTATCTCACGTCGCGGCACTTTGCTCTCGTCTGTCGGCAGCATTTTCGGCCACCTTTCGATCGTCACCCCACTCAACCTATTGCGTGCTTCGGGTCTCGAGTTAGAAGACAAAACATCCGGCAAGCGTCATTTGACAAGCCGTTCGGACGAGGAAGTCCTTTGTTTTGACTCGAGATGCGAAATAAAGGCAGTGGACGGCCATTTTGGATAATCACACTGAATTGTTGCAGTACACACATTACAAAAACCTTTGTGAAATACTCATTTTCCGTGTGATTTTCATGAACTTTGGACCTGTATGACTATAAGACTTCAGGCTATGGAACCATTATGTTGTCCAGCTCCTACCTCTCAGCTGGAACTTAAAAACAGGCATCTGGCAACCAGTCAACAGAAATGTGAGTACACAACTTTTACTTCAGTGTTCAAACTTCTGTTACACTATTTCTTTAGCACTCAAAGTGATTTTTCTTTATTGTGTAAGAAACTTCGGAATGTTACCTTTCAAAAGAGAAAAGGTCCTTTTGCTGCACTTTGTTAAAAATTGCATTGATCTGACTGTTGGTCTGTGTAGTAGCTAATAAACAAGATTTTGCTGCTTAAACGTATGTATAATGTTATATGTTATATGTTATGTTTATAATTAATAAATTGAGTCCCACCACTAGTTTTTCTCCATCGTCATGTTACAACAGCATGGTTCTGTGCCGACCTGTTCTCAGACACTTTGTGGTGGTGGTTCCTTGGGCTCGTCTTCTTGGGTAAAACATAACAAAATGGAAAACTCCACAAACACGTCTGGTAATCCCTCTCTAGATGCTCTGTGTCCCAGGGAACTGCTCTCTTCTTCTTCTTCTTCTTCTTCTTCTTCTTCTTCTTCTTCTTCTTCTTCTTCTTCTTCTTCTTCTTCTTCTTCTTCTTCTTCTTCTTCTTCTTCTTCTTCTTCTTCTTCTTCTTCTTCTTCTTCTTCTTCTTCTTCTTCTTCTTCTTCTTCTTCTTCTTCTTCTTCTTCTTCTTCTTCTTCTTCTTCTTCTTCTTCTTCTTCTTCTTCTTCTTCTTCTTCTTCTTCTTCTTCTTCTTCTTCTTCTTCTTCTTCTTCTTCTTCTTCTTCTTCTTCTTCTTCTTCTTCTTCTTCTTCTTCTTCTTCTTCCTCAGAGTGAATCGATTGAATCTTAATCCTGCCATCAGGTTTGTGTGTGTGTTATGATTGTTATGTTATGTTCTCAGCAGAGATAGGATTCCAACAGATTAGCAAAGGAAAATCCTCATTGCTGGTGAGGTGAATGAGGTGTGTGTGTGTGTGTGTGTGTGTGTGTGTGTGTGTGTGTGTGTGTGTGTGTGTGTGTGTGTGTGTGTGTGTGTGTGTGTGTGTGTGTGTGTGTGTGTGTGTGTGTGTGTGTGTGTGCGTGTGTGCGTGTGAGAGTGTGTAAGAGAGTATGTGGAATATAAATACAGAAAGGAAAAGACAACACTGTGTGGTACAGTAGGTATTATGATCTCTTTAAGCCCTATTGGGTTATTCTTCCAAGAGCCCACAATAGTGTGTGTGTGTGTGTGTGTGTGTGTGTGTGTGTGTGTGTGTGTGTGTGTGTGTGTGTGTGTGTGTGTTTGCACATAAATATGTTTGCACTGGCTCACACACACACACACACACACACACACACACACACACACACACACACACACACACACACACACACACACACACACACACACACACACACACACACACACACACACACACACACACACACACACACACACACACACACACACACACACACACACACACACACACACACACACACACACACACACACACACGCCTTTGATGTATGTCCGTGGGGACGGTTGAGGCAGTTTGACTGCAGCTTCATACAAAACAACCTGGTTGAAAACCTGGACAGTTTTCTGAATTCCTTCTCCGAGTCCCTGGGGTTGTTGAGTATAAACATCATATAAATGTTTTGCCTCCTGCGTGCATGCAGTCCGCTGATCATCCTGGATTAACAAAGCATGTTTCTACGTGACCAAACTGACCTTGGTATTAAATACAAACGCTGGCTGGATAAATCAAACAGAGAAAGTAATGGCAAGGATGAAACGTTCAAAGGGGACCAGTGAATTTCACCACGGTATATACTAACTACAGGGTTCCCACAGACATTGCAAAATTAAAAAAGGACTTTTACGCACTTTTCCAAGCACTATTTTACATTTTCACTCTAAGGATACAATTCACTTTTAAATGCTGTTTTTTTAAGCATCTTCTTGGCCTGCTTGCCAGCTAGAGCATCACACACGAAGAATGAGGAAAAGCAGTTGGAGCGTGCAAGATAGCGACTCGTCAGATTTAATTAAAACAGAACAAAAAGAAAACAATTGTTTGATTCAGAACAATTTGATCATGGATGCGAATGGGTGATTTGAATTTCAAGGACTTTTTAAGCACCTTGTTAAAAAATTTGCTGTTTTCAAGGAATTCCAGGCCTTGACTTTTTGTGTGAAAAATCAAGCACTTCAAGCACTTCAAGGACCTTATGCGAACCCTGATACTAGTTATCCCTGGATGTATTAGCCTGTACCAGTAGCCAGAGAGTATAAATAAGACCTTCAAGTTCAATCTTTATTATGATCCATCAAGGCAATTATTGTGTGTGTGTATTATTATGTAAAATGTGACCACAAACACAAACTTCACCAAAAAAACGATGCTCACGCATAATATCCCAAAACAATGGACAGTTATTGAGAGCTAATCAGCTAATGTGCTCCAGTATGTCCTTCAGGACACTGAATCCTTGTGTTGTGTTACAGTTTTTTACGACTGCTTTGATGCATTCTGCACATCAGAGTTTCAATGTGCAAAACTCTTAACACTTTGGGTGCCGGAAAACGCCTAAACACGTCATTCCCGGCCATGCTCAAGTTGCCGAGGACGCTTTACAGCGTCTTTAATATCAATATTTCAAAAATCTGGGATCGGATTCATATTTCCCCTCCGCTGGCCTGAGATCCACCAGGAGGACCCACTGAGCTCTCTGGCGGTTCAGGAGCGCCATCTGGTGGCCGATCGGCGCAATCGCTTAACAGGAAGTGCCGTAGAGGTTGTGCTGGTCGGCCGTATTACTTCTGGGCACTCGCTATATGTTCCGGGACTCGATCTCGACACACTACATAGCGATCGATTGCCAATAACTCGATAAACAACATGATTTGGACGTATATACCATTATACAAGCTGGAGATGGACCGGGTAAATCGACATCCCATAATGGTAAAATTTCTACTCTACGATGATCGCCCAACGGCGCGTGGAGACTGGGGTGAGTTTTAGCGTGTAAAATGACCGTCTTCGATACTAACTGCTATTATCAACATTTGACCCACATTAGATGATTGGTATAACGCTGCCCACGGAATTATAAACGCCCCCTAGCCCATCCGGTCAACATCAGATGACGTGTAGTAACTTCTAGAAGTACGTCTAGTTGGAATTTTTTATATCGCGCTGATTGCCATAAAACTGTATTGCATCATCAATATAATGTATTTGGGGCTATAGATCACGTTCTGGAGAAAGCTGCAGAAAGAGATGAAAACATACTTATACATTAGACCAGGGGTCGGGAACCTATGGCTCGCGAGCCATATATGGCTCTTCTGGTGACAGCATATGGCTCCCAGAAATTTTTGAGTAAAAAAAAAAAAAAAAAAAATTTTTTTTTTTTTTTTTAATACTTGTGATATTTCTTAATAATACTGTGTCATTTTAAAGTAAACAGAAATTAGTTTTGAAGATACAGCTAATAGTATCTGTAGCTGAAGATATAGCGAGCAGAGCTGGCGAGGGAACACAAGTGGACAGAAATAAAAAATCTTCAACCTGAAGACCAGCTGATTCTTAAAACTTGGAACGAGCTTCCTGTGACATACCACACAATGCAGCGTGAGTATTGCCGTATTGACCATGTTTGGCTCTACATATGCATGTGGGCAGTCATTCTCGCATATGAGGAACATTAAGACCAACCTACGCTCACGTTTAACTGATGGAAGCCTCAACGCCTGCATGAAGCTCAATCTCACCACATATGAACCAGATTACAAGGCCATCAGCAAAACCATGCAGCACCAGAAGTCGCATTAAAAGTAAGACATATTTAATTTATTATATGTTAAAAATACTATATGGCTCTCAATGAAATATATTTTGAAATATTTGGCTTTTATGGCTCTCCCAGTCAAAAAGGTTCCTGACCCCTGCATTAGACCATACTTTACTATGAATATGTGAATGAAAAAGTTTAACGTTGCTACACAATGAACAATACATATAGGACTTTGAATGGGCCCTAATAATGGCAATGTAGCAATAGAATTTAAAAAGTTATAGTCCTGCAAAGAAGGGGACTTTCTCTATAGACAAGTAGAGCCGGCAACCTACGGTTGATAATGAATTTAACCCATGGCAGCCAAAGTGTTAACACAGAATGCTATACTGCTCATTTTGGGTTCAAAATGCAATATAGCATGCAAAATAAAAATACCAGTGTCAAATCAGAGAATGGTGTATGCAAAAGCTTATAACAGCACCAAAACATTATATATTTCAAACAATTAAGTGAACAACTGAACCAAATTAGATTATATGTCCTGCAAAAGTGTATCATAGTGTCAGAACAGTGGATATGTTCATCGTTGAAGTTTAATTATTGGTGCACTCTTCAAATACAACGGTCATTATCAAATAATGCGGTCAAACACAATATACTTGTTACCAAAATAGACTATGCAATGGTCATTTCCTCATAACCCCTGTGATAGACTGCAGTAGTTTATGAAAGACAAACAAAATATATGATTACAGTTGTCACGATGGGGTTAGGTAGAATGCAATAATACAGAAAGGGAAAGAATGGAGGAGGCAGAGGCGAGGAGTGAAGCTTGGAGAAGGGTGTTTACTGTAGAATCCAGTGCAATACAGGGAAAATACAGAAACTAAATAACAAACTTCACAATACAAAACAACAAACACTAAGACTTACTAGAGGGAGAACGGTGCGACACGACGTGGAGGAACAGGGGGTAACTGGAGGAATGTCGCCACAAGGAAGGGAGGACAGACAGAACCCTAAATACCCCAACTAATTAACAATTAAGAACACCTGGCCAACACAGAATCACAACAAACCTAGACAATAAGCAAAGAACAACTAAACACAACTAAACACAAAAGCAACTCCTGACAACCCACAGTACACCAAATCACACAAGGGAAGGGAAAGTCAACAACAGTACACACCATGACACCACATTAATCATACTATTAATTACTGTTATCACAGTAGTCAGGATGTCCAGTGTACTGGAGCGCACCGATTGTTTGTCACCACTAGAGGGTGGTAGGGCGCCAATGTCAGGCCGAGGGCCAATGTCAGATAGAGGGCATTGCCCAAAGTTAGGTGAAGGGTACTGTCCAATGTTACCATCCTGCCCAGTCCAGCCAGGACCGGGCCTAGGATCCTGACAGTACCCCCCCCTCAACGGGTGGCTTCCAGACACCCGAAAACAACGTCCATAAGCAGGTGAGGGAGGAAGCCGGAACCCCGGAGAGGACCCAGGGAGAGGACCCGAAGACGAGGGACCAGGAGGCTGAACGAAAAACCCAGGAGGGGCATAGCAGCCAGGGGGGTAGAAAACGGGCGCAGATGCCCGGAGAGGGGGGGTGGGGACGGGAACAGGGGCCCGGGGAGGAGGACTGGACCTGGGAACAGAGGTCCGACGAGGGGGGGTGGGGATGGGCACCGAGACCCGGGGAGGGGGGCAGAACCTGAGAACCGAGGCCCGACGAGGAGGGCTGGACCTGGGAAGCGAGGCCCGACGAGGGGGGGTGGGTACAGGTGTAGAAGCCCGGGAAGGGGAGCTGGACCCTGGAGCCGGATCCCGGACGAGAGGCCCTCCAGCCGCCGGACTAGGGACCGGTTCAGGAGAGCCGGAATGGAGGTGCGGCGGCGACGACCCCCGGAGCAGGATCCCACGCAGGCCCCGGCGAAGACCACGGCGAAGACCCCGGCGGAGACCACGGCGAGGACCAGGACGCCGATCACGGCGCAGAGCTGGACCAGACGGGGAGCCAGGATCCGTCGAGGAGCAGGGCGGCGGCACCGCAGCCGGGCCAGGGGTAGAGGCCGGGCAGGATGTGGAGACCGGGCCGGTCTCGGCGGCGAGGCGTGGTGTAGGACCCGGGGATGAGGAGCCAGGATCCGTCGAGGAGCCGGGAGTCGGCACGGCAGCCGGACCAGGTGGAGAGGCTGGGCAGGGCGTGGAGACTGGACCGGTCTCGGCGGCGAGGCATGGTGTAGGATCCGGGGATGAGGAGCCAGGACCCAGAGCAGAGGCTGGACTGGGCGTGGAAGCTGGACCAGCTGTGGAGGCCTTGCCAGCCATACTAGCCTCGGGGGCTAGGCTAACTGTGGACCCTGGACTCACTGTGGGAACTGTGCTAGCTGGGAATGCCTGGCTAGCTGCTGAGGCTAAGCTAACAGTCGGGGAGAGCCTAGCAGCTCCTGTCCTGATAGCCCTCCTAGGCCTGCTAGCTGCAGAGACCTGACTATCTTGGGACATCTGGTCCGTCTCAGTTACTAGGCTCACCCTGAACCTGGAGCCTATTCTAGCACTGGAGACTGTGCTAGCTGGGGACATCTGGTCCGTCTCCGGTACCAGACTCACCTTGAACCTGGTGCCTAGGTTAGCAGTGGGCGTCTGGTTAGCTACGGTAGCGGGGCTAACAGGCGGAGCTGTGCTAACTGGGGACGGCCGGTTAGCTATTGGGACGGAGCTAACGGGCGGAGCTATGTTAGCTGAGGACGGCCGGTTAGCTATTGGCACGAAGCTAACGGGCGGAGCTATGTTAGCTGTGGACGTCTGGTTAGCTGTATGAGCGGAGCTAACGGGTGGAGCTGTACCAACTGGAGACGTCTGGCCATCTATGGTGGCGGGGTTAACAGGCGGAGCTGTGATAACTGGGGACGGCCGGTTAGCTATTGGCACGAAGCTAATGGGCGGTTCTGTGTTAGCTGGGGACGGCCGGTTAGCTATCGGCACGAAGCTAACGGGCGGAGCTATGTTAGCTGGGAACGTCTGGTTAGCTGTATGAGTGGAGCTAACGGGTGGAGCTGTACCAACTGGGGACGTCTGGCCATCCATAGTGGCGGAGCTAACAGGCGGAGCTGTGCTAACTGGAGACGTCAGAACAGCATCAACGGCTGTGGGGGGCTCTAGGCTGACCGTAAGCCTGAGAACAGTCGGCAGGCTAGCTACCCTAGCCTTCGGCTTATGCTTCTCCATGAGGACAGCAACATGTCCAGCCATCTCCCACATCGCCGTTTGCAGTGTCGGATTCTCAGTGGCGACCTGGTCGATCTTCCGGAGTAGGAACCCCCATTTGGCCAGTGAGTAACTCTTCATGTCACCGGCCATCAGGGCCAGGACAACGGTGATGGTATCGCTTGCCTTTCCTGCTGCATTCGTTAATGTTGGTGGCGACATTCTGTCACGATGGGGTTAGGTAGAATGCAATAATACAGAAAGGGAAAGAATGGAGGAGGCAGAGGCGAGGAGTGAAGCTTGGAGAAGGGTGTTTACTGTAGAATCCAGTGCAATACAGGGAAAATACAGAAACTAAATAACAAACTTCACAATACAAAACAACAAACACTAAGACTTACTAGAGGGAGAACGGTGCGACACGACGTGGAGGAACAGGGGGTAACTGGAGGAATGTCGCCACAAGGAAGGGAGGACAGACAGAACCCTAAATACCCCAACTAATTAACAATTAAGAACACCTGGCCAACACAGTGTACTGGAGCGCACCGATTGTTTGTCACCACTAGAGGGTGGTAGGGCGCCAATGTCAGGCCGAGGGCCAATGTCAGATAGAGGGCATTGCCCAAAGTTAGGTGAAGGGTACTGTCCAATGTTACCATCCTGCCCAGTCCAGCCAGGACCGGGCCTAGGATCCTGACAACAGTATTTTAAGTTCAATCATTACAGTAAAGAAAAATACGTACAGTAATGCTCTGTATTGTACAGTAAAAACAAAAGCAGTTACAGTAAACAAACTATTGTAAAGAACAGTAAAAAAGGGTTACTTGGTGCTTTTTCAATGTTCACCCAATAGTCGTGAGGCTGATTTGACTGGATATTTTCGAAGACTCCGTTATCAGCTATTACAGTAACACAGAATGCTATACTGCAAATTTTGGGTTCAAAATGTAATACAGCATGCAGAATTACCGTAAAATACCAGTGTCAAATCAGAGAATAGATTATGCAAAAGTTTACAGTATCACAACGAAAGACAGGGTCGTGGCCAAGGAGGCAGAAGAACATCTGTCTCAAATGAAATTATAACCACAATTGTTGACCACGTAAAACAGTAAACCGAGGTCTAACACTGGCTGAAGCTGGCAGGGTGGTGCAGCCAAACCTGAACAGGTCAACGGTGGCATCCATTATACAATTTTTTTTTACAGTAAGAGAGATAATCGTTAAGTCAATATGTGTAATTTACTGTACAGTAACTGTATATTGAAATTACAGTAATTGTGAAATTGATATTGTTGTCTGTTACAGTACATTTCGTAAATACAAAAGGTGTGGGTGTGAATCATTTTTGTAATTGTTATCTTTAGTGTACATTAGAACTGAACGAGCACCACCAGGTGGAGGACCTGGCCGTCTTCTCTCTGTGCAGCAGGAGAGGGCACTTGTAGACATGGCGGTCAGATGTGACGTAGATGAAATTATTTTGGCCAAATGCCGAGGAGAAGCAAGGTGCTGCTTGTATTGTTTTCGTATTTTTTTATTACTGTAATTTTTTTTTTACAATAGTTTGTTTACTGTAACAGTTTTCGTTTTTACTGTAAAATACAGAGCATTACTGTATGTATTTTTCTTTACTGTAACAATTACTGTAAACTTCAAATAATCTTTCATAAAAACACAAGCATTATACTGCAGTCTATCACAGGGGTTTGTTAGGGTTTGAACCGACCTCAATCGCACGGCACAGACAGGAAGTTCAGAGTTAGCCAAATACTAGGGCGTATTTATTTACAGAGTCACAAAAGGGGTAAAGTAACAATTATGAAACAACAAGGGAGACTGCCATCGGCAGAGTTCTCTGCGGCTCTGCAGATCCTCCTGGTGATAGCAGTGGGGAATCGGTATTTGACGTTGTAGCGGCTCTGCAGATACTCCCAGCTTTAACACGAGGTGGAAAACGGAGAGAGAGAGAGATATCAATAACAGTCCAACGAAACACAGAGGCAGTGTGGTTCCCTCCTCCCTTAGCTGTGTCCAGAACCAATGAACAGTAACAATCTTCAGTGTTCTCCACAACACACAAGTTAGCTGAGTTTAGTGCAAACAGAAATGATATCTTCAGTGTTCTCCACAACACACACTTCAACTGAGTCCAGTGCAAGCAAAAATGATAATCTTCGGTGTTCGTCACACACACAGACAGAATAATCCAGAGGGGTTTGGTTCCAACTCACCCAAGCGCAAACGCGTAAAGCGGGTAAACGAGGCGCAGCTCCAAACGGGTAACAAGGTTCTCATCAGCGGATCTCCACAGAAAGTCCTGGAGGGAAAGAAGACGAGGCACAGCAACGGGGAAAAAGCAGGCAAAAGCAGTTGTATTCCAAAACGACCCGACATCGATTGAAGGGAAGTCCCAGTATAAAAAGCCTCTGGGGCGCTAATCAAAAACTATGACAGGTGCGCGCTGGAATTGATACTTGCTCCAAAAGCGTGTGGCGGGGAATGCACCAATCAACACAGCACCTTAAAGGAGCGGAGCGTGTGGCGGGGAATGCACCAATCAACACAGTACCTTAAAGGAGCGGAGCGTGTGGCGGGGAACGGACCAATCACAGTACCTTAAGAAGCCTGTGGCGGGGAATGAACCAATCCTCACAGGGTTACTGTATGAGGAAATTACCATTGCATACTAGTCTCTTTTGGTAACAAGTATTCTGTGTTTGACCGCATTACTGTATTTGATAATGGCCGTTGTATTTGAAAATGCACCAATAAGTAAACTTCAACGATGCACATATCCACTGTTGCTCCTTTCTTCAGGTTTATAAGCAGCCTTTTATGTAGTGGTGAAGAGATTATCAATTGTATTGCAATGCTACTCACCTGGGCAAGGTTGTTGAAGGTAATGAGACATTAGTACAAACACCTGTTGAATTGATTTAGTGATCTGCCTGTGTAGCAATAAGCAATTGAACATTGATGTAGTATTAGGTGGCTGTATTCTGAGACTGGAGCATATGCACTTTATATGTAAGCATAGCATTTAGTATCTTAGAGTATGAATTTTGAAAGTCAGTTTGGCAATTTGCATTTTGAGTTTTGCACATTGAAACATTGAAACAAAATGCATCAAAGCAGTCGTAAAAAAACGTCAGGTTATTCTATAACCCTAGTTATATGAGTATAGCGAGCGCTCTGCTCTATTGGAACTATCCCTTTTAGTGTTGTCACGATACTGGAATTTCGACTTCGATACGATACCTTGAAAAGTATCGATACTTCGATACCATTTCGATACCAAAAAATATATATAATAATAATAATAATATATATATTTTTTAAACAAATTTAGCTTTTGTTGCTGGTCGATTCTCCTCAGCTTCTCTCTGGTACTATAAGAGAAGATAAATATAACACTTTTAAAACCATTTGTTTATCTTTAGATCACACATTTTTTTTTGTATTTTATTTTTTTATTCTTTTTTAAAACAAACATATAAACAAACATGACAACACACGATAAGATATACAAGCATTAATTGTCAGGGCACATCCAATGGGATCACCTTTTGGTTAGTTGTTTTATATAAGATATACCCATAATACCTGTTATCTAAAAAAAAAACCCTACATACATATGCTCAGCTCGAACCCCCCCCTCCCGGACCCCACCTTGAGAAGTACCTCCACTATCCCTCGCACCTAACCAGACACTACCATTATAAGCTAGCTTTTATTCTCTCCACCACTTCTAACCACATTGACATTTTGGATTCATTGAGACCCAGAATTCTTGCTGTAGATATTTCATGGTAAATTACATCGAGATATGTAAGAAACCAAACTTTACGGCACATTTTTTCCGGTTGAAACCAGCGTGATGCGATCAGCTTTTTGGCTACTGTGATACCCGATAAAACCAATCTCTTTAGCTGTGGATTCACTGCAAACTCAAAAACATCATTCAACAGCAATACCGAGGGGTGTACAGGTATATTCCAAGATACGAGTTTTGATATTTGTTGGGTCACATCTTTCCAGAATGCCTTAACTGGTGAGCAGATCACACATTTAAAAATAACTAAATTATCTAATCTAAATCAAACCCCTCTTAAAAACAAAAACCTGTTTAACCTAGCCACCTATAAAACATCATGCTAAAACTGTGAAACAAACTCCCCTAAAGAAAGAAATACATAGCAAACATGACTCAGTTATGCAATAGTGCTGCTGCTTTTTATTTGGTTAAAACAACAACTACCGGCGGTTAGGTGGCCGAGCGGAGATTGCGTTCGTCACCAACCCCGGAGCTGTGAGCTGGATTCGCCTGTTCGAATCCAGCTCACAGCTCCGGGGTTGTCACCAGCTTGGCTGGCCGTCTGCACTAATACAATTGGCTGTATTAGAGGGTGGGAGAAGCTGGCGGGGTGGGTCCGGGTCGTTGTAAACAGCGACTCCTACAGTTCGGTCGGGGCGCCTGCTAAGCGCGGATAGGACTTGAGGGGGATAGTGTGATCCTCCCACACGCTACGCCCTCTCGATGAGAATCCGCGCTGCCAGGTGAAAAGAAGCGGTGATTGGCTGGACGTGTGTCGGAGGAAGCACATGGTAGCCTCCACTCTCCCAGATGATCTGACTGTGGGGGGTAAGTGCGCAGCGACCAGGAAGGGACTGGGAATTGGCATACGACTAACATTGGGATGGGAGAAAAATCGGAGGAAAATGGAGGGGGAAAAAGACAAAAAAAAAAAAAAAATAAAAAAAAAAACAACTACAACCATTTTCATGACGGCGAGAGAGAGAGAGAGAGAGAGAGAGAGAGAGAGAGAGAGGAGAGAGAGAGAGAGAGAGAGAGAGAGAGAGAGAGAGAGAGAGAGAGAGAGAGAGAGAGAGAGAGATCTCCGGAGCTATGCTCGGAGCATTTATTGACGTTACATTTTCAACAAGATTGCTGCTCATTAAACACTTGGACACATGGAAACGGGGTAACGTTATGTCGAGTTCATACGTGTACTAGTGTAGTATGAATGAACTCGACCTAGCGTTGGAAACGGGGTAACGTTATGTCGAGTTCATACGTGTACTAGTGTAGTATGAATGGACTCGACCTAACGTTGGAAACGGGGTAACGTTATGTCGAGTTCATACGTGTACTAGTGTAGTATGAATGAACTCGACCTAACGTTGGAAACGGGGTAACGTTATGTCGAGTTCATACGTGTACTAGTGTAGTATGAATTAACTCGACCTAACGTTACTCCATTTCCATGAAGTAATTATAAAGGTGGCCAGCTAGCTAGCATAAGCTAACGCAGCTAACGGACGGAGCTAACGGACTAGCTAACGTTAGCTAGTAGCTTTGTTTACAAACTGAAGACAGGTCTGACACGTCTGTGAGGGGGAGGAGGCTGCAGCAGCTTGTGTCTGTTGGTCTCTGAGGAGGAGGAGGCGGACAGCAGCGTGTCTGTCTGTCAACAACTTGCGGGAGCAAGCCAGCTGGTATCGATACTGCAGAAAGTATCAGTATTTCGGGAAATGAGTATCGAAACCGTTTTAAATATTCAGTATCGATATGTATCGATACTTCGATATTTTTGACAACACTAATCCCTTTATCCAATCTAATAATAAATAATATTCTCCACATGCACACACCCATCCGCCTGGCCACACCCTACATAAGCGGGGTCGTGGCCACACCATCAGTTCCTTCCCAAGTCTTTCACCACCGAAGGCGAAGACCACGGGGTCCTCAGTGAGTCAGAGCAGAGCGCTCGCTATACTCATATAACTAGGGTTATAGAATAACCTGACGTTATATTATCGTATAGCTTACGCTCTGCTCTATTGGAACACAGGAGCTGGGGAGGACCCGAGCCCCCTGGACCCCCCTAGAGGGGGACGGGAGGGAATCGGATCCGACTGTGCAAAGAGGGTTTAGCACCTCAAAACGCACAGAGTGAGCAGACCGTGGGACTTACCTTCACACAGAAGGACCCGCAACCACTCAGGCGCGCATCCTACATGCCACCAGGGAACGGACGGGAAGGAAAACACCCCTGTCACAGCCCCCAACATCACAGGGTCAAAGGTCAAGAACCCAACCCCGTGGCAAGGCCGTAGCAGCGGAGCGAGGAGGAGGACCCAGCCCCAGGAACAGCCTGAGGGGGCCCGGTGAGGCCAACGATGCCGTAGCATCGGGACCCCACCAGACGGTCACTGGTGACACCACCCCCCACATCGCCAGCGTATCGGACAGCACCCAATCCAAGAGCAGGCCCTTCCCCCCTACAGCACGCCGCCCTGAAGCACTCCACAAGAGGCTACACCCCCACACTGTGGGGCCAGTCGGCGCACCGGGGAGACAACCCCCAAAGAGGTTGATCCCTCAATCCAGGCAACAGGCCCCAAGAGCATAACTCGACCTGTGCCCGGAGCACTGCGGACTAGACAGGTGCCAAATGGGTCTACTGTGAGAACAGCACCCTGGCGGAAGGGGCGTTCGGTATGCTGTGCACCATGTCGCAACCACCACAAACCAGACACCTCCAGTGAGGTCGAGGTTCAAGAGAAGTCTGACACGATTGGCAGACGTCATGAAAGGTGCAGGGGCACACTCGCGGGCAGACAGGATCAAGCCCGGCCTCAACCCGAGAGTCAACTCTGCTACCAACACACGGGGGAACCAACCACCTCCCTATGTTTAGTTTAACAGGAGGCGGTTGTTTCTTTAACACACCAAGAAAAAACTCATAACTGCGCATATACACCGGCTATACAGGCAGTACAAGTGTTTCAATTTTCAAAGGGGTTAACCCAGGCCAAGAGGTCGACGAGGACGAGTTCGGACCGGCGGACCGGGACCTACACAGGGATGCCAGAGGGGTTCAATAGAAAAAGCTCCTCGACAGTCCCCTCCCATCCCTGCCCAGCAGGGGGAGGGAGGGGTGAAAACAAATGGAGAAGGACCAGGCCCCTTAGCACAGCGCAAGGTACAACACAATATGGACCAAGCACATCACTGTGAAGGGCAACTCGTAGTGTCATACATATGACACACACATCCATGATATCAATCCCTGCGACGCCCGGGCCGACCCGGCATTTTCCCCCCGGAAAAGCACAAAGTCCTTCGGGGTACCAGAACAGCAGATCTGCGCCCCGGCGGACAACGGGTTAACTGACCTGGTCCGGCGTGACCAGAACCAGTCCTGTGTCCTAGTCACGCCGCCATCCTCAGTCCTAAGAGGGGGGTAGGTACGTGTGTCGATCCAAAACATCACAGAGGGCGCCACCAAGATGGTCAGTACGTGAATGCACTGCACCTGGTGGCCCACCCCATGGGCGTGAGACCCCTTCGCCAATGCTTTGATCTACTCCGTCATCTCCCCCCGGAGATGAACGTGAGTCGTCGAGTCTAACCTAGTACACTGGCGCTCGGTAGAGATAAAATCTCCTTCCCAGTCGCTCGCATAAAAAACGCTGTTTCTATGAATGAGCAACCAAGGCGCGCCAGCCCATGACGTGGTTCCACACCGAAAGCACCCAGGGCCAGCACACCCAAAAAACCCAAAAAACACATCAATGGTAATTCTAATAAGAAAACCACACAACGTTCCCTCCATGCCGTCTGGGACGAGCGGCAGGAAGCCGGCCAAACAAGACACAGATATGGGTCCCATATGACGCGTCCAAGGGAAAAAACCCTGTCAACACCGCTCTGTATACAAGAGGGAAGACAGGGAATTCCCCAGAGAGACCTTCCACGTGAGTAAAAATGTTAAAGATATATGTAAACATTGAGCCACGTGACCAAAAGGCCAATACATATTTAAATAGAGAGCAGAGCAGAAAACAACAGTTTCCAACGCATCGCATCACCCAACCTTGACAATGACAGTAGTCCGTAGTATGGAGCCTGAAAGAACTCACGGAAGTCTCATGGCCAATAGAAACGCGCCCAGTGACGTATTCTATGGCCGGGGAAATCCCGTGACCCACCTATCCAAATATGGCGTGGGACCAGGGAACTCCCCTCCCCCCTTTCCCCTCCCTGTGACGCGCTGACCCCACAGCGTGACAGGAAGACCGACGAACAGGAGGTCCAACCCCCTGGCCAAGGGGTTTATCAGTTCACCCTCTATGACCCCACACCCCGGATACGATGAAAATAACAAGCAGCACATGACACCAGTTGGCTAGCATGCTACATGAAAAAGCGTAAATCCTCAGTTGCACGCCAGCCACAGACGATAAACTTGTTTGTGTAAAAAACAGGTTTTTATACAAGGCTTTAGGCTCATGTGCCCAGCTGAACTTCTCTGCTCACATCGCAGCGACAACCAGAACCTGCAGATTCCTCCTGAGCAACGTCAGAAGGATACGCCCCTTCCTGACAAAAGAAGCCACCCAACTCCTCGTCCAATCAACAGTCATCTCCCGCCTCGACTACTGCAACGCACTTCTAGCTGGCCTCCCGGCCACTGCCACCAAGCCTCTTCAACTCATTAAAAACGCAGCGGCCCGCCTGATCTCAAACCTACCGAAGTCGGCCCATGTCACCCCACTTCTTAGGGACCTGCACTGGCTCCCCATTGCTGCACGTATCCGCTTCAAGGCCCTCGACCTAGCATACCGTGCGGCAAAGGGAACCGCTCCCGCCTACCTCCGGTCAATGGTCTCTAACTACACACCCTCAAGACCCCTACGCTCTGCATCTTCTGGCCGCCTCAGATCTACTCCTATCCAAGCTCCCGGAGGGTCATCAAAGAGAAGCCGCCTATTCTCAGTCCTTGCCCCACAATGGTGGAATGAACTACCCATCCCAGTTAGGACAGCCGAATCCCGTCCAATCTTTCGCCGTCGACTAAAGACTCACTTCTTCAACCATTATCTGAAATGATAAAAAAAAAAAAAAAAAAAAAAATCTAACCCCGACTAACCTTAATGTCATGCACTTGTCCTAATAAACTAACCTACACTGTAACACGCAACACTTTGATGAACATTGTTACTCAGCTGATAGAGTTATACCCTTCTTGCTGTCTTGTCGCACAGAACTTGTAAGTCGCTTTGGATAAAAGCGTCAGCTAAATGACTAAATGTAAATGTAAATGTAAATGTGCGAACTCGCCACCCGCATTTTTATACCTTTACCAAGTAAAGAAAAAAACAACAGACGTTAAAGAGAGGGTCCAAAGACCTCGGTACAAGCTACATATGTGATTACTTCTGTAGGCTAACACTCAACCTAGTTGTGGACTCGATGCCATGTTTCCCAAACGTAACAGAATACACACAACCCCCTCATATAAAAAAAGGTAAAGTTCACTCTTACTACTGCAAGAAGAACGCCATCTTTTATGATGAGAGAAGACACGTCTTTTGACTGAGTGCTAGCCACAGGCCTTGCTAAGCACACATATATATAGCGACCAGAAAACAATTTTCAAAGAAAACGACTCCACTCCCTAAGCAAGCACACAACCCCACAGCTAGGTGAGGGTTATACATCGTATCCCCAATATATAGTAAATAAACACACGTTTTGTAACAAAAAACAGTCCCTCACCAGGAGGGACTTTTTATTTAATAACAAAATTATATGTTGGGGGGGGGGGGGGCAGGGGTAAACAGGGGAGTCACTAGCGCCACCTGCCGCGCGCAGAGCGCTGTTTGCCCCCACGGGGAGCCGGCCCGGAGGGACGGTGCTGGGGAGGCCCCTGGTCACGTCGATCCCTACCGTACCCTCCGGGCGCAGGGCGACTGGCTGCAGCGGTCGCGGCACTACCTCCACTCCTGGCCTTCTTGGCGGAAGGCCGAGCAGCGGCGGCGGTGACGGAGGCAACGGTCGCGGCCCTCTGACGGCGTTGCTTCTTCCGGACATCACCAGTGGCATCGGGTCGGGGGAAATGGGGCTGGAGCACGGAGCGCTCCTCCTCCATCTCCCTGCAGGCATGGCCGACCCGAATAATCCAGCATCGCCACGCTATTAGTGGCTGCGGCGGCCGCCATGAGCTCGGGGAACAGGCAAGCAACTCCCCTTGCATACCTTCCTCCAGGTCACTCGCGTCCCTCGCGTACGGGAGGCTGCCTCGGCCGCCAACGTCCGACGCAGCAGATATCTGGGCATCTTGTCTCGGGGTCGGAGGTTCTAACCCAGCCCTGGAGTACAAGGAACCCCAAGGAGACGCAGCACCCCCTGCCACTCCCCGAGGGGGAGAGTGATACGTCTCTACTGGGGCTTCGAACAAGAGAGCTCCCGCCCTCTCCATGTAATCCTCAGTTTCCATCAGAAATGGAGAAGAGGCAAGAGAACTCCCGCTCGGCTCCAGCACAACACTAAAACCAGGCCGTTCACCCCTGCTGCTCGCCGCCTTACGACGAGAGCGAGCCGAGGCGAAGAGTCTGCGACGCAAATCCTCAGCCACCAGAGGTGCTGTCGGCCTATCGGCCGACTGTCTACTGGCGGGGGAACCAGGGCCGGAACCCGGCCATCTCACAGCAGATGGAGGCTCAACGGCCCCTCGGCAAGGCAAACTCACCACCGGACGCCGCCCCACGACGCACGGAGGACGCTGCGATAGTGAAGCGCTGGTGTAAGGTAACGTTGTGAGCGTCTAGACCCTCCGACGGCGAAGACATTATCTCTTAGTTTTTTTGTAAATTTGCGATAGAGAAAAAACAAAGATACAATGTCAACGTTGATGGTGTGGCCATGACCCCGCTTATGTAGAGGATCGGATGTGGGTGTGGCCAGGCTTATGTATGGGTGTGTGCATGTGGAGAAAATTATTCATTATTAGATTGGATAAAGGGATAGTTCCAATAGAGCAGAGCGTAAGCTATACGATAATATAACTGTAATTGCAGCTCAATGAAATGATGCAGGTGAAAAATAAATCATCTCATTTTTTTTGTTAGGTTATGGTTAGGGTCATGCATGTAGTTGTTATGGTTAAGATTGAAATGTAACCAATCAGAGTGACTCAGAAGTGCAGAGAACATTTCATCAGCGACTCAGTGCATGTGTGTGTGTGTGTGTGTGTGTGCGTGTGTGTGCGTGTGCATGTGTGTGTGTGTGCATGTGTGTGTGTGTGCATGTGTGTGTGTGTGTGCATGTGTGTGTGTGTGCATGCGTGCGCGTGCGTGTGTGTGTTCCTGTGGGTCACATGGTTAGGGTTAGGCATGTAGTTGGTTAAAACCTGTTCCACCCCAGGTGAAAATCCGCATAAAATGTATACCTAGGTAAATGGAATATTGCTCCACTTTTACAAGGGCTATTTGCATATTCTTGGTATCTAGGTACATCTATGGACCTCAGTGAATGTATTCACAGTGTCAGAAATATTGTGTCTATTACTAGGCTTGCTTAAATTGTGATGAAACAAAGGAAAATATGAATTATGATTTTTTTTTGCATCTTTGACAGTGAATAATGACCAAACTTAAAAAACTACCACTGACCTCGTTCAGTACCCTCTTGAGATCATGTGTACAAAATTAATAAAGGGAAGATGATAAAACCGAAGGTTCTGTATATACAGTACTGAATTCTCCCATCCGGACAAATGCAATTTGAAATATTATTATAGAATATAGAATATATGCTTATACATTACCTTATTATAGCCAATTCGCACATTTATATATATATATACATATAGTATCTTTCAAATGCCCGATTTGGATTTAGTATCACCAGGCGTGCATAATAACAGATACCGATATTTACTGTAATCGACTGTACTTTTTTATTTCCCCCACAGTGTAACCGTTTTGAAACTAATTTCAGATCTAATTGTTCCTACATGCTAACAATAGTGAGGAGAAACTGACTGCGTTTCAATATTTGTCAAAAACGTTACCTTTTGTGGCTTATTATCACGAATCATAACAATTATTGATATGATTCATTCAGAACGCTGAACTTTGAACCACCATAGTATGTGACCGGAAGTGTAGATCGGAGAAATTTCAACGCTGGCCGACAGCTATGAATGTCCTCTACAAAATGGCCGCAAAAAAACTGCAATTCCCTTGTTTCAAAATGTCCATTTCCGGTTCCGGCTTGGATAGACGATCGCAAATAGAAAACTTAAAACGATATAAGGACACTTTTAACCTATTGCTAACCTATTGCCAACCTAACGTTTTACATTCTACATGCTTTTGTGACATGTTAGTGATGTTAATACTTGAAAACGGTTGATTTTAAAATCGCTAATTATTTCCATCACTCATAAAAATATGCCTATATGATCATAATGTCAAACCTGTGGGGGGGAACAGGTTAAGTTTGAAATGTAACCAATAAGAGTGACTCACGGTGGCTAGGATCCTGCGTATGGCAGCGGCGGCCATGTCCTCTCCTTTGGGCTGGCCCACCAGCGTCATGCCCAGGTACTTCACGTTAAACACCATCCCCTCCAGCAACGTCTCCTTGGTGTCCGTCCAGTTCTCTGGAAGCTCTGATTGGACAACAAGACAGGAAGTAGGACGTCAGTGAGTGTCATACCTGTGAAGTATTTTTCCCCCCCCACGCCATTGGTTGGAGAATTTGACCAACCAGATTTTCACATAAAAGGTTGTTTATAAACCTTACACTTACACCTCACACCCTACCCTAACCTGAAAATCTGATTCCTGCAAGCAGGGCGTGTTTTACAGTAATGACTTTATGTTGGGTATGGTTTATGCAAGGCATGGTTTAATGACTTTATGTAGGGTATGGTGTATGCAGGGTGTGTTTTAATGCCTTTATGTAGGGTATGGTTTATGCAAGGCATGTTTTAATGACTTTATGTAGGGTATGGTTTATGCAAGGCGTGTTTTAATGACTTTATGTAGGGTATGGTTTATGCAAGGCGTGTTTTAATGACTTTATGTAGGGTATGGTTTATGCAGGGCATGGTTTAATGACTTTATGTAGGGTATGGTTTATGCAAGCCATGGTTTAATGACTTTATGTAGGGTATGGTTTATGCAAGGCGTGTTTTAATGACTTTATGTAGGGTATGGTTTATGCAAGGCGTGTTTTAATGACTTTATGTAGGGCAGGGATCGGCAATAGGCGGCCCGCGGGCCGAAATGGGCCCGCCAGCAATAATTTCTGGCCCGTCAGGTTATTTTGAGAATATGATGTTTATTTTACGCGCAGGAAATATTCACTCGTTGTGACGCCAGAGTGTCTTTTGAAGCTGTATCTATCTATTCATCATATCTATGGCTGTCACTATAGCCAATTGAAATGCTAGAAATGGTCACATGGACTGGGAGAACCAATGGAATTTCACTTTCACTTCCGCGTTTGGCATGCCGGCGAGGCGAGCGAACGTTTGCAAAAACAAAACAAACGTCTTTGAATAACTTCTTTGCAATGCAACGGGGAAATATGATGAGCCAGAAGAGGAGCTTACGACCTATAAAGCTTATTTTAATAAACAGGTGTCATTCTTAAAATACGGGTTTATCGCAACAGGTAACTCTTGCAATAAGCAACCGGTGACTCTCGCTTGTTGACATGGCAACACGAGCAAGCAACTGTTCAAGTTGGGTGGGCATTCAACGCGAGTGGACATTTAACATGTTATTAACATGGATTTTGGAGGACCGAAGCAGAAACAATATCAAGTCCAGGGCAGGGCTGCCTGCATTATGCCGGTGAGTGTTGTGTTTTAATAATAATAATAATACATTCGATGTATAATACACCCGCTGTGGTGCTTAAAATCAAATGCACCCTACTGATCTCGATTTATAATGCGAGCACCTGCATTAAAATCAAATTACTGATCTGTTCATGTGTAATGCACTGTCTGAGAGGCACTTTATAATAGAAAAAAGACAGTGCAAACATGTATATGTCGTTTTTTTTTTACAGTTAAAAAATGTTCACTTATCATTGGCCCGCCACACAATGGCTTGGGGAAAATTCGGCCCGTGGGCAAATCTAATTGGCGACCCCTGATGTAGGGTATGGTTTATGCAGGGTGTGTTTTAATGACTTTATGTAGGGTATGGTTTATGCAGGGTGTGTTTTAATGACTTTATGTAGGGTATGGTTTATGCAGAGCATGGTTTAATGACTTTATGTAGGGTATGGTTTATACATCTGGCTCTCATGAGAATGTCCCCTTGGGGTTGAAGATGTCGAATTGAATTGGATCTGATTAGACAGAAGACAGAAAGACAATATTCTGACTTGAGGATTTTATCGTTTCTATGAATCAACCTCTCGTTCCTTTTATGAACACAAGGAGCTTCATCATATCTTCATCGTGTCTTCATCATGTTGTGGTGGAACCTGAGAGGAGTTCAGTAGAGGACTTGACTTTCTCAGGACAGGAGAATAATCAAGCACGCCCCACTCTGTCAGCTTGCCTCTTACACTTTCAGGAAAAATGAGGGCGGGGGAGGGACGGACAGGTGAGGGGTGATGAAGGAGAGGATATAGGGGGGGGGGGGTGAACAGAGGCCTCAAAAAGGAACTTCCAAAATGTCTTCATTATGTCTTCATAAAGTCTTCATCACGTCTGCACACATTCACTCCGTTTTCAGAAGTGATGATGTTCAGATGACCTGGACATAGGAAATCAATGGAGCTAATTGTACAAAAATAAAGAGAACTTGCTGTCGTTATTTCATTAGGAGGTCACTTCTGAGGGCATTTCAAACACCCACATTCTGTAAAAATGGGGACAAATAAATGGGCTAACAGCTGAGCACCTATTGTGGAGATTATATAGGCGGCGCTAACAAAAAACTAAGTGAGAGGACTGGATGTAATTTCATTAACCTCATATATTATAATATATTACAGACAGCATGATATTATTATATTAAGGCACTGTCTGTAGCCTAGCTGTAAATGTCGTGTACATCTTTCACAGCTAGTAACAGGCTTCCCCTAGCCGATTCTGAGCTAAGGGGGGGGGGGGGGTGCAGAGAGCTTAAAATAGCCTGCATGGCACCTGGACACAGGACGGACCCATGCAGTGGCACATTGGGGGAGGAATTGCTTACGAACCCACTGGACTGCAATCCACCACCAGACCCAAAATAGTCGAGCACTACTGCAGCATGGCACACTTTTAAAGTGGAGAGAGGTGAGTCATAATAATCCATCATCCAATAGTGGTTTGAGGTAGGGCTGCATGATGTGGAGGAAATATCACAATGATGATATAAGATGTAATATATATATATATATATATATATATATATATATATATATATATATATATATATATATATATATATATATATATATATATATATATATATATATATATATATATATATATATATATATATATATATATATACACTGTATATACTTTTTTTCTCTCATATCATCATGTGATATGTCCTACCTGAGCCCTACCTCAAACCGCCATTGGATGATGGGTTATTAGGATTCACCTCTCTCCACTAAAAATGTACCATGCCACAGACAGTACTATATATAATGATATATATCCCTATAATAGTATAGAGTGTTGTGTTCACTCATAGTTAGACAGTAAAAGGCTGAGGTATGATGCCTCTGTCATATATGGACATTTCATTGGTGAGTCTAGGACTGTAACCTGTTGGTATGTTGTCAGTTGGGGGGCCAGTTTCCCTGTGGTGGCTATCTTATATTGGTAGTATACATTTTTAAGCTCCATTGTTCTTTCTTTGTCATGTAACCCTGCTTACCCCGGTGAAGGCATGTTGCCAAAACGTGTTGGTTTTAATTGTATGAATAAAGAATTTTTTTCCCAGTTCATGCACATTGGTTGAAGGATGAAGTTCTTCGACGAACAGACAAACAGATCTTTTGTTTCTCTTATACAAAAAGAAATAAACTACTAGACTACTGTCTTTTACTATTATGCACTTTGCTACTACCTTGCCTATATTACTACCTATTATGCTAATATGTCTATACTACTATGCACACAAGACTGTACAGTAGCACTCAAGGTTGACACTGTTTGATGAACAATGTCACCCTTAGCTACCAGAGCTGTACCCTTCCTGCTGACTTGTTGTACAGAACTTGTACATCGTTTTGGATAAAAAAAAATAAGCATCAGCTAAATGACTAAATGTAAATGTATAACAAGAAAAAGAAAATCCAAACTATCCCTAACCTTATCCACTCCATGTCCTACCCTAACCTTATAACCTTGACCCTAACCAGGAAAGCTTCAGGTCTCCTGGCTTCTTTGTGAGTCCCAAAACTACAAAACTGGCCCTATGAAAATGATAATGTTGTGGAATATTCAAATGAGACAAGACAGTAAGCTGTAGGAATTCAGATGAGTCAATTTGTATATATAAAAATATAAAACATAGTTTATTTCTGTTTCCACAGAGCTCAGTTTACAATCAGACATACTAAACGTCTGACCAGAAGGTGAGAAAGAGGTCTTGGTCAGACATACATTAAATACATAATTTACATTGCGTACATAAGATACCAGATATGATAAAGATAAGAAGAATCATAACAAAGAATGGGTCTATGGCTTTGTTACGTCTTCACCCTAGAACTGGAGAGGAAAAGACCTTGGACCTCTCATATCTCCTGGCCCTCTTGGCTGTTGTTTAAGAGACACTGTTAAGACTGTCGCCTAGTGTCTTTGCTGTAGCTAATTGATCATTATTAACTAGTCAAGGCTATCAGAGATAGAATATGTATTTTAACACAGATCCATATGACATGATAATATTTCTCTCACATTAACATGTTGCAGGAAGGGCCAGAAAGAGAGATACAGTAAGGGCTAGATGGATCTAGCCCTATGTGTTCAACATGGAGTGCAGCGATCAGCTGATGTAGCGATCAGCGCTGAATGCTCCACACTGGCTCAGCCATCTGTCACCACCAGGCCCTGAGCAGCTGTTTGGGGTGTAGAACGCCCCTTTCTCTTCCTCACCTCTGAATTATTAACTTGCCTCCAATCCCACTAAATACGTTCAATTTCGTACATTTGATGTTATTAAATGTGATTTGTTATGCACCTGGTGGACAGCATATTTGATTGGCTTTGATTGGCTTCGGGTTGCATGCTGCCATTTAAAAGACATCCGTGGGGCACCTTTACGATGTAGCAAGTTTTAATATTTTACCAATACATTTAGTTTGCTGAGCCATTAAGTCATTTCAGACAACCTTTTCAGTAAAATTGTTATTGATAGTTTGGGGGGGCGATGGGGTTAGATTGGGGGGTGCAAATCTTAGGGGTGTGTATCGTCACGTATCACGAGTGAGTGTATTCAATCTTAAACTGGCTCTGAGAGAAGCACCTGTGAATGTTACAAAACCCTCCTGGAAGTTAAAAAGCCCTCCTGAACGTTACAAAGCCCTCCTAAAAGTTAAAAAGCCCTCCTGGAAGTTACAAAGCCCTCCTGGAAGTTACAACTCTGTCCTGAAAGTTGCAAAGCCCTCCTGGAAGTTACAACTCTGTCCTGAAAGTTGCAAAGCCCTCCTGGAAGTTAAAAAGCCCTCCTGAAAGGTACAAAGCCCTCCTGAAAGTTACAAAGCCCTCCTGAACGTTACAACTCTGTCCTGAAAGTTACAAAGCCCTCCTGAAAGGTACAAAGCCCTCCTGGAAGTTAGAAAGCCCTCCTGGAAGTTACAAAGCCCTCCTGAAAGGTACAAAGCCCTCCTGGAAGTTACAAAGCCCTCCTGGAAGTTACAACTCTGTCCTGAAAGTTACAAAGCCCTCCTGGAAGTTACAACTCTGTCCTGAAAGTTGCAAAGCCCTCCTGGAAGTTAAAAAGCCCTCCTGAAAGGTACAAAGCCCTCCTGAAAGTTACAAAGCCCTCCTGAACGTTACAACTCTGTCCTGAAAGTTACAAAGCCCTCCTGAAAGTTACAAAGCCCTCCTGGAAGGTACAAAGCCCTCCTGGAAGTTAGAAAGCCCTCCTGGAAGTTACAAAGCCCTCCTGGAAGTTAAAAAGCCCTCCTGGAAGGTACAAAGCCCTCCTGGAAGTTAGAAAGCCCTCCTGGAAGTTACAAAGCCCTCCTCGAAGTTACAAAGCACAGGTTCTCTCTTGTGAAAACAATCCTTTCAGTGGCAGCTCACAGTAAGCCACTCTTTCTTGGTTCAAAGCCCAGATCCCTTACACACCCCGCCAAAGCGCACCAAGCCTAATGGGACGTGGCATCTTCCTGATCAAAAAGCTGACTTTACACCATACTCCAGGCCAAGGGGTCCCACTACCCGCATGGCCACCATGCTCCTAAACCAAAGTGCTGCAGTGCAACAACAACTAGCTAAACTGGGGGCCGTATCATGTCGTCTGCAGGCTACACACACACACATATATTATTTAACAGTTTTTTGTTGATGCTTCAGGCTTTAACATAATACACCCTGCCCCCACCCGCATATCCAAGCCACCCACCGAAGAGGGGACTATTTATATATTAAATTATAATAAATATTTAATACATGTCTTTTTCTCTCCACAGAGGGATGAAGCAGAGTGGGACTAATTGGATTTGAACAAGCGGGTTTAAGCAAATAGCAGAGCGGGCATTTAAAATAAAAGTGTGATTCAGAGTTTTTGGAGAGGGCGCTGCATTTACCACACAGCTTAGGATGCCATCTGGTATACGTTATGTCTACAGTGTGTGTGTGTGTGTGTGTGTGTGTGTGTGTGTGTGTGTGTGTGTGTGTGTGTGTGTGTGTGTGTGTGTGTGTGTGTGTGTGTGTGTGTGTGTGTGTGTGTGTGTGTGTGTGTGTGTGTGTGTGTCAAGCTTGCCTAAAGGAGAGCAGGGGTACTGTCTCTGACTGGCGATGTTTGCATTTTCATTGAATAAATGGCAGGCGACTCTTGACACCCAGACCAATTAGTGTATATAATTGTATAAACCTAACTAGTGTATATAATTGTATAAACCTAACTAGTGTATATAATTGTATAAACCTAACTAGTGTATATAATTGTATAAACCTAACTAGTGTATATAATTGTATAAACCTAACTAGTGTATATAATTGTATAATTGACCACATCTGCCCAGATGCACAGCCCTGGCCTACTCCTATTCCTATAAAATGTTTTACTTATAATTGTACTATATCTATCTATTGAGCTATATTTAATTTAGTCTATATCCCACATAATTGTATTCAACCTCTTATACAGTCGTACAGCCCTGGCCTATATTTTATTTCATAAATATATTATTCTATTGTGCTTAACTTGGCTCATATTTCATTTTATTTTACTCCACCACTTTATTGTATTATCTCTCTGTCCGCTAATGTCGCACCAGTAACGTCCAAAGCAAATTCCTTGTATGTGAAAAGTATACTTGGCAATAAAGACCTTTCTGGTTCTGATTCTGAATGGAGGGAGAGCGATATATGTCAATATATCATCAGCTCCTTCAATAGCTGTACTATCACAACTTTGAGTACAAATTAACAATGCATTACCACCATCCGGGTTGTGTTGGCAGGTAAAAGCCACCAACAATGTATTTACCAGAAGAATAGGTATAGGTTCACTGAACAGGGACGCCATGTTGTTACAACTTCACCACACCTTCACACCTGGGAGCTTCCCGGCACAACCACAGCCTCACAGGTGGCTAGGTCTGGGTGATTAACCCTTTCACTACCACACTACCAAAGGGTTAACCCTTTCACTGCGACAATACAGAAGGTTAACCCTTGCACTGCCACACTACAGACGGTTAACCCTTTCACTGCGACAATACAGAAGGTTGACCCTTTCACTGCCTCACGCCAATGGGTTAACCCTTATCACCACCACACTACAGAAGGTTAACCCTTTCACTGCCACACTAAAGACGGTTGTGAAAGGTTAACCTTCTGTAGTATGGTAGTGAAAGGGTTAATAAAGTTTTTTACTTCAATTATGATTTTGGCTTACCACGATCATTAAAACCACGTAATCGAGATAAAACAATTATTGTGTGCCGCATGCCGCGCCACTCAAATTTGTATCTTGATCTGTAAATGCAGTGCACAGCGGTGTGAAGGAAGGGTGCACTGCATTTACAGATCAAGATAAAAATTTGTGACCCGGCATGCGACATACGATACGTTTAGTTTTTGTCATTTCAGACAACCTTTTCAGTAACAGAACAGGGTGATTGATGGTTTTGGGGGAGCGATGGGGTTGGATGGCGGGGGTATCAAAGCTTAGGGGTGAGTGCATTCAATCTTAAACTGGCTCTCAGAGATGCCCCTGTGAAAGTTACAAAGCCACTGTGAAAGTAACAAATAAATCGAGTTTAAATTAGAATTACGATTTTGTCGAATCAAGATAAAACGATTATTGTGCCGTGTGCCATGTTGCTCTCATCTTATCTTGGTTTGTAAATGCAGCGCACCCTTCCTTCACAGTGCTGTGCTCCGCTGTGGAGGGAGGAGGAGCCTCTGCAGGTTTCTCCAGGTGAAACGTCTTCAGGAACTCGCAGAAGATCACAGAAAGGCAGCATTTGTTAGTTCAATGTTTCTGGAAGCGGTAGATGAAAATGAAATTATAGAAACTACTAATAAATGTAAAAACAAGACATCTACAGACAGTAATGAAATAGATATGAAAATAGTAAAAAATGTCATTATTGGGATTTCAAAACCACTCACGCACATCTGCAATTTATCATTCAAAACTGGTCGATTTCCGAATAAAATGAAAATAGCAAAAGTCATACCTCTGTTCAAGACTGGAGATAAACACCACTTCACAAATTATAGGCCTGTTTCTCTACTTCCTCAGTTTTCAAAAATATTAGAAAAACTCTTCAACAACAGATTAGATAAATTCATTGATAAACATAATTTACTCACCGATAGCCAGTATGGATTCAGAACACACCGGTCAACATCACTAGCGTTAATAGAACTCATTGAAAAAATCACAAATTCCATAGATCAAAAAAAACATGTAGCTGGAGTATTCATTGACCTAAAAAAAGCATTTGATACTATTAATCATGATATATTAATCAGGAAATTGGAGAGATATGGGATCAGGGGGGTAGTATTGGACTGGGTAAGAAGCTATCTAAATAAAAGACAACAATTTGTGACAATGAGAGATTATAAATCTGAATGTTTGGACATTGCTTGTGGTGTCCCCCAGGGGTCAGTGTTGGGTCCAAAACTGTTCATCTTGTACATTAACGAGATATGTAAAGTATCCAATATATTTAAATGTATTTTATTTGCGGATGACACTAATCTTTTTTTTTCTGGTGAGAATGTCCAGCAGCTTTTAGAGGTCATCACATCTGAAATGAAGAAATTGAAGGAATGGTTTGATAGAAACAAATTATCATTGAACTTGAGCAAAACTAAAATTATGTTGTTTGGAAACTGTAGATTGGATACTCAGGTACAAGTTAAAATAAATGATGTGATTATTGAAAGAGTTTATGAAAATAAATTCCTAGGTGTAATAATAGACCATAAAATCTGTTGGAAACCTCACATAAAACATGTCCAATCTAAACTCTCACAAAGCATTTCAGTCATGAGTAAAGTAAAGCACATCCTGGATAGAAAATCACTCTACATTCTCTACTGTTCACTAGTTTTACCATATTTAAATTACTGTGCTGAAGTCTGGGGAAACAATTATAAGTCTACACTACAACCACTTTTTATACTCCAAAAAAGGGCCATAAGGATAGTTCACATTGCAGGTTATCGTGATCACACTAACATATTGTTTCTGGAGTCAAAGACATTGAAGTTAAATGATCTTGTGGAATTTAAAACGGCACAATTAATGTATAAAGCAAAAAGTCATGCACTTCCAAGAAACATTCAAGAATTGTTCTTTGATAGGGAGGGGGGTTATAATCTGAGGGGAGAACACAATTTAAAGGTGCTAAACGTACGCACTACCATGAGAAAACACTGCATCTCAATATGTGGAGTGAAACTGTGGAACAGTCTAAATGTGGTGCTAAAGCAATGTCCAAACATGAGACAATTCAAACTGATGTATAAGGAAATTATGTTCACAAGGTACAGGGATGAAGAAGGGACTTGATATTCACGGGTGTTTACATTTTTATTTTGTTTTCTATTTTATTTTATTTTATACATATATAGTTTTTGTTTTTTGTTTTGCATATATATATATATATTTTTTTTCTTTTCTTTTCTTTTCTTTTTTATGTTTAAAATAGTACACTCATTTGAGTAGTGGAAAAGGGGTAGGATTAAATAAGTGTATACTTCTTCCTACTCCTTTTCGAACATGCAGATTGAGTTGTTTTTCTTTTTTGTTATTGTTTGTTGTATTCATTGCATGTTCGAAATAAAGACTTCAAATCAAAAATCAAATTTGGTCAAGAACGAAAGTAAAAAACGAATGTGTTGTTGATGATGTTCTCAAATTAATGGATAATCAGCATGTTTAATAATTGTGATTTCAATTGTGATTATGATGTTTGCCATAATTGAGCAGCCACTGAGAAGCTCCACCAGAGCAGTTGGGAGTTAAGTGCCTTGCTCAAGGGCACTTCAACGACAGGTATTGAAGGAGGGGGAGAACGTTTTTCATTAACTTTCCCACCCAGATTCTTGTGTTACAGTATATTATATAGTATTATATATATATTATATAATGTCCAGTAAAGTGCAATAGTAATATACAATGTGAATAAAGTTGGTATAAAATATATAAATTAGTACTACTGGGTAATAGTGCTAATCAGATGTATGTACAGAGTTAATACTACTATTAAGATGTAGTATTATGTATGCAGTATTAATACAACTCAGTATAATTACAACTCTGTTCACTGGAACCGTTGTTTAATAAAGCACAAACAGTGCTTGGGCTACAAAACCGACTAGTTTTGCATTTCACAGTAGCTGAGGCGTGCCAAGTGTTGCTGTAATATAATATAATATAATATAATATAATATAATATAATATAATATAATATAATATAATATAATATAATATAATATAATATAATATAATAGGTAAATGGTAGCTGTGTTGGCCTCCAGTCACCAGCCGGGCTCTTAAAGCTCTCACAGCTCTGCGTGTAATGATTTAATTTGCACTCACGAGTCAAAACCATACCCTGGTGGCTTCTGCTCTGGTACAAACAGGCTTCTGCTCTGGTACAAACAGGCACTTCTGCTCTGGTACAAACAGGCTTCTGCTCTGGTACAAACAGGCACTTCTGCTCTGGTACAAACAGGCTTCTGCTCTGGTACAAACAGGCTTCTGCTCTGGTACAAACAGGCACTTCTGCTCTGGTACAAACAGGCTTCTGCTCTGGTACAAACAGGCTTCTGCTCTGGTACAAACAGGCACTTCTGCTCTGGTACAAACAGGCACTTCTGCTCTGGTACAAACAGGCACTTCTGCTCTGGTACAAACAGGCACTTCTGCTCTGGTACAAACAGGCTTCTGCTCTGGTACAAACAGGCACTTCTGCTCTGGTACAAACAGGCACTTCTGCTCTGGTACAAACAGGCACTTCTGCTCTGGTACAAACAGGCTTCTGCTCTGGTACAAACAGGCACTTCTGCTCTGGTACAAACAGGCACTTCTGCTCTGGTACAAACAGGCACTTCTGCTCTGGTACAAACAGGCACTTCTGCTCTGGTACAAACAGGCACTTCTGCTCTGGTACAAACAGGCACTTCTGCTCTGGTACAAACAGGCACTTCTGCTCTGGTACAAACAGGCACTTCTGCTCTGGTACAAACAGGCACTTCTGCTCTGGTACAAACAGGCACTTCTGCTCTGGTACAAACAGGCACTTCTGCTCTGGTACAAACAGGCACTTCTGCTCTGGTACAAACAGGCACTTCTGCTCTGGTACAAACAGGCTTCTGCTCTGGTACAAACAGGCACTTCTGCTCTGGTACAAACAGGCACTTCTGCTCTGGTACAAACAGGCACTTCTGCTCTGGTACAAACAGGCTTCTGCTCTGGTACAAACAGGCACTTCTGCTCTGGTACAAACAGGCACTTCTGCTCTGGTACAAACAGGCACTTCTGCTCTGGTACAAACAGGCACTTCTGCTCTGGTACAAACAGGCACTTCTGCTCTGGTACAAACAGGCACTTCTGCTCTGGTACAAACAGGCTTCTGCTCTGGTACAAACAGGCACTTCTGCTCTGGTACAAACAGGCACTTCTGCTCTGGTACAAACAGGCACTTCTGCTCTGGTACAAACAGGCACTTCTGCTCTGGTACAAACAGGCACTTCTGCTCTGGTACAAACAGGCTTCTGCTCTGGTACAAACAGGCACTTCTGCTCTGGTACAAACAGGCTTCTGCTCTGGTACAAACAGGCTTCTGCTCTGGTACAAACAGGCACTTCTGCTCTGGTACAAACAGGCACTTCTGCTCTGGTACAAACAGGCACTTCTGCTCTGGTACAAACAGGCACTTCTGCTCTGGTACAAACAGGCACTTCTGCTCTGGTACAAACAGGCACTTCTGCTCTGGTACAAACAGGCACTTCTGCTCTGGTACAAACAGGCACTGCTCTGGTACAAACAGGCACTTCTGCTCTGGTACAAACAGGCACTTCTGCTCTGGTACAAACAGGCACTTCTGCTCTGGTACAAACAGGCACTTCTGCTCTGGTACAAACAGGCACTTCTGCTCTGGTACAAACAGGCTTCTGCTCTGGTACAAACAGGCACTTCTGCTCTGGTACAAACAGGCACTTCTGCTCTGGTACAAACAGGCACTTCTGCTCTGGTACAAACAGGCACTTCTGCTCTGGTACAAACAGGCACTTCTGCTCTGGTACAAACAGGCACTTCTGCTCTGGTACAAACAGGCACTTCTGCTCTGGTACAAACAGGCACTTCTGCTCTGGTACAAACAGGCACTTCTGCTCTGGTACAAACAGGCTTCTGCTCTGGTACAAACAGGCACTTCTGCTCTGGTACAAACAGGCACTTCTGCTCTGGTACAAACAGGCACTTCTGCTCTGGTACAAACAGGCACTTCTGCTCTGGTACAAACAGGCACTTCTGCTCTGGTCCAAACAGGCACTTCTGCTCTGGTACAAACAGGCTTCTGCTCTGGTACAAACAGGCACTTCTGCTCTGGTACAAACAGGCACTTCTGCTCTGGTACAAACAGGCACTTCTGCTCTGGTACAAACAGGCACTTCTGCTCTGGTACAAACAGGCACTTCTGCTCTGGTACAAACAGGCACTTCTGCTCTGGTACAAACAGGCACTTCTGCTCTGGTACAAACAGGCACTTCTGCTCTGGTACAAACAGGCTTCTGCTCTGGTACAAACAGGCACTTCTGCTCTGGTACAAACAGGCTTCTGCTCTGGTACAAACAGGCACTTCTGCTCTGGTACAAACAGGCACTTCTGCTCTGGTACAAACAGGCACTTCTGCTCTGGTACAAACAGGCACTTCTGCTCTGGTCCAAACAGGCACTTCTGCTCTGGTACAAACAGGCACTTCTGCTCTGGTACAAACAGGCACTTCTGCTCTGGTACAAACAGGCACTTCTGCTCTGGTACAAACAGGCACTTCTGCTCTGGTACAAACAGGCACTTCTGCTCTGGTACAAACAGGCACTTCTGCTCTGGTACAAACAGGCACTTCTGCTCTGGTACAAACAGGCACTTCTGCTCTGGTACAAACAGGCACTTCTGCTCTGGTACAAACAGGCACTTCTGCTCTGGTACAAACAGGCACGTCTGCTCTGGTACAAACAGGCTTCTGCTCTGGTACAAACAGGCACTTCTGCTCTGGTACAAACAGGCACTTCTGCTCTGGTACAAACAGGCACTTCTGCTCTGGTACAAACAGGCTTCTGCTCTGGTACAAACAGGCACTTCTGCTCTGGTACAAACAGGCACTTCTGCTCTGGTACAAACAGGCACTTCTGCTCTGGTACAAACAGGCACTTCTGCTCTGGTACAAACAGGCTTCTGCTCTGGTACAAACAGGCACTTCTGCTCTGGTACAAACAGGCACTTCTGCTCTGGTACAAACAGGCACTTCTGCTCTGGTACAAACAGGCACTTCTGCTCTGGTACAAACAGGCACTTCTGCTCTGGTACAAACAGGCTTCTGCTCTGGTACAAACAGGCACTTCTGCTCTGGTACAAACAGGCTTCTGCTCTGGTACAAACAGGCTTCTGCTCTGGTACAAACAGGCACTTCTGCTCTGGTACAAACAGGCACTTCTGCTCTGGTACAAACAGGCACTTCTGCTCTGGTACAAACAGGCACTTCTGCTCTGGTACAAACAGGCACTTCTGCTCTGGTACAAACAGGCACTTCTGCTCTGGTACAAACAGGCACTTCTGCTCTGGTACAAACAGGCACTTCTGCTCTGGTACAAACAGGCACTTCTGCTCTGGTACAAACAGGCACTGCTCTGGTACAAACAGGCACTTCTGCTCTGGTACAAACAGGCACTTCTGCTCTGGTACAAACAGGCACTTCTGCTCTGGTACAAACAGGCACTTCTGCTCTGGTACAAACAGGCACTTCTGCTCTGGTACAAACAGGCTTCTGCTCTGGTACAAACAGGCACTTCTGCTCTGGTACAAACAGGCACTTCTGCTCTGGTACAAACAGGCACTTCTGCTCTGGTACAAACAGGCACTTCTGCTCTGGTACAAACAGGCACTTCTGCTCTGGTACAAACAGGCACTTCTGCTCTGGTACAAACAGGCACTTCTGCTCTGGTACAAACAGGCTTCTGCTCTGGTACAAACAGGCACTTCTGCTCTGGTACAAACAGGCACTTCTGCTCTGGTACAAACAGGCACTTCTGCTCTGGTACAAACAGGCACTTCTGCTCTGGTACAAACAGGCACTTCTGCTCTGGTCCAAACAGGCACTTCTGCTCTGGTACAAACAGGCTTCTGCTCTGGTACAAACAGGCACTTCTGCTCTGGTACAAACAGGCACTTCTGCTCTGGTACAAACAGGCACTTCTGCTCTGGTACAAACAGGCACTTCTGCTCTGGTACAAACAGGCACTTCTGCTCTGGTACAAACAGGCACTTCTGCTCTGGTACAAACAGGCACTTCTGCTCTGGTACAAACAGGCACTTCTGCTCTGGTACAAACAGGCTTCTGCTCTGGTACAAACAGGCACTTCTGCTCTGGTACAAACAGGCTTCTGCTCTGGTACAAACAGGCACTGCTCTGGTACAAACAGGCACTTCTGCTCTGGTACAAACAGGCACTGCTCTGGTACAAACAGGCACTTCTGCTCTGGTACAAACAGGCACTTCTGCTCTGGTACAAACAGGCACTTCTGCTCTGGTACAAACAGGCACTTCTGCTCTGGTACAAACAGGCACTTCTGCTCTGGTACAAACAGGCACTTCTGCTCTGGTACAAACAGGCACTTCTGCTCTGGTACAAACAGGCACTTCACACCGTGGATTAATTAAAAACACAAACACAAGCAAACACACAGCACACGCATTCAGGCGCGCTCGTAATCTAACACACACAGACACGCATACACACATAGGCACACGGGCAGGCACACACACATCACCAGTGTTGGGACTAACGCGTTACAAAGTAACGCGTTACAGAAACGAAGTAACTTTTTGCCGCAACTAGTACTCTAACGCATTACTTTTGAAATTCAGTAACGCTACTTACGTTACTGAATGGTTCGTCACTGCGTTATTTGCGTTATATACGGCGTAGATTGATAGCGAGCGGTAGTGATTATTATTATTATTATTATTATTATTATTATTATTATTATTATTATTATTATTATTATTATTATTATTATTATTATTATTATCCTCATCCCCACCCGCGTAGAATGATACAAGGCGAGTCTGGCCACTGGCCAATCAGAAATGCGCAAACCAGAAAAGCGGCTACGGAAAGAAATAGATCCTCTCTATTGTAAACAAAACAAACGCTCGCTATGAATCTACATAAAAAGAACGCAGTAACAAACTAACAAACCATTTAGCAACTACTTGGAGAGATAATTAATATACAACATGGAAACGAGATAAAGAACATGTTTGAGGTGCTGCTGGAGTCAACTGGACTAACGTAACGTTACTACATCTCGACCACCGCAGACTTTGGTGAGTGCAATGTGTTCACTGAAACTCAAGTTGATCAACGGATTTTGACTGTACGAAATCTGCCAGGGAATCTCATAATACTAATCAAACAATATAAATATAGTCCTTTCATGCACAATTGATATCCTAACTATTCTAACGTTGCAATGCTTTGATTGATATCTTAAACAACGTTGCAACTTGCAAGATGGTGAATGAATGAATGAATGAAAACTTTATTTAACAGATTGCAGAATGGGTACAATACAGTACGGCTCAATACATACAATTGTTAAGGGGATGCAGACCTGAGAAAGACGTTTGTCTTGTTTCCATCAGGGTCCCCCATTTTCAATTCATATAGACATTTAATTATGACATACACAACATACATGACATTTATGGCATAGGGACATATAGGTATTTAGTGCTGATTTGTGACATAAACGGTATTCAAATATACAGTACTGTTACCCCTAGCTTTGGGTAGGGCGTTCCACATTGTTGTGGCATAATTGCAAAACGTGTTTAGTCCCTTGTTTGAGCCGAATCTGGGTTTTACATGATTTGTTGAGCTTCCTCTGGTGTAGTGGTTGTGGTATTCACTGACCTTTGGGAAGTATTTTGACATGTACATGGGTACCCCGGTCGTATAGTGTATCTTGTAGACCAGGCCCATTGCAAGTTGCTGTACTCTGTCGTCTACTCTAAGCCATCCTAGGTTGTCAAAGTGGGCAGGGGTGAGGTGGGTTCTGGGGTTCAGGACTTCAGGTCAAGTAGTAGTCTGACCAGTTTGTTTTGTGATGTTTGTAATTTTGTTTTAAGCGCCTTTGAGGTGCTTTGGTACCATGAGGTGCACGCATAGTCGTAGTACCCTTGAATTATAATGGTTATAATGAAACGCTCCGGCGACATCAAGGCTGTTCCTTCAACCGGCGCACTTCTTATTATATCGACTCGGGACAACATTTGTTTGTGTCAGATTTGTGTTTGTATCTAGACCACATTGCTTAGCAGAGTTCGGTGATGTGAATGGAAACTGTCAAGTTGATCAACCGATTGTGATTTTTATTTTTTTTTTTAAATAACTAAATAGTTACTTTTCACAGTAACTCATTACTTTTGGGTGTAAGTAACTAGTACAGTAACGAAGTTACTTTGAAATGAAGTAACTAGTAAAGTAACTGAGTTACTATTTTTCAGTAACTAGCACAACACTGCACATCACACATGCATATTTTATTTGAATCCACAGATCGTACATCACACACACACACACACACACACACACACACACACACACACATGCACGCAGGATTCAAATATTAACAGAGGTTCCACTTGCTTTTAACCCTTTCACTGCCACACTACCAAATGGTTAACCCTTTCACTGTGACAGTGGCAGTGAAAGGGTTAACCTCCTGCATTGCCGCAGTGAAAGGGTTAACCCTTATGTAGTGTGGTAGTGAAAGGGTTAACCTCCTGTATCGTCACAGTGAAAGGGTTAACCCTTTGGTAGTGTGGTAGTGAAATGGTTAACATTCTGTAGTATGGCAGTGAAAGGGTTAACCTCCTGTATTGCCACAGTGAAAGGGTTAACCCTTTGGTAGTGTGGCAGTGAAAGGGTTAACCTCCTGTATTGCCACAGTGAAAGGGTTAACCCTTTGGTAGTGTGGCAGTGAAAGGGTTAACCTCCTGTATTGCCACAGTGAAAGGGTTAACCCTTTGGTAGTGTGGCAGTGAAAGGGTTAACCTCCTGTATTGCCACAGTGAAAGGGTTAACCCTTTGGTAGTGTGGCAGTGAAAGGGTTAACCTCCTGTATTGCCACAGTGAAAGGGTTAACCCTTTGGTAGTGTGGCAGTGAAAGGGTTAACCTCCTGTATTGCCGCAGTGAAAGGGTTAACATTCTGTAGTGTGGCAGTGAAAGGGTTAACCTCCTGTATTGCCACAGTGAAAGGGTTAACCCTTTGGTAGTGTGGCAGTGAAAGGGTTAATCTCCTGTATTGCCACAGTGAAAGGGTTAACCCTTTGGTAGTGTGGCAGTGAAAGGGTTAACCTCCTGTATTGCCACAGTGAAAGGGTTAACCCTTTGGTAGTGTGGCAGTGAAAGGGTTAACCTCCTGTATTGCCACAGTGAAAGGGTTAACCCTTTGGTAGTGTGGCAGTGAAAGGGTTAACCTCCTGTATTGCCACAGTGAAAGGGTTAACCCTTTGGTAGTGTGGCAGTGAAAGGGTTAACCTCCTGTATTGCCGCAGTGAAAGGGTTAACATTCTGTAGTGTGGCAGTGAAAGGGTTAACCTCCTGTATTGCCGCAGTGAAAGGGTTAACCATTTGGTAGTGTGGCAGTGAAAGGGTTAACCTCCTGTATTGCCACAGTGAAATGGTTAACTCTTTGGTAGTGTGGCAGTGAAAGGGTTAACCTCCTGTATTGCCAGTGAAAGGGTTAACCATTTGGTAGTATGGTAGTGAAAGGGTTAACCTCCTGTATTGCCACAGTGAAAGGGTTAACTCTTTGGTAGTGTGGCAGTGAAAGGGTTAACCTCCTGTATTGCCACAGTGAAAGGGTTAACTCTTTGGTAGTGTGGCAGTGAAAGGGTAAACAGAGATCCAAAGAGGCCCCTCTGCATGATTGTATGTTGTGGGGAAATATCATTTGACAGATTTATCAATTCAACTAGGCCCGCCCGGCCCCCCGTGCATCCCAATCCTCTCCTCGAAGCACCCCAGCCGGTCCATGTATTTGTTAAATTCCACCAGCAGCACACCTGATTCAACTTAACTAGCCCTTTATTAGTTGAATCAGGTGTGCTGGTGGTGGAATTTAACAAATACATGGAACGGCTGGGGCGCCTCGAGGAGAGGATTGGGAACCACTGGGGATGTCCCAATACCGATACCAGCATCTGTATACTGGGTCTGATACTGTGCTCATCTACTCATAATCGTAAAACGAATCTGATACTACTACTAGTGCCACGTTTGTTTGGGAAAACACAAAGTTGAACGCAAAAAAATGCATTATATTTATATTATTTTATATTATTTACATAATTTTTACTTAAAATGTCAGCAACAGTGTAATCTTGTATATTTCATTTGTTAGTCAGAAACAGAGGAACATCTGATGAAAAAAATTAAATGTGTTTTCAAAGTCATTGTTAGAACTGTGATGGTATTATTAAGTACTCATATCAGTACTCTGTATCGGCAAGTACTGTGGACGATAACATGATTTGTCTCCTCCTAGGACTCGTCTCCTCCCCTCTCCCCAAACCCCCAGTGTCCTGCCCCCCCCCCCCTCTCCTGTGTATAAAGAGGATTTCTCCAGGGAAATCTGTCTCTTCTTCCAGATTCCAATAGCTAGTTGTTTGGTGAGGAGCCATTCAAGCCATATATCTCAGAGTAAATTGTATTTGGTATTTTCATTCTGAGTTAATAAATTGTATTAACCGGATCCACCGACTGAGTACGTTATTGCGGCTTTAATCGGCCACATTCATTCACAGTACACAGTACCCCTAAAATAAATCAACCAATAGTCGACAGAGTCCTATGACTATTACGGTCTCTCTCTCTCTCTCTCTCTCTCTCTCTCTCTCTCTCTCTAGATGGTCTGAAACCCCTTATTTTCCATGGCTTGCGGCGCGTAAAGGCCTCTACATGCTACAGCAACTTCAAAGCAACTGCAACACAACATCGGCGCGATTTCAGCGCGGTTGTTTTAGAGGGTCTTGTAGACTGTGTTGCTTGGACGTTGCGTACATGTCCCCAGAATCTAATCTGAACAACCGTTGCGTTGATATTGCGTAGCAGTGATTGGTTGGTTAGCGAATGGGGGCGGGGCTGTCATAGAATAATATTAGTCCCGCAGAGAATAATATCCTCCATTGTTGAAGCCAGCGTTGACGCTAAATAATTAGCGTCACATAGCTCGCCTTTTTCTGAAAACCCAAGCACATATTGTTCCATAGCATACGCCTTCAGTTGATCATGACAAATCCTCTCTTACCTTGACGATTAAAAAGCCTCCATAATTTAGTAAATAAAGCTGTAGCCAGCTAGCATTGGGTCTATTCAAAATGCTATCCACATTAGCTACACAGCTAACCAAGTAAATACAATCAAGTCAAGTCAAGTCAAGAGTTTTAATTGTCACGGCATACAGGTATACAATGAAATGCGGGTGGTCTTGCCCGCAACGATGTGCAATACAGTGGTACATATAATAGAATCAAAGAAGAAACAACATTGTGCAGTAACAGATAGCAGGTAACATGGAGTGACATCTCGGTATCTGTACATAGTTATTTACAGCGCATGTGTGACATGCTAGTTAGCTTTGGTAGTGCAATACACTGTTCCTGTTATTCTAATTTAAAGTGTCCTTTCCTTTGGCCATAAGTGTGCGTGTGTGCGACATGAGTGTGTGCCCGCTCATGTTAAGTGTTAAGTGGCTGCTCGTGTGTGAGCGTGCACAGTGTGCGTGTCGTGTGTGTACAATGGTATCCGTCCTGAGGTAACGTTAAATATAACGTTTGCTAGTCGAAATGACTGGACACACACAGGGACAAGTTAAACATCAATCAAGTAATTTATTCCAATAGGTAGTTTGAGCTGCATGTGAGCCGAGGTCCTCTCCATTGGAAACTAATGATGTTACGGTAACGTTAGCTCGAAAAGCACAGAAAGTTAAGCTGCTAGCAACAGACACTATAACACTTCCGGTCGGGGGTTTTCAAAATAAAAGAGCGACGTCTAAAATCACCGGAAATACGTTTATTTTGTACATTATCCAAAGTTAACACGAACCTAAACTAACTTTAGATTAGTTTAGGTTCGTGTAACGTTAGATATTGTAAAAAATAAACGTATTTACGGTGCTTTTAGACTCGCTCTTTTATTTTGAAACCCCCCGCCCGGAAGTAAAAATTATGCTTATTTTTCTGCTTTTATCAATGGGTTGGTTGAGAAGGGAAGCGTCATCTATCTAGGGAACCTAGCTACATACGGGGTACAATGTTACATAGGCTGCGAGTTGATTTTGCAGAAGCATAAAGGTAGAGTGTCTGCAACACCGTTGCTTTGTCGATGTTGTGTCGAAGTTGCTTTGAATTTGCTGTAGCATGCAGAGGCCTTAACGATGGCAGCCTCACGCTCCGACGTTCCACTAGGTTGACCTTTGAGCAACGCTGTGATGAATCCTTGCGTCCTCCGATACAAAATGAAAGGCAGCCAAGCAGATACTAGTACTGGCAAAACAACACACTTCAAACTAAAACACGCACAACGCAGTGTAGATTATCCTATTATCTCTTCTACTCTTCTCCTTCCGATCTCTGAAGCAAGCTGAATCTATATGTGAAACCCATATAGATGTCTTGGATGGGGATGTGGTAGGGATTGATGTGGGGGGTGTTTGGGGGGACTGGTTGTTCCAGGGGGGGGGGGGGGGGGGGGTTCACATGCCTTCGAGCGACATTGTACTTTTGTACTTATTTTATGCCATTCTTAAGTCTGCACGTTTACATTGCACTACTTTTATTGTCTTTTATACCTATTCTTATGTCTGCAATTTATGCATTGTTTTTATTCTGTCAATTTGTGTGCTGATGTTATGCCTATGTTCATTTTATACTATAGTATAGGCTATAGATCAGGGGTCGGCAATAGGCGGCCCGCGGGCCGAAATTGGCCCGCCAGCAATAATTTCTGGCCCGTCAGTTTATTTTGAGAATATGATATTATTTTATTTTCATCATATTATTTTTATTATATGCATACTTTATGTTTTATCCATGTTGAGAGTGAATAACAGGTATAGAGTGAGGTGCAATGCACCGTGCTTGCTCAAAGTGAGCGCGTGGTGCTGAAATGGGAAAAGTCCATGAAATAAAAACACCAGTTCAGTAAGACATTCAAGCTTTATCTTTACTCATCATGATTGACGGCACCACACATGCATGTGAACAGTAATGCAATTAAAAACAATGCAAAAACAATGCAATTAAACTTTAAACAAAAAGAGTGCTTGAAGAAGCTCTTGAAATGACGGCGCTATAGGTATTTGAATTACGAGACATTCGGAAGTCCATTAGCTCCATTTCCAGTGCAGCCTCATCTAACAAGGTTAATTATCATAATCGATCGTCCCACTATATTCCTTTATCCGTAATTGATCAGTCTCCCCAGTTAGTAGCTAGATTAATATATTTAGCGGAAGTGTCAATAATCTATAGCGGGGGATTCCCCAATCTGGATGCGTCAGCCCCAGTCTCCTCCGTAGACCAGACCGTCTCATTTAACAAGACAAGGCTTGTTTGAGATTCAATAAGTATAATAATAAGTAAGACAACGGATAAGTTAAACGAATTCCATATAAATCGATAGTTTTGACATTAAACATTCAACATTAAACTGGTCCGTGGCCGTGGCGGTTGCGCGCGCGTAATGTAGGATAGACCGATAGAGAGGCGCTTTATAATACAATGGAAAAAAGACAAAGGTATAATGTTCAGAGCATGTATATGTCGTTTACAGTTTATTATGCCACCTATGCAGCTCGTTTATTTTGACAGAGTTAAAAAAATGTCACTATCATTATATTAAATTAGCCATTGTTTTTGGTTCTGGCCCGCCAAACAATGGCTTGGGGAAAAATTGGCCCGCGGCCAAACCTAATTGCCGACCCCTGCTATAGATAGTTGTTAATATTTATTATTGTTATATTGTAGAAATGTGTGCATTGAAATGTCTGTAAAGTCTCGACGACATTGAAAATGAGGGTGACCTCAATTGTCTTTTTCGAGAATAAATAAAGGTTGATGATGATGATGATAATAAACCTCGAAGACTGAGTCCAGTTCTTCGGTCCAGGATGACACAGCTGTCTTTTCTCTCATGTCTTATCATCCACTGGACAATAAATCAGGCGTTCGCCTTCAGGGCAGGTTCCCAGACCAGTAGGACGTCAGCGCCAGCTGGTTTTTAATAAACCAACCGTCCATTTGAACACAAAGGAGGAAGTGGAATATTCCACCTGCTTTTCAACCCCCCCCCTCCCCCTCTCCCTCCATATAATCCCTGTTTTACTCATCCACTGCAACTTTGAATCTAGGACACCACCACCTTGACGGCAGAAATAGGCCAAGTATGCGGAGAAGATGGTAGGCTGGGATGGTGTGTGTGTGCGTGTGCGTGTGTGTGTGTGTGTGTGTGTGTGTGTGTGTGTGTGTGTGTGTGTGTGTGTGTGTGTAGGGGGCGGTAACTGGTTTCCTGACTTTGCCTTGAGGGGAAACCTGTTAGTCCCTCCCTCCAGTAGCGGCTGGTGCCGCTGGTGCCTTGTGGGTCGCAGTTCACGTTAGGAGGTCGAGTTGAAAATGTAATGCTCTGAGATGCTCTGGAGCAATCTCTCTCTCTGTCTCTCGGATCAATCAAATCAAATAATTAACACATGTATGTTGTCATTTTAAACAACTCACCATTCATTCATTATGCATCAGCAGCAGCTAAATTAATGTTATAGTTCACAACACAGCAGCGCGTTTTGAATCGCTAGCCTATTATCGTCTCAGCAAGCACAGTCAATACTTTTTTCCGTAGCCGCATTTCGCGGAGACAGCTGTGTATAGCGAGAGAGAGAGCGAGAGAGAGAGAGAGAGAGAGAGAGACTCACTGTTTAGTTGAAACGTCCAGGGCAGGAGGGCTTGATATAAAGAGTATAATCCACTGTTGATGTATTCCAGACCACTGTCCACTGTGTCCAGACTGCATCCGCCATATAGCTTGTTAGCCAAGTGTTAGCTTGTTAGCAGTTAGTTAGCACCACACAACACAAGTACTTCATTCCTTTGTCCATTTCCGCGTCGAACAGACTGCAAACTACCTGGCGTTCTATCGCCATGCTCTAAGACAAACTCTAACCTTAACCAACTTTGAAAGAGTGCCTAAGCTTAACCGTCTAAAGCAGGGGTTCTCAACCTTTCTGCTGCCAAGGCACCCCTGTGTTCAATAAAATATTCCAGGGCACCCCTACATACGATAAAGACTTTTTCGGTCCTGTCTTTTTTGCTACAATGATTGTTTGTTTGTCTTTGTTGCTTGTTGGTGAATCTGCAAATATGAATTGCCCCACGCGGGATCAATAAAGTTGTCTGAATCTGATGACAAAAGTGCTTGCTTTCAAAATAATGTTTATTTAAGAAAAAACTGAAAATCATGTATTTTTTTTTTAATACAGAAAAGGATCACTAAAGTGCTATCTGTTACAGCTGCACTGTTCTCCATAAAAATAGCATATTTGGATAAGTTTGACAATTTCTCAAAAACAGAAAATCATGTATTTTTTTTAAATACAGAAAAGGATCACCAAGTTACCATTTCTCAAAAAATATAAATAAATACAGAAAATAAGCACTCGTTCACTCAGTGGACATTTCTAGCTCAATGCGAGGTCCGCTGCTGCTGGCTAATAATACGGTCAATACGTGGGGAGATCTTTGACAAGGCAACACGCATGTCATCATCAAGGCTCAACTTGGCCCTATATTTTGTTTTCAGAGCTGTCATGGATGAAAAGCCAGCTTCACACAGATATGTGGGGCTGAATGGTATCAACACCTTAACTGCAGCATCATGAGATACTTGGTACTCAGCACCACACTCTGAAACTAGCTCTCCAGGTGGTATCAGATGAGATTTCAATGAGTTCTTCCAATAGTTTGGATGGAGATGTGTCAGGAAGCTTTGTCTCAATGTTGTCTGTAAAGTATTTTTTTATCCAGAGTGACTTAATGATTTTCAGATTTTTAGAAATGGTCAAACTTATCCAAATATGGTATTTTCATGGAAAACAGTGCAGCTGCATCAGATAGCACTTTAGGGATAATTTTCTGTAATCCAAAAAATAATTTGGATTCACTATAAAATGCCTGTTCACTATAAAGTGCCACGTTTTGATATATTGAGCTTTAAACTTTAAGTACATTTTTTGGAACACGCAACCTAAAACACCTTCCTCTCCCAAACCGTTCCTGCAATTGTTTTATGTTGCATGATGATCATGGATACATTTATTATGTATTGTATTTTTTATGTTTAAATATCAACATAATCTGTCTGTCCACCCTCAGTACATTTACTATCAATATAATATAGTAGTCTGACTTCATCATATATTTTCAAACGCACACACATAGAGGGAGAATGCCCCCCCCCCCCCCCCTCCTTCCCAGTCCTCCTTCCAAGTCCCCACCCTGCTGTTCTCTGTCGCTCTGAACAGGGCTTGTTGTTAGCTTATGCTAAAGGGACATTAATTCCGGTCTTAAACACAACGTGGCCACAAAGGAATGGCAAGGATTGCAAAGCATGTTATATGCATTTGACCCGTTGCGGAATAAAACAGCAGGGATTTGTTTTGGGTCGCAAAAACACTATCCTTGCTGTGTTTCAATGTCCGCGTTCCAGATCCAGAGTACGCTACTACTGCTGAGCTGAGAGACGCTAAGCTCACTGCTCAGCCTGCTGTGTTGAGATGCATCCTTATTGGCTGTGTGCTGTAGAGCGGATATGAGTCACGACACCACGGAGTTTCAAAATAAGAGTATCATAATGACCTAAATGTTGCTAGCTTTCGGAGCCTAGTTATTTAGCTGGAGCTGCGCTTGGGCAGAAATGAGACCCACTATAGGATTTTCAAAATAAGACTGTTGTCATTCTATATTTTTAAAGGACATTGCCAGGCATCTCGCGGAACCCCTGGCAGCTCTCCGCGGAACCCCTGTGTGCCGGGGAACCCCTGTTGAGAACCGCTGGTCTAAAGAACTTGCAGTCACGCTCTAAGACAAACAGCTGCATCTCACAACAACACATCTATCTCTACCACCAACCTAGGAATAAGCTAGAATTGGAACATTAGAAATTGGATTTGGCCAATCAGAGATCGTCTCCGCGAAATTCTGCTACGGAAAAAAATACTGGCGTCGGCCAATCAGAGAGCGTCTCCGCGAAATGCGGCTACAGAAATTCTTGACGCTGCTGCCTAGACCGCTTCAAATCGCGCCCGGATTCCAACATAATAGTCATATTTCAACGCACAACGCGTTACGCACTGATTGGCTGCGACGGATACAGCGATCAAACCGTGACGCGCACTCAGAGCGCTATCGCGTCTAGCCCAGGCCGAGAAATACAAAAAAAAAAAAAAAGTGAGTCACTTCCTGTTCAAGAAAACGAGTATTTTTTATTTTATATAATAACGTTATATTGTGCATTGGAAACACAAACATACTTAAAATGAGTAATTATTATTAATTTTAAACATGTTTATATTATTTATAGGGCTATAAAACAAAAAACTAAAAAATTATTTTTCTTGTTCTCTCATATAACCAGGGCAGGGCCTGAGGGGGGGCGGCGCCCAAGCGCCCCTAGTGGCGTGCCGCCACTGCCTCCCTCTCAAAAAGTCACTCTTCCTAGTGTCGTCTGTCTGTCTGTCTGTCTGTCTGTCTGTCTGTCTGTCTGTCTGTCTGTCTGTCTGTCTGTCTGTCTGTCTGTCTCTCTACCTTTTTATATATAAGGCCATACTGAGACAGCTCCCATCTTACCTGTGTTCTTTCATCACAGCACTCACCAGTTACGCTCACAAGACAAGGTACTGCTGACCGAAGCCTAGGACTCTGTACGGAGGAAAAGCCGTCCAGTTTTCTGCCCCCAGGGCCTGGAATGAGCTTAAATAAAAACATGGATCTGGAGGAGCTCATCTCACTACCATGTTTTAAAGCTAGGATAAAAATCATGGAGGAAGATGAACTAGTCTGTAAATGCTATGTTACATAACAGGTCACTCTAAATTAATCTTGCCTGCCTTCAATGTACAACTCTGATGTGGTCCTCCTTTTATTAATTTTTTTTTTAATGTTATACTTTGAATTTTATGAAATTGTGATTTGTAATTGTCTGAATTGCTGTCTTCTTGGCCATGTCTCTCTTGTAAAAGAGGTTTTTAACTTCAATGAGACTAACCTGGTTAAATAAAGTACAAATAAATAAAAATCAATAACAAGACTGGTACCAGGGACCACATCAATAACAAGACTGGTACCAGAGACCACATCACTAACAAGACTGGTACCAGAGACCACATCACTAACAAGACTGGTACCAGAGACCACATCACTAACACGACTGGTACCAGAGACCACATCAATAACAAGACTGGTACCAGAGACCACATCAATACCAAGACTGGTACCAGAGACCACATCACTAACAAGACTGGTACCAGAGACCACATCACTAACACGACTGGTACCAGAGACCACATCACTAACACGACTGGTACCAGAGACCACATCAATAACAAGACTGGTACCAGAGACCGCATCAATACCAAGACTGGTACCAGAGACCACATCACTAACAAGACTGGTACCAGAGACCACATCACTAACACGACTGGTACCAGAGACCACATCACTAACACGACTGGTACCAGAGACCACATCAATAACAAGACTGGTACCAGAGACCACATCAATAACAAGACTGGTACCAGAGACCACATCACTAACAAGACTGGTACCAGAGACCACATCACTAACAAGACTGGTACCAGAGACCACATCACTAACACGACTGGTACCAGAGACCACATCACTAACACGACTGGTACCAGAGACCACATCAATAACAAGACTGGTACCAGAGACCACATCAATAACAAGACTGGTACCAGAGACCACATCACTAACAAGACTGGTACCAGAGACCACATCACTAACACGACTGGTACCAGAGACCACATCACTAACAAGACTGGTACCAGAGACCACATCACTAACACGACTGGTACCAGAGACCACATCACTAACAATACTGGTACCAGAGACCACATCACTAACAAGACTGGTACCAGAGACCACATCAATAACAAGACTGGTACCAGAGACCACATCACTAACAAGACTGGTACCAGAGAGAGACCACATCAATAACAAGACTGGTACCAGAGACCACATCAATAACAAGACTGGTACCAGAGACCACATCAATAACAAGACTGGTACCAGAGACCACATCACTAACAAGACTGGTACCAGAGAGACCACATCAATAACAAGACTGGTACCAGAGAGACCACATCAATAACAAGACTGGTACCAGAGAGACCACATCACTAACAAGACTGGTACCAGAGACCACATCAATAACAAGACTGGTACCAAAGAGAGACCACATCAATAACAAGACTGGTACCAGAGACCACATCACTAACAAGACTGGTACCAGAGACCACATCACTAACAAGACTGGTACCAGAGAGACCACATCACTAACAAGACTGGTACCAGAGACCACATCACTAACAAGACTGGTACCAGAGAGACCACTTCACTAACAAGACTGGTACCAGAGACCACATCACTAACAAGACTGGTACCAGAGACCACATCAATAACAAGACTGGTACCAGAGACCACATCACTAACAAGACTGGTACCAGAGAGACCACATCAATAACAAGACTGGTACCAGAGACCACATCACTAACAAGACTGGTACCAGAGAGACCACATCACTAACAAGACTGGTACCAGAGACCACATCACTAACAAGACTGGTACCAGAGACCACATCACTAACAAGACTGGTACCAGAGACCACATCACTAACAAGACTGGTACCAGAGACCACATCAATAACAAGACTGGTACCAGAGACCACATCACTAACAAGACTGGTACCAGAGAGAGACCACATCAATAACAAGACTGGTACCAGAGAGACCACATCAATAACAAGACTGGTACCAGAGACCACATCAATAACAAGACTGGTACCAGAGAGACCACATCACTAACAAGACTGGTACCAGAGACCACATCAATAACAAGACTGGTACCAGAGAGACCACATCACTAACAAGACTGGTACCAGAGACCACATCAATAACAAGACTGGTACCAGAGAGAGACCACATCAATAACAAGACTGGTACCAGAGAGAGACCACATCAATAACAAGACTGGTACCAGATACCACATCAATAACAAGACTGGTACCAGAGAGACCACATCACTAACAAGACTGGTACCAGAGACCACATCAATAACAAGACTGGTACCAGAGAGAGACCACATCAATAACAAGACTGGTACCAGATACCACATCAATAACAAGACTGGTACCAGAGACCACATCACTAACAAGACTGGTACCAGAGAGACCACATCACTAACAAGACTGGTACCAGAGACCACATCACTAACAAGACTGGTACCAGAGAGACCACATCACTAACAAGACTGGTACCAGAGACCACATCACTAACAAGACTGGTACCAGAGACCACATCACTAACAAGACTGGTACCAGAGACCACATCAATAACAAGACTGGTACCAGAGACCACATCACTAACAAGACTGGTACCAGAGAGACCACATCACTAACAAGACTGGTACCAGAGACCACATCAATAACAAGACTGGTACCAGAGAGACCACATCACTAACAAGACTGGTACCAGAGACCACATCACTAACAAGACTGGTACCAGAGAGAGACCACATCAATAACAAGACTGGTACCAGAGACCACATCACTAACAAGACTGGTACCAGAGACCACATCACTAACAAGACTGGTACCAGAGACCACATCACTAACAAGACTGGTACCAGAGACCACATCACTAACAAGACTGGTACCAGAGACCACATCAATAACAAGACTGGTACCAGAGACCACATCAATAACAAGACTGGTACCAGAGACCACATCAATAACAAGACTGGTACCAGAGACCACATCAATAACAAGACTGGTACCAGAGAGAGACCACATCAATAACAAGACTGGTACCAGAGACCACATGACTAACAAGACTGGTACCAGAGAGACCACATCAACAACAAGACTGGTACCAGAGAGACCACATCAATACCAAGACTGGTACCAGAGAGACCACATCAATACCAAGACTGGTACCAGAGACCACATCACTAACAAGACTGGTACCAGAGACCACATCACTAACAAGACTGGTACCAGAGAGACCACATCAATACCAAGACTGGTACCAGAGACCACATCAATAACAAGACTGGTACCAGAGACCACATCAATAACAAGACTGGTACCAGAGAGACCACATCACTAACAAGACTGGTACCAGGGACCACATCACTAACAAGACTGGTACCAGAGACCACAACACTAACATGACTGGTACCAGAGACCACATCACTAACAAGACTGGTACCAGAGAGAGACCACATCAATAACAAGACTGGTACCAGAGAGAGACCACATCAATACTGGGCTAAAAGAGAGCATATTTACAAATCAAGCAAAGCAACATCATTTCAAATGTTTGGTTTGTAAAATGTGTACTGTATCTCGGCCACTTTGTAGATTATAGGTTGTACAGTATCTCAGAATTTTTTGTCCATGACTCCAAACAAAACATGATTCATTCGCTATGTGTGTATGACTGCTGTGTCTATGTGTGTTACAGGGGGGGGGGGGGGTAAAAAGACAGACACATAGAGAGAGAGGCAGAGAAATACAGAGAGAGAGAGAGAGAGAGAGAGAGAGAGAGAGAGAGAGAGAGAGAGAGAGAGAGAGAGAGAGAGAGAGAGAGAGAGAGAGAGAGAGAGAATGACTTGGCACCAGAGAGGCTGACTTCCAGCAGGCTCAATCACTGCTACAGTATATGTCACTCGCCAAACAACCACAACAACAACAACAACAACAACAACAGGATGTACAGTAGACACTGTGTCAAGGAACCAGCCAACGTTGCCAGGCAACCACGGCTATTATTTCTAACAGTCCAACAGTAGGGGGAGGGGGAGGTGCACACAAATTGCATTACTGAAACACCTTGGCTTGGAATCAAAAGAGACGCACACAACCAAAGCTAACACAGGGGTAATTACACTGGAACACAAACAGAGCAGTGGGCAATTATACATAATATTAGCAGATATGATTAGGGCTTCCCCCTAGAGTAGTCAATCAATTATTAAACAGTCATATTGGTCTGCTATAGTATATATATATATATATATTGCTATGTGTTCTTGTTTCTTATATATCCATTTGTATTCTATTCTTTTTAACTCTGTAGCACTCTGAGACTCTCAGGAATGTAGGGTGCGTTATAAATTAAATGTATTATTATTATTATTATTATTATTATTATTATTATTATTATTATTATTATTATTATTATTATTATTATTATTATTATTATTATTATATATAGTGAAAACCTTGTATTTCAATCATCAGTGACAACTTGTAACACAGCAAACCAGCTGGACAGCCTCTCTCAACAATGACCTTTGACCTCTGAGCTGCCACTCAGGAGAGGTGAGCAGTAGAGGCGGGACTCACTAAGAACGCGGCCATGCACCGCATTCAATGGGAGGTTAACGGTGGGGCCGTTTCTAGGCAGATAAGGACAACGACCTCAATACATACGAAGAATAGAACCCAATAGAACCCAATAAGCCCCTGAAGGAATCAAATAGATTGGATGTTCCATGTAATTCTAACCTTTATCTTGTTCTTCATATCACAGCCTATCGAAAGTCTCGATCTGAGGCGGTCGATTCAGGCTTTCATCTCAAATACTGTGAAGAAAAACACGGCTGCATTGAGCTTCCTGAAGCGTGTATTTAACCCCGAGGGGAATCGGAACTGGTGTGGGTCTTTCAACATTATCCTTCAAGTATTCCCATTAATTTCTCTCACTTCAAACCCCTATATTTGCTGCTAATCATAATTATGATGCAAGTTATAACTGGCGTATGTGCATGACGGAGCATATAGAGTTATCGCAATGACGTGAAATGAGCACTTTGGTTTAGAGACAGGGATACGGAGGAGGAAGTCTAATGAGTCTCTCTTCATCAAGAGAAGCTGTGAAATGCTAACATACCAGTAGTAGGTATAACGCACTGGCAGGTCAAACCTGACACTATCAAGCTGAATGTCAGAAACCAGTCCACATTATGTAGAGAATTCTTAAAGCTGCCCCAGGTAGTTTTCTTAACCTCTGAACAGTCCAAATATTGTATGATCTTTAGTATTGAATACATTTGTATGCAATTCAGAGGGTCATAAACTCTTACTTTTACTCAACAGAGCAAAAAACATTACAAAGGACAGCTCACACCCTGGCTTCCGCCTGTTTGACCTGTTGCCATCAGGCAGGCGTTACAGGTGCATCAGAGCCAGAACAAACAGGCTCAGAGACAGTTTCTTCCCCAGAGACATCACCACCTTGAACTCCAAAATGCACCAATAATTCACCCTGTCCCCCTCCTCCCACACTGTGCAACATCCTACCCTTCAAGTGCAATATCCACAGTGCAATACCCACCCACTACCGTCTGACACTGTGATTGTTATTTTGTATATTGTTGTTATTTTGTATATTGTATTGTAACATTGTTTTATACATAGTATTAGTATATTATGTTTCTGTATAGTATTTTATGTTTCTTGTATAGTATTTTATGTTTCTTGTATAGTATTTTATGTTTCTTGTATAGTATTTTATGTTTCTTGTATAGTATTTTATGTTTCTGTATAGTATTTTATGTTTCTGTATAGTATTTTATGTTTCTTGTATAGTATTTTATGTTTCTGTATAGTATTTTATGTTTCTCTTTTATTACTTGTGTGATTTTACTTTCCACTACTGCACCTAAGTTTGAGTCCCAAATCTTGTTGTATGCAAATATAATGATAATAAAGTACAATCTAATCTACATCAAGTGGATCCCTGGAGCACTGTTTGAAACTAGAAATGATCCATCCGGCTGTGGGGCACCTACCCTCCCACCACCTTTACTGTGGGGCACCTACCCTCCCACCACCTTTACTGTGGGGCACCTACCCTCCCACCACCTTTACTGTGGGGCACCTACCCTCCCACCACCTTTACCACACAAACCACTCTAAAGCACAATGTTGGTTCACTTTGTTTCAAAGCGTGATTTTTGGCGGATTTGTGTCGTGAGCTTCTGGGCCCAAGATTCGATTTTAATTCAAAGCTTCGACAATAATAAAAAATATATATAATTTAATTAAAAAAAATATGTAATCTTAGACAAACGAAACACTTTGCTTTTATGAAATATTGTAAGCAGTCATTTGAGTTAATGAGGCGTATGACTATCCGGCTGCAGACTAACCTAGCTTGGCACAATGAATGGAAGTGGATATGGACCAGCTAGCCTAGTTTAGCACAATGATTAGAACTCAAGGAAAGGTGTTAGGCACTTCGGCTAGCCACTACATCTGCTTCCATTCATTGTGCTAAGATAGACTAAAGTGTAGCCGGATAGCTTTCTATCTTAAGGAAACTGGTATCTATCTTCTTGTCTCACTCTGAAAATAATGGTAAGCTAATTTCCCATAATGTTGGCGTTCCTTTAAATGTATAACATCTCTCAAATGTAAAAATAGATTCCTGTATAGGCAAATAGACCATTCCCATGAGACACTGAAGTCAGTAGAACACTGTAGGTGAAAACAAATAATGATCACCATAACAACAACAACTTGAAAGTGATGCACATCAAAGAATCTGCTATAATGTACTTTATGCTAATTGCCTTCACCTGCATTTGTTATGCAAAACTCAGGCCGTGACCCTCTGAACACGCCTGGACTGAACAAACTCATAAGGATCAGGAAAGCGCTAATTAGAAGGGTTTAAAGCATCAATCAGTCATCGGACATTTTAAGATACCATTCAACCATTTTGTTTTCTAATAATACAGAGCTTTTAGAAAGGAATAATAGCGAATATAGTGACGAGTTCTCAAACCAGAAGTCTCAACCGCGCTGCTAGTTTCTCTGTTCGTCAAATATGTTTCTGACAACATTTTACGTGAGAAATGGGGTAGACATCAGCAGGATCTTGATACATTTGATTATGCAACACCTAGTTTGACAGTTTGATCTGAACTTAGTTTGATGGCTCTTAACCTCTTATACATCGGACGGCTGCGCTTTTCCCGATCAACCAATACAACGTTGGAAAGTAAAATTTGACGGAATTCGATTGACACGATACTCTACGTATTGCGTGCTTCCAGTCTGGGGTTACAAGACCAAACAACCGACGAGCATCATTTGACAAGACATTCGACCAAGTGACCACGTCCGGTTTGGCCTGGTCCTGAATGGACCAGTCACCTCTGATGGTGAAAATTATTGACCGCCTTTGTAGCCAATGAAATTCCGGAGCCAACGGTATCCCATGTGAGGGCTGATTGCAATGACAAAGGGGCAGAAGAAGACCAACAAGTTCTTTGTTTTGACTCGAGTGTCTGAATGAATGGCAGTGGATGGCCATTTAGGACAATCATGCCGAATTATAGCCGGTACACACATTACAAAAACATGTATAAAACACAAATCTTCCGTGGGATTGTTATCAACTTTGGACCGGTACTAGATAAGACTTCAGGCTATGGAACTGTTGTGATTTCCAGCTCCTACCTCTCAGCTGGAACTAAAAAACAGACAACAAGTAAACAAAAACATGAATAAACAAAAGTTGTATTTCAGTGTGTTCAAACCTCTGTAACTCTATTACATAAGCACTCGGAGTGATTCTTCTTTGTTGTGGAAGAAAGTTCAGAATGTTTCCATTCAAAAGTGAATGGAGAATATTCCATTCTCTAGTTGATTGACCGAGCTCTTGATACAAAGACTAATACTACTAACCAATACAGACTGTGGCAAGGTTCTCACATGCAGACAGTGCAGCCAGATGTTATCTTCCAGGGCGTGACACTGAGGGCAGCCATCATAGAATGGATATAAAATAACCATAGGGGGGGGGGGGGGGGGGGGCGCCCTCGTGGCGCATACCATAGTGCCTCGCGCACCTACGCGGCCGATCCGGGTTTGATCCCAGCACCCGACGTTATTTGTTGCATGTCCTCCCCACCTCTCCTCCCGTTCGCCCTCTCCTCCGTCGGTCCTGCGTGACCAAGAAAAAGCTGTAAAAATGCTAAAAAATTATAAAAAATAAATAAATAAATAACCATAGGGATGCACCGATCCAGCTTTTTCAGTCCCGATACCGATACCTGGGCTTTGGGTATCGGCCGATACCGAGTACCGATCCGATCCCATTATTCAATTAATAAACTGTATGCCTCACTGTGTGGAAGAGACTGGGATAATTCTTTTGTGCAAGGCAACATCAGTGTAACTGAGGGGTACAATTCCCTGACTGTATTACTAGATATGATACTTACTACCACTACCTTTGTACTTAATATTCGGCCACCCAGTACACGGCATAAATATATTATCATGAACACTCTCACGTAGATGAAACGGATCCAACACAAATGTACGAATTAGAAACAGGTCTTTATTTCCTACACAGCGATGGTGTGTAGAATAAACACTTAATCACTTAATTACATTTATGAATTGAAATAGTATGCACTTTTATGGCAAGGAGTATTCGTCGGTATATCAATAGATAATGTCCAATCTCTGAAGGCGCAGGTGGTAAATATACGACCTGGAATAGTTAAGGAATAACAGCAATGATACTTTAATGATTATAGGCTGGATACACTAGAGGGGGTTAATCCGGTCGCTTGTAAGCCGACAGGAGTAGGAGGGGGGGGGGGGGGTAGAATCCAGCTGCCTCGTCCGGCCAAGGGTATCCCAGGTGAACCCACTGTAGTGCCGTTCAATGCGCCGGCGATCCTTGGACCACAGATGAAAGCAGGTGGACTCTTTGTGGGCCGGCTCTCTCCGGTCCACGGGGGAGAGATGTGGAGAGACCTCGTCTTGCAGAGCGTCTCCTCACCTTGCGTCCTCTCCAGGGGGGGGGGTTCCAACACACGGTAGTGTCGGGGGTCTTTATCCATAGAATAATCAAAGTATCCAAAGCATAATCCGTGCCTGGGAAGGCGGGCTGTCGTCGGTAGAATAATCCGGTATACAGGTCCACTCGCTCGTCGGCTCTGGGGCTCCTCGGGTGCAGCTTCACATAGGGTCAACCACCCTGGGTAAGCAGCCAGTTCTCTGCCCGAAACGATGGGGTACTGACTACGGTAGTATTCTCACCGCACGAAGCACTATATATTAACAGACTATTATTAGCTTAATAGACTACGTCCAACTCGACGATATAGTGCCAAATATGACTATTCAAATATTAATATACACGATGTCTCAATACCGATGGTAGGCCGAACTTGGCCTTACTCCCACACGTGGCATCGCGGGGAGGCTTTACGTCTGTGACTCTATTGGAGGGTAAGAAACTGGACTGAAAAGAAAGTCCTACTTTAGTAGCGCAGTATATATACGCACTATGAACAAATAGTCCCATTAGTGGTGCGGTAGCCAAATTCCTACGCGGAACTAGGACTTGTTCGTACATGTCGAGCGGTACGTTTGAACTGGGTCTGAGGGGTATGGCAGCCTGGCACCAAGGTCTCGACCAATAGTAGAATGGAGACTATTATGGGATGTTCAGTAGGCTAGAATGGATATTCAATGCATATTGTACAAGGAATATACAAGGGATATCAGGGAATATTAGAGAATATACAAATACAATTAAATATATATATATAAATAAATATATATATTCGGTTTAATCTGGCCCTTCACAACAGCCACCCCCTGAATAGGTCCCAGACCTAATCAGTTAAACGGAGACAGATTAATCGCGTTGTCTATTTACACATAAGGGTTTGCTGTAGGGGTCAGTCAACTTCACAAAGTCATAGGGTTGTAGGGTCATGGTCATCATCGATTGTGTCTGGGAGTCGAGGCAGTTCTATGAGCCTTGCCACGGGACGGGTGTAAGTGCGACCCTGGACGAGCACTTCAGCTGCTCGGACCTTGCCGTCGGCACCGGTGATCACTTTGCTTACGCGGCCGGCCGGCCACATAGCTCTGGGCAGTGATTGATCAATAATCATGACGACTGTTCCTTCTGTCAAATTGTCTCTCTCCTTTACCCACTTCTGGCGGGTCTGTAGAGACGGTAGGTAGTGCAGTAGGAAACTGTTCCAAAACTTGTCGGCTAATACTTGGCTGTACCTCCACATTCGTCGGCCGTTCGCTTCTTCAGGCCGGTACATTGTCTGGGGTAATGTGGGATCTAGCCGCCCCATCAGGAGTGTGTTGGGGGTAACTGGGTCGATATCCGCCACATCACTGGAGACATATCCGAGGGGCTTCGAGTTAAGTACTCCCTCAATCTCCGTGAGGACTGTCATTAGGACTTCTTCCGCCACAGTCTGGGCCCCAAGTACTGCGTACAGGGCTGTCTTTATGGAGCGCACTTCTCGTTCCCAAGTGCCACCGAAGTGGGGTGCGTTTGGGGGGTTGAATTGGAAATCAACCTGTGCTGGAGCGAGGTGGGTCTTAAGTTCTGGGCCCATAGCTTGGAAGCTCTCTCTCAGCTCTCTTTCGCCGCCTTTAAAGTTTGTCCCATGATCGGACAATAGGGTAGACGGTCTTCCTTTCCGTGATATGAATCTACGGAAGGCCATAAGGAATGAGTCTGTGCTCATGGTCGGGAGAAGCTCGATGTGTATCGCTCTGGTGGTCATGCATTTGAATACAATACCCCACCGCTTCTCGGTTCCTCTTCCTTTCTTTATGTGCAGCGGGCCAAAGCAGTCCATACCCGTTGAGTGGAATGGCTTGTCACCGATTCGGAGGCGACATGGAGGAAGGTCAGCCATCCTTGGTATGCTGGGCTGCGCGCGCCACTTGCGGCAGTCTAGACATGTTCGTTGGAAGCGTCGTACCGCCTCTCTTCCTTGTAGGATCCAGTAACGACGTCTGATTTCCGCGAAGACTCTTTCTGCTCCTGCGTGATGTACATCCTCATCGTATTTCTTTATAATCAGCTCTGTGACCTTGTGTCGGCTGTTCAATACGATCGGGTATTTAATGTCATCCGGTAGATTGGGGGCTCTGCGTAGGCGACCACCCACTCTGATGAGGGTGTGAGCGTCGCTCTCGGGGGCCAGGTGAATTAATCTGCTGTCGGATGGGACGGGCTTTCCTCCCTGTAGACAGGCCAATTCATCGGGGAACGAGTCTCTCTGGGCTCGCTGAAGTAGAAGCAATTCTGCTTCCTCGTAGTTAGCTGCTGACATATCAGCGGGGGACTTGCACTCCGGGTGGTACCGCAGGAATGTTCTTTGTTGTGCACTCTCTATGGACGTGCAATCGTTTATGTTAGGGTCGGTGGAGGCTACGGTGCTCAATCCACAGAACACAGACTTCTTAATTTCCACCTCCTCTGGACTTGCTTCCCTCGGGATAGGCATGGGCCACTGTCCTTCCGGGAGTCTTAGGAATGCGGGGCCGTCACTGTAGACATTGCGACGGGTGAGGTCATCCAGGGGCATCCCCCGGGTGATGACGTCAGCTGGGTTCTGTTTTGTATCAACGTAGCGCCACTCTGTTTCTCCGGTTAACTCTTCGGTTAAGTCTTGAATCTCGGTGACTCTGACTCCCACGAAGACTTTGTACTTGCATGAGTCCGATTTGATCCAGGCGAGTACCGTCGTGGAATCTGACCACAGGATTGTTCTAGACACCGGTATGGTGAGCTCACGTTGGATGAGCGTGGCTAGGTGCGCTCCGGCTAGGGCTGCGCAGAGCTCTAGACGTGGGATAGATTGTTGCTTGCGTGGGGCTATTCTCGAGCGGGCGAGGACAAATGCTGTGTAGATCTCTCCCCCCTGGTCTTGGGCCCGCAAGTAGGCTACTGATCCGTATGCGACCTCTGAGGCGTCACTGAAGACGTGTAAGTCCATTTTACATGTCTCTGGCCTCACCGTGGGTGGGAAGTAGCTTCGGCGCATATTAACGCCTGGGAGTGAGTGGAGCTCCATCTCCCACTCTCTCCAGGTGGATGCAAGGTGTGCGGGAATGGGGTCGTCCCAGCCCTGGTCCTTGTCCCACAATGCTCGCACAATCATTTTTGCCCTGGTGGTGTACGGTAGAATACATCCTAGCGGGTCATATTGTCGGGCGAGTGTTGTGTACACACTCCGTCTGGTGGTCGGCGCCGCCGCCGGCCTTCCCTGTTCCGTAGTCAGGGGCTTGTGTCTGTAGTGAAGCGAATCTGTTTTGAATCGCCACACCAATCCCAGGGTCATCTCCTGGGCTTCTCCCGGGATTGTAGCCATCCAGGTCTCGCTGCTGGCTGCCTTGTCCTCGGAGGAGAGGCTGCGCAGTACTTGCGGATCGCTGCTGGCCCACTGCCTGAGATCAAAGCCGCCTTTGATCAATGAGGCGCGGAGTTTAATCAGGAGAGCCTCGGCTTCTTCCTGGGTTGAAAGGCTTTGTAGACAGTTGTCTACGTAGAAGCTGTTCTTTACGCTGTGTCGGACCTCTTCGTCCGCTGCTGGGTCCTCTGCTACATGTTTCTGTAGTGCAAATGTCGCACAGCAGGGGCTGCACGTCGTTCCGAAGGGGAGGACTTCCCATTGGTAGATGGCTGGGTGCTCATCTCCTGGCTTCTCTCTCCATAGGAACCGTAACAGGGGCTTGTCCGCCTCTACTAATCTCACCTGCAGGAACATTCCTTTAATGTCCCCGCTGATGGCCACCTTTTCCTGGCGGAAGCGGAGTAGAACGCCGAGTAGGGAGGGGCCGAGTGTGGGACCGGGCAGTAACTCTTTATTCAGATTTTGGGATCCGATCTGGTAGCTGCAGTTAAATACTATGCGGTCTTTACCGTTGTGATGGACCTTGTGGTGGGGCACGTACCACGATTCAGTGGTCTGGTCAGCCTCTTTAATGTCCATCTTTGTGACGTGTCCCGCTGTGATGAGCTTCTCAATCTCAGCGCGGTATACACTCTCTTGGGCGGGGTTCTTGGCTAAGCGCCGCTCCGTGTTCAGCAGGTACCGTTCTATGGCGTCTGTCTTGGCGTGGAAAGTAGGCATTCCTTCTCGCCGCAGGAGTGGCGTGGCGTATCTCAACACGCCGTTGACCGGGACTCTCTTGGTCCCTGTCTCGAGGAGGTGAATGGCGTAAATGTCATCTTTAGAGCGAATGTCTTTCTTTCCATTCTTAAAGGGCATTTGTTCCAAGCTCCATAGCCGCTCTACGTGTTGCAGGAGTGCGGTTTCTCCCTCTGTGACTCGGGAGTGGAGACATCTAGTGGCTGTACTTCGGTTGAGAGATTTGGCGAGTGGGCCTTGGAGAGTCCATCCCAAACGGGTCTCGACTGCTGCAGGACAGCCTCGGGGTCCGGTATGAACCCGGTCTATCGGGACAATGAGGTCTGCATGGTCGGAGCCTATCAACAGGGTCGGCATAGCATTGTCTATGAGCGGGATCGGTAACTTGCGCAGATGTGCATATTTCTCCATCAGCTTGGCGACGGGGTATGTGTACCGCGACAGTCCTATTTCTTGGCTGGTGAAAGCGTCTGCAATCTGGTACCGTCGCTCAGGCTGGCCGCTTGCTGCGATAGAGAATGAGACATTCTCGCCCTTTATCGTCTTCAAATCTCGTCTTATTGTCCGAATTGTCATTTGGGTTTCGCTTCCCCGCAGCCCTAGCTGGGCCGCAGCGGAGGCGAGCAGCAGGGTCTTCTCTGACCCGTCATCGAGGACGGCGTAAGTGTCCAGGACTTTATTCTGGTAGCTTAGTGTCACACGCACTACTTTTAGGAGTACTCGGGCTCCACTGCTGCTGGCGGGATCGATGTACATGACGCTCGCTTTGCGGCTGGATGGTGCAGGTGAAGGGCGCCGTCTGTTACTGTCGTGAAGTATGTCCAGATGGGCTCCATCGCACTTGGTGCACCTTTTCTTTAAGCGGCATTCGGCTGCCATGTGTGAGCGCGCACAGCGAAAACAGCGCTTGTTGGACTTTATCCATTGACCTGCTTCCTCCGCGTTCAGCTTGGGGAAGGAGTCACATTGCGCTAGCCAGTGTTCTTTCTCACAGTAGGGGCACACTATCTTCCACTTCTCCGTTCTGGAGGGGGTACTGTGGCTCCTGCTGCTCGGTACTGACTCCGATTGGTGCATCACAGTCACCGATCTTCTTCCATCATTTAGTCGTCTGGTTCCTTCTCTGGAGCCAGGGGTGCTCCGTCCGAATGTATCTAGCCGTAGGCTGCTGACTTCTCTCGCCAGGAAGTCTGCTAGATCGAGGAGGTTCGGTTCGGGGCCATTCGGTTCTCTGTGGTCCCTCTGCCGCCTAAAGCGCTCCTGACGAGCGGGCGGCAGCTTCTCCAGGATCCTTTCCACATTTGAGTTGGCGTAAAGTTCATACTTCCCCTTCTCTCTTTGCGCTCCCAACATCCCTACCAGGGACTGCACTCTGATGGACAGGTCGTCCAGTGCTCGATTGTCTATTGCTGGGGGTAAGCGGTCGATGTGTCGGATCTCCTGGATCACGTAATCCCATATGCGCCCATACCTCTGGTCCAATGCTACCAGCGCTGCTGTGTATGGGGTGGTGGAAGTCGCGTAGGCGAGCGCTATATTATGTGCGCGGGGCACCTTTAAGTGCTGCAGTAGGATGGCGTATTTGTGGCGTTCATCCAATACATCCACCAACATGGTCTCCAGACACATGCGGAGTTCTGTATACTGGGCCCGGTTCTCTTGGGTGAAGTCGGGTACCATAGGCGTGCCAATGTATGACGCTGACTGTGGATACATCGGCGAGCGTTGGGGGAGAGGCCTCCTAGGCGAGTCTCCTCCCGCTCCTTGGTATGGGCTGGTACCGGCAGTGTACCATGGCCCGCTTGTCCAGGTGCTGTTCCTCGGTGCGGGTCGTGCGTCGTGCTCACCCGTGTATAGAGTCGGGGGTCTGTAGCGCAGCTCCGCGGGAGTATAGCCTGGGCTGTACCGGACCTCCTGGTCCGGTAGAGTACTGTGCTGTCTTCGGGCGCGGTTCTCCTCCTCTTCCTCTTCGTCTTCAGTTAGGTCATCCAGTGCTTGTAGTCTCTGGTTTAGCCTCTCCACAGGATATGCTGCTCCTTCCCGGTTGCTAGGTCTCGCTTGGACCGGTGGGGGGAGGTGGTCTGTGGGGGGTATAGACCTCGTCTGTTGGTCAAGTTCAGGGTTGTTTACTCGGCTAGGGGATGCCGCCCTGGAGGTGTGTCTAGACGAGTTCCTGGAGCCTCTGGCGGAGGGAGAGGGTGTTGTCCGTCTGATCAGCTGTTCTATTAGTTGCGCTTGCTGTCTGTCGCGCTCTGCGTCCCGTAGAGCACCAGCAGCTGCTCGCTGGCTGTCTGCTCGGTCTCGGGCCACATTCTCTTCCATCTGAATGCGTCTTATTTCCAGGCGTATGTGCTCTTCTTCGCTCCGTTGCTGTATCTGCAATCGATCGCGTTCACCCTGGAGTCTATCGCGTTCAGTAGAGGCTTTCAGGCTGACGAGGAATGCCTGCTGTAGGGTCCTCTCTGCCTCGCTGGGAGAAGGCGGTTGTATAGGGGAGCCTTCCCTCGGGGTACTCCTTGCGGAGCCTTGGAGCTCTATCTCCACGGTGCTCTCCCCGTCTTCTTCCGTGCCGAGTTCTCTCTCGGTAGCGTTGTATTCCTCCCGGGACTCATCGGGGACTACTTCTTCAGTACTGGCGGGGTGTGAAGTCATGTCTGGTTCCCACTGGTCCCCACCGTGAACTTGGTCAGTTACATTAGAGCCCGTAGGGGCCTCTATGGTCGGGGTAGTCTGGGCGTTGGGGTTAGACATACTTTTACTTTCTAGTTTTACCGCGTTTACTGTTAGTAGAAGACTAGGTTGTTGACTGACAGCGTAAGCCTCTAAGTACTGAGGGAGCCGTCGTTCGCGCTGCGGGCGTTGGTTAGGAGGATCGTTTCGTGGAGTGTTCATCATAGGCCATTTCAATATTAATAACACTATATTAATATTACACTAATTACCCTCCGGCTCGAAGGACCAATTGTAACTGAGGGGTACAATTCCCTGACTGTATTACTAGATATGATACTTACTACCACTACCTTTGTACTTAATATTCGGCCACCCAGTACACGGCATAAATATATTATCATGAACACTCTCACGTAGATGAAACGGATCCAACACAAATGTACGAATTAGAAACAGGTCTTTATTTCCTACACAGCGATGGTGTGTAGAATAAACACTTAATCACTTAATTACATTTATGAATTGAAATAGTATGCACTTTTATGGCAAGGAGTATTCGTCGGTATATCAATAGATAATGTCCAATCTCTGAAGGCGCAGGTGGTAAATATACGACCTGGAATAGTTAAGGAATAACAGCAATGATACTTTAATGATTATAGGCTGGATACACTAGAGGGGGTTAATCCGGTCGCTTGTGAGCCGACAGGAGTAGGAGGGGGGGGGGGGGGGTAGAATCCAGCTGCCTCGTCCGGCCAAGGGTATCCCAGGTGAACCCACTGTAGTGCCGTTCAATGCGCCGGCGATCCTTGGACCACAGATGAAAGCAGGTGGACTCTTTGTGGGCCGGCTCTCTCCGGTCCACGGGGGAGAGATGTGGAGAGACCTCGTCTTGCAGAGCGTCTCCTCACCTTGCGTCCTCTCCAGGGGGGGGGGTTCCAACACACGGTAGTGTCGGGGGTCTTTATCCATAGAATAATCAAAGTATCCAAAGCATAATCCGTGCCTGGGAAGGCGGGCTGTCGTCGGTAGAATAATCCGGTATACAGGTCCACTCGCTCGTCGGCTCTGGGGCTCCTCGGGTGCAGCTTCACATAGGGTCAACCACCCTGGGTAAGCAGCCAGTTCTCTGCCCGAAACGATGGGGTACTGACTACGGTAGTATTCTCACCGCACGAAGCACTATATATTAACAGACTATTATTAGCTTAATAGACTACGTCCAACTCGACGATATAGTGCCAAATATGACTATTCAAATATTAATATACACGATGTCTCAATACCGATGGTAGGCCGAACTTGGCCTTACTCCCACACGTGGCATCGCGGGGAGGCTTTACGTCTGTGACTCTATTGGAGGGTAAGAAACTGGACTGAAAAGAAAGTCCTACTTTAGTAGCGCAGTATATATACGCACTATGAACAAATAGTCCCATTAGTGGTGCGGTAGCCAAATTCCTACGCGGAACTAGGACTTGTTCGTACATGTCGAGCGGTACGTTTGAACTGGGTCTGAGGGGTATGGCAGCCTGGCACCAAGGTCTCGACCAATAGTAGAATGGAGACTATTATGGGATGTTCAGTAGGCTAGAATGGATATTCAATGCATATTGTACAAGGAATATACAAGGGATATCAGGGAATATTAGAGAATATACAAATACAATTAAATATATATATATAAATAAATATATATATTCGGTTTAATCTGGCCCTTCACAACAATCAGGCTTGACTTAAAACATTACTTTCCTAACTTAGTGAAACAAAATGTAACAAATTAACACATAGATATAAATGTACTGAATTGTTATCTATTATAAAAATTTAATACATTTTTTTTTTATAAAAATATATTTTGTTAATTGTCTCCGATACCCGATCTAGCTATTATAGTCATATTGGGGCCGATATCCGATATCAATATCGGATCGGTGCATAATAACCAAATAACACACAACTGCACAATCAAGACAAATAACACACAACTGTACAATCAAGACAAATAACACACACAACTGCACAATCAAGACCCAGAGAACTCACAATGGTGTGGTATTTGTTCCAGCGTATACCCGCCATTGGGATTCAAGACAAATGGTGATTATGATGTAATAAACTATAGATAGATGCATGAGCTGTCTGGTTCAATCAGCTGACCTCCTCACTCTCACATTCACCCAGTGGTTTTATTATGCAAATTACAAACTGTATTTCCCCCCTGCCGTATTCCAAAAGCCGTATTTTAAATAAACCACTTACTCCTATATTGGTGAAGGGTTTCTATGTTCTAAGGGAGCACTGGCCCATTTTAAAGCCTCTTTCCAACAGCCAACAACACAGATTTTTTTCTTTTTTTTTAATCCTCTTTTTCTCCGATTTTTTTCAGTTTTTCTCCCCGTCCCAATTTTTTTTTCGTTGTGCCAATTCCTCCCCTCCCCTGCCTGGTTGTTGTGCGCATGTTCTCCTACTGGTCGGTACAAGGGAACCCTGAAGTCATCCGCACGCTTCCTCCGACACGCGTGGCGACAGCCAGTGACTCTTTTTTCACCTGGCAGCGAGGACTCTCATTGGTGAAGCGTAACGCGTGGGAGGTCACGCTGCCTTCATCAAGTCCTGCCTCCGCTGAGCAAGTGCCCAGACCTGACCTGTAGGCGTCGCTGTCCACAACGCCAGATTCCCACCCATGACTTCCCTCCCCCTAACTCAGCCAAACGAGTTAGTATGACGATCAGCCCAAGCCAAGGCAATGCTGACTCCGGGAGTCGAGACCGCAGCCTCTTGCATTGGTGACGAACGCCACCTGACCGCCCCCCACCGTAACAACACAGACATTTGACCTTTGTCCTCTTATTCTATTTATGGGCCACATCCTGCGGTTAAAATATGCGAGCCAATGTTTACTTGTGTATTAATCATCTACACAAGTCATGATTTCCATATCTAGGAGGTGTTGGGTAGCTGTATCAGACCATGGTGTCTGAATAAGTGTGAATATGATGTAAAGCAGCAGAAACGGCTGCACGGTTCAAATCAATAGCAGTGGATTCCTTCTCAGCAATGTTTGATGTTGTGGCTTATTATACAAGAATAGAAAAAGAATAGCAGAATTAATCATTTTGCTTGTGAATGTCATGTGACGGTTTCACCAGGTTTGCTACAGCTTTGATCCATGTGTATTTCGTGTCAGTTATTGATATTATATTATTAACACTGCAACAGGAAGTAAACTTGGGTACATTTAGAATGTTTATGTTGTCATGCTGAAACCATCTACAGTGTAGTATGATCCTACAAGAGGATATAGCAAAAAAATAAGAAAGCGCTGGATAAATGTACTAATGTACTAATAACAAAGAACATTTGTTTTTCATCGACATTGATCTAGTTTGCATTTGAGCAAAATCTAAAAGGCAACATCTGAACTGAATAAAAGGCAGAGGACCACTGGTCTGCAAAATATTTAAGCAATCATAGGCGCCCACTTAACGGAGCAGACGATGCACATGCTCCAGGACTATTGAACTTGGGGGAGCAAGCTTGTCTCTTTGCTCCCTCACTTTTTGATCATATCATATGATATAAATATCCCCCCCCAATATATAAATCTTATCGAACCATAACTACGTAATTTCAATCAAATTAATAATACGCAATGACACTTAATAGCAAGTTTTTAAGTTTCCAAAGATTGTGTGACCCCCCACTTTAATGGTTTGATCCAGTGCCCACGGGCCACGGTTCGTCGGCATGACGTATACGACATGTTGGGGGAGGCGGCTTTTTCGAAAGCCCTTGAAAAATTCAGGCTGGATATTGGATAACATTGTGACTCGTGAGGATTATTCTTCGGCGTTTACATCAAAATGGAGCAAATCATCACGTAAGTCGAACACTGTGACTGTATACTAAATGCGCAAACAGATTGAAACTGAATATTTCTCGTATGGTGAGCCTCGGCGCTGCACCGAGTGAATCCAGAGATACAGGATGGTGCGCAGGCGCTGTGATCACCCAACGGCGGAAATAATGCCGCTTTGAGCAGTTTATAAAAAAATATTAAAAATATTTATTAGCAACGCCGAGCTTTCAAACCATCCCGTATCTCTGTGCGAACCCCTCGTGCAACTGTGAGCACCTTTGTAATGTCTCTGTGATACTTGTATAACGAACGGTTCGGCCAGAACCAGTCCTTCATGGTAAATCTAGGTTGGTTTCCCATTGAGGAGCAAGTGACTGTGGATTCACTCGGTGCAGCACAGTCACGAAAGGGGACCCTGATGTAAACAAGACGTCTTTCTCTGGTCTGCATCCCCTTAACAATTGTGTGTATTGAGCCGTACTGTATTGTACCCATTCTGCAATCTGTTAAATAAAGTTTTCATTCATTCAGCCGCCGCGCTCACTGGGGCTATTGATAGCGTCAATTAGTTGTTGTTGTTGTTGTTGGTGCTGCGGATGTGAACGGGGCTGGAGGGGCTTTGGGAGGATGGGAAAGTTATTATTATTATTATTATAATAGTAATTGGCTATCATACGTGCCTAGCTAGCGTTAGCTAAAAGAGCCCTCGCAGTGAAGTTATTATTATTATAGCTATCATACTGCAATATAAACTGAGTTTTATAGTGAAAAGAGCAGCTTTATTTTGGTCAAGATTGAAGGCTCTATATTGCAGGAAATTGCACATACATTAAATTCATTAAATGTAAAAAAAACCTTGCACCCCCACTTTCAACTATAACTAGGCGGCCATGTAAGCAATAATACACGAGGAGCCGTGGTATGTCATGAAAATTGCCACGCTGTGATGCGCCCGCAGCCACGAGAGCGAAGCTCGAGTCAGTAGGCATCACAGAGTGGCAATATTCATGACATCCCACAGGCTTCCGAGTGTATTATTGCTTTTATACAGCAGGTTGCGTCGGGAAAATATAGGATGAATACAGACAATTCTAGGGTCTTTTATATCGATTTCAGTGAACTTGGCGTAGAAAAATAGTTCCTAAAGATGTCTTGTTGCTATGGAATTTCAAATGGAGTAGGGCAGTAGGCTATCAACAAGCTTGGTAACGCAAACAAATGACGTATTAGTCTAATGCAAGCGAAAGTCAGAAAAAGTCATCAGCACCTCGGACAGTTCAATGCCCAGGCCGTCCACTTGGTGGTGTTGAAGGATTAATTGCGGCTTTTCTTCAGTGCGTCCAGCTCATCTTTTGTTGGATTGGCACGTCTAATAATGGTGTTTTTATGAATACCGTTAGATGTAGGCTCGTCCTCTATATCTATCAACTCGTTTATAGTTAAATCAAACGTAACGTTGTCCACGGAGTAGGTTATGTTGACAGTTTCCGTTTGATGAATGGCAGTTGAAACTTTCTACAACATTCTAAAGCCAGCGCAGTGGTATATTCATGGTGATTTAACCGCGAGTGGATCATGAATATACTCACGATTTAGAACGCTCTCGACCAATCACAATGCGTGGTCAGACCTACCTGTTGTATAATATAATATAGGCAATAAAAGAGAATTGTGCTGAAAAAACCATACAGTTCCACAACCGTAGCCACCTCGGGGAAATAGTACAACCCAATTAAACTGAAACCAATTTACATAATACTGTACAGCTCAGTCCTTCACCCCAGGATTGTGTGACAGGAAGTGGTGCCGGGGTTTCCATGACGATACGACACTGCAACCCAATTAAAACTGGAAACGTTGATAAAAAAAATGATAGTCCAACACAAGTTAAGACTGGAGATGTTCCCAAAGTGGTGCAGCAGTGCACAGTCTGGAGACAACCTGTTAGAGAAGCCTTGTGGAACAGCAGGCTAACCTGTACGTCCAGTGAAATAGAGTAGATCATCGAGAGTAGAGAAGATTATTATATCTACAGCAGAGTAGAGTATCTAGAGTATAATAATTCATTCATCAAATTTATATAGCACTTTTCTCAGACTCAAAGTGCTTTACAACGTAGGGTTAGGGAAATGGCCTCCTTCACCACCACTGGTAGCACTCAACCTTGGGCTATTCAGGCTCAATGGCTGCCATACACTGGCACCCGGCACACATCACACTACACAATGGCTGAACGGCTCAGGAGACAGGGATTGATATCAGCCAATTAAGGGGAAGGGATGATTAGGTGGCCTTGATGTCAGAGACCTGATTGGGAATTTGGCCAGGAACGTCAGGGAACTCCCTACTCTTTACGATAGGGTTCTTTACTGTACTCCTGGGTTCTTTAACGACCGAATTCAGTCAGTCTCGGTTTAGTGTCTCATCCGAAGGACGGCACTCGCAGCTGTACGGTGTCCCTATCACCGTAACAGGGGCATTGTTACTGACAAGTCCAGAAGACAGAGTGCCCCCTGCTGGACAACAACACCACCACTTTCCGACAGCAGCCTTGACCGGGACTCGAACCGGTGATCTTCCGATCATGAGTCCAGAGCTCTACTCATGTAGCCACGCTGCCGGACAGAGTAGAGTAGAGTAGAATACAATATGATAGAGTAGAGTATCTAGAGTAGAGCAGAGTAGAATATGTAAAGGGATAATCAATGAGTAGGTGTGCATTAAACGGTTTTGTGTGAAGGGGAGGGTGGTTGCCTCCGCAAAGTGCCTTAAAAGCGCTGAACGCACACCTACTCATTGATTATCCCTTTACGTATTCTACTGTACTGGGAATCCCTGTTCAACGTGAGGTTAATTATCGTAACCGATCGCCCTGCTATATTCCTTTATCTGTCATTTATCAAGTCTCCCCAGTTAGTAGCTAGATTAATACATTTAGTGGAAGTGGCAATAATCAAATAATATGGATGAAATCATTGCTTTATCCGTCTGATTCAGACAACGCTAACAGACATTTTGAGCCTCTCTTGGTCCATATATGGGCATATGTTCGTGCCCTGATGCGAGGGCTTCCCCCATCTTGGCACCAAGAGGATTCTTCCTTTTAACTGGGCATGTGTCAGCCCCAGTCTCCTCCGTATTCTAGATTGTCTTATTTAACCATTTCACTACCACACTACAGAAGGTTAACCCTTTCACTACCACACTACAGACGGTTAATTATGGTAGTGAAAGGGTTAACCTTCTGTGGTGTGGTAGTGAAATGGTTAACCCTTTGTCATGCGGCAGTGAAAGGGTTAACCTTATGTATTGTCACAGTGAAAGGGGTTAACCCTTTGATAGTGTGGTAGTGACAGGGTTAACAAGGCTAAAGGTTATTTTCCTCAGACGCGGAGTGATACTGACTTGTGAAAAGGAATTAGAACCATAATTGTGGAAGTGCCTTACAGTACTGTGATTGCATACTAGTATACACTCTGGATCAAATCCCTCATCGAGTCTATTTTCTCTGCGTACAGGATGCAAATTTCATGGAAACACACGGAGCGATTCCCTCCCAGAGAGTGCATTGGAGTGGGCTCTGCGTGTTCTGCTCTGAGTGCAAACATACGGCTCTCTATTCATGCCCCGGCAGCAGGTCTCAGGGCTGTACACTGCGATGATCTCGTCGCGAATTGCCCCTTTAATTGGCCGTTGCGATTGGTAAATATTATCTGGGGGCGGGCTTGCGAGTAGTGCTTTCAAGCCTTGCATTCGCATTTCACTCCTAAATTATCCAAGGCGTGTGATGACGCGATGCCGTCACTCACGCGAGCTGAGCAGTGAGCACTCAGCAGGTATGATCAGCGGGAACAATCGACTGAGCACTCACTCTGATAGACTGGCTGACTGTCTGATTTAGCTATGAAGAAAAGTAACGTTAGTATTGCTTCATATTTTCGACGCGTTCGACCTCCTATAGTGAGCCGAACTGAACTGAACTCAGACACACGGAGAGAGATGCGGCGTCTGCTGCTCCTCCTCCCTCCCGCACCCGTGGCTGTTGTAAACACTAGTCTCTAGTGGGACACTGGGACCTCGGTGAGCCTGCCAGCCGGCTAGCTACTGATAGCTATCAACAAATGCTCCAGTAAGTCTAGTAGTGCATGATAGCTCGCGTTAGCTTACTGTTCAAAACGAAACGTCCCATTAAACTAAATAGTTCAGATAGCTCCTGATATCAATGTCTAGTTATAACACTGAGTCGATGCGTATTCGAGCTGAGGGCACGCTGAATATAGTCAATAGGTCCAGCTACAGCGCCGGATAATCCTGGCCGTAGCTGGATGCTACAGTATAGGGTCCAGCTGCAGCTCCGGGGAATCCTGGCCGTAGCTGGAGGCTACTCGAGTACACACAGACAGTGGAGCTGGTTGCATATAGCGAGCATTTAGACTTGTTGCGTGGTGGCGATGTCTCGCAGATAATACAACTACAAGTATGATTATATAATATATATATTTTATTAAAAAAAAATTATATTTGGCTGAGGTGAGTAAAGGTCACCGGTAAACACTGTTCATCCCTACCTGCTGAGGTGTGAATCCCACTCAGTACGGATAAGGAAAGGGCACAGGGAGACACTACACTGAGGCCCCCTCACTTCACAATGAGCCCGGTGTGTCTGTGTTTGAGGTCAGATGTATTGCACTGCACATGAAGACAGTATGTGCTTTATGCAGTAGGGGTGGGACTCACCAGAGGCGATATCATCACGATACTAGAGTCACAATATTTTTATATCACGATATTGCAATAATATTGCGATTTATTAAAAGAATTTCAACTGCAAATTATGTCCCCAACAATAATCATAACAACAATCTGCAATATATACCATATACATAACGTTTCCAGTCTGTCCACCTCATTCCAATCATTTTTATTGCAGTAAAATGGGATTGTCAAGCAAAAACAATATAATAATAATAGTTTTTTTATATACATATATATATATTTTTATATATCAATACTTCACTGTATCAATCACTGTATCAATATAATATTGGCATGCACCATATCATGATATATTGTATGGATTCTATTATGCAGGCTGCTGACTGACAGTAACAGGTATGTTCATTTGTCTCTTTGTAGGACTGTATTCGACTGAAGGAATTCTTTGTCGACTAATCGATTAGTTCAATAACCTCTTAAAATACTGCACCCGGGCCGTCACACGTCGCAACAGATTTACAACCATTTGTTGGCGTCACACTGTGTTATTGTCTCTCAACCAACACATCGGTTGAAATGGCCACTTGCTTGATTGACACACCGCTTGGCCTATTACATGCTTCCAATTTCGGGTTATAAAGACCAAACAGCCAACGAGCATCAGTTTAGAAAAAGTTACCACCTCCGGTTTCGCCTCCCAGTGACCGGACCAGTCACCTCTGACGGTGAAGATGATTGACCGTTTTTGTAGCCAATGAAATTCTGGAAACGAGGATATATTATTATTATTATTATACGTCCTTTTCTCTGGCGAAAGAAGAATATTCGAGAAGCCTCTCCTGCATACCGATACACACATTAGAAAAACATGTGTAAAACACACATTTTCGGTGGTGTTGTTATCAACTTTGGACCTGTACTAGATAAGACTTCAGGCTATGGACCCATTGTGTTTTCCAGCTCATACCTCTCAGGTGGATCTCTTTTGCAGGCATCTGTTTGCAAAAAAAACTTTTTATTTCAGTGTGTTCAAACCTAACTTAAACTGTAACTCTATTACAGTAGAACAGGGCTATTCAACTAAAGGGGCCAGGGGCCGGACTGCCACGGCGCCTCCCCGTGCTATGAATATATGTACACTTGACACAACACGCAACCACATTTTCACAACTTTTATTTAACTACATTGCAAAAGTAGTATACTTTAAAAAAAAATTGCTTCATTTATGTGCCACATCTGCAACATCTCCTGCAGAAAGTGCTTCATTTATGACTGTGCAACAACTGCAACATCTCCTCTTCAACATTTCAATATAAAAATAAAATAAAAAACAAACAAGTGCATGATGTGCATCTGAACATTCTAACATCAACACTTGAACAAAAAAACACATTTATAGTGCAGCTGAGCTTATGAAAAAGTGCTTCATGTCTGTGCAACAACAGCAAATCACAGCATCTTATTAGCACTTATTGTCCACTCTTAACTCTCAAACATCAGGGGGGTGGGGGGCAGACAGGCCTAGCCTACATACACACATCTAATGAGAGCGATTGCACTTCTTTGACTGGGCAATGGCAGAGAAAGAGGGTTCATAGGAAGTGAGGGCTACCCACAAACAGTGATGCAAATGCTCATTTGTCAAGGAGGCACGTTGCTTGTTTTAATGGCATTCATGTGAGAGAAACTGGATTCACAGGTGTATGTTGAGCCAAACATTGTTAGCACAGATATTGCCAGCGTTTTTATTTTGGGGAATGTCTTGACATGAATACACTTTATCCAAAATGTTGTGGTGGATTCATTCTCAAGTGCCTGCTTCAGAGCAGATGATGCTTGCAGGTCAATTATTTCAAGTTGCAGGAGACCTTCATCAATGTGAAGTGATGCAAGGAACTCTTGTCCTTGTGTGGAAATAGCAGCTACATTGGCAAATGGGTTGCTCACAAAATGCATCAATTCTCTGGACATGTCAAATTCATCAAATCGACTTGCAAAGTTTTCCCTCAATTTATCAATGAAATCTGTCATTCATTGAGTGACTTTTGGCTCAATTGTGCGTGTTAACGTTGACATGAAAAAAAAAATATATATATATATATATATATTAAAAAAGATTTATTTTTTTATTTTTTATTATCATGTAATCTTTGGCGGGCCGGTTAGAATCATCCCGCGGGCCGCCAGTTGAATAGCCCTGCAGTAGAACATTCGTAATGTTTCATTTCAAAAGAAGCCAGACTTGTGCATCTGCTACAAATGGTTCCAGAATAGTGTCCAATTTACTTTCAGAATGCAATCGACAGGCGTTTTATGCTAAATGTGCCCGACTGTCGAGAGGTTAAAACAAGACAATACCTTGCTCGTATTTTTTTGCAGTGAGATTAATAATGAAGACAATGCTTCCACGCTGGAGGAAATATTTTCCTTGCAGATATTTATTCATGAAACGTAATCTTTGAGCACAGTGTTTGTTTTCATTAGCAACTCAAACAGTGGAAGATTTTCTCTCAGCCGATACAGATCATTAGCCCCCAAGTCTGTTGGCTTTGAAATTAACATCTCATTATCTCCATATGCTATAAATAGCACTCGCAATCAATTAGACAAATCCACTTGTGAAAAAGAAAAAAAAATCTAAAAGTGAAATGAGGTTAATATGAACGCGTATTGCTGTCACACCAGAAACAGAAAGAAATATCAGTATCACATTATAACGTGATAACGTATTGTTTTAACATAAAACGTTTAACGTTATAACGTGATAACTTATTGTTTTAACATAAAACGTTTCACGTTATAATGTGATAAGTTGGTATCATGTTATAACGTGAAACGTTTTATGTTAAAACAATAAGTTATCACGTGAAACGTTTTTTATGTTAAAACAATACGTTATTACGTTATTACGTGATACTGATCTTTTTTTTCTGTTTCTGGTGTGGCAGCAATACGCTTCCGTAGGTTAATTGGTAAAACATTTAAATTGGTTAAAGACAAGATGGCATCCCCCTATTTCAAGTTCACCCCTATAACCGGGACAATCCTGGTAGCTTTTCTCATCCATTAGCACACCGAAGAAGAGAGCAAATCCTCTGTCCATCTCATTTGAGAGAGAGAGAGAGAGAGAGCAAGAGCGTCCCCCCTGCACCCCTTTAAAAGATGAGGGGTCCCAGTGGGAATCTCCTCTAATAGGATACAGCACTTTAGAGCCTCTCCTGATTGATGGATGCCGACCTGACACACAGCCGGATGCCGGAGTGTCCAGAGGTCTTCTGGGTATTATGATAATGATTCCATGTTGATTGGTTGGGAGCAAACGGAGCGTACTGTGGGACACTGGGAGGGTTAACCCTTTGACTACCACACTACCAAATGGTTAAGCCTTTCACTGCGACAATACATAAGGTTAACCTTTTCACTACCACACTACAGACAGTTAACCCTTTCACTACCACTACAGACGGTTCTATATCATACTAGCTTCCGCTCAGCGTCATCTGCACTAACCTCACTTTGTGCATTTGCACTGAATAAAAATCCACAATGTACCTTTACATACCAACATTCATCTGGCCACACCCCCATCCGCTACCTTCATAAGCAGGTGTGTGGCCACCAGTGATGCCGGTAACGCGTTACTAAGTAACGCGTTATTGTAATCTGATTACTTTCCCCCGAAAATAGTAATCTAACGCGTTAATCTTTAAAAGCCAGTAATCTGATTGCAGTTACTTGTCCAAGTGGCTGTGCATTACTATTTCGTTACTATCTCATCATAAATTCATAATGCAGGCGGAATGCAGTATTTTATTTCGTTTTCGACAGTCAAAAATACATTTTGAGCTGTTTTTCTTTTGGGAGTGACGTAGTGTGGCAGTGAAAGGGTTACACAAGAATGTGTCCCGCGGGCCGCGGCGTGACTGGACACTCTGTCTGTGAGTGACTCTGCTTTGGTACAATCACATTCCCCATCCACAGTCTGCGAATCAGAGGCAGAGTAGGGCGGGTCTTCACAGCACGTCATGTGACATATGCGCCAATCGTGTGACAGCAGGGCTCCGTCGTCGGAGAATTCCACCCCAAAACGCTTGGCAAAATTAAAAGTGAGTTTCTGTTCAGACTTCCATCCCAAAACGCTCGTCAGTCACTACTTCACGTTCATATGCGAAGGAAACAAAATACTGTCTACCGCTAAAAACAGCACATCCAATTGCATTGAAAGCATCTGGAATCACAACACTAGCCGACGCTTCGACTAGTAGGTACAGGAGGACTCGGAGGCCAGCCAAACAGCAAAAGAGAGAGATTGTTTCTTTCCCTTTTGATTAATGTATATTTGATGGTGGCAGAGCAAAAGCTCTTATTTGCCAGATTTACAGTTAATTTACATGTTAAAGAGAGACTGATTGTATGTTTATAGAGAGACATTTATAAAAACAATTTAATAGTTACAGTTGATATAATTGAATAGTTCAGCCTGCATTTGTTAGATGTGAATGGATACACTGGTTTTGTAAAACCACTGGCTGGCTGCTCTAATGCTGTGAGCATCATAGACTGTTGCTTTACCATACTTGATGGTACAGAAGCTGAAGCACTAGTTTAACAATTTACGTTATGTGCAGAGAAACAAGTTAAAAACAATTTATGCACTTTCAATAAAGCGTTTAAAAAAAACGGTTGGGGGAACGACGACGACTTCGTAACCTAGTTACTTTCAAAGTAACTAAGTTACTCTGATAATCAAGTAATCAGTAAAGTAACTTGGATTACTTTTTAAAGGAGTAATCAATAATCAGTAATCGGATTACTTTTACAAGTAATCTGTGGCATCACTGGTGGCCACACACTCGCCTCCTTCTTCACTTTCACCACAAGGAAGTGCCTGTTATATACATCACTTGACGAGGTTGTTTAAGCTGAAGAAAGTTGAGTTACGTGTTTACATTTTTTTTAGGGATGCACCGACATTTCGGCACCGAAAGTTTTCGGCCGAAAATGGCCAAAAATTGCCTTTCGGCTTTCGGCCGAAAGAGTTTTTTCAACGAAAATATATCACCGAAACAGAAACCACCAGCTGTAACCTAACGCGTGTTGTTGTGATGATGTCATCAAAACGCGGATTCAGTCATTACATGCGCAAACGTGAGCTCTTCAGTCCTGCGTTCTGCAGCCTGTGTGATAACTCCTCTTGGGACTCGGGAGGCGCGCTGTAAACTCTGCGCGCAACGAGTCCAATAAATGCGTCTTTAACATGCTTTATAGTTTATATCCTTATTTACTATGCCCGTCGCGGTTAATCACTGAGTGATCTAATATGCATATTATTCAGAGCGAGAGGGATTGTGTTTCTCACATTGACGCTGTCGTGCGTCTACTGTGCCAAAGTCAAGAGAGCGCATTCATCTGGTGACTAGAAAGGTGCGCTCAGTAGAGCATATCTCTCTCTCTCTCTCTCTCTCTTTGATTGATTGATTGAAAACTTTATTAACAGATTGCAGAATGGGTACAATACAGTACAGCTCAATACACACAATTGTTAAGGGAATGCAGACCAGAGAAAGACTTTCGTCTGGTTTACATCAGGGTCCCCCATTTTCAATTCATCAGGACATATATGACATACAGATAGACAGTACTGCTACATCTATACATTTATGACATACCAGATTTGCAAATACAGTACTGTTTGTGATACAAAAAGACCCATAATAGTGATTATTTAAGTTAAGTTTAGCCATAATCATATATTTTTCCATAATCAGGTAGCTGAACAACATTGGTAAAAAAAAATTCTATTCTATGAATCATTTTCGGCCTTTCGGCATTCGGTTTTCGGCCAACTGTTTCCTATTTTCGGTATCGGTTTCGGCCAAGAATTTCCCATTCGGTGCATCCCTAATTTTTTTCTTGCTTTTTTCTTTCTCTCATAACTTTAAAAAGAAAAAATCTAAGTCATAATGTTTACCTCGGAGGGCAACGTTACCCTTCACCAGCGGTTCTCCATTGCCTCCTCTGTCGTACGTCTTGGAGCAGGGTTGAGGCCACTTTCGTGGTCGGCAGCCGCGCCCGTTAGGCGTCCGATAGGCGTCCGATAGGTAGTTTGCCTCTCCAAGGAGCTGGTGCACCGGCGCCGTCTCCTGTGCGATGGCCTGGTTCCGGCTCTGGTTCCTTTGCCGCCGGAGAGTCGTCCGCTGTTGGGCGGCCGGCCCCTCTGGTGGCAGAGGATTTGAGACGCAAACGTTTTGCCTCGGCTCGCTCCCGTCGTAAGATGGTGGCTTGTAGACGCGAACGGCCTGGTTTTGGTGAGTTGCTGGAGCCGGATGAGGATGCTGCCGATGGAAACCGGATGAGGATGCTGCCGATGGAAACAGAGGACTACATGGTAGAAGCAGACGGGTTCTTATTTGACGCCCCGGTGGAGACATGTCCGCCGCCCGTCCAGGTAACACTGGAGGGGGGTGATAGGTCTCCTTGGGGTCCCTCGTACGCGGATGTTGGGTTAGAACCTCCGACTCGGCGGCGGGATGCCCTGCTATCAGTTACATCAGAATGTGGCTCTGTAACCAGTAGTCTGCTGCATGTGAGGGACGCGAGCTCGGTGGGGGAAAGTATGCAGGGGGAACTGCATGCTTTGTTCCCCGAGCTCATGGCGGCGGCGGCAGTCGCAAATGGCGTGCCGCTGCCGCAGCCACTGCCTGTTCCTGTCCCTGATGATCTCATAGGTCATCTATGGCAACGCCGTCCTGTCAGAGAGATGGGCGTTGTCTGTCCATTTGTCCCCTTGATGGAGGCCTACGTCCGTCAGGGACAGGTGGTCTCCCACATCATGGGCCTCACCCCCGCCTACGTGCGAGTCACAAGGGTGGTGGGTTTGGAAGACGGTATGAAGGAGGGGGGGCCTCGGCTTGATAGGCCGATGGCAGCTCTCCTTTGTCCTGAGGTGGTGTGGGAGCCGTTACGGAAGCCGGTTCCCCAAGGGAAATCGGCGAGGCGGTTGGCTTACTGGAGTGACCAGTCATTTATCTCTGCGACTCAATCTCTGGCTGCCACTTCTAACATCGCGCAGCTGGCGAGATTCATGTCCGGGATACTGACGGGCGGCACAGAGCTGACTGATTTGCAACATGATCAGCTCGCCCAGTCGGCAGGAGCCATCCTGCATCTGATCCAGCTGCAGGCCGTCGCCGCTGGGAAAGTACGCGCCCTGGCCACTCTAGCCCAGCGCCACCTTTGGCTGGAGCAGGCGCGTGTGCCGGAAAGGAAGAGGACTCCACTTCTGACGGCACCCCTCTCCGATGCTGGGCTCTTCGGGTCGGCGTTGCAGCTGATGACCTCAACCTGCAGGGAAATGCAGGAGGAGCGTTCTGTGCTTCAGCCTCATTTCCCCCCGCCCGATGTCGCCGATGGAGTCAGACGGAAGGCACCTCGTCGGGGTTCCGCCGCCGTAGCCGCCGCTGCTACCACGCCACTGCTGGACCTTCAGCAAAGAAGGCCAGGAGGAGAGAGGGCGCCTCCGCCACTGCAGCTGGCCCATCCACGCTCGGAAGTGACGGTAGGGATCGTCGTGACTAGCCTCCTATCCTTTACCGTCCCTCCGGGGCTCCCCGGGGTGGCAAGTCCCGAACGGTTCGTGGCAGGCGTCGCTAAAAGTGACTTTTTTCCCTCTGTGGTCCCCCCTGTTCCCTTCCCGGCCCATCGTATGATTTTGTTAAAGAAATAAAAGGTCCCTCCTGGGAGGGACTATTTTTTGTTACAAACTGTGTGTTTATTCACTACATATGATGGGGATACGATGTGTGAACCTTTCGCTAGTGTGGGTTTGATAGAAGGGCTAGACTTTTAAGTCTTGTTGGTCGCTACATTTCATGTTAGAGCTTAAGCAAGGCCTGCAGCTTACACTCGGTTGAAAAAGGTTTTTTCTGCCTCGACCTGAAGGTTAGGTTCTTCACATAAAGGTAGAGGTTAGTTGTGTGCTCTGTTGCTTAAACAGTGATATTGAGCCGCAACACTGTTGTGTTGGTCTGCAGTAATGCTTGTGTGTGTAAAGGTACCGCGGTTCAGGCCGCTTTCTCTCTCTATCAGATTTTCGGTGTCTTGCAACATAAACACGGGTGTCGGGTTCACACATATATAACTTTGGCCTCGTTATAAACCCTGTTCACAGACTTGTCTGTGGCTAGCGCGCATTGAATTAGCTTTGCGCTGTTCATTAGCATACTGGCTACTTAAGGTATCATATGGCTAATGTTGTTGTCGTATTCAAGGGTTGGGCTTGCGAGGGGGTACCGGATAAACCCCTCCTTCCCTCTTCTGATTTGTCTGTTTTTTTTTTTACTCTCTTTTCATTCGGTCCGGCCAAGCTGTTAGGCAGCTTGGCATGGGGGGGGGGGGGGGGGGGGGTGGTTTCCCTGACTCCGCACCTATCACGGGTGGCTGAGTCATGGGTTTCCCCCGTCATAGAATACGTCACTGGGCACGTTTCTATTGGACGACGGCTTCCGTGAGTTTTTTCAGACCTGTATGTAGGGTCTGTCATTGTCAAGTTGTCGGGGGAGAGCGTAGGAACTTAGTGTTCTGCTACGCTCGATATACGTGTAACTTGAGTCTGTTGGTCACATGGCTCAATGTTACCGTGACTTTTCAATTCATGGCTCACGTGGGAAGTCTCTCTGAGGATTCCCGTCTCCTCTCTGTGGTGAGGGTGGCGGGATGTAAAAATGTAAACCATTTTTACCCTCAGCAGCGTCACGTGGGATTCATGTCAGTCTGTGTCTCTTTCTTTTTTAATAAAAAGAGGAAAGAATATGAAGCACGACAACTCCTTTTCGTTCTCCCAGGCGACTTGAAGGACCAATGTCTGGTGTCTGGTTAGACTATCCATTGATGTGTTTGGGTCTCGACGCGTACATAGTGCTGGCTCGGGGTGTTTCTGATAAGAATCACGCATAGGGCTGGTACGCCTTGGTTGCTCATTATTAAAACTGCGTTTTTATAGGGCAACTGGGATGGAGGTTTTCTCTTCCGAGCGCCTGTTACTAGGTCTCGACGAATTCTCGTTCATATCTGGGGGATGTTAACGGAATAGATCAAAACATAGGTAGAGGGGTCTCACGCCCTTGGGGTGGGCCACTGAGCGCGGTACAAATGGGACCGTCTGGGTGGCGCCCTCTTTTCATGTTTTAGATCGACACGCGTACCTACCCCCTCTCTTGGAGTGGGGATGTCGGCGTGATTAGGGCACGGGACTGGTTCTGGTCACGCTGGTCCAGGTCAGTTAACCCGTTGTCCGCCGGGGACGCAGATCTGCTGTTCTGGTACCCTGAGGGACTTGTGCTTTTTTCGGGGGGAAAAATGCCGGGTCGGCCCGGGTGTCACAGGGTTGGGCGTTATGGAGACCCTTTGTTGGGTACAGGTTGTACCCTGCGTTATCATAAAGGGGCTGGTTTTCCATAATTTTCGCTCCTCTCTTACGCATGGCGAAGAGGGGGCTGTTGGGGTGGTCTTATGGACCTCCTCTGGCATGCCTGTGTGCTTCCCGAGCCGCCGGGCCCGGTCCGAAGTTGTGTTTCGTCGACCCGTAGGCCTGGAATAACCCCTTTTTGAAAACTGAAACACTTGTACTGCGGTATAGCCAGGGCTGTACGCTAAGCTTTTTCACTAGGGGCACACTTGCCCCTAAATGAGAAATTTAGGGGCAAAAAATATTTTTTAGGGGCACATTTTTAAATAACAATTTTACCATTATTTATATCGATTGTTTTAAAAAAATTATAAAAAAAATATATTTTATATAATTTTTTTTTAATAAAATATATATATTATATAATCATACTTGTAGTTGTATTATCTGCGAGACATCGCCACCACGCAACAAGTCAAAATGCTCGCTATATGCAACCAGCTCCACTGTCTGTGTGTACTCGAGTAGCCTCCAGCTACGGCCAGGATTCTCCGGAGCTGCAGCTGGACCCTATACTGTAGCCTCCAGCTACGGCCAGGATTCTCCAGCGCTGCAGCTGGACCCTATTGACTATATTCAGCGTGCCCTCAGCTCGAATACGCATCGACTCAGTGTTATAAGACATTGATATCAGGAGCTATCTGTAGCTATTTAGTTTAATGGGACGTTTCGTTTTGAACAGTGAGCTAACGCGAGCTATCATGCACTACTAGACTTGCTGGAGCATTTGTTGATATCAGTAGCTAGCCGGCTGGCAGGCTCACCGAGGTCCCAGTGTCCCACTAGAGACTAGTGTTTACAACAGCCACGGGTGCGGGAGGGAGGAGGAGCAGCAGACGCCGCAGCTCTCTCCGGTTCAGTTCGGCTCACTATAGGAGGTCGAACGCGTCGAAAATATGAAGCAATACTAACTTTACTTTTCTTCATAGCTAAATCAGACAGTCAGCCAGTCTATCAGAGTGAGTGCTCAGTCGATTGTTCCCGCTGATCATACCTGCTGAGTGCTCACTGCTCAGCTCGCGTGAGTGACGTCATCGCGTCATCACACGCCTTGGATAATTTAGGAGTGAAATGCGAATGCAAGGCTTGAAAGCACTACTCGCAAGCCCGCCCCCAGATAATATTTACCAATCGCAACGGCCAATTAAAGGGGCAATTCGCGATCATCTCGTCGCAGTGTACAGCCCTGATAGCCAGTGTGTACCCGCAGGTGTGTTTTGGAGTTTTTTTTTGAGGGGTTATAGGAACAACCACCACATGTGGTACCAAGAGGGTGGTTGATTCCCTGGTGTGTTGGAGCAGAGTCAACTCCCGGGTTACCCGGTTGAGTGTGCCCCTGCACGTTCATGACGTCTGCCAATCGTGTCAGCCTTCTCTGCCTCGGCCCTCTGGGTCGGGGTTTTTTGGTGGAGACTTTGTCATGGTGCGCAACAATGCCAGCATACGCCCCTTCCGCCGGGGGTGCTGTTTCAGTTGACCCTTTTTGGCGCCTGTCTCGTCCGCAGTGCTCCAGACTCGGGTCAAACGCCTGCTGCCTGGTTTGAGGGATCGACCCCCTCTGGGGTCGTCTCCCCGGTGCGCTGCCTGCTTCCGCTGTAGTGTAGCCTTTTGAGGGCTTCGAGTTACGGCCATGCTGACTGCCTGATTTTGCCAGGGTCAGTGTGCCAGGCGGCGTGCTAGTGGGGGGAAGGGCCCGCTCTTGGAGGGGCCCTGTTCGAATACGCTGGCGATGTGGGGGGCGGTGTCACTAGTGACCGCCTGGTGAGGTCTTGATGCTGTGGCATCGTTGTCCTCTCCGGGCCCCCTTTTTCCAGGGGATCCAGTCCCTTCAGTGGGTCTGGGTCTTCCTTCGCGCTCCGCTGCTACGGCCTTGCCACGGGGTTGAGTTGCTCTCGACCCCGTGTTTTTGGGGGCGGTAACGAGGCTTGTTCCTTCCGTTTGTTCCCTGGTGGCATGCGGGTTGTGTGTGTGGGTAGTTGTGGGGTCAAGCCACGGTCTGCTCACCCTGTGCGTTGAGTTGCTCGAGTTTCTCTTCGCACGGTCGGATCCGTCTCCCTCCCATCCTCTAATAGGGGGGGTATCCTCCATTAGTGAGGGTCGGGGGGGCTCGGTCCTCCCCGGTTCTGATGGTTGTGGGGGGCCTCAGTGGGGTACATTTGTCGAGCTTCAAGCTCCCGCTCAGCTCCCGTAGTGCAGATGACGCTGAGCGGAAGCTAGTATGATATAGAACGTAAGGTTATGAATATAACCAAGTTCTATGAATACTAGTGACGCTCAGCGTCTGGACGCCACTGCGGCCTTTGATCTCGCCTTGTGGTGAAAGATTGGGAAGGAGGCGAGTGTGTGGCCACACACCTGCTTATGGAGGTAGCGGATGGGGGTGTGGCCAGACGAATGTTGGTATGTAAAGGTACATTGTGGATTTTTATTCAGTGCAATCCACAAAGTGAGGTTAGTGCAGATGACGCTGAGCGTCACTAGTATTCATAGAACTTGGTTATATTCATAACCTTACGTTAACCATTTCACTACCACCCTACAGACGGTTAACCTTTCACTACCACACTACAGACGGTGGTTAACCATTTCACTACCACCCTACAGACGGTTAACCTTTCATTACCACACTACAGAAGGTTAACCCTTTCACTACCACACTACAGAAGGTTAACCATTTCACTACCACACTACAGACGGTTAACCATTTCACTACCACCCTACAGACGGTTAACCTTTCACTACCACACTACAGACGGTTAACCATTTCACTACCACACTACAGACGGTTAACCATTTCACTACCACCCTACAGACGGTTAACCTTTCACTACCACACTACAGAAGGTTAACCCTTTCACTACCACCCTACAGAAGGTTAACCCTTTCACTACCACACTACAGACGGTTAACCATTTCACTACCACCCTACAGACGGTTAACATTTCACTACCACACTACAGAAGGTTAACCATACCTGTTACGACCCTGGCTCAAAGGGACGCAACATAAGTGCAAACAAACACCAAAGCCTGTGTTTAAACAAAAAGACTACTCTAACAATGAATACTAGCACAAACTAAAGATCAAAGAATGGTGGAACGTGAAAAGTCTCTGTTTCCACACTCTCCTCTAGCCACAGTTGCCCAAGAGGCAACCACTACACATCAAACCCGTAAACAAAAAATATTGTGACCCATTATTTGTCAGGGCCACTACCACAACAGCGATAACGGGCCGGCCCCTGTCGAACACGACCCTCAACGGTGTCGCATGCTCCCCACTGTGGAACATTCGCCAATGCTGTGTAAAACAAAAAACAACCCTGTCCCGACTCTCGGGCAAGCTAGACCTCACAAAAGGTTCCTCCACTGCGGTATATGGCTGGAGTGGGGCAGGCTCCTCCTCCACTGAGGCGTAAGACTTAGGACCCCATCGACAAACCAAGCCCTTATCATATATGAGCTCCATTTCAACAGGCCCCTCCACCGATACCGACCTGTCAAAAATAGACTGCAAACCAAAGTCAATATAAGAGCTAAGCTCACTGCGCTCAACAGGACAGAACACAGAAAAACAAAAACCATAGATCTCTGATACCACCACAGCGCCCATATCCATCCCACCTGGCACTGGTAGTTCAGGATACTGCAAACCATGAACATCCAGAATAGGATGCACCGCCTCAGGTACAGCCCCACCGTCCCTGGAACATGGCAATACATCAGTCACGAAAGCGTCTGGAATACCATCCAAAATGGCGTCAGACAAAATAACATTGTCCTGATCAAAATGGTTGCCACTCATCAGACCAGGTCGCGAAGGCGGCTCCTGCTCCACAGGACACAGGTAACTAGGTTGACTAGCACACCTAGTGCATGGCAGAGAGTCAGTGCGGACACGTGAATCAATGTCAGAATCATCAACTGACATACTGGGACCATCCCTGCCCACAAGTGAAACATCAGGAACAATAGAGCTACTGTGGGAAGGCTGGCAGCCTAAGCCAGGCCTTGTAGCCTCTTCAATTAGAACGGTGACACATGAATCAACATCATCTCTCATAGCATCCTTCCCACACTCATCCTCCAATTTGTTCGTGGCCTCAGCCACCGTACAGGCTGGGAAGACCTTGAGACACTGCGCTGCCAGATCATCTCCTGCCACATGCATATCCGGCACGCATGTCAACTTTGGTTTCACCACCGGGCCTGACACAAAGGCACAATCAAGAGAATCATTATGCAGAGGTACATCCACAGTGTGCTTTCCAAAATTCTCAACAGGTTCACTTTTCAATTCAACAAAGAATGTGACACTAAGTGTAATGTCACAAGTCGAAGTATCAACAACATCACTTTTGTCCTTTGATATTGCCCGTGTCACAGCACACACAGGGAACACTCCTGGATGTTTCTGTATCAGCTCATCAGGGACCTCAGAAACCACAGGAATGAGAGTTACAACTGGAGTAGCCAGCATTTTGTCACCAGCCAAATCATTCCCTAGAATGAAGGACACCCCTCTTATGGGGATGTGAGAACATACCCCCACAACAACATTGCCTGATACTAAGGGAAAGTTGAGTGTGACCTCATGCAAAGGTGCATCCACAAATCCACCTCCAAAGCCACGAACAACGACACCGGAATGCAAAGAAGACTTTTCTGAAAACGGCAAAATCCCCTCCAGAATGAGGGACTGAAAAGCTCCGGTATCTCTCCAAATTGTTATAGCCTGTTTGGACTCTAGTGCATCAGTCAGGGAAACAAATCCATCCATCATAAATCTTGAGGAACCCTCGAGCTCTTTGTCCACACGTTTGATACTTTCCCCATCACCCTCTAACGTTGGCATAGGTGTTCTGCATACGGTTTCTACCAGAGCCACCGTTCTGACATTCTTCTGTTCAAGCACCGGGCACCCAGCAACGATATGACCAGGCTCTTTACAGTAGAAACATATAATCCCTTCTGGGAATGCACTAGCAGAACCACCCCGCCTAGGAGGTGAATTTAACTGACCAGCAGACACAGGTTTTGGGAAACGGCCCCCCTGAAAAGGACGCCTATCCCTGGACTCAACATGGTATTCCTCCAGGAAAACGGACTTGTGTGTCAACACAAACTCATCAGCAAAGACAGCGGCATCGCCTATCTTCAATACCCTACGCTCGTTTAGATGAGTGGAAACGGTATCAGGAACACATCTTTTAAATTCCTCTAGGAGAATCAACTGTCTAAGCTGCTCTCTTGACTCTGCTTTCTGAGAGGTGCACCACCTGTCAAACAGGTTCTCCTTCTCTTTTCCAAATTCAACATACGACTGTCCCTCCGACCTGCGATAGCCTCTAAAACGCTGACGATAGGCCTCGGGGACCAACTCATAAGCCCTCAATATGGAAGCCTTAACAAGCTCATAGTCAGCACTTTGCGTCAGACAAAAGAGGCTCCTCCACCCTCGCCGCAAGCACCTGCTTCCTAACGAGCAAAGCCCTCAAAGCACCCAAGGCAGTTGGTTTCAAACGCTTCTCACTGGCAGTAAGCTCCACCTTGTAGTGCACAGCAAGCTCCAGAAGCTGTTCCTTGGAAAACCTTTCCAACACCTCATCAGAAGGGTGATCAACAAAATCCTTTATGGAAGCCATCCTTACTGCACCAGCGCCACAACCTGCTCACTTTAGAGTTACCAAAAGCACCCTAGCATACACACAATTTACCTGAAGAACCACTGAAGAACCACTGAAGAACCACAAAGAACCACTGAAGAACCACTAAAGAGCCACTAAAGAACCATTGAAGAACCACTAAAGAACCACTGAAGAAACACTAAAGAACCACTGAAGAACCCCTTGTTAGCGTTAGCATGCTAATGCCAATACTAATAACTATAAGGAGAGCAGTCAGCTTTTGTGCCTGTCCGCCTGTGTGATCGGCATGCAATGTGGTGGAAATGTGTGCTCTACTGAGCGCACCTTTCTAGTTTGCAAAAAAAATTAAAAAGAAAAACACCCTGAAATGAATAGATGTGTCATACACGCAGGAGGTCAGGTGCTAATAGGTAGGCTATCCAAACACTGAGTTACACTCAAAACAAAAAATGAAATACAACAAACAAATTCAACCAGGTGCCCCTTGTAACCTGACATGACCACTTATAGCTTCTACATCTAAACTGCAGTCAAACGGCCCACCACATGTCTATCCTAAAAAAAACCTACATCAGGCCCTACCACACTACCTGTATTTTCTGGCACCCTAACCTACCTACCCTTAAGCTAACGCCCTGTAGACCTAACCCTCTTCAACCACACCTGCTACCAGCCAAAGATCATATTGACCATCCACCCGTCAAGCATATAGTATGGTACAAGACAAGTAGATGGTACTAATCACTTCTCTGACTGCCCCAGGAGTAAGTGGTACACAGGAAGCTGACAAACAACCAGAAAATAAGGACCCTACCTACCTGTGGTGTCCACTAAACTATATATTTTAACAGCATATAAGTAGTCAAATCAAATTACAAAAAAAAATAAGGGCATACTCACCTGTTTGAAGCTCGGCTCAAGCCCCCACGTTACACAACATGTAACGATCATTACCCACACTACAGCACCACGACACCCCATGCAAAACAAAAAAAAACACCAAACTAATTCTAGGGGTATTTGTTTCCAAATTCACTCCCGGACGAGCGCCCAACTGTTACGACCCTGGCTCAAAGGGACGCAACATAAGTGCAAACAGACACCAAAGCCTGTGTTTAAACCAAAAGACTACTCTAACAATGAATACTAGCACAAACTAAAGATCAAAGAATGGTGGAACGTGAAAAGTCTCTGTTTCCACACTCTCCTCTAGTAGCCACAGTCAGGCTGCATGTGTGACTGAGGGACTGGCTTTAACCTGCCAGCAGGTATCCAATCAGCAGCAATCAGCTAATTAGCAGCCCTCACCTGCATGCACAGTGACACAGGAGTGATCAAGCTCATGGTACATAACACTACCACACTACAGAAGGGCCACTTCACCAAAAAAAGAAACAATAACGATTTATTTTGCACATAATCTCACACACATCCAAAAAGTCTCAACAGTTTTGCACAACATTTATTTAGTAATTGAGAGTAAATTAGTTTGAATACGGCCACCGGTTGATTGAGTCCTTGTGTTGTTAATTACAGTTCCGTGAAATGATATAGGTGAAAAAAATAGCGATACCTTGTCTTATATATATATTGTTACAAAGGGTCAGATTAAACCGAATATATATATTTATTACTTGAGATATATTGTATAGTATTTGTATATCGTCTGATATCCCTTGTATATTCTTTGTACATATACACGGAATATCCCTTTACCTAGTACAGGCCAGACCATAATATTCGTTCTCCTATTGGAAGCGATCCCCTAGGCGCGACGGCCATACCCCCCAATGTCTAGTTCAAAGTCACCGCTAAGACATGTCTCAACATACCCCGGTTTGCGCAGTAATACGAGACAGAAATAAGGCTGGTACTAGATTATTCACCGTACGTATAAATACGTTGCAGGTGGATACAGCAGTTAGTTACCCTCAAACGTAAAAGCCTTCATCACGAGTCAACGACCAAGTGAAGTGAGCAACTTTGCATCTAAATAGAGCACTTATAACCGCGTGCGAATAGGATAGTAAAAGTGTCAGAGCTTAGTGAAATAACGTCAAGTTCGACCTAGTTAATGTGAAGTACCGTGCACAGGAGAATCTACACCGGTGAATGCAGAGCCTTTTCCGGCTGGATTATTGCTTTGGTACCGTGGTTGCTGGAGCAGAGAACGGTCTACCCCGCTGCAGTGTGGGATTTACCCGTGAGGAGCATCACTCGAGCAGTCTCTAGGAAGAGGCTGGCTGGCTTTCATCCATGCTGCACGCATACTTGGATTATAGCTGCTGCTTTCGTCTGCCGATCGAGGGGAGTATGTGTACCGCCTCCCGTAGCTGGAGCTTGTTGATTCCTCGTTGATCCGGACTTTTGCATTCGAACGTTCCTCCCCCCTGCTGGCTTACAACCGGAGGGAACCCCTTAGTATCTCCAGCTGACCTACGAGTGTGCCTTATATAATTCTTATGCTACAGGTGGTATTAATTATCCCCATCGTAATATGCTCATGGACTTACGCTCTTGACCTATTCATGCACATTCTTCGCCTTACAAGCGCAACTCTCAATCTTAATAAATGTAAGATAATCTTGGTGCTCTTCTAATAAATATTATTATAAACAGTACTTTCTTGTTAAGCCGTGTTATTGTGGGGGTGTTCATCACATATACCTGTGTACTGTATGGCCAGTAGTAATGTACATAACGCAGTAGTGGTTTAATGATACCATACTTATTCAATACAGTCAGGGAATTGTACCCCTCAGTTACAATTGGTCCTTCGAGCCGGATGGTAATTAGCGTAATATTAATATAATATTAATATTGACATGGCCAGCGGTGAACACTCCACAAACGGTTCTCCTAAGCTAGATCGCCCGCAGCGCAGACGGCAGCCACCTCCTTACCTAGAGGACTACGCTGCCAGTCTATTACCTAGCTTTATACAGACGTTAAACGCGGAAAAAGCGGATAGTACAAGTATGTCAAACCCTACCGACCAGGCGACCTTGCCAGTAGAGACCCCAGTGGGTTCTAACGAAACTGACCAAGCCCACGGGGGGGACCAGGAGGGACATGACATGACTTTACCCCCAGACAACGTCAACGGGACGGTCCCCGGAGAGCTCCAGGATAAAGAAAGCGCTCCAGGGACAGAACCCGACCCACTACCAGAAGAGAAGCGCGCCCAGGAGACGGACCTCGAGGCGCGCCCAGAGAACAGATCTCCAACGAGCACTGCCAGAAGCCGATCACCTCCGTCGGTGTCTTCCCCCAGCGAGGCGGACAAGATGCTGGCGCAGGCATTCATCGCCACCCTGGCAGCCTCCACCGAACGCGATCGACTTCAGGGTGAACGCGATCGACTCCAAGCGCAACAGACGAGCGAGCGCGAACAAGCTGCAGACCAACGAGAACGATTTCACGCGCAACTCCAAGCGCAAGCCCTCAGTGAGCGCGAACACGCTGCAACCGAGCGAGAGCGCTTCCAGGCGCAACAAAGGAGTGAAGACGACCGCATAAGACTGGAGACCAGACGCCTTCAGACGGAAGAGAACATTGAAAGAAGCCGCGCCGATGCGCAGCACGCCGCCGCCAATGCACAGCACGCCGCCGCCAATGCACAGCGCGACGCCGCCAATGCACAGCTCCACGCCGCCCATGCCAGCGCCAATGCACAGCGCGACGCCGCCAATGCCCAGCGCGAAGCAGTGCGCGACGCCGCCCATGCCCAGCGCGAAGCAGAGTGCGACCGGCTGCAGGCGCAGACGGTAGAACAATTGATCGCCATGGCGACACCCCCTCTCTCCGCACGGAGCTCCCGGAGATCATCCCGACAAGGGTCTAGGGCACATTCTCCTACCCGACCAAGCGACCCGGGACCCCGCCAACAGGAGGATCCTGTCTGCGTCTCCGAACCCCCTCCCCGGCCGGTCCATACGAGACCCAGCAACCGGGAAGAACCGGCCTACGTCGCCGAGAGACTGAACAGAAGACTCCAGGACCTAGCAGAGGAAGAGGAAGAGGAAGAGGAGGAATGTCAAGCCGACCAGCAGCAACGTACTCTGGACCAGGAGGCCCAGTACAGCCCCGACCAGCAGCAACGTACTCTGGACCAGGAGGCCCAGTACAGCCCCGACGTCAGCCCCGAGGCCCTGCGTTACAGACCCCCGACTCAACTCAAGGGTGAGTTTGACACACCGCCAGCCCCGAGGAACAGCACCTGGGTACCCGGGCCTTGGTACCCACCGAGTACCAGCCCACGACGACACGTACGGGGAGACTCGCCCAGGAGGCCTCTCCCCCAACGCTCACCGATGTGCCAGCCATCCATGGCATCGTACCTTGGCACACCGACGTTCCCGGATTTTACACGCGAGGACAGAGCACAGTACACGGAGCTACGGATGTGCTTAGAGACTATGATGTCCGACGTCCCAGACGAGACGTACAAATATGCTATCCTCCTCAAGCACCTGAAGGTGCCCAGAGCGCATAATATAGCGCTGGCATATTCCAACTCAAGTACCCCATACACCGCGGCTCTAGTAGCCCTCGACCAACGTTATGGACGCATATGGGACTACGTGATACAAGAGATAAGAGACATCGACCGTCTGCCCCCAGCCAGAGACAACAGAGCATTAGATGACCTCTCTATCAAGGTACAGTCCCTGGTAGGGATGCTGGGGTCCCAAAAGGAAAAAGGGATATACGAACTGTACGCTAACTCTAATGTAGAAAGGATATTAGAGAAGCTCCCTCCCGCCCGACAAGAGCGTTTTCGGCGGCAGAGAGACCACCGTGACCCCAACGGCCCAGAGGCATCCCTCCTAGACTTATCTGATTTCCTCGCCAGGGAGATCAGCAGCCTACGACTGGACACGTTCGTGTGGAGTGGACCAAGCCCAAGACCAGGACCTCAGGGACCAAATGATAACCGCCGGTCGGTGACCGTTATGCACCAAGCCGAATCAGTACCGCAGCACAAGAACCACAACACCCCCTCGACGAAAGAGGAGTGGAAGATTGAATGCCAGTACTGTGAAGGGGAACATCGGCTGTATCAATGCGACACTTTCGGGAAGCTGACCACGGACGAGGTGAGTCAGTGGATCAAAGACCACCGCCGCTGCTTCCGCTGCGCGCGCAGCCACCTGGCAGCTGAGTGCCGCTTGAAGAAGAAGTGCAGCAGGTGCGGCGGCGCCCACTTGGAGGTCCTGCATGACATCAACAGGCGTCCGCCAGGACAACAAAGTGGGCCCGTCACGGTAATGTACCAGGCCGAGGCGGTGGCACCAGTACCGAAGAGCCACCAGACCGCCCCCTACTGTACCTACTGCGACGGCGGACACTGGCTGGCACAGTGCGCCGAATATAAGACACTGAACCCCGTCCAAGTTGACCAGTGGCGTGAGGCGGCCCAGGCGAGCGCCGCTTACCATGCAGCACTGTGCGGGGCCCACCAGAAGATCCAAGGCAACCGACCAACAGGAGTGCTCCATATAGACCAGCATAGCGGGACCCCCCGAGTGCTCATCAAAGTGGTCAGAGTGCTCCTGAGCTACGAGGACAAGGTCCTGGACACTTACGCCGTCCTAGACGATGGGTCTGAAAAGACTCTCCTCCTTGCTTCCGCCGCAGCCCAGTTGGGCCTGCGGGGTGCCAAAGGAACAATGACCATACGTACCATCAGAAGAGACCAGAAGACCATAAAGGGTGAAAATGTCTCTTTCAAGATAGCAGCGGTGGACCAGCCCGAGAAGCAGTATAGTATTACCAACGTCTTCACCAGCCACGACATAGGCCTGTCACAGTACACCTACCCCATCCCACAGCTGATGGCGAAGTATGTGCACCTACGTCAACTACCTATACCGCTTATCGACGGCGCCACACCGACCCTGCTCATCGGCTCCGACCACGCGGACCTCATTCTCCCAATTGAGGCGGCCCACATCGGACCCAAAGGATGCCCAGTCGCGGTTCAGACCCGACTGGGGTGGACGCTCCAGGGCCCCCTCTACGGACTTGACAGTCAACCCACGTCTACACGCTGCCTACACACAAAGGTGAGCGACACTGGCCACTCTCCCGTACAGCCCGTTGAGAGGCTATTGACATTAGGCGAGAGGCCTGTGAGAGAACCGTGGGCACAAGAGGGAGTTCCGAACTCCACCCCCCTCAGCTGCACTCCAGACGTAGCTGACCTCGAACCCAGCACCCCAAGCGACTCCTTGATGGGGCGGCCGGAACCGGCCCCTCCTCAGACGGGGTACAGACCAAACAAGAGAAACAGACGGAGGAGGTGGAGGCACAGCCAAGCACAGATCAAAGCAGTCTCAGGCCCGCTTCCTCCTAACCCCCCCTCCATCCCTTCCAGCCCGTCAGAAGCGGGTCAAGGACGGGGACAACTTAAAGGTGGACACAGTCGTCGTGATCATAGACCAGTCACTACCCCGAGCTGCGTGGCCGGCCGGCCGCGTAAGCAAAGTGATCACTGGTGCCGACGGAAAGGTCAGAGTGGCAGAAGTGCTCGTCCAGGGGCGGACATACACCCGACCCGTGGCGAGGCTGATAGAGTTGCCAAGGCTCCCCGACTCTCTTAATGACGACCATGACCCCCTGACTTTGTGAATTGCCCTACTCCTCACAACGGACATTGAGTAGTGGACAGTGCGGTTAATCTGTCTCTGCTTATCTAATTAGGTGCGGACTAATTAGGAGGCGGCTGTTACAAAGGGTCAGATTAAACCGAATATATATATTTATTACTTGAGATATATTGTATAGTATTTGTATATCGTCTGATATCCCTTGTATATTCTTTGTACATATACACGGAATATCCCTTTACCTAGTACAGGCCAGACCATAATATTCGTTCTCCTATTGGAAGCGATCCCCTAGGCGCCACGGCCATACCCCCCAATGTCTAGTTCAAAGTCACCGCTAAGACATGTCTCAACATACCCCGGTTTGCGCAGTAATACGAGACAGAAATAAGGCTGGTACTAGATTATTCACCGTACGTATAAATACGTTGCAGGTGGATACAGCAGTTAGTTACCCTCAAACGTAAAAGCCTTCATCACGAGTCAACGACCAAGTGAAGTGAGCAACTTTGCATCTAAATAGAGCACTTATAGGATAGTAAAAGTGTCAGAGCTTAGTGAAATAACGTCAAGTTCGACCTAGTTTACATTTTACATTTACATTTAGCTGACGCTTTTATCCAAAGCGACTTACAAGTTCTGTGCGACAAGACAGCAAGAAGGGTATAACTCTATCAGCTGAGTAACAATGTTCATCAAAGTGTTGCGTGTTACAGTGTAGGTTAGTTTATTAGGACAAGTGCATGACATTAAGGTTAGTCGGGGTTAGATTTTTTTTTTTTTTTTTTTTATCATTTCAGATAATGGTTGAAGAAGTGAGTCTTTAGTCGACGGCGAAAGATTGGACGGGATTCGGCTGTCCTAACTGGGATGGGTAGTTCATTCCACCATTGTGGGGCAAGGACTGAGAATAGGCGGCTTCTCTTTGATGACCCTCCGGGAGCTTGGATAGGAGTAGATCTGAGGCGGCCAGAAGACGCAGAGCGTAGGGGTCTTGAGGGTGTGTAGTTAGAGACCATTGACCGGAGGTAGGCGGGAGCGGTTCCCTTTGCCGCACGGTATGCTAGGTCGAGGGCCTTGAAGCGGATACGTGCAGCAATGGGGAGCCAGTGCAGGTCCCTAAGAAGTGGGGTGACATGGGCTGACTTCGGTAGGTTTGAGATCAGGCGGGCCGCTGCATTTTGAATGAGTTGAAGAGGCTTGGTGGCAGTGGCCGGGAGGCCAGCTAGCAGTGCGTTGCAGTAGTCGAGGCGGGAGATGACTGTTGATTGGACGAGGAGTTGGGTGGCTTCTTTTGTCAGGAAGGGGCGTATCCTTCTGACGTTGCTCAGGAGGAATCTGCAGGTTCTGGTTGTCGCTGCGATGTGAGCAGAGAAGTTCAACTGGTCGTCGAGGACAACACCAAGGTTCTTGGCGGTCGGCGACGCGGTCACAGCTGCATTCTCGACTGTGATGGAGAGGTCGGTCAGGGGGGAGGATTTGGCCGGCAGGTGGAGCAATTCTGTTTTGCTTAGGTTCAGTTTGAGTTTGAGTTAATGTGAAGTACCGTGCACAGGAGAATCTACACCGGTGAATGCAGAGCCTTTTCCGGCTGGATTATTGCTTTGGTACCGTGGTTGCTGGAGCAGAGAACGGTCTACCCCGCTGCAGTGTGGGATTTACCCGTGAGGAGCATCACTCGAGCAGTCTCTAGGAAGAGGCTGGCTGGCTTTCATCCATGCTGCACGCATACTTGGATTATAGCTGCTGCTTTCGTCTGCCGATCGAGGGGAGTATGTGTACCGCCTCCCGTAGCTGGAGCTTGTTGATTCCTCGTTGATCCGGACTTTTGCATTCGAACGTTCCTCCCCCCTGCTGGCTTACAACCGGAGGGAACCCCTTAGTATCTCCAGCTGACCTACGAGTGTGCCTTATATAATTCTTATGCTACAGGTGGTATTAATTATCCCCATCGTAATATGCTCATGGACTTACGCTCTTGACCTATTCATGCACATTCTTCGCCTTACAAGCGCAACTCTCAATCTTAATAAATGTAAGATAATCTTGGTGCTCTTCTAATAAATATTATTATAAACAGTACTTTCTTGTTAAGCCGTGTTATTGTGGGGGTGTTCATCACATATACCTGTGTACTGTATGCAGGGCCGCCTCAGGGGGTGTGCGAGCAGTGCGGTCGCACAGGGCCTCGCGGGAAGGGGGGCCTCGCAAAAAAAAAATAACAAAAAAAATTAAAAAAAAATATTTTTTATTTTTATTTTTTTTATTTTTATTTTTTTTTGCGAGGCCCCCCTTCCCGCGAGGCCCTTTTTCATCACAGACCTAAAATCTAGTTTTGCTTATATGCTTATATATTTCACATTAGACACGTTTGTAGAATGTGTCTGACTTGTTCCTGGGTCTGCAGTCCTGCAGACATACTCACTATTGGAGCTCAGCCTCTGGGGTTCTGCAGCAGACATACTATTGGTTTCAACGAAGGGAGTGGTTTTACTTACATCATGTGTAGTACGCCGGCGTGAGTCAGCTGCGTTTGACTATTTCGCGCGTGCAGCTTTTGACTATTATGCTTAGTTATGCCAGCCAAGACGAAGAAAGAGGTCGGTCATTATCAGTCGGTCGGTCACCAAGGAACGTTGACGAAAGGCCTCTCGCTAGCGGGACAAATGGCCGGAGCCTTGTCATGGTATAGCCATGATGATGTCGGCTAGTAGCTAGCTTAGCTAAAGGCTAACTAGCGTTAGCTAACCTATTCAGAGGAGCGAGGCGAGGCGAGTGGATGTCTTTTCAAAAGAAGGAGAAGAGAACTTGTGAGCAGATAAATCTGTTAGGCAGCAATACGCCGAAAGGTGTCCAGTCTGCCGGAAAGTACTCGAAGAAGAAGAAGAAGAAATTACACCGTGGGCCAAGAAAGTCTCCTTCCAACTTTACCATTGGCGCCGCCGCCGCGTTGATACTGCGTTATGGTGAGTCAACCTATGATTATATTCCCGCCGTGGACCTGACCTATCTCTCTTTCTCTCTCTCTGGAGCCAAACTGGTCGACTAGCTAATATAGTACTACTAGTAGCTAACGGTGTGTGCCTGGTGAGAGCACCTGGCTGTATGTAGCCGCATAGCTTGCAGAACGCAGAAGCAAGCTATGCGGCTACATACAGCCAGGTGCCTGATTGAGCTAACTGTTAGCCAGTTAGCTGTTTAGCGTCAGCTGGGAACGTTCGTTTGATGCTATCAGTTAGCCTTGAGAATAGCAGGCCCTGGCACTCTGACTACGACATCATCTTTGACAGAAGATGTAGTCGGGCCTGCACCATGACAAGGCTCTGGCCATAGCTTATTTGTCCCGACAGCGAGAGGCCTTTCGTCAACGTGGAGACCTGTGTTGCGGCCTTTCGCCCTGCGTTCCTCGTGCAGGTAAGATGTCATGACATTACCCCACTCTTCCTTCCTTCCCCTCCCGAATGTTTTGTTAATAACGATGTTTTTTTCCAGGCAAAACATATGCTACTTCACAACATTTGGAGATACGACATGTGCTGTGTGTGAATGGTCGTTTGTGTAGCTTGGGTAGCGTTGGGCCGTTGGCCAAAGCTGTGTGTGGCCTGGTGTCACAGTACCTGGCTAGCCTATTTAGCTGATGTCGGCCATTGGCTCCTTGCTGCTTTGGTTTCTCTGGTATAGACCCTCTTCTTGTTGGATTTAAGTGTTGATCTTTGTCCTTTTGGATCTCTCATACATGCTCTAGTCTCTCTCTAACACACACACACATGACAAACACACATGTTCTCTCTCTCTCTCTCTCTCTTTCTAACACACACAGTCTGCCTATGGCGGCCTTTCTCGATGGCTAGGCTGTGCTCAAGGATCTTCAGTCACAGTGCTCAGGTATTCTGCCACTGTGTACTCTCTGTTTAGGGCCAAATAGCATTTCAATTTCTTTCCAATGTGTGTCTCTCTCTCTCTCTCTCTCTCTCTCTCTCTCTCTCTCTCTCTCTCTCTCTTGGATTTAAGTGTTGATCTTTGTCCTTTTGAATCTCTCATACATGCTCTAGTCTCTCTCTAACACACACACACATGACAAACACACATGTTCTCTCTCTCTCTCTCTCTCTTTCTAACACACACAGTCTGCCTATGGCGGCCTTTCTCGATGGCTAGGCTGTGCTCAAGGATCTTCAGTCACAGGGCTCAGGTATTCTGCCACTGTGTACTCTCTGTTTAGGGCCAAATAGCATTTCAATTTCTTTCCAATGTGTCTCTCTCTCTCTCTCTCTGTACACTGTATATTGACTGTAGAACGGGAGCTCTCTCTCGCTCTCTCTTTTGCTATATGTTGACTGTATCATGCCCCGCCTCGGGCAGCGCTATTATTTAAGAATATGTTGACTGTATAAAAAAAAAAAAAAAAAAAAATATATATATATATATATATATATATATATATATTTTTTTTTTTAACCTTTTGGGGGGGGGGGGGGGGGGGGGGCCTCGCGTTAAATCTCGCACAGGGCCTCGCATTTCTCCCAGGCGGCCCTGACTGTATGGCCAGTAGTAATGTACATAACGCAGTAGTGGTTTAATGATACCATACTTATTCAATACAGTCAGGGAATTGTACCCCTCAGTTACATATATTATCGTTTAATTCTGCTGTAATTAACACAACGATAATTGTGCACCCTCAATTAAATCCAGATCACAATTTCTATAGGAACAGAGAAAAACGATATCATTAGTGTTAGACGTGATTACGAAAAATTCGAAATAATTGAAAGCAAAAAGGACTCCGGCTCAACAGATCATCTTCAATTGACTGCATGGTTAATATCAACAAGATTACAGAAATCAATTAGAGGTTCATTTAATTACCCTGTTATGTTCAAAATCAACAGCTCATAGTGTTTCCTTTGGTAGCCGGGACATCTAGAAACTCATCTAGATTTTTTTTTATTTGCCTAGTTCATTATTATTATTATTATTATTATTATTATTATTATTATTATTATTATTATTATTATTATTATTATTATTATTATTATTATTATTATTATTATTATTATTATTATTATTATTATTATTACTATTATTATTATTATTATTATTATTATTATTATTATTATTATTATTATTATTATTATTATTATTATTATTATTATTATTATTATTATTATTATTATTATTATTATTATTATTATTATTATTATTATACTCTGTCTCTCTCTGCCTGCACCTCTCTCTCCTGTGTCAAAATCGCAGCAAAACAAAAACAAACATACAAATACACAAAACACAGACAGAGACATAAAAGGCAAAGTGGGGCAAGGGGGTACATCTGAGCTGCAGCAAACCAGATTGAATGGGATTGGGGGAGATTGGAGGGTAGGGTAAAAAGGTAGAAAGAGGAGGGAAGGTGAAGCTTTGCAGGAGGTTGCTGGGGAGAGGTCAAGTTAAAAATATAAAATATAACACCACATTAGGCAGTGAAGCATCGACATTCTCCCATCTCATTCTTTAAAATGCCCTTAATTTGAACTTTAAAATCAAATATGATAAGAGGTAATTTCTAGCTTCAAGAGAGAGTGGTGGTGCATGTTCACAAACACTGACTGAACTAGTCCTGGGGCACAGGAAGAACATAATGAATTCTTAAAATGGGTGGCATTCCTTCCACCTGAATTATACTTGGCATTCTGGGACCAGCTGGGCCCATTGTTGCCTGAAATGATTGAACACTCCATTGAACAGGGGGGATTCTCGAGAGATGTAAAATGATGGCTTTGATTTCTTTACTACTCAAAAAAGACAAGGACCCCAATGACTGTGGCAGCTATAGGCCCCTGAGTCTTCTGGGGCCGATCTTAAAATGTTTGCCAATGTACCAGCCCGACGTCTACAGAAGTATATGACGGTGCTGGTACACTGTGATCAAACCGGATTTATTCGGGGACGCTTAGCCGCAGATAACATTAGAAGATTATTGCATGTAATTGACAACAGTAAGGACAATATAACTTCGGCCACGGTTCTGTCATTCTATTGTCATTATTGTTATTGTTATTATTATTATTGCCTGGTGATGTTCTGTTTATTATTATTATTATTATTATTATTATTATTATTATTATTATTATTATTATTATTATTATTATTATTATTATTATTATTATTATTATTATTGTATTATGTGCTGTCATGTTTTGTTTTATATTATATTCCATGTAAATATTTTTTTTTTATTTAAAGAAAATGGTGTGGCATTCCCCTTTAAACACCACCTTCACTTCATAATAGCTTGGATCAATGCTTACCACATGTATCTATTGCTATGTCCGCCCATCACAATCACGCAAACTGTCTAACACCTGTCCCGTCTCCCTGTGAGTGGCTGTCTCGTGGTGATGACCGGAGTGGTGGACGTCCCGTGATGATGACCGGGAGGATGTGACCCTCTCTGCACCGCCCCCATGCCTCAAATAGATCCGCCATCAGCTCTATTTTCAATCTTTCAAAATGTTCAGTTGCAATTGCATGCACTTATCTGTGTTTCATTACACATGAGTGCATGCTTACCAATTAGCCTGTTTTATTGCAACACTACTATCACATTAACGTGTGTTGTCAGGCCTTACAAATAAATTTGATTTGATTTTGATTTGATTTGATCAACTGATATGCTGACTTTTATTCCTCGACTTTGAGGAACCTGAATATGATCGCTGGCATCTGCCAATATTTACATTTACATTTAGTCATTTAGCTGACGCCTTTATCCAAGGGTCAGTAACATTGTTTGTCAAACAGTGTTGAACTTGAGTGCTACACTCTTGAGTGCATAATAGTAGTGTAGAAGGGTGGATTATCCCTGCTTGTGGGAGTAGTAGTACACAGCCACTGGGTAGAAGGATACTATAGAATTGGATCTATATGTACCCCCGTCTTTGGCCCGGAACGTCGTTCTGGAGGGCTTGCAGCAGGAGTGGATGGGGCCCAGGATTTTCTAACCTGGGGATTGGTACTCTGGTCTCCCTCGCCTTCCAAGGCGGTCAGCAGTAGCTCCCCACACACCCTCACTTCCCCCAGTACCTCCGACAGCCCTCCCACACCCGGTGACTGTCAGTTCAATAGTATTATTGGGCTTCCCTGTAAGCAGTACCCTTCCTTGACCACCTGTATAGACCCTTCAAATGCTATTCTGTGAATGGGGTGTAAGGGTTAAATAATTATGCAGTCACAGTATTTACCCAGGGGTTAGGTTAGCAAATGGAAGAAACAGACACACACACAGTGCTCCCAATTATATCTACTTTGTATTTAAGCCTGGGCAGGTTATCAGTTACAGGTTGTACTTCAGATTTATTCAGATAGCACTTATTCATGAATGGCACCGGGTGCTCTCACTGATAATGTAGGGGAACACTATTCCCACCATAGGCACTGCGTGCTCCATACATTAATAACACCCCGCTTGTACTAGGGGAGACCCAGGCATAAAGTAGAGAAACATTGGGAATTCAAACAACAAGAATAATAATAAAAATACAAAAGAAACCAAGCAAATGTGGGCCCACGTTACCAAAATAAAACCTACACTAAAGCCGGCTTATATTGTTTGGGGTACCCCTTAGACACTGGTTGTTAGCGTTCACTTGAATGGACATTGATGTGGATACACGAGGTACCGTTCGTACTTAGCCAAGATGGCGGGCCCACTCTTATCACCTCTCGTCCAGGTGACAAGATGGCGTCGGGCGATCCCGCGAGCACAGCCAGCGGGCTGGGCGAACAGCATGGGCAGTGGTGAACTGGAGGAGCGTGCTGTGATGGCGACCTCTGCTGGTGGGAAGAGGCGTCCTCTGCGACGTCGGGGAGACGTCCACTGCTGGCTGTTGCTTGCTGCTGTCGCGCGAGCTAATACTGTTGGCTACCCTCCTAAACACAGCTAAACTTTGGGTCTGGATGCACCCTCCTGCTATATCGGTTGTACTACTAACGCAACGTGGCTGACTGTACCACCGGTCTTCAGCGCCGCGCGCCCGGTAGTCTACTGGAGTCAGACGGAGCCGTTAGCAGCATGCTAATTCAACGCACACTTACTACTATAACCCGTTAACTATAGACGTTAGTCCCGTTAACTATGGACGTTAGTCCTTCGTTCTGTATCTCTTACTCACACACTATCGCTGGTACTTCTAGGATAACACGTCAACTAGCAAGTACTTCTTATCACCCGTTGCTCTCCAACGGGGCTCTTCCACATAACTTCTGCAACAGGGCTCTTCCAGAGCACATGCCCGCTGCGACTGTTCACGGTCGAGTTCACTGCCGAAGAGAGCTTCCTGGTCCTTGCCCCCAGGTAATTCCCTCTTCCTCGTTGCTTCCCTCTCTCCTCCGCTCCACCTGCCACCACTGCCACTCCGCCCCCTGCTGGCAACCGCCACTGATCCCACTCTAGGACCACTCCAGAAAGGGAGAAAGGTGCTTCAATGTTATTGTTAGTGATCCATACTGAAGCCGGAGAAGAGTAGCACCTCACCTCGTTATTAGACCGGGCGAGATATCAAAAGGAACACTGTTTATCACACGTTATACACACACAGGGAAAGTAACAGTTAGTTAGCACTTCTGAATACTTAGTAGAATATTCAGGCTGCTACATTAGTATAGACATATTCAGGGCCGGACTGGGGAAATAATTCATACCGGGAGATATAGCGCGAAATATAGCCCCAGTCAGGCCACTTTTTAAGCGGGGGGTCTGGGGGTCCCCCACCAGGATTTTTTTTGTTACAAAGACTTAATTTCCTGCATTCTGGTGAATTTTAGTGCATGTGAATCACAAACTAATGAGCCAACAATTGCTTAGTACAATGTACTGTTATGAACCTCAAATAAAACTGTTGTGGCACTAGCAATGCTACTCTCTCCACCTTCAAAAAGAAAAAAGCAAGAACACAACATATTTGTCTATTTACTATTACAATACAGTTAATCACTCTCTCCACCTATTCAAACAGAGCAAGAGCACAATACCATATTCACTTTACTGATGCACTACCCATCAACAGTTAAAATAGCCCTTACACAAACATTAAATAACAGACCTTTCATTATTACAAAACTACCTGGCTCACTGCCTGGCTGTTACAGTATTCTGCAGAGTGCCATCTGCCATTCCATTCGCCGCCTCCACTGTCAATCAGTTGTATCACCTGGTCCCGCCTCCACCAATCACAAGCGGCAGACGGCTCCATTGTGTGTGTGTGATCCGAGGGAGAGAGTCAGATAGTTCTCCAACTCTGTCGCAGACAGTGAAATCCTGGTTGTTCCCCACCCACCTAGGTTATCTAACTATCGCGCCGCGCCGCCGCCACAACTAGAAACAATGGCCTGGCAAAAAATAAATAAAAAATTATAAAAAAAAAAAAAAAAGTATAATTTTTTTTTAATATATATATATTTTTTTAATCTGTGCAGGCCAGGCCACCGGGAAAACTCCCGGTGCTCCCGATGGCCAGTCCGGGCCTGGACATATTAGTACAGTAGGGACGAGATTACAAGGCATGTAAAGTAACACCTTACCTCCTATACAGCTGGGTCTTGTAGTCGTGTGTGAGGTCCATCTCTATGGTAACACTTACAATATTCAATTTACCCTGTATATAGGGGCATATTCATAATCAAGATATGACAGTGCATATGAACACTTTATCCTGTCTATGACTTAACCTGCATATCTCTCTCTCTCTCTCTCTCTCTCTCTCTCTCTCTCTCTCTCTCTCTCTCTCTCTCTCTGCGAGCGACAGCGTATCCCATCACACAGACAGCTGCCACTGAACTCCCACTGAGAAAGACGCATTGGCTGTCAGCATGTCAAGTCATCACTGGGTGCCTGTGCTGTGTGTGTGTGTGTGTGTGTGTGTGTGTGTGTGTGTGTGTGTGTGTGTGTGTGTGTGTGTGTGTGTGTGTGTGTGTGTGTGTGTGTGTGTGTGTGTGCGTGCGCGTGCGTGCGTGCGTGCGTGCGTGCGTGCGTGCGTGCGTGCGTGCGTGCGTGCGTGCGTGTGTGATCTGATCATGTCAGTGAGATTAAGACAAAGCTAAATATAAATATACATCCTTATGCATGTGTGTGTGTGTGTGTGCGTGCGTGCTAGTGAAAAGTCTCTGAATATCCGATTGTTTTGACAATATTTATGTCCCATTGCCTGTTTATGTCCTATAAAACATCAACCATCAACCTCTGAAATCATTTGAATCTTGTATGTATAATTTAATTAGATTCAAATAAAGCTTGGGAAATATGTATATAGACATAATTCAAAGTGTGTGTGTGCTCATGTGCGTGCGTGCGAGAGAGAGAGATAGAGGGGGGGAGAGAGGGAGAGAGAGAGAGAGAGAGAGAGAGAGAGAGAGAGAGAGAGAGAGAGAGAGAGAGAGAGAGAGAGAGAGATATGTCCCTATGGTCTCTCAGTTTCCATGGGTTGCATAATTTACTTTACTTTAGGGCTGAGAACCTACTTGCTCATGAGAGAGAGAGAGAGAGAGAGAGAGAGAGAGAGAGAGAGAGAGAGAGAGAGAGAGAGACATGGTGGTTTGAGGAACAGAGAATGAGATAGAAGGGGAAAGGAAGGAGGAGAAAGATGAGAGGAGGTGGAGAGAGAATTAGTAACTGACTGTATGTTTAATTCATTTATGTTATCAATGCCTACAGCTATGCATATCTTCATATTCTTCCTGAGCAACGTGAGAAGGATCCTCCCCTTCCTGACAAAAGAAGCCACCCAACTCCTCGTGCGATCAACAGTCATGTCTCGCCTCGACTACTGCAGTGTACTGCTACAGTTGGGTCACCGGCGTGTGACACCAAGCCACCAAGCCACTTCAACTCATACAGCATGCAGCAACCCATCAACTTCAAGCTCAACTTCAAACGACTTTATTTTCCTTTCGGAACTTCGTTTGTGCAGTCTGCAGTGGTTAAAAGACAAACATACAGTCACAATACGTAATAATAATAATAATAATTAGATTGATTGATTGATTGAAAACGTTATTAACAGATTGCAGAATGGGTACAGTACAGTACAGCTCAATACATACAATTGTTAAGGGGATGCAGACCAGAGAAAGACTTTCGTCTTGTTTACATCAGGGTCCCCCATTTTCAATTCATCATAACATACTGTATATGACACACACGACATACAGATAGACAGTACTGCTACATCTATACATTTATGACATACCAGATTGCAAATACAGTACTGTTTGTGATACAAAAAGTGTCCAGAAAAGAGTGTATATACATTTGACGTAGTCAAATAATCTTTATTTATATAGCACCTTTCATACATAGAATGCAGCTCAAAGTGCTTATAGCAGAGCAAACACATAAAAACGCAACATTTGACAATAAAGAAAAAAGGTAAAGAAAAGAAAAGCAGGAGTTTAAAACCACAAAAAATAAAATAGCAAAACATGATTAACACTTTCACTGCCACTCACGCGTATTCTCGGAATTATTAATATCTCGTTGAAAGCCACTCACGAGATTTCTCTGATTTTTTTATTTTTATTTTTTTTAGCGATCTGAAATCATATTGCATCACGCAAGCCTACCCGAGTATACCCGAGTGCCGCCGGCAGATCAGATGTGGAAAAAAGCGCCCCCTATCGTCTCCCAGATGACATAAGGGATTTTGGAATGGACTCAATGAAAATGGATGGGGAAAAAAATCCTGTACTCCACATTTTCCAGTCCACCCATGCAGCCGGAGTACCAGGGTTCATTCAGGGGGCTCTCAGCCCCGCGGAATCATGTGTTACACTGTACACACATTGGATCTATACTCTTATCGATTTTTCCGAATGGTGATCAGGAATTGGAATATACCAGTTGGATACCATCTGATGTCAGGTAAGGAATCTATGTTATCAGTGTTAGGATAATCAGACTCATTTTGATGAAGATATAGGCTGTTTTGTGAAATGGGCTCTATCGGTTTTACTGAAAAAATCCATGAGGAAATGAACACGGCTATTATCAGCGCGTGCCTCGAATGGGCGTGCGTGTATGTATAATATTTAGGGATGCACCGAATGGGAAATTCTTGGCCGAAACCGATACCGAAAATAGGAAACAGTTGGCCGAAAACCGAATGCCGAAAGGCAGAAAATGATTAATATAAATATATATATGTTTTTTTTTTAGCTACCTGATTATGGCAAAAGACATGATTATGGCTAAACTTAACTTAAATAATATTAATAATCATTATTATGGGCCCATAAAACATTTATTCAGCACTTTTGAATGCATACATTAATTCCAGACTGTTAAGACTAAAAGACTACAACGATTGATGACGAATTCCTGTCCTCGCATTCCATTTCCGGTTTTCCGGTTAACGTTACATTTTCAACAACAGATTGCTGCTAATTAAACACTTCATTTAAACGGAGTAACGTTAACGTTATGTCGAGTTCATACGTGTAGTGTAGTATGAACTCGACATAACGTTAACATTACTCCGTGTCCACTGTTGCAACCACCGTTGCGTCGCAGATGGATGGTACACTGTTAGCTCCGTAGCTAATCCGCTCCTAGACTACTGATAGCAGTACCGTTAACGTCGGAGCTGATCAATACTCCGGTTTTTTCTAATTTAGTTTAGAACCTGGTTTCGGGGGGTGTAACTGAGGGGTTACAAAACCCGGACTGTATTAAAGATTGTTTAGATTAAACCACTACTAAATATTATTACTTGCCAGACAGTACAGTTAGTTAAATATGGCAGACACTCAATAGACGGCACGGGGACAAAGAGATCACATTTACAGTATTTTAATAGCAATATCAATATACAACTGAATTAGTATGTTGCTCTTTTAATAGTGAATGATAGTAGAATGTCAGAGTATCAAAGTCAGGGGGAATGAATAATTCCTAGGTTAAGAATACTCGACCGGAGCTCTGCATGGAGTGAGAAGGCGATACAGGGCAAGCGAGGGGGATAGCTGGAGACAATGATTTCCCCCACGGAGTGGTAAGCTCCAGAGGAATTGAAGAATAGTCGGATACTCCTGCGGTCACTGAAGAAAAGGGGGTCTCGTACGGATCCAGTCCTTGTAATCCAAGTGCCCGATGGCAGGGTAATAGCTCGTAATCCAAAGCCCGACGGCAGTGATGATAGCTAGCTAGCTTCGTTGGTCCTAGAAGCTAGCCCGATGAAGGTCTTCAGGTGTAGTGAGATCCAAACGCCAATGGTCTTAACTATGCTCTTCTCCACGTTACTTCGCTTACACAAGTCACTATAATACACCAACAATGGTTCTACAATATTAGGGTTGTATCTAAGTAGCTACTAGCTATCCGTAACGATACACCGCGGGTAGGCTTCCACTGCTCACATGTCCACTCGTTCTGCTGTTAGGTTACTTCACACTTCACCTCGTGTTCTGATACTCGTTACGTTAAGTTCACACACAGCTGCACATTAGATTAGGTTCACACTACGGCTGCTGCGCCTTCTACAATATATATACTCAGAGAGATTTCTAGAGCGCAACCGAATTACTTGTCCGGAATCAAAGCGCCGGCTAAGGGCATGTCTGAACTTGCCCGGACACGTCTTTGAACTTGTCTGGGGGGCGCGACTGCTGGCGCCGCCAATGTCAAGGGCGGTGTCCAATGAGGCGAGCGAATAATACTATGATTCAAACGGAAGCTTAAAGGTATATAGCTTATATATATAAATAATATACAAGTTATACAAAATAATAAACGTAGATTCTCAGTGTTAATCTGGCCCTTCAGAACAGGGGGCATCCCTACTCCCAAGAGGAGTTAGTTATCACAGGCTGTAGAATGCAGGAAGAGCTGCCAAGCTGCTCACGTTACATGTTGCACATGCTACCGGTATGTCTGTAGTCGCGTTTTGATGACGTCATCACAACAACACGTTATTTGACTTTCGGTCATATATTTTCGGTGCTAAAACCCTTTCGGCCGAAAGCCGAAAGAGCCTTTTTAACCATTTTCGGCCGATAATTTTCGGTAGCCGAATTTTCGGTGCATCCCTAATAATATTGATCATCTAGCGTTTATTTGAAAACGATTCATAAATAGGCCGACAAATATCAACGTTCTGGAATATTCCAGTAAAAGACGATTATCATAGAATGCCCCAGAACCACATTGCCCAGCATATTGTTGGCCAATGTGCAATCGATAGGAAATAAACTGGACGACATCAGAGCACGGATCCAATTCCAGAGAGACATTCGGGATTGTAACGTCCTCTGTTTCACAGAAACTTGGCTGAGTCCAGATGTCCCGAATCACGCAATAGAACCGGCAGACCACTTCTTCGTTCTCCGCAAGGACCGGACGGCAGAAGAGTCACTAAAGAAGAAAGGAGGCGGCATTGCCTTCATGATAAACAAGGAGTGGTGCGATTTAGGCAACGCAAAGGAACTGTCTAACCACTGCTCCCCAGACCTGGAGTTTATCACGATAAAATGTCGACCCTTCTTCCTCCCAAGAGAGTTAACGTCCATCATCCTCATCGGAGTGTACATTCCACCACACGCGAACACTGGGGTCGCACTTTCAAAACTTCACGACGAGGTAAACAAACAACAGATAGCTAGCGTTGACGCTGCCATTCTGGTTCTGGGCGATTTCAACAGCGCGCGTCTTAAAAAGGTGTTGCCGAATTTCTATCAGCATGTGACCTGTCCCACCAGAGGCGAGAACATATTAGACCATGTATACTCGCAATTTAAGAATGGGTACAAGTCACAGGCTCTTAGCCCATTCGGTAAGTCCGATCACGCTGCCATTTTTCTTTTGCCAAAGTATAAACAAAGTCTCAAGCGAACGCTGGTGGTCTCGCGAGAGGTTAAGCGTTGGACCGTGATGTCAGGGGAGGCACTCCAAGCTGCACTTGAATGCACAGACTGGAGGGTATTCCGTGATAACACAGCCAATGCAGGGCTCTACGCTAACCTTTTTCACTAGGGGCACAGGTGCTCCTAAATGAAAAAATTTAGGAGCACACAAAGAAATTTAGGAGCACCCACAAATATTTAGGAGCACAGTGAAAATATTTCAAGTAACAGAGTTTATTTTTTTTTCAAAAATAAATGTATATTTGTACTGTGCGTGCATGTGTGTAAATTAGCTCTTGCTACAACCCTGCATGTTTACATTTTGTATTTTGTACTTGATGTTCATTAACATGTGCTGTCCCTATCAAATAAACTATCAAATCAAACTACTGCTACAAAAGGTTCAGTCACTTAACTTTAGCCCCTTTTATGCATACAATGCTTATGTTTTGGCTGTGTTGCTCTTCTAGAAAAATAATCCTTTCAGGGTTGCCTATTGAAATACTGTACACTTTCCTACTGTACACTTTCCTGATTAATTGAAAATGGGGGACCCTGATGTAAACAAGATGAAAGTCTTTCTCTGGTCTGCATCCCCTTAACACTTTGAGCGCCACGCCTGGTTTTCCGTTTTACCGGCTGAATGCCACCATCGGCGCCAATGTTAACGTTAATATCGCCTAATCTATGTTTTAAATTATGGCTATGTGTCTAATCTGCCCATCGCATTATCAAAGACTATTTTCCAGTCAGTGCTGTCAAGGCAGATTGTTTTTTTATCACGTCGTTTCCGTTTCAGAGCAGTTAGAAAAGCCCCCGTTTCGATATAAAAAACAGCTCATTCTGGAGCATTCTATGAAAATCGTCTTTTAGTGGAATATTCCACAACGTTGATATTCGTCTGCCTTTTTATGAATCGTTTTCAAATAAACGCTACAGGTAGATGATCAATATTATACGTGCACGCAAGCACATTACGGCAGCGCACGGATAATCGCTCCGTTGATTTCCTCACAGACTTTTACAGTGAAACCGAAAGAAGACATTTCACAAAACAGCTTATAACTTCATCAAACTTACTCTGATTATCCTAACACTGATAACATAGAGTCCTTACCTGACATCAGATGGTATCCAACTGGTATATTCCAATTCCTGATCACCATTCGAAAAAATCGATACGTGTATGGATCCAACGCGATACTGTAGATCTCCATGATCAGCGGGGATCTGAGGTTCCAGAATGAACTGTGGTAACCCCGGCTGGATCAGTGAACTGGAAAATGTGGAGTACCGGATTTTTTTCCCCATTCATTTTCATTGAGTCCATTCCAAAATCACTTATGTCATCTGGGAGACGACAGGGGGCGCTTTTTTCCACAGTGATCGCCGGCGCCCCTCGGCTATACTCGGGTAGGCTCGGGTGATGCAATAATTTTTCAGATCGATAAAAAAAAAATAATAATAATTCCGAGAAATCTCGTGAGTGGCATGCAACCACCTATAAAAAAACCTGAGAAATCTCGTGAGTGGCACTGAAAGTGTTAACGATAACATTAAAGTGGATGGTGGCATTGAAGCGCTAACTCTGGCGCCAGCTCGTGGCATAGAAAGTGTTAAGAAAATAGCTAAAAAGCATAAATGACAACAGGGGCTTTAAAATCTGCTAAAAGCAAGAGTATAAAAATAGGTCTTGAGCTGTGCTTTAAAGCTATCCACAGAGGCTGCCTGTTTTAGATGTAGTGGGAGATTATTCCAAGCCGTCGGCACATAGAAACAAAAAGCTGCTTCGCCGTATTTTTTATATTTCATTGTATGTGCATAGACACCAACTACATTAAAACTACAGTACTTAAAAGCATGATATATTAAAATCCATATGGAGCAATATGTATATAAATAATAAATAATAATAATAATAATAATAATACAGATGATATGCGTCCCATCAGGTGGAAGGGGAGTCTAGGCATCTGATCTCCAACCTACCAAAGTCAGCCCACGTTACCCCACTTCTCACAGAGCCGCACCGGCTCCCCATCGCCACAGGAATCCACCTCAAGGTTATTGACCTGCCATTCCGTGCAACGAGGGGAACGGCTCCCTCCTACCTCCAGGTCAATGGTCTCTAACTACACACCCTGCCTCAAGACCCCTACGCTCTGCATCTTCTAACTACACACCCTCAAGACCTCTACGCTCTGCATCTTCTAACTACACACCCTGCCTCAAGACCCCTACGCTCTGCATCTTCTAACTACACACCCTCAAGACCTCTACGCTCTGCATCTTCTAACTACACACCCTCAAGACCTCTACGCTCTGCATCTTCTAACAGTAACTACACACCCTCAAGATCTCTACGCTCTGCATCTTCTAACTCCACACCCTCAAGACCTCTACGCTCTGCATCTTCTAACTACACACCCTCAAGACCTCTACGCTCTGCATCTTCTAACTCCACACCCTCAAGACCTCTACGCTCTGCATCTTCTAACTACACACCCTCAAGACCTCTACGCTCTGCATCTTCTAACTACACACCCTGCCTCAAGACCTCTACGCTCTGCATCTTCTAACTACACACCCTGCCTCAAGACCTCTACGCTCTGCATCTTCTAAACTACACACTAAAGTTCGATACTGTTTGACAAACAATACCACTTACCCTTAGCCACCAGAGGTGCACCCCTTGTGCTGATTTGTACACTTTGGATAACAGCGTCAGGTAAATGACTAAATGTGAATGTAATATGATTGACATTAAAGGGTAGGTTGAGACTGTTTCCAATTGTTTCCTTCCAATGTTTCCTATTTCCAACTTAAAAGAACACGCCAACATTTTGGGGAAATTAGCTTACCGTCTTCTCCAGAGAGAGACAAGAAGAGAGATACCAGTTTCCTCTCTGTGTGTTCAGTAGAAAGCTATCTGGCTGCACGTTAGCCTAGCTTAGCACAATGAATGGAAGCGGACATGGCCAGTTAGCCTAGGCATTGTCCAACTAACACGTCTCCCGAAAGCCCAAAACAATAGAGTTACAGCGGTTTGAACACACTGAAATAACCTCTGAATTCTTTGGAAACAGATGCCTGCAGATCTCTCTACTCTATAGTTATTAGGGATGCACGATATTGATTTTTTGACACCGATAACTTTATGCTCCTCAAGCCGATATCGATAACCGATATTTATTGTATTATAATTTTTTTTTAAATGTATATACATATATATATATATATATTTTTTTTTTATCAATTTTTTTTTCTTTTTTTGTATTTATAAGCTCCGACGTCATCGGTACTGCTATCGGTACTCGAGAAATTATGGAGTTTTTTTTGAGGAATTTAAACGTCGCAAACTAATCTTGTTGGCCGTTTTCTATATCTCTCCTGCCTCGGTGTCTCTGCCTGCGCGAGGAGGGGGCTGTGCTCACACACACACTCACTCACTCACACACACACGGGTGCTGCCGAGTACAGACAGCTCTGCTCTCATCATGGCGGACAGAACGAAACGTTCAAAAGTCTGGGTCTATTTTACTAAAGTCGATGCTGACAACGCTCGTTGCCACAAGTGCAACAAGACATTTGCCAGTAATGTATAAGCGCTGGTACTTGTCAATGTGGCTGGCGGGGAGCTAACATTATTAGCCTGAGCTCCGAGTAGAATAATGGCCGACAATCCGGAGGTAAATAAACGAACGAGAGCTTTTGATTGGTGGTAAGAAGAAGAGATGGGTGCAAGCGGTGGGACGTAATTGGCAGAACGACTGTCTGCCTCCGAATGTAACGTGACTACGTCACAGCCAAGAAAGGGAGCGCTGGATTTGTGAAAAACTCCCTGTTCCTAAACCACACACTGTCAGTCGTACCACAGTACTGGCAAAACGGGAGGAGGCTATAATAAAAACAAGCGCCCTTCATCCAAATCCACCCACACCGGATTTCTTTTAACCAAAAAATGTATTATATATTATCGGAGCTATCAATAACGTTATCGGGTTTATCGGGATGACGTCATAATTGCTGATATCGGCCCGATAATTATCGGCCAGATAATTATCGTGCATCCCTAATAGTTATTAGATGAAAACACTGCTGGGGCCATAGCCTGAAGTCTGACCTAGAACATGTCCAAAGTCGATAACAATATCACAAAAAAATTGTGTTTTACACATCTTTATGTAATGATATGTTTAGGCGTTTATCCCCAAATGTGTGAGAAGAGTCAACACTACCTCAGTCCCCTCTCCCCCTCTCCCACTAATCTCTTGTCACACACCAGTGTTTCCCACAGGATTTTCAGAGACTATGGGGGGTGAACCTCCAACCCTCTAAGGGGGTCTGGGGGCATGCCCCCCTCGGAACTTTTTTGTTGTTGTACATTATGCATCAAACGTTGTGCTCAAAACACAAAATCGACTAGACTAGTGCTTCCCAATCCTCTCCTCGAAGCACCCCAGCCGTTCAATGTATTTGTTAAATTCCACCACCAGCACACCTGATTAAACTTAACTAGCCCTTTATTAGTTGAATCAGGCGTGCTGGTGGTGGAATTTAACAAATACATGGAACGGCTGGGGTGCCTCGAGGAGAGGTTTGGTAACCACTGGACTAGAGCGGACATTTGAGCCATCAAAGAAATGAAGCAAAAGTGGTTACCTGTGTTGAACTGGTTTATTTTTTAGAAAATAAAAAAATATAGTGGATTGCTATTACGACTACTACCACTGCCAATACTACTGATACATCCCTATTGGCAAACTTTATATTTAAAAAAAATTGTAAATAAAAAAATAAATAAAATTTCTTATTATTTTTTTTTTTTTTTTGGGTTCATTATACAACTGTGGCGGGCCGCCACAGTCTAGGTAATTAATGGGAAACACTGCATACTGTACACCACCCCACCCCGTCCCTACACATACACAAACAAACTCAACCCCCAGAGGAGTGACAACAATAGATCAGTCTCCAGAGAGAGGCGCGCGTTCATTCTCTTGCATACGGTGCGCTTTTACCGCCTTTACCGCTTCTCAGTCTCAGAAAACATGTGCACCTTTTGTCTCTGGCTTGATATTATGTATTTAATACATAGCAAGGGCTGAAATCATATAATATAATTAGATTTTTATGTTCTGTATTTAGTATTTATTATTTTTATTATTTTAGTTTAGTTATTTCTATTGTCATTAATGTTATTATTATTACTATTATTGTCCTGTGATGTCCTGTTTATTATTATTATTACTGTGTTTTGTCATGTTTTATGTTTCATGAGAAAGAAAAGAAAGACATTAAAAAAAAAAAAAAAAAAAAAAAAAAAAAAAAAGCAAGGGCTGAAATCAGTGGCTTCAGTTGGGTAAATACTGTAAAGTACCCCCGCCTTAATATGGCTCTCTGGAGCCTCACAAAGAAAATCAATAGTGTGCGAAAAAAGAAAATGAGTCCAGCACTGAAGCAGAATATGATGTGCAGCGGTTTTTAATAAACGTGAAACTGGGGCTTTAGAATCGATTGCATGGTGTACTGTAAGTTGGCAGAAAATAAAATGACTGCATCAAAGGGAAGCTGACACGAGACGAACAGTATTTGAAAAAAGATTATAACCAGGGAACTGAAGAAGAAGAAGAATTAGATTCAACATTTGATTGTTATTGACTTGAAAAGAAGCTATTAGAGGAGAACATTGGTTGCAGTTTCTGTAACCATGCTTTCGTACCGAGCTTGAGATACACGTCTAGTAAAAGAAAAGTCAACGTTCGGCATCCCTGCTCTTTCACGTTCATGTTCCACCTTTTGGAGGGAGTCGGCCAAAGTGAGATTTAAAACCTTATTAGTGACCCCCTGCAGTTTGCTTACCAGGCAAACATTGATGTGGAGGACGCCATCACCTACATGCTCCACAGGGCTCAGACACCGGGAGCTGTGCGGCGTCTGCTCCTCCCTCCAGCCCCTCCTGCGCGCATGTAAACACGGGTCTAGTAGTCTAGTCTAGTGGGACGGGAGGACAGCGTCTCCCTTAGCTAACGTTAGCTACCGTTACAAAATGACCCAGTCAACCATTCACTTCCAGTCCAATACATGATGAGGCATTGTCTAACCGAACGGTATCTAGCCGGCCAGCTACCGATAGCTCCTGACATCAACAAACGCTCCAGCAAGTCTAGTAGAGACGTGTATGATACCTCAGCTAGCTCATGTTAGCTGACGCCAGCTCACTGTTCAAAACGAAATGTCCCACTGAACTAAATAGTTCACAGAGGCGCTGTATCAACGTTATATAGCCGGCCAGCAGTAGCCACAGATAGCTCCTGATATCAATGTTTTATAACACTCATTCGATGCGTATTCGAGCTGAGGGCATGTTGTTGAATATGATCAATAGGGTCTAGCTGCAGCTCCGGAGAATCCTGGCCGTAGCTGCAGGCTACTCGAGTATAGGGTCTAGCTGCAGCTCCGGAGAATCCTGGCCGTAGCTGGAGGCTACTAGAGTACACACAGACAGTGGAGCTTGTTGCGTGGTGGAGATGTCTCGCAGATAATACAAGTACAAGTCTAATTATATAATATATATATTTTATAAAAAAAAAAAAAAAAAATTATATGAAATAATTAAAAAAAAATGTAATCAAAAACGATCGGATCGGTATCGGGCGATATGGCTCACGACGATCGGTGATCGGTATCGGTGGCAAAAAACGTGATTGGGGCATCCCTAGATAAGATGATCCTTTATTAATCCCCTTGGGGAAATGCAGGTGTCAATGCAGCATGGGGGGGGGGGGGTACAGAGTTTCACAGTCCTATACAGTCCAGTATCTATATACACTATAGATACAAATACAAATACAATATAAAAAGTACAAAAAACAAGATAACAAGTGCACGTGGATACGAGTATCGCGTTCACACGTCCCGAGTTCTGACAATGATAGTTCTCCTGACCAGGCGGCCAGGATACAGACCGTCTGCCGGTATATTGATGCAGCAGCGCTGGCGGAGATCTCTCAGGACCTAGTTAGAGGCTTTTCACATAGATCTGGGCTTTTAAGAGAGGAAAGGAAGGACGATGTTGCCCGTGCAACAGGGCAGAATCACTGTACCTCTGACAATGAGACAACAAAGCAAGATGTGACATTCTGCCTGTTTACACAGCAATGTATTAACCCTTCCACTACCACACTACAGAAGGTTAACCCTTTCACTACCACACTACAGACGGTTAACCGGCTGTAGTGTGGTAGTGAACGGGTTAACCTTCTGTAGTGTGGTTGTGAAAGGGTTAACCCTTTGTCGTGTGGCAGTGAAAGGGTTGCAGTGAAAGGGTTAACCATTAAATGGTTTGGTAGTGTGGTAGTGAAAGGGTTAAGTAAATAAAACAATTATAATAAATAAAATAATAATAATAAGTATATATACTGTATATTACCAAGTACCTATGATCTAGGATGCTGATATACTGTAGGCATTGTGATAAGATGGAGCGTGGTTGTGTCCAGTCTGGTGATAAGTGTCACTAATCCATCTTTCAGAGGTATGACACGTATGACACGTATGACACGTATAGGGTGACGTGTGGATGGATATTGGGCACACGTCTCGATTCAGAGCTAGTCAGTCAAGATAAGCACCGTGAAGGTTTGAAGCACGGCCGAGAGAGGTCACAGATACGACGGCAGAGCACGCGGTTTTGAATAATTCAACAAGGCGATTCGCCAAGAAATCTCCCATCATTACTCCGTCTGAATATTAAACAAAATGAAGTCAACGGTCTGAATTAGTGCCGTCTGAGCTTTTGAGCGACGTCACCTGGAGACCTGCCGACTTCCTGTCTACAGTATTACTCCTACCATTTTGATTTTGATTTATTTCAAATATGCAACATAACAAACAAACATCAAGTACATATATAGCCTTAAGCCGTTCAAATAATAAATGTATATAAAAGATAAAAAATAACAAAGAACAAACAAAAAAGTCAAACTAAATTTTTTTGTTGTTGTCATTTACATATTTGAAAAGGAGTGGGAAGAAGCATACACTTATTTAATCCCACCCCTATTTACTCATCAGAAAATACTATATTTTATTGACTAATTCATACATTACTAGACTTATATTGAAAATGAACTTAGTTTAACTGCAGCTTTCTAGAGCGTGTGTAGCTGTTGCCATTTTTCAAGTGGTAGAATAACACCATGACCTCAGTAGCTACATCCCTCCGTGGAGCTGTTTGAAAAGGGCACAATGAATGTACTTGTTCACACAACAACAACTGTGGTTATTTCACAAAGACAACCTCTGAAATGAACAGGTCATTGGTCCAGAACCTGGTTTGTATTCTTATATTTTTGTCAGTTTGGGGAAAAGGTGGCTTTCTAAATGAACAGCTTCCTAAGCCCACAACCTTGTTCCTATTCGTATTATTCTCTCAGTTTGGGACTAAAGAAGAATCTGCTTTAAATTAGGGCTGGGCGATATGGCCAAAAACGTTATCGCGATAAAATTATTAAATTATTTTCATATAACTCGATATCGATAATTATATTCGATATAATGTCTGTCAAGTTCAATTAACTTCTTATGCCCGGCGCCGATGGACGGGCTATTAATAGACTTGTTTTGCTGCTGCGAATGTCTCGAGTTGATGTCGTCATCAGTCCGCGCACGTTAGCAGTTAGCCAGAGCAAGCGGTGTATTCCATGACAATGTACTAAATATGACCCTAAAATACTCTGTTCCGCCCCAATACATTGCAACGACGTCCACCGTATACCCCACACTACTATAACCGTGGCCTCAGAATTCACGCCACACACCCACTCGGCACGTAAACTATAAAATAGCGCCGTGCAAGCTAATTATCCTAGCCAGCCTTGTTTACTACTAGAGTCCTACCTCTCTACCGGGTCTCCTTCCGCTGTCGGCCATCTCCTTCACTGATTGGTTGTTAGTGCGTGTGCTCATATCCAAGCTTGGAAAATCGATATATCGAAACTTTGCGACCACGTTTCATGTTTATTTCGAGGAAATAATTTATCGCGATAGTTATCGTTTTGATCCACTTTTTCTCCCATTTTCTATATTTTCTCCCATCCCAATTTCGTATCATCCAATTCAACCCTCCCCTGTCACGAACGCTGTTTCTTGCCTCCCACAAGCCGGCTGCAATGTGGACTAAGTCATACATAGCACAAGTCCCCTCCGGTACTTGAGGTAACAGCAGTCGCATCTTTTCACCTGCGCAGCTCGATCTCTCAGTGGCGAGGAGTAACGCGTGGGAGGCTCACGCTGCCCCCGACACTTCCTGATTCCACTGTGCAGGCGCACCAACCGACCTGTAGGAGTCGCTGTCCACAGCGCCCGATCCCCACCCATCAGTTTCCCACCCCCTAATACGGCCAATGTGTATTAGTACGGACGACCAGCTAAACTGAAAGCAATGAGGAGCGCTGGGCTCGAACAGGCAAGCCCAGCGTCTCCGTCATTCGTGGCGAGCGCCTTGCCCACTACGCCACGTAGCCGCCCCTACGATAGTTATCGTTATGGTTTTATCGCCCAGCCCTACTTTAAATATATATATATATATAAAATAAATCATCTAGAGATGCTACTAACGATTATTTAAGTAATTGATTCATCCAATGATTATTATATTGATTCATATGCTATCTATAAATTATTTAAAAGAAGAAAAAACTGACAATTGATTTGACATTTACATTTAAAGGTGCTGTAAGTGGTATTTATTGTAATAGCTCTACATTCTAACAGCCATCACTGATATGCAGTGTTTGGTCAGTAACATGTGTCTCTCAGTCCCTCCGCTCTGCAGTAAACACAAAATACATGTTCTGGTATCCCTTCCCACTGTATCCAATCAGGAGAGAAAACCAGAGATATTTTACCTAAATTGAAATATTGCCAAGCCAAATTTGATGGCAGATTATTTCACTTGTTTCAAGCTAATATTGGTTTTTATTTCTTATTTTTGTCTGACATTTGTTGCAGTGTGCAGTTGTCTCTCCTGATTGGAAGTGAGTAGGGATACATTTATTTTCTGTTTACTGCAGAGCAGAGGGACTGGGAGACTGTTACTGAATGTAGAGCTATTATTTTAACATGTAGATCACTTATTTTAGCAAAGAAAATACCACTTACAGCACATTTAAGTTTACTTTACAGTAAAAGCACACTGAATCAAGCTAAGTGCACTTTAACAGGGACTTGTTAGAGCATTTTAAACAATGTTACAGCTTTTGTGAAGGAAATTATTCCTCTTCTTTGTATTTCCTTCAGATGCATTTGTAACATGTAACTGCCGCCAGGCATGGATGGGAGTCATTCTTTTAATCAATTATTTTTTGTATCATAGGTAGGTTATTAGGTTAGGTTAGTACAGTAGGTTATTGTCTTGCAAACACAGACTGTCCGGGAAAAGAAAAAAATCATAAAATAATTTTTCACTAACTCAAATCGCACCTAATTCCTGCCTTGGTTGCATTGCAGCTGCCAGGCTTTGAAGCATCGGCTGACAGACGCACATTTAGCTCTCCCTCTGTCTTCTCCTCTGGACTGTGTCTGACTGCTGTAGTGTTCCTTCTGTCTCGTCCTCTGGACTGTCTCCCTGGCTGCTGTGTTCCCTCTGTCTGTCTCTGTCTCCCTGGCTGCTGTGTTCCCTCTGTCTGTCTCTGTCTCCCTGACTGCTGTGTTCCCTCTGTCTGTCTCTGTCTCTCTGGCTGCTGTGTTCCCTCTGTCTGTCTCTGTCTCTCTGGCTGCTGTGTTCCCTCTGTCTGTCTCTGTCTCCCTGACTGCTGTGTTCCCTCTGTCTGTCTCTGTCTCTCTGGCTGCTGTGTTCCCTCTGTCTGTCTCTGTCTCTCTGGCTGCTGTGTTCCCTCTGTCTGTCTCTGTCTCCCTGGCTGCTGTGTTCCCTCTGTCTGTCTCTGTCTCCCTGACTGCTGTGTTCCCTCTGTCTGTCTCTGTCTCTCTGGCTGCTGTGTTCCCTCTGTCTGTCTCTGTCTCCCTGACTGCTGTGTTCCCTCTGTCTGTCTCTGTCTCCCTGGCTGCTGTGTTCCCTCTGTCTGTCTCTGTCTCCCTGACTGCTGTGTTCCCTCTGTCTGTCTCTGTCTCCCTGACTGCTGTGTTCCCTCTGTCTGTCTCTGTCTCCCTGACTGCTGTGTTCCCTCTGTCTGTCTCTGTCCCTGACTGCTGTGTTCCCTCTGTCTGTCTCTGTCTCCCTGGCTGCTGTGTTCCCTCTGTCTGTCTCTGTCTCCCTGACTGCTGTGTTCCCTCTGTCTGTCTCTGTCTCCCTGACTGCTGTGTTCCCTCTGTCTGTCTCTGTCTCTCTGGCTGCTGTGTTCCCTCTGTCTGTCTCTGTCTCTCTGGCTGCTGTGTTCCCTCTGTCTGTCTCTGTCTCCCTGACTGCTGTGTTCCCTCTGTCTGTCTCTGTCTCTCTGGCTGCTGTGTTCCCTCTGTCTGTCTCTGTCTCTCTGGCTGCTGTGTTCCCTCTGTCTGTCTCTGTCTCTCTGGCTGCTGTGTTCCCTCTGTCTGTCTCTGTCTCCCTGGCTGCTGTGTTCCCTCTGTCTGTCTCTGTCTCCCTGACTGCTGTGTTCCCTCTGTCTGTCTCTGTCTCCCTGACTGCTGTGTTCCCTCTGTCTGTCTCTGTCTCCCTAACTGCTGTGTTCCCTCTGTCTGTCTCTGTCCCTGACTGCTGTGTTCCCTCTGTCTGTCTCTGTCTCCCTAACTGCTGTGTTCCCTCTGTCTGTCTCTGTCCCTGACTCGTGAATGCCTTCTACAACGCTGTTCCAGTTCCGCGTTGCCGTTTTGTGCTCTGATTGGCCGAGCGCGCGCATGCGCATGAGCCGCGACAAGCTCCTCACGCAGGCAGGAATCTAAACTCCCTTTAACGCAATTTATACAAATGGACGTATTGATTATGCCGTAACGAATCATTAAAAAAATATACCGTTAACTGGAATATGTTGTGCCTTTACACATATGTTGGATTATGTAATTGGTTTGTGAAAAGGGTCACAGCCAGCAAGACCCAAGATTGATGACCTCTCGACAACCAGGGACTTCACGTTTACCAGAGGGCACAGGATCTTCCCCCCCCCACGACGAGAGGGTGGTCAGATTATGAGAGACCAAAGAAGTCAAGAAAGACAGCCAGCTACACAACCAGCAAGCCTTATCAATAAAAGAAATGTTGGTAAAAATATAATCAAAAGCAACGCCCTGTTTTCTAAAACCCTGGTTGGAAGACCGTGATTATATTGTTGTGTGAACAGTGATTCCTGTTCTACCATTTTGTGTATGTAACACTATAGCCTAGGGAGGGGGTAGGCGCCCCGAACCTTAGGCTCTAACAGGCGGCGGTGGGACTGCGAAGTTCCGAGGGCACGTTAAATATGTTATATAATAATAATAATACATCTATTTTATATAGCGCTTTTCCAGGTGCTCAAAGACGCTTTACATGGGCAGGAGAGACAAACTATGGCAAAACAAAAAACAGAACAAAAATAATACATGACAAAAATAAAAAATAAAATAACACCGACAGAATTAGAGGTCAAAAGCAAGATTGAAAAGGTGAGTTTTGAGGGCTGATTTAAAAGATGTCAGGGTGTTTGCATCACGGATATGGCTGGGGAGGGCATTCCAGAGGGAGGGGGCAGCAACAGCAAAGGCCCTGTCGCCCCAGGTCCGGAGCCTGGTCGTGGGAGGTGTTAGGAGGTTGGCATCTGCAGACCTAAGGCGACGGGTGGGCGTGTGACGGTGGAGGAGGTCGGATAGGTAGGGAGGGGCAAGGTTGTTGAGGGCTTTAAATGTGATGAGTAGTATTTTAAAATGTATCCTGTATTTGATTGGAAGCCAGTGGAGGTCGTGGAGGACAGGGGTGATGTGATCAGAGCGACGGGTGGAGGTAAGCATGCGGGCAGCAGAGTTTTGGACATATTGGAGTTTATTGAGGATAGTGTTTGGTGAGCCGTAGAGGATGCTGTTGCAGTAATCTAGTCTTGATGATATGAATGCATGAACCAGTGTTTCAGCAGCGGAGAGTGATAGGGAGGGGCGGAGACGAGCAATGTTCCGGAGGTGGTAGAAGGCCGATTTGGTTATGTGGTTCACATGGCGGAGGAAAGAAAGGGTGGAGTCCAGGATGATGCCAAGGTTACGGACGTGAGTGGATGGGGTGACAATGGTACCATCAATATTTAGGGTGAAATCTGGTGGGGAGTTACTGAATGGCCCTTGTGTCTGATGAGGTATGAATCAACATACCACCGTGGTACCATCTAGTCGGCGTGTGTGTCGCACGTAAGTGTGGGGGCAACACGTGGTACGTGGATGACAGTCCACACCTAGCAGAAGTGCACGGGCACCTCTGTGAACAGGCAAGGCGGGTGAAAACGGTCAAAGTTTCCATACCCAAAGCAAAGTGGGGTGGGGATCAGACCGTCGGTTCTTACCTGGGTGGCCAACAACCACTACGGGGTCTAGGATCGCTATCGACTGGGTCACCTGCCGGTCGGATCGCATATGGCAGTAAGACCATGGGAATGGCTGCCGCGTTCGGCTCAATGTACAGTCAGGCCACTATAAGCTGAAACCGAATGAGTTAGTAAGCAAGTAGTGTTTCTGTGATCGGTGTTTTTGAAAAGAAAATGCCAGGAAGCAGAAAGCTAAGGCTTGTCGGTCCAGAGGAGTCTGGATGGTAAAGCCTAGGGGTCAGGGTTCGAAATGAACGGGGGCTTGGGGCATAATGCCCTTGAAAATGGACAAAATGCCCTCGAAAATCAGTTAAGGGGGGCACTTAATGCCCCCGACAGTTTACTAATTATATATATATATATATATTTATCCGGTAATGGATCGTCTGTGTAGCGTACGGTTCAGATGACGCGCAAATTAAAAAAAATCATTTGGCGGAGCCCGGGGAGCCGGTGTTCTGCACTGGCTGCAGGCAGCACTACAGCCCGTTGCTAGTCAGTTTGTGTAAAAATGGCACGCACAATATAAATCAATCTTCATTACGACTTTAAAAACATAGCCATTAACATTACATAGGCCTACACACATCTTGCCATATCGTTAGCAGTTTGTAAACACAACGCACGTTTTAACTATGGTAGCCCGACGCAGCCCGCAAGCTACTACTGTACAGTCAATGAAATGTTACCGTAGCTACTAGCTAGCATAGGAGGAAATGGGAGTCGGAGAGGCGGGGTGTTTAAAGACAATGATAGGCGTTTATTCAACATCCAAGAAGGCTAACATACAACTGTGTTTTACTAACTCCTGCTTGTTGATGTCCTAACGTGACCGGAGCTGAAGGTGCCACACGCTAAAATGTCCGTGGGGACCCGGCGCCAACCCATAGATAGTTCCAACTCACCGAATTACGTAATCGATTGATTGCTTGATTGATTGATTGAAAAGTTTATTAACAGATTGCAGAATGGGTACAGTACAGCTCAATACATACAATTGTTAAGGGGATGCAGACCAGAGAAAGACTTTCGTCTTGTTTACATCAGGGTCCCCCATTTTCAATTCATCATAACATAATGACATACATGACATACAGATAGACAGTACTGCTACATCTATACATTTATGACATATCAGATTTGCAAATACAGTACTGTTTGTGATACAAAAGTGTCCAGAAAAAGAGTGTATATACATTTGGCGTAGAAACTGTACATTGGATCCACCACAGTTGCACTCAATATTTAAATAATGTTAGTCTAAATAAATGTAGACAGAAACATAATAATTTCAAGCAGAAAACGAATCTTTCCATTAAGAACTGACAATCAGGGAATTTAAACATGGTTGACATTGTTTTTGTGTGTTTATATTAATTAAAGAAAGGAAAGTCTAGTGCTGGCTGAGCATATTGTTTGTTTGCACTAAGTTAATTAATACTTTGACAAATGTAGCCTATATTTTTCAGTCAGTTCGGTCTTTGTGTGCCAAACATTATTTAAGGCTGTAAACACTGTGAACCTTTTATTTAATTTTTAATAAATGAGAAGCATGTTTAGATTTGAGTGTAATAAAAATGTACGTATATCGAACTGAAAACCGTGACCCCAAAATCGTGATACGAACCAAACCGTCCATTTTGTGAACCGTCCCACCCCTACCGTTTATCATAAAAATTCAGTGCCCTCGAAATACAAAAAAAAGCCCCCGAAAATCAATTAAGGGGGGCAAAAAAAGCCCTTGAAAAAAAATGTTAATTTCTAACCCTGCTAGGGGTGGAAAGGGACCTAGCCTGGAACTGCGCCCGTAAGGGAGGTTCAAAGGGTCTAAGTGGTATAACCTATTTTTCACATGTAATAATTATGGAAACATATATACTGTTGGTATATAGGTACATATATGTATAATGCTATATTGATTATATGTTTCATCTGCAAATTATATGTTTCTGCTTAAGAATGAATTGCCTGGTCTGCATAGATGTGTCTGTAAGAGCAAACATGTAGAAAGGGAGTTAACTGTAAAGAATGTGACCTTGCCAGGCAGGGCCTCTTTCCTTGAAGAAGGGATATTGTTCTTGTGAATCACTATTCTGATATATAACTGCAAAATTAACAAATAACTGAAGGAGTTGAGAAGAAACACGTTATGTGTGCCACAAGTCAACGAGCGCCACCTGTGTAATAAACTTATACACTCTTAAAACTATATAATAGTTAAATGTTAATGTTATGCTACAGTCAGAAATGTTGGTATAGAGGTGTATACATATACTGCTGAATTGATTATATGTTTCATAATTCTATGCTTAAAAAGAAAGTGTGTAATACTATATATTACTATACTGTAATAATATGTACTGTGTAAATTCTGTGTTCACAATGGCTGAGAGCAACTCTGAGGAGTCGAGATGGGAGGTTTCACAGATGGCCTCGCGGCACTGGCAGACACATGGTTAACAGAGTAACCCTTGCAAGCCTTGCCCTGTTAAATAGTGTGTGGAGGGACTCTCCATACTTGAATTACTATGTAACTGCATGTAACGCAAGTAGGGGAAAGGGGATGATACTTACTGTATATGTACAGTACAATGATTGCATAATATGTACTGATGTTTTAAACGTTGATTGGATAGTGAAATTACATCACGGTATTTAAACCAATGGCAAAAAGGTCTTCTTTCCTTTATAAGGGCTAACTCGCTCCATCTCAAGAGAGATTTTTGGATTCTGCATTCTGACATTTTTTAAGAGGAACCTTTTGTACTTGTAAGCATGATTGTGCATTTATTGTAATCTTGTATTTTTAAAATAAAACCTTTTGGAACCTACGTCGTGTGAATCCTTCTGACCGTCCTGGTAAGCTTTAAAATATGTTGTACTTGTAACTTTACCCATTTTTTGCATGATGAAGGAGGATCGGCAGAAACACTGCCCCGTGATGTTTATGATTTATGATGTAAAACTCTAGTGGTAAGGATCACATATGTAGATTCTATATAATGGGCTTATTAAAAATTATATAGAATCTTGACTCTGGATAATAAGCGTTGTATTGTGACTTCGTAAGAGTAATTCTCTCCTAGTTGCCGTGTGACGGATTAGGGAAATGGATATCATCTGATTAACGACAGTGTCATACTGGTCAGATAAATCCTTCCCGGTGATCAAATAAAATAAGAGATTCCGCAACTTCAATCACTTGACCATGGTCATTGACTGGGGGGGTCGGAACGGTGCATATGCTATCTCTGTCGGTCAGGTGTAACCACAGCATTTTGTAGACGCATTGGGTTCTGAATATCACAGACATTGCAGGACGCTGCTTGATGTTGAGATGAGCGGACCAATGAGTTATAGAGTTATCAATCTGACCTGAGACCTAGCATGGGCATATATCAGTTTGTAATGACAAACCAATAAAAAATCGCATCGCCGGCTTCGCGGCTGCGTTGCCGGTCCACGACCCTCCGTGCTCCGATCGCCAGCGGGGAGAATATGCTTGCTGCGAGCGGCATCACTGAGCTCTGGTGTCCGCTGGAGCAAGCCAGAGACAGCCGGCGATGCGATTTTTTATTGGTTTGTCATGACAAACCAATTACATAATCCAGCATATGTGTAAAGGCACAACATATTCCAGTTAACGGTATATTTTGTTAATGATTCGTTACGGCGTAATCAATACTTCCATTTGTATAAATTGCGTTAAGGGGAGTTTAGATTCCTGCCTGCGTGAGGAGTTTGTCGCGGCTCATGCGCATGCGCGCGCTCTGCCAATCAGAGCGCAAAACGGCAACGCGGAACTGGAACAGCGTTGTAGAAGGCATTCACGCGTCCCTGACTGCTGTGTTCAATATTCTCTTCCTGTCTTGATTCTTCTGGTGGTTTTATAGATAAAAGCTACTTCTGTCACATGGCACCAAAAGTCCATCCGGTCCAATAATATAATTCGGTCTCATTTCCCCATGTGATGATGCCCCACAACAATAACAATAAAAGCACATGCATAATGTTCAGATTATCTTCATAATAACAAAGCAGTGACCACGTTTCAGCACCAGACGCTGTCCACTGACTTTATTCATGTTGAGCCCCATTGTGACCTTATTCAAACCAACAGACTGACACTGATTCTAGATCAGTCCAGGGGTCATTAAACCTGTAAACCAACACAGACAATCTGTCACTCACAGTTGAGTTGACATCGTACTGTATGCTCTCATGAATCAACTGAGATGCAGAAATGATCAGACTAAGAAACATTCTAGTCATGGATTTTCTCAACTAATTTAAATGTAATGCTTACGAGAGATGTACTTCAGGATATACAGTAACTCACACAAAAATCATATTAACAACTAATCGACTAGAACTAGTCTACTGGAGCCTTTCTTTCCCTGTAGAGTCAGGCAGTGCAGCCATTTCTAAGGCTGAGAATGTATCGATAACTGTGAAATCGATAAGTGGCGTCAATTATCGATTTTGTTGCATGTGTAAAAAGAATTGTAATACTTTTTTCTTAAAATATTTTAAATAAACTATTATTTAACATTAGTTTGTGTGTGTGTGTGTGTGTGTGGGGGGGGGGGGGGCAACCGCTGGTATAAGGCCAAGAACGACAAGCCCCCCGCCTTTCTTGTAATGGGCCCACCCATCAAGGTGTATCCCCGTAATGAGACCTACCCATACCTTGGCCACAGGTTTAACATCGCTGGAGAGTGGGGGGAGCAGGTCGAGGAGCTCACTACAGAGTTTCTCCATCGTCTACACCTGATTGACCTGTCCCCCCTCCCCATCATCATGAAGTTCCAGGCTGTGAGAGAGGTGGCTCTGGCTGGGGGGGTCGTGGGCCAACTACAGCATTTTTACATACAAAATAATAATAAAAAAATCGATATTTATCGATAATTTTGTCCTGATTTATCGATTCTTCCAAATGGCACATTGTCTCAGCCTTAGCCATTTCGCTGACTGTGTGTTGTCGAGTGTTGTTGAGAAGATGCTGTTAAATCGCCCAGCAGGGCTTCGGAATGAGACGGTCACTTAACATCCTCTGTGTAGCAACTGGGCTTAACCCTTTCACTGCCACACAACAGCCGGTTAACCCTTTCAACTGTGACAATACTGAAGGTGTGCTCAGTGATGCAGTGAGGCACAGTGATGCGTTGTAAAGTAAACATTTAGTTGGAATGGGATTAAATACCCCTCAGGAAGAAGGGGCAACATTTTAGTTTTGGCTCCGTGATGAAGGCCTGTTGCATCATGGGTGCTGCCATATTCTTCTCTTTTTCATTGGCCATTTGAGAATAGAGGTCTTTGTTGTGTTATCAACGTGACAGATGCTGAACATTGTGTTGGAATAGAGAAAAATACACCTCAGGGACATACAGCTGGAGAAGAGACAGCAGTGTTGCGTCTATAAGCCACAACATGTGTGTGCCGTGCTTTTATAATTTCCTTTAACGTTATATTCTATATTATCAACGAGACCACCCTCTAAACACCACAGACCACCCCTCTAACCACCACAGACCAGCGCTCTAACCACCACAGACCACCCCTCTAACCACCACAGACCAGCCCTCTAAACACCACAGACCAGCCCTCTAACCACCACAGACCAGCCCTCTAAACACCACAGACCAGCCCTCTAAACACCACAGACCAGCCCTCTAAACACCACAGACCAGCCCTCTAAACACCACAGACCAGCCCTCTAACCACCACAGACCAGCCCTCTAAACACCACAGACCCCCCTCTAAACACCACAGACCCCCCTCTAAACACCACAGACCAGCCCACTAAACACCACAGACCAGCCCTCTAAACACCACAGACCAGCCCTCTAAACACCACAGACCAGCCCTCTAAACACCACAGACCAGCCCTCTAAACACCACAGACCCCCCTCTAAACACCACAGACCAGCCCTCTAAACACCACAGACCACCCTCTAAACACCACAGACCAGCCCTCTAAACACCACAGACCAGCCCTCTAAACACCACAGACCCCCCTCTAAACACCACAGACCAGCCCTCTAAACACCACAGACCACCCTCTAAACACCACAGACCAGCCCTCTAAACACCACAGACCAGCCCTCTAAACACCACAGACCAGCCCTCTAAACACCACAGACCAGCCCTCTAACCACCACAGACCAGCCCTCTAAACACCACAGACCAGCCCTCTAAACACCACAGACCAGCCCTCTAAACACCACAGACCCCCCTCTAAACACCACAGACCCCCCTCTAAACACCACAGACCAGCCCTCTAAACACCACAGACCAGCCCTCTAAACACCACAGACCCCCCTCTAAACACCACAGACCAGCCCTCTAAACACCACAGACCCCCCTCTAAACACCACAGACCCCCCTCTAAACACCACAGACCAGCCCTCTAAACACCACAGACCAGCCCTCTAAACACCACAGACCAGCCCTCTAAACACCACAGACCAGCCCTCTAAACACCACAGACCCCCCTCTAAACACCACAGACCAGCCCTCTAAACACCACAGACCAGCCCTCTAAACACCACAGACCAGCCCTCTAAACACCACAGACCAGCCCTCTAAACACCACAGACCACCCTCTAAACACCACAGACCAGCCCTCTAAACACCACAGACCAGCCCTCTAAACACCACAGACCAGCCCTCTAAACACCACAGACCCCCCTCTAAACACCACAGACACCCCTCTAAACACCACAGACCAGCCCTCTAAACACCACAGACCAGCCCTCTAAACACCACAGACCAGCCCTCTAAACACCACAGACCAGCCCTCTAAACACCACAGACCAGCCCTCTAAACACCACAGACCCCCCTCTAAACACCACAGACCAGCCCTCTAAACACCACAGACCCCCCTCTAAACACCACAGACCAGCCCTCTAAACACCACAGACCAGCCCTCTAAACACCACAGACCCCCCTCTAAACACCACAGACCCCCCTCTAAACACCACAGACCCCCCTCTAAACACCACAGACCAGCCCTCTAAACACCACAGACCAGCCCTCTAAACACCACAGACCCCCCTCTAAACACCACAGACCAGCCCTCTAAACACCACAGACCCCCCTCTAAACACCACAGACCCCCCTCTAAACACCACAGACCCCCCTCTAAACACCACAGACCAGCCCTCTAAACACCACAGACCAGCCCTCTAAACACCACAGACCAGCCCTCTAAACACCACAGACCAGCCCTCTAAACACCACAGACCTGCCCTCTAAACACCACAGACCCCCCTCTAAACACCACAGACCCCCCTCTAAACACCACAGCCCAGCCCTCTAAACACCACAGACCAGCCCTCTAAACACCACAGACCCCCCTCTAAACACCACAGACCCCCCTCTAAACACCACAGACCAGCCCTCTAAACACCACAGACCAGCCCTCTAAACACCACAGACCAGCCCTCTAAACACCACAGACCAGCCCTCTAAACACCACAGACCCCCCTCTAAACACCACAGACCCCCCTCTAAACACCACAGACCACCCTCTAAACACCACAGACCACCCTCTAACCACCACAGACCAGCCCTCTAAACACCACAGACCCCCCTCTAAACACCACAGACCAGCCCTCTAAACACCACAGACCACCCTCTAAACACCACAGACCCCCCTCTAAACACCACAGACCAGCCCTCTAAACACCACAGACCAGCCCTCTAAACACCACAGACCCCCCTCTAAACACCACAGACCCCCCTCTAAACACCACAGACCCCCCTCTAAACACCACAGACCACCCTCTAAACACCACAGACCCCCCTCTAAACACCACAGACCAGCCCTCTAAACACCACAGACCAGCCCTCTAAACACCACAGACCACCCTCTAAACACCACAGACCCCCCTCTAAACACCACAGACCCCCCTCTAAACACCACAGACCAGCCCTCTAAACACCACAGACCAGCCCTCTAAACACCACAGACCAGCCCTCTAAACACCACAGACCAGCCCTCTAAACACCACAGACCCCCCTCTAACCACCACAGACCAGCCCTCTAAACACCACAGACCCCCCTCTAACCACCACAGACCAGCCCTCTAAACACCACAGACCAGCCCTCTAAACACCACAGACCAGCCCTCTAAACACCACAGACCAGCCCTCTAAACACCACAGACCAGCCCTCTAAACACCACAGACCAGCCCTCTAAACACCACAGACCCCCCTCTAAACACCACAGACCAGCCCTCTAAACACCACAGACCAGCCCTCTAAACACCACAGACCCCCCTCTAAACACCACAGACCCCCCTCTAAACACCACAGACCCCCCTCTAAACACCACAGACCCCCCTCTAAACACCACAGACCAGCCCTCTAAACACCACAGACCCCCCTCTAAACACCACAGACCCCCCTCTAAACACCACAGACCAGCCCTCTAAACACCACAGACCAGCCCTCTAAACACCACAGACCAGCCCTCTAAACACCACAGACCAGCCCTCTAAACACCACAGACCAGCCCTCTAAACACCACAGACCCCCCTCTAAACACCACAGACCAGCCCTCTAAACACCACAGACCAGCCCTCTAAACACCACAGACCAGCCCTCTAAACACCACAGACCAGCCCTCTAAACACCACAGACCCCCCTCTAAACACCACAGACCAGCCCTCTAAACACCACAGACCAGCCCTCTAAACACCACAGACCCCCCTCTAAACACCACAGACCAGCCCTCTAAACACCAAGACCCCCCTCTAAACACCACAGACCAGCCCTCTAAACACCACAGACCAGCCCTCTAAACACCACAGACCAGCCCTCTAAACACCACAGACCAGCCCTCTAAACACCACAGACCCCCCTCTAAACACCACAGACCAGCCCTCTAAACACCACAGACCAGCCCTCTAAACACCACAGACCCCCCTCTAAACACCACAGACCCCCCTCTAAACACCACAGACCCCCCTCTAAACACCACAGACCACCCTCTAAACACCACAGACCAGCCCTCTAAACACCACAGACCAGCCCTCTAAACACCACAGACCAGCCCTCTAAACACCACAGACCAGCCCTCTAAACACCACAGACCAGCCCTCTAAACACCACAGACCCCCCTCTAAACACCACAGACCCCCCTCTCTAAACACCACAGACCAGCCCTCTAAACACCACAGACCCCCCTCTAAACACCACAGACCAGCCCTCTAAACACCACAGACCAGCCCTCTAAACACCACAGACCAGCCCTCTAAACACCACAGACCCCCCCTCTAAACACCACAGACCCGCCCTCTAAACACCACAGACCAGCCCTCTAAACACCACAGACCAGCCCTCTAAACACCACAGACCCCCCTCTAAACACCACAGACCAGCCCTCTAAACACCACAGACCAGCCCTCTAAACACCACAGACCCCCCTCTAAACACCACAGACCAGCCCTCTAAACACCACAGACCCCCCTCTAAACACCACAGACCCCCCTCTAAACACCACAGACCAGCCCTCTAAACACCACAGACCAGCCCACTAAACACCACAGACCAGCCCTCTAAACACCACAGACCAGCCCTCTAAACACCACAGACCAGCCCTCTAAACACCACAGACCAACCCTCTAAACACCACAGACCCCCCGCTAAACACCACAGACCCCCCCTCTAAACACCACAGACCAGCCCACTAAACACCACAGACCCCCCTCTAAACACCACAGACCAGCCCTCTAAACACCACAGACCAGCCCTCTAAACACCACAGACCAGCCCTCTAAACACCACAGACCAGCCCTCTAAACACCACAGACCAGCCCTCTAACCACCACAGACCAGCCCTCTAAACACCACAGACCCCCCTCTAAACACCACAGACCAGCCCTCTAAACACCACAGACCAGCCCTCTAAACACCACAGACCCCCCTCTAAACACCACAGACCCCCCTCTAAACACCACAGACCAGCCCTCTAAACACCACAGACCAGCCCTCTAAACACCACAGACCCCCCTCTAAACACCACAGACCCCCCTCTAAACACCACAGACCCCCCTCTAAACACCACAGACCAGCCCTCTAACCACCACAGACCAGCCCTCTAAACACCACAGACCAGCCCTCTAAACACCACAGACCAGCCCTCTAAACACCACAGACCAGCCCTCTAACCACCACAGACCAGCCCTCTAAACACCACAGACCAGCCCTCTAAACACCACAGACCAGCCCTCTAAACACCACAGACCAGCCCTCTAAACACCACAGACCAGCCCTCTAAACACCACAGACCAGCCCTCTAAACACCACAGACCAGCCCTCTAAACACCACAGACCCCCCTCTAAACACCACAGACCCCCCTCTAAACACCACAGACCAGCCCTCTAAACACCACAGACCCCCCTCTAAACACCACAGACCAGCCCTCTAAACACCACAGACCAGCCCTCTAAACACCACAGACCAGCCCTCTAAACACCACAGACCCCCCTCTAAACACCACAGACCAGCCCTCTAAACACCACAGACCAGCCCTCTAAACACCACAGACCAGCCCTCTAAACACCACAGACCAGCCCTCTAAACACCACAGACCCCCCTCTAAACACCACAGACCAGCCCTCTAAACACCACAGACCAGCCCTCTAAACACCACAGACCCCCCTCTAAACACCACAGACCCCCCTCTAAACACCACAGACCAGCCCTCTAAACACCACAGACCAGCCCACTAAACACCACAGACCAGCCCTCTAAACACCACAGACCAGCCCTCTAAACACCACAGACCAACCCTCTAAACACCACAGACCCCCCTCTAAACACCACAGACCAGCCCTCTAAACACCACAGACCAGCCCTCTAAACACCACAGACCAACCCTCTAAACACCACAGACCCCCCTCTAAACACCACAGACCCCCCCTCTAAACACCACAGACCAGCCCACTAAACACCACAGACCCCCCTCTAAACACCACAGACCAGCCCTCTAAACACCACAGACCAGCCCTCTAAACACCACAGACCAGCCCTCTAAACACCACAGACCAGCCCTCTAAACACCACAGACCAGCCCTCTAAACACCACAGACCCCCCTCTAAACACCACAGACCCCCCTCTAAACACCACAGACCAGCCCTCTAAACACCACAGACCAGCCCTCTAAACACCACAGACCCCCCTCTAAACACCACAGACCCCCCTCTAAACACCACAGACCCCCCTCTAAACACCACAGACCAGCCCTCTAACCACCACAGACCAGCCCTCTAAACACCACAGACCAGCCCTCTAAACACCACAGACCAGCCCTCTAAACACCACAGACCAGCCCTCTAACCACCACAGACCAGCCCTCTAAACACCACAGACCAGCCCTCTAAACACCACAGACCAGCCCTCTAAACACCACAGACCAGCCCTCTAAACACCACAGACCAGCCCTCTAAACACCACAGACCCCCCTCTAAACACCACAGACCCCCCTCTAAACACCACAGACCAGCCCTCTAAACACCACAGACCCCCCTCTAAACACCACAGACCCCCCTCTAAACACCACAGACCAGCCCTCTAAACACCACAGACCCCCCTCTAAACACCACAGACCAGCCCTCTAAACACCACAGACCAGCCCTCTAAACACCACAGATCAGCCCTCTAAACACCACAGACCCCCCTCTAAACACCACAGACCAGCCCTCTAAACACCACAGACCAGCCCTCTAAACACCACAGACCAGCCCTCTAAACACCACAGACCAGCCCTCTAAACACCACAGACCAGCCCTCTAAACACCACAGACCCCCCTCTAAACACCACAGACCAGCCCTCTAAACACCACAGACCAGCCCTCTAAACACCACAGACCCCCCTCTAAACACCACAGACCCCCCTCTAAACACCACAGACCAGCCCTCTAAACACCACAGACCAGCCCACTAAACACCACAGACCAGCCCTCTAAACACCACAGACCAGCCCTCTAAACACCACAGACCAGCCCTCTAAACACCACAGACCAACCCTCTAAACACCACAGACCCCCCTCTAAACACCACAGACCCCCCCTCTAAACACCACAGACCAGCCCACTAAACACCACAGACCCCCCTCTAAACACCACAGACCAGCCCTCTAAACACCACAGACCAGCCCTCTAAACACCACAGACCAGCCCTCTAAACACCACAGACCAGCCCTCTAAACACCACAGACCAGCCCTCTAAACACCACAGACCCCCCTCTAAACACCACAGACCCCCCTCTAAACACCACAGACCAGCCCTCTAAACACCACAGACCAGCCCTCTAAACACCACAGACCCCCCTCTAAACACCACAGACCCCCCTCTAAACACCACAGACCCCCCTCTAAACACCACAGACCCCCCTCTAAACACCACAGACCAGCCCTCTAACCACCACAGACCAGCCCTGTAAACACCACAGACCAGCCCTCTAAACACCACAGACCAGCCCTCTAAACACCACAGACCAGCCCTCTAACCACCACAGACCAGCCCTCTAAACACCACAGACCAGCCCTCTAAACACCACAGACCAGCCCTCTAAACACCACAGACCAGCCCTCTAAACACCACAGACCCCCCTCTAAACACCACAGACCCCCCTCTAAACACCACAGACCAGCCCTCTAAACACCACAGACCCCCCTCTAAACACCACAGACCCCCCTCTAAACACCACAGACCCCCCCTCTAAACACCACAGACCCCCCTCTAAACACCACAGACCCCCCTCTAACCACCACAGACCCCCCCTCTAAACACCACAGACCCCCCTCTAAACACCACAGACCCCCCTCTAAACACCACAGACCCCCCCTCTAAACACCACAGACCAGCCCTCTAAACACCACAGACCCCCCTCTAAACACCACAGACCCCCCTCTAAACACCACAGACCAGCCCTCTAAACACCACAGACCAGCCCACTAAACACCACAGACCAGCCCTCTAAACACCACAGACCAGCCCTCTAAACACCACAGACCAGCCCTCTAAACACCACAGACCACCCCTCTAAACACCACAGACCAGCCCTCTAAACACCACAGACCCCCCTCTAAACACCACAGACCAGCCCTCTAAACACCACAGACCAGCCCTCTAAACACCACAGACCAGCCCTCTAAACACCACAGACCAGCCCTCTAAACACCACAGACCAGCCCTCTAAACACCACAGACCAGCCCTCTAAACACCACAGACCAGCCCTCTAAACACCACAGACCCCCCTCTAAACACCACAGACCAGCCCTCTAAACACCACAGACCCCCCCTCTAAACACCACAGACCAGCCCTCTAAACACCACAGACCAGCCCTCTAAACACCACAGACCAGCCCTCTAAACACCACAGACCCCCCTCTAAACACCACAGACCCCCCTCTAAACACCACAGACCAGCCCTCTAAACACCACAGACCAGCCCTCTAAACACCACAGACCAGCCCTCTAAACACCACAGACCAGCCCTCTAAACACCACAGACCAGCCCACTAACCACCACAGACCAGCCCTCTAAACACCACAGACCAGCCCTCTAAACACCACAGACCAGCCCACTAAACACCACAGACCAGCCCTCTAAACACCACAGACCCCCTCTAAACACCACCGACCAGCCCTCTAAACACCACAGACCCCCCTCTAAACACCACAGACCCCCCTCTAACCACCACAGACCAGCCCTCTAAACACCACAGACCCCCCTCTAAACACCACAGACCAGCCCTCTAAACACCACAGACCAGCCCTCTAAACACCACAGACCAGCCCTCTAAACACCACAGACCCCCCTCTAAACACCACAGACCAGCCCTCTAAACAGCACAGACCCCCCTCTAAACACCACAGACCAGCCCTCTAAACACCACAGACCCCCCTCTAAACACCACAGACCCCCCTCTAAACACCACAGACCAGCCCTCTAAACACCACAGACCAGCCCTCTAAACACCACAGACCAGCCCTCTAAACACCACAGACCAGCCCTCTAAACACCACAGACCAGCCCTCTAAACACCACAGACCCCCCTCTAAACACCACAGACCAGCCCTCTAAACACCACAGACCAGCCCTCTAAACACCACAGACCAGCCCTCTAAACACCACAGACCAGCCCTCTAAACACCACAGACCCCCCTCTAAACACCACAGACCCCCCTCTAAACACCACAGACCCCCCTCTAAACACCACAGACCAGCCCTCTAAACACCACAGACCAGCCCTCTAAACACCACAGACCCCCCTCTAAACACCACAGACCAGCCCTCTAAACACCACAGACCCCCCTCTAAACACCACAGACCAGCCCTCTAAACACCACAGACCAGCCCTCTAAACACCACAGACCAGCCCTCTAACCACCACAGACCCCCCTCTAAACACCACAGACCCCCCTCTAAACACCACAGACCAGCCCTCTAAACACCACAGACCCCCCTCTAAACACCACAGACCCCCCTCTAAACACCACAGACCAGCCCTCTAAACACCACAGACCAGCCCTCTAAACACCACAGACCAGCCCTCTAAACACCACAGACCAGCCCTCTAAACACCACAGACCCCCCTCTAAACACCACAGACCAACCCTCTAAACACCACAGACCAGCCCTCTAAACACCACAGACCAGCCCTCTAAACACCACAGACCAGCCCTCTAAACACCACAGACCCCCCTCTAAACACCACAGACCCCCCTCTAAACACCACAGACCAGCCCTCTAAACACCACAGACCAGCCCTCTAAACACCACAGACCCCCCTCTAAACACCACAGACCAGCCCTCTAAACACCACAGACCAGCCCTCTAAACACCACAGACCCCCCTCTAAACACCACAGACCAGCCCTCTAAACACCACAGACCAGCCCTCTAAACACCACAGACCCCCCTCTAAACACCACAGACCCCCCTCTAAACACCACAGACCCCCCTCTAAACACCACAGACCAGCCCTCTAAACACCACAGACCAGCCCTCTAAACACCACAGACCCCCCTCTAAACACCACAGACCCCCCTCTAAACACCACAGACCAGCCCACTAAACACCACAGACCCCCCTCTAAACACCACAGACCCCCCTCTAAACACCACAGACCAGCCCTCTAAACACCACAGACCCCTCTAAACACCACAGACCAGCCCTCTAAACACCACAGACCCCCCTCTAAACACCACAGACCCCCCTCTAAACACCACAGACCAGCCCTCTAAACACCACAGACCCCCCTCTAAACACCACAGACCAGCCCTCTAAACACCACAGACCAGCCCTCTAAACACCACAGACCAGCCCTCTAAACACCACAGACCAGCCCTCTAAACACCACAGACCCCCCCTCTAAACACCACAGACCAGCCCTCTAAACACCACAGACCAGCCCTCTAAACACCACAGACCAGCCCTCTAAACACCACAGACCAGCCCTCTAAACACCACAGACCAGCCCTCTAAACACCACAGACCAGCCCTCTAAACACCACAGACCAGCCCTCTAAACACCACAGACCCCCCTCTAAACACCACAGACCCCCCTCTAAACACCACAGACCAGCCCTCTAAACACCACAGACCCCCCTCTAAACACCACAGACCAGCCCTCTAAACACCACAGACCAGCCCTCTAAACACCACAGACCAGCCCTCTAAACACCACAGACCAGCCCTCTAAACACCACAGACCCCCCTCTAAACACCACAGACCAGCCCTCTAAACACCACAGACCAGCCCTCTAAACACCACAGACCAGCCCTCTAAACACCACAGACCAGCCCTCTAAACACCACAGACCAGCCCTCTAAACACCACAGACCCCCCTCTAAACACCACAGACCAGCCCTCTAAACACCACAGACCAGCCCTCTAAACACCACAGACCCCCCTCTAAACACCACAGACCCCCCTCTAAACACCACAGACCAGCCCTCTAAACACCACAGACCAGCCCACTAAACACCACAGACCAGCCCTCTAAACACCACAGACCAGCCCTCTAAACACCACAGACCAGCCCTCTAAACACCACAGACCAACCCTCTAAACACCACAGACCCCCCTCTAAACACCACAGACCCCCCCTCTAAACACCACAGACCAGCCCACTAAACACCACAGACCCCCCTCTAAACACCACAGACCAGCCCTCTAAACACCACAGACCAGCCCTCTAAACACCACAGACCAGCCCTCTAAACACCACAGACCAGCCCTCTAAACACCACAGACCAGCCCTCTAAACACCACAGACCCCCCTCTAAACACCACAGACCCCCCTCTAAACACCACAGACCAGCCCTCTAAACACCACAGACCAGCCCTCTAAACACCACAGACCCCCCTCTAAACACCACAGACCCCCCTCTAAACACCACAGACCCCCCTCTAAACACCACAGACCCCCCTCTAAACACCACAGACCAGCCCTCTAACCACCACAGACCAGCCCTCTAAACACCACAGACCAGCCCTCTAAACACCACAGACCAGCCCTCTAAACACCACAGACCAGCCCTCTAAACACCACAGACCAGCCCTCTAAACACCACAGACCAGCCCTCTAAACACCACAGACCAGCCCTCTAAACACCACAGACCAGCCCTCTAAACACCACAGACCCCCCTCTAAACACCACAGACCCCCCTCTAAACACCACAGACCAGCCCTCTAAACACCACAGACCCTAGAGCCATATGAAATCCGCGTTCACGGAATCGCGGACGGAATCGCGGAATTAACCAATAAAAATGGAATCAACTGCAAAACGTGGAATATTGCAGAATTTGGCCTAATCTGGACTGAAATTTCGTTTTTGGGTGGAACGTTTGGTGCACACGCGACCGGGGAGGCGGGGACTCTACAGCGTGTTACACACAACACAGCCGCGGTGCTCAAGCGTCTGGCTGCTTCAGTGTTAACATCGTCAATAAGCTAAACAATTCCACAATAAGCCCTCAATTCAGAGCAGAACAGTATCCTAATGACTTTTATGCCTCCGGTGATAAGGTGTTTTGCTAATTCTGTCAACGTTCCGTGGACTGGACCCGCAAAAACACTTGCGACACTATTGTGATTAAATAGCTATAACGTTAGGACATGAATACATGATAGCTTCTAGCTAAATCTAGTGCACCCATCCATTTGTTTAATGCAAACGATTGTCATTATACACTGCCCTTTATAAACTAAATACACTTAAATAGCTATGTAACGTTATAGGACTATAGATGGAAATGATAGCTTCTAGAAGTTCTAGCTAAATCTAGTGCACCCATCCATTTGTTTAATGCAAACGATTGTCATTATACACTGCCCTTTATAATCTAAATAAACTTAAATAGCTATGAAACGTTACAGTACATAGGACTATAGATGGAAATGATAGCTTCTTGCTAAATCTAGTGCACCCATCCATTTGTTTAATGCAAACGATTGTCATTATACATTGCCCTTTATAATCTAAATAAACTTAAATAGCTATGAAACGTTACAGTACATAGGACTATAGATGGAAATGATAGCTTCTTGCTAAATCTAGTACACTCATCCATTTGTTTAATGCAAACGATTGTCATTATACACTGCCCTTTATAATCTAAATAAACTTAAATAGCTATGAAACATTACAGTACATAGGACTATAGATGGAAATGATAGCTTCTTGCTAAATCTAGTGCACCCATACATTTGTTTAATGCAAACGATTGCCATTATACACTGTCCTTTATAAACGAAATAAACGAAACTAAAGGTGCCTAAATTATGCATTACTATATTTCATCACAATATAATAGATATAGCTAGGTTACTGACATTGTCATTGTGATAATGTCAGTATTAGCTAGCTGTATCTATTGTTTACACTTGAAATATGTATTTTTATTTTGTCACAATATTAATTGAAAAATATTGTGTAAAATTGAACTGTATTTCTGAGTTGCAGCACTTAAAAACATTAAATGGACTGTTATATCTTATTCAATTGTGGACATTTATTCATTCCCACTTATTAGACACTATTTCTGATGGTAAAATGAGCATAAAAAGCTAAATACAGAAATCTGAAATATTAAAACGGAAAAAATGGAATTTGGGAAAAAATAAAATGGAATTTGGAAAATAATAAAACGGATTTCATATGGCTCTAACAGACCCCCCTCTAAACACCACAGACCCCCCTCTAAACACCACAGACCCCCCCTCTAAACACCACAGACCCCCCTCTAAACACCACAGACCCCCCTCTAACCACCACAGACCCCCCCTCTAAACACCACAGACCCCCCTCTAAACACCACAGACCCCCCCTCTAAACACCACAGACCCCCCTCTAAACACCACAGACCCCCCTCTAAACACCACAGACCAGCCCTCTAAACACCACAGACCCCCCTCTAAACACCACAGACCCCCCTCTAAACACCACAGACCAGCCCTCTAAACACCACAGACCAGCCCACTAAACACCACAGACCAGCCCTCTAAACACCACAGACCAGCCCTCTAAACACCACAGACCAGCCCTCTAAACACCACAGACCACCCCTCTAAACACCACAGACCAGCCCTCTAAACACCACAGACCCCCCTCTAAACACCACAGACCAGCCCTCTAAACACCACAGACCAGCCCTCTAAACACCACAGACCAGCCCTCTAAACACCACAGACCAGCCCTCTAAACACCACAGACCAGCCCTCTAAACACCACAGACCAGCCCTCTAAACACCACAGACCCCCCTCTAAACACCACAGACCAGCCCTCTAAACACCACAGACCCCCCCTCTAAACACCACAGACCAGCCCTCTAAACACCACAGACCAGCCCTCTAAACACCACAGACCCCCCTCTAAACACCACAGACCCCCCTCTAAACACCACAGACCAGCCCTCTAAACACCACAGACCAGCCCTCTAAACACCACAGACCAGCCCTCTAAACACCACAGACCAGCCCTCTAAACACCACAGACCAGCCCACTAACCACCACAGACCAGCCCTCTAAACACCACAGACCAGCCCTCTAAACACCACAGACCAGCCCACTAAACACCACAGACCAGCCCTCTAAACACCACAGACCCCCTCTAAACACCACCGACCAGCCCTCTAAACACCACAGACCCCCCTCTAAACACCACAGACCCCCCCTCTAACCACCACAGACCAGCCCTCTAAACACCACAGACCCCCCTCTAAACACCACAGACCAGCCCTCTAAACACCACAGACCAGCCCTCTAAACACCACAGACCAGCCCTCTAAACACCACAGACCCCCCTCTAAACACCACAGACCAGCCCTCTAAACAGCACAGACCCCCCTCTAAACACCACAGACCAGCCCTCTAAACACCACAGACCCCCCTCTAAACACCACAGACCAGCCCTCTAAACACCACAGACCAGCCCTCTAAACACCACAGACCAGCCCTCTAAACACCACAGACCAGCCCTCTAAACACCACAGACCAGCCCTCTAAACACCACAGACCCCCCTCTAAACACCACAGACCAGCCCTCTAAACACCACAGACCAGCCCTCTAAACACCACAGACCAGCCCTCTAAACACCACAGACCAGCCCTCTAAACACCACAGACCCCCCTCTAAACACCACAGACCCCCCTCTAAACACCACAGACCCCCCTCTAAACACCACAGACCAGCCCTCTAAACACCACAGACCAGCCCTCTAAACACCACAGACCCCCCTCTAAACACCACAGACCAGCCCTCTAAACACCACAGACCCCCCTCTAAACACCACAGACCAGCCCTCTAAACACCACAGACCAGCCCTCTAAACACCACAGACCAGCCCTCTAACCACCACAGACCCCCCTCTAAACACCACAGACCCCCCTCTAAACACCACAGACCAGCCCTCTAAACACCACAGACCCCCCTCTAAACACCACAGACCCCCCTCTAAACACCACAGACCAGCCCTCTAAACACCACAGACCAGCCCTCTAAACACCACAGACCAGCCCTCTAAACACCACAGACCAGCCCTCTAAACACCACAGACCCCCCTCTAAACACCACAGACCAACCCTCTAAACACCACAGACCAGCCCTCTAAACACCACAGACCAGCCCTCTAAACACCACAGACCAGCCCTCTAAACACCACAGACCCCCCTCTAAACACCACAGACCCCCCTCTAAACACCACAGACCAGCCCTCTAAACACCACAGACCAGCCCTCTAAACACCACAGACCCCCCTCTAAACACCACAGACCAGCCCTCTAAACACCACAGACCAGCCCTCTAAACACCACAGACCCCCCTCTAAACACCACAGACCAGCCCTCTAAACACCACAGACCAGCCCTCTAAACACCACAGACCCCCCTCTAAACACCACAGACCCCCCTCTAAACACCACAGACCCCCCTCTAAACACCACAGACCAGCCCTCTAAACACCACAGACCAGCCCTCTAAACACCACAGACCCCCCTCTAAACACCACAGACCCCCCTCTAAACACCACAGACCAGCCCACTAAACACCACAGACCCCCCTCTAAACACCACAGACCCCCCTCTAAACACCACAGACCAGCCCTCTAAACACCACAGACCCCCCTCTAAACACCACAGACCAGCCCTCTAAACACCACAGACCCCCCCTCTAAACACCACAGACCCCCCTCTAAACACCACAGACCCCCCTCTAACCACCACAGACCAGCCCTCTAAACAGCACAGACCCCCCTCTAAACACCACAGACCCCCCTCTAAACACCACAGACCCCCCTCTAACCACCACAGACCAGCCCTCTAAACACCACAGACCAGCCCTCTAAACACCACAGACCCCCCTCTAAACACCACAGACCCCCCTCTAAACACCACAGACCAGCCCTCTAACCACCACAGACCAGCCCTCTAAACACCACAGACCAGCCTTCTAAACACCACAGACCCCCCTCTAACCACCACAGACCAGCCCTCTAAACACCACAGACCAGCCCTCTAAACACCACAGACCCCCCTCTAAACACCACAGACCAGCCTTCTAAACACCACAGACCCCCCTCTAAACACCACAGACCCCCCTCTAAACACCACAGACCACCCTCTAAACACCACAGACCAGCCCTCTAAACACCACAGACCAGCCCTCTAAACACCACAGACCCCCCTCTAAACACCACAGACCCCCCTCTAAACACCACAGACCAGCCCTCTAAACACCACAGACCAGCCCTCTAAACACCACAGACCAGCCCTCTAAACACCACAGACCAGCCCACTAAACACCACAGACCCCCCTCTAAACACCACAGACCAGCCCTCTAAACACCACAGACCCCCCTCTAAACACCACAGACCAGCCCTCTAAACACCACAGACCAGCCCTCTAAACACCACAGACCAGCCCTCTAAACACCACAGACCCCCCTCTAAACACCACAGACCAGCCCTCTAAACACCACAGACCCCCCTCTAAACACCACAGACCCCCTCTAAACACCACAGACCAGCCCTCTAAACACCACAGACCAGCCCTCTAAACACCACAGACCCCCCTCTAAACACCACAGACCAGCCCTCTAAACACCACAGACCCCCCTCTAAACACCACAGACCAGCCCTCTAAACACCACAGACCAGCCCTCTAAACACCACAGACCCCCCTCTAAACACCACAGACCAGCCCACTAAACACCACAGACCAGCCCTCTAAACACCACAGACCAGCCCTCTAAACACCACAGACCAGCCCTCTAAACACCACAGACCCCCCTCTAAACACCACAGACCAGCCCTCTAAACACCACAGACCAGCCCTCTAAACACCACAGACCCCCCTCTAACCACCACAGACCAGCCCTCTAAACACCACAGACCAGCCCTCGAAACACCACAGACCAGCCCTCTAAACACCACAGACCAGCCCTCTAAACACCACAGACCCCCCTCTAAACACCACAGACCCCCCTCTAAACACCACAGACCAGCCCTCTAAACACCACAGACCCCCCTCTAAACACCACAGACCCCCCCTCTAAACACCACAGACCACCCCTCTAAACACCACAGATCCCCCTCTAAACACCACAGACCCCCCTCTAAACACCACAGACCCCCCTCTAAACACCACAGACCAGCCCTCTAAACACCACAGACCAGCCCTCTAACCACCACAGACCAGCCCTCTAAACACCACAGACCCCCCTCTAAACACCACAGACCCCCCTCTAAACACCACAGACCAGCCCTCTAAACACCACAGACCCCCCTCTAAACACCACAGACCCCCCCTCTAAACACCACAGACCAGCCCTCTAAACACCACAGACCAGCCCTCTAAACACCACAGACCAGCCTCTAAACACCACAGACCCCCCTCTAAACACCACAGACCAGCCCTCTAAACACCACAGACCAGCCCTCTAAACACCACAGACCAGCCCTCTAAACACCACAGACCCCCCTCTAAACACCACAGACCCCCCTCTAAACACCACAGACCCCCCCTCTAAACACCACAGACCAGCCCTCTAAACACCACAGACCCCCCTCTAAACACCACAGACCACCCCTCTAAACACCACAGACCAGCCCTCTAAACACCAGACCAGCCCTCTAAACACCACAGACCAGCCCTCTAAACACCACAGACCAGCCCTCTAAACACCACAGACCAGCCCTCTAACACCAGACCAGCCCTCTAAACACCACAGACCAGCCCTCTAAACACCACAGACCAGCCCTCTAAACACCACAGACCCCCCTCTAAACACCACAGACCAGCCCTCTAAACACCACAGACCCCCCTCTAAACACCACAGACCCCCCTCTAAACACCACAGACCCCCCTCTAAACACCACAGACCAGCCCTCTAAACACCACAGACACCCCTCTAAACACCACAGACCAGCCCTCTAAACACCACAGACCAGCCCTCTAAACACCACAGACCAGCCCTCTAAACACCACAGACCAGCCCTCTAAACACCACAGACCCCCCTCTAAACACCACAGACCAGCCCTCTAAACACCACAGACCCCCCTCTAAACACCACAGACCCCCCTCTAAACACCACAGACCAGCCCTCTAAACACCACAGACCAGCCCTCTAAACACCACAGACCAGCCCTCTAAACACCACAGACCAGACCTCTAAACACCACAGACCCCCCTCTAAACACCACAGACCCCCCTCTAAACACCACAGACCAGCCCTCTAAACACCACAGACCAGCCCTATAAACACCACAGACCAGCCCTCTAAACACCACAGACCCCCCTCTAAACACCACAGACCCCCCTCTAAACACCACAGACCACCCATCTAAACACCACAGACCCCCCTCTAAACACCACAGACCCCCTCTAAACACCACAGACCAGCCCTCTAAACACCACAGTCCATCCCTCTAAACACCACAGACCAGCCCTCTAAACACCACAGACCAGCCCTCTAAACACCACAGACCAGCCCTCTAAACACCACAGACCAGCCTCTAAACACCACAGACCCCCCTCTAAACACCACAGACCAGCCCTCTAAACACCACAGACCAGCCCTCTAAACACCACAGACCAGCCCTCTAAACACCACAGACCCCCTCTAAACACCACAGACCCCCCTCTAAACACCACAGACCCCCCCTCTAAACACCACAGACCAGCCCTCTAAACACCACAGACCCCCCCTCTAAACACCACAGACCACCCCTCTAAACACCACAGACCAGCCCTCTAAACACCAGACCAGCCCTCTAAACACCACAGACCAGCCCTCTAAACACCACAGACCAGCCCTCTAAACACCACAGACCAGCCCTCTAAACACCAGACCAGCCCTCTAAACACCACAGACCAGCCCTCTAAACACCACAGACCAGCCCTCTAAACACCACAGACCCCCTCTAAACACCACAGACCAGCCCTCTAAACACCACAGACCCCCCTCTAAACACCACAGACCCCCCTCTAAACACCACAGACCCCCCTCTAAACACCACAGACCAGCCCTCTAAACACCACAGACACCCCTCTAAACACCACAGACCAGCCCTCTAAACACCACAGACCAGCCCTCTAAACACCACAGACCAGCCCTCTAAACACCACAGACCAGCCCTCTAAACACCACAGACCCCCCTCTAAACACCACAGACCAGCCCTCTAAACACCACAGACCCCCCTCTAAACACCACAGACCCCCCTCTAAACACCACAGACCAGCCCTCTAAACACCACAGACCAGCCCTCTAAACACCACAGACCAGCCCTCTAAACACCACAGACCAGACCTCTAAACACCACAGACCCCCCTCTAAACACCACAGACCCCCCTCTAAACACCACAGACCAGCCCTCTAAACACCACAGACCAGCCCTATAAACACCACAGACCAGCCCTCTAAACACCACAGACCCCCCTCTAAACACCACAGACCCCCCTCTAAACACCACAGACCACCCATCTAAACACCACAGACCCCCCTCTAAACACCACAGACCCCCCTCTAAACACCACAGACCAGCCCTCTAAACACCACAGTCCATCCCTCTAAACACCACAGACCAGCCCTCTAAACACCACAGACCAGCCCTCTAAACACCACAGACCCCCCTCTAAACACCACAGACCAGCCCTCTAAACACCACAGACCCCCCTCTAAACACCACAGACCCCCCTCTAAACACCACAGACCCCCCCTCTAAACACCACAGACCAGCCCTCTAAACACCACAGACCCCCCTCTAAACACCACAGACCACCCTCTAAACACCACAGACCAGCCCTCTAAACACCAGACCAGCCCTCTAAACACCACAGACCAGCCCTCTAAACACCACAGACCAGCCCTCTAAACACCACAGACCAGCCTCTAAACACCAGACCAGCCCTCTAAACACCACAGACCAGCCCTCTAAACACCACAGACCAGCCCTCTAAACACCACAGACCCCCCTCTAAACACCACAGACCAGCCCTCTAAACACCACAGACCCCCCTCTAAACACCACAGACCCCCCTCTAAACACCACAGACCCCCCTCTAAACACCACAGACCCCCCTCTAAACACCACAGACCAGCCCTCTAAACACCACAGACACCCCTCTAAACACTACAGACCAGCCCTCTAAACACCACAGACCAGCCCTCTAAACACCACAGACCAGCCCTCTAAACACCACAGACCAGCCCTCTAAACACCACAGACCCCCCTCTAAACACCACAGACCAGCCCTCTAAACACCACAGACCCCCCTCTAAACACCACAGACCCCCCTCTAACACCACAGACCCCCCTCTAAACACCACAGACCAGCCCTCTAAACACCACAGACCAGCCCTCTAAACACCACAGACCAGCCCTCTAAACACCACAGACCAGACCTCTAAACACCACAGACCCCCCTCTAAACACCACAGACCCCCCTCTAAACACCACAGACCAGCCCTCTAAACACCACAGACCAGCCCTATAAACACCACAGACCAGCCCTCTAAACACCACAGACCCCCCTCTAAACACCACAGACCCCCCCTCTAAACACCACAGACCACCCATCTAAACACCACAGACCCCCCTCTAAACACCACAGACCCCCCTCTAAACACCACAGACCAGCCCTCTAAACACCACAGTCCATCCCTCTAAACACCACAGACCAGCCCTCTAAACACCACAGACCAGCCCTCTAAACACCACAGACCCCCCTCTAAACACCACAGACCCCCCTCTAAACACCACAGACCCCCCTCTAAACACCACAGACCAGCCCTCTAAACACCACAGACCAGCCCTCTAAACACCACAGACCAGCCCTCTAAACACCACAGACCCCCTCTAAACACCACAGACCCCCCTCTAAACACCACAGACCAGCCACTAAACACCACAGACCAGCCCTCTAAACACCACAGACCCCCCTCTAAACACCACAGACCAGCCCTCTAACCACCACAGACCAGCCCTCTAAACACCACAGACCAGCCCTCTAAACACCACAGACCAGCCCTCTAAACACCACAGACCAGCCCTCTAAACACCACAGACCAGCCCTCTAAACATCACAGACCCCCCTCTAAACACCACAGACCCCCCTCTAAACACCACAGACCCCCTCTAAACACCACAGACCCCCCTCTAAACACCACAGACCAGCCCTCTAAACACCACAGACCAGCCCTCTAAACACCACAGACCAGCCCTCTAACCACCACAGACCAGCCCTCTAAACACCACAGACCAGCCCTCTAAACACCACAGACCCCCCTCTAAACACCACAGACCCCCTCTAAACACCACAGACCAGCCCTCTAAACACCACAGACCAGCCCTCTAAACACCACAGACCCCCCTCTAACCACCACAGACCAGCCCTCTAAACACCACAGACCAGCCCTCTAACCACCACAGACCCCCCTCTAAACACCACAGACCAGCCCTCTAAACACCACAGACCAGCCCTCTAAACACCACAGACCCCCCTCTAAACACCACAGACCAGCCCTCTAAACACCACAGACCAGCCCTCTAACCACCACAGACCCCCCCTCTAAACACCACAGACCAGCCCTCTAAACACCACAGACCAGCCCTCTAAACACCACAGACCCCCCTCTAAACACCACAGACCCCCCTCTAAACACCACAGACCAGCCCTCTAAACACCACAGACCAGCCCTCTAAACACCACAGACCAGCCCTCTAAACACCACAGACCCCCCTCTAAACACCACAGACCAGCCCTCTAAACACCACAGACCAGCCCTCTAAACACCACAGACCCCCCTCTAAACACCACAGACCCCCCTCTAAACACCACAGACCCCCCTCTAAACACCACAGACCAGCCCTCTAAACACCACAGACCAGCCCTCTAACACCACAGACCCCCCCTCTAAACACCACAGACCAGCCCTCTAAACACCACAGACCAGCCCTCTAAACACCACAGACCAGCCCTCTAAACACCACAGACCAGCCCTCTAAACACCACAGACCAGCCCTCTAAACACCACAGACCAGCCCTCTAAACACCACAGACCAGCCCTCTAAACACCACAGACCAGCCCTCTAAACACCACAGACCAGCCCTCTAAACACCACAGACCAGCCCTCTAAACACCACAGACCAGCCCTCTAAACACCACAGACCAGCCCTCTAAACACCACAGACCAGCCCTCTAAACACCACAGACCAGCCCTCTAAACACCACAGACCAGCCCTCTAAACACCACAGACCAGCCCTCTAAACACCACAGACCAGCCCTCTAAACACCACAGACCCCCTCTAAACACCACAGACCGCCCTCTAAACACCACAGACCAGCCCTCTAAACACCACAGACCAGCCCTCTAAACACCACAGACCCCCTCTAAACACCACAGACCAGCCCTCTAAACACCACAGACCAGCCCTCTAAACACCACAGACCAGCCCTCTAAACACCACAGACCAGCCCTCTAAACACCACAGACCAGCCCTCTGAACACCACAGACCATTAACAAGCCTCTAAACACCACAGACCAGCCCTCTAAACACCACAGACCCCCCTCTAAACACCACAGACCAGCCCTCTAAACACCACAGACCGCCCTCTAAACACCACAGACCAGCCCTCTAAACACCACAGACCCCCCTCTAAACACCACAGACCCCCCTCTAAACACCACAGACCAGCCCTCTAAACACCACAGACCAGCCCTCTAAACACCACAGACCAGCCCTCTAAACACCACAGACCAGCCCTCTAAACACCACAGACCAGCCCTCTAAACACCACAGACCAGCCCTCTAAACACCACAGACCACCCCTCTAAACACCACAGACCACCCCTCTAAACACCACAGACCAGCCCTCTAAACACCACAGACCAGCCCTCTAAACACCACAGACCAGCCCTCTAAACACCACAGACCAGCCCTCTAAACACCACAGACCAGCCCTCTAAACACCACAGACCAGCCCTCTAAACACCACAGACCAGCCCCTCTAAACACCACAGACCAGCCCTCTAAACACCACAGACCCCCCTCTAAACACCACAGACCAGCCTCTAAACACCACAGACCCCCCTCTAAACACCACAGACCAGCCCTCTAAACACCACAGACCAGCCCTCTAAACACCACAGACCAGCCCTCTAAACACCACAGACCAGCCCTCTAAACACCACAGACCAGCCCTCTAAACACCACAGACCACCCAGAACACCTCTAAACACCACAGACCAGCCCTCTAAACACCACAGACCCGGCCCTCTAAACACCACAGACCAGCCCTCTAACACCACAGACCAGCCCTCTAAACACCACAGACCCACCCTCTAAACACCACAGACCAGCCCTCTAAACACCACAGACCAGCCCTCTAAACACCACAGACCAGCCCTCTAAACACCACAGACCCCCCTCTAAACACCACAGACCAGCCCTCTAAACACCACAGACCCCCCTCTAAACACCACAGACCAGCCCTCTAAACACCACAGACCCCCCTCTAAACACAACACCAGACCAGCCCCTCTAAACACCACAGACCAGCCCTCTAAACACCACAGACCAGCCCTCTAAACACCACAGACCAGCCCTCTAAACACCACAGACCAGCCCTCTAAACACCACAGACCACCCTCTAAACACCACAGACCAGCCCTCTAAACACCACAGACCAGCCCTCTAAACACCACAGACCAGCCCTCTAAACACCACAGACCAGCCCTCTAAACACCACAGACCAGCCCTCTAAACACCACAGACCAGCCCTCTAAACACCACAGACCAGCCCTCTAAACACCACAGACCAGCCCTCTAAACACCACAGACCAGCCCTCTAAACACCACAGACGCCCTCTAAACACCACAGACCAGCCCTCTAAACACCACAGACCAGCCCTCTAAACACCACAGACCCCCCTCTAAACACCACAGACCAGCCCTCTAAACACCACAGACCAGCCCTCTAAACACCACAGACCCCCTCTAAACACCACAGACCCCCCTCTAAACACCACAGACCAGCCCTCTAAACACCACAGACCAGCCTCTAAACACCACAGACCAGCCCTCTAAACACCACAGACCTCGCCCTCTAAACACCACAGACCAGCCCTCTAAACACCACAGACCCCCCTCTAAACACCACAGACCCACCCTCTAACACCACAGACCAGCCCTCTAAACACCACAGACCAGCCCTCTAACACCACAGACCAAACGCCCTCTAAACACCACAGACCACCCTCTAAACACCACAGACCCCCCTCTAACACCACAGACCCCCCTCTAAACACCACAGACCACCCTCTAAACACCACAGACCAGCCCTCTAAACACCACAGACCAGCCCTCTAAACACCACAGACCACCCTCTAAACACCACAGACCCCCCTCTAAACACCACAGACCACCCTCTAAACACCACAGACCAGCCCTCTAAACACCACAGACCCCCTCTAAACACCACAGACCAGCCTCTAAACACCACAGACCACCCTCTAAACACCACAGACCCCCCTCTAAACACCACAGACCCCCCTCTAAACACCACAGACCCCCCTCTAAACACCACAGACCAGCCCTCTAAACACCACAGACCAGCCCTCTAAACACCACAGACCAGCCCTCTAAACACCACAGACCACCCTCTAAACACCACAGACCACCCCTCTAAACACCACAGACCAGCCCTCTAAACACCACAGACACCCCTCTAAACACCACAGACCCCCTCTAAACACCACAGACCACCCCTCTAAACACCACAGACCCCCCTCTAAACACCACAGACCAGCCCTCTAAACACCACAGACCCCCCTCTAAACACCACAGACCGCCCTCTAAACACCACAGACCAGCCCTCTAAACACCACAGACCAGCCCTCTAAACACCACAGACCCCCTCTAAACACCACAGACCCCCCTCTAAACACCACAGACCCCCCTCTAAACACCACAGACCAGCCCTCTAAACACCACAGACCCCCTCTAAACACCACAGACCACCCTCTAAACACCACAGACCAGCCCTCTAAACACCACAGACCAGCCCTCTAAACACCACAGACCAGCCCTCTAAACACCACAGACCAGCCCTCTAACACCACAGACCAGCCTCTAAACACCACAGACCCCCCTCTAAACACCACAGACCAGCCCTCTAAACACCACAGACCACCCCCTAAACACCACAGACCAGCCCTCTAAACACCACAGACCCCCCTCTAAACACCACAGACCCCCCTCTAAACACCACAGACCCCCCTCTAAACACCACAGACCAGCCTCTAAACACCACAGACCACCCTCTAAACCCACAGACACAGCCCTCTAAACACCACAGACCAGCCCTCTAAACACCACAGACCAGCCCTCTAAACACCACAGACCAGCCTCTAAACACCACAGACCAGCCCTCTAAACACCACAGACCCCCCTCTAAACACCACAGACCCCCTCTAAAACACAGAACCTCTAAACACCACAGACCCCTCTAAACACCACAGACCGCCCTCTAAACACCACAGACCCCCCCTCTAAACAC
>NC_140169.1:80546427-80666458 GCF_963971535.1 Notolepis coatsorum
GACCCCCCTCTAAACACCACAGACCAGCCCTCTAAACACCACAGACCCCCCTCTAAACACCACAGACCCCCCCTCTAAACACCACAGACCACCCCTCTAAACACCACAGATCCCCCTCTAAACACCACAGACCCCCCTCTAAACACCACAGACCCCCCTCTAAACACCACAGACCAGCCCTCTAAACACCACAGACCAGCCCTCTAAACACCACAGACCAGCCCTCTAAACACCACAGACCCCCCTCTAAACACCACAGACCCCCCTCTAAACACCACAGACCAGCCCTCTAAACACCACAGACCCCCCTCTAAACACCACAGACCCCCCCTCTAAACACCACAGACCAGCCCTCTAAACACCACAGACCAGCCCTCTAAACACCACAGACCAGCCCTCTAAACACCACAGACCCCCCTCTAAACACCACAGACCAGCCCTCTAAACACCACAGACCAGCCCTCTAAACACCACAGACCAGCCCTCTAAACACCACAGACCCCCCTCTAAACACCACAGACCCCCTCTAAACACCACAGACCCCCCCTCTAAACACCACAGACCAGCCCTCTAAACACCACAGACCCCCCTCTAAACACCACAGACCACCCCTCTAAACACCACAGACCAGCCCTCTAAACACCACAGACCAGCCCTCTAAACACCACAGACCAGCCCTCTAAACACCACAGACCAGCCCTCTAAACACCACAGACCAGCCCTCTAAACACCACAGACCAGCCCTCTAAACACCACAGACCAGCCCTCTAAACACCACAGACCCCCCTCTAAACACCACAGACCAGCCCTCTAAACACCACAGACCCCCTCTAAACACCACAGACCCCCCTCTAAACACCACAGACCCCCCTCTAAACACCACAGACCAGCCCTCTAAACACCACAGACCAGCCCTCTAAACACCACAGACCAGCCCTCTAAACACCACAGACCAGCCCTCTAAACACCACAGACCAGCCCTCTAAACACCACAGACCAGCCCTCTAAACACCACAGACCAGCCCTCTAAACACCACAGACCCGCCCTCTAAACACCACAGACCAGCCCTCTAAACACCACAGACCCCCCTCTAAACACCACAGACCCCCCTCTAAACACCACAGACCCCCCTCTAAACACCACAGACCAGCCCTCTAAACACCACAGACCAGCCCTCTAAACACCACAGACCAGCCCTCTAAACACCACAGACCAGCCCTCTAAACACCACAGACCCCCCTCTAAACACCACAGACCCCCCTCTAAACACCACAGACCAGCCCTCTAAACACCACAGACCAGCCCTCTAAACACCACAGACCAGCCCTCTAAACACCACAGACCCCCCTCTAAACACCACAGACCCCCCTCTAAACACCACAGACCCCCCTCTAAACACCACAGACCAGCCCTCTAAACACCACAGACCAGCCCTCTAAACACCACAGACCCCCCTCTAAACACCACAGACCAGCCCTCTAAACACCACAGACCAGCCCTCTAAACACCACAGACCAGCCCTCTAAACACCACAGACCAGCCCTCTAAACACCACAGACCCCCCTCTAAACACCACAGACCCCCCTCTAAACACCACAGACCAGCCCACTAAACACCACAGACCAGCCCTCTAAACACCACAGACCCCCCTCTAAACACCACAGACCAGCCCTCTAACCACCACAGACCAGCCCTCTAAACACCACAGACCAGCCCTCTAAACACCACAGACCAGCCCTCTAAACACCACAGACCAGCCCTCTAAACACCACAGACCAGCCCTCTAAACACCACAGACCCCCCTCTAAACACCACAGACCCCCCTCTAAACACCACAGACCCCCCTCTAAACACCACAGACCCCCCTCTAAACACCACAGACCAGCCCTCTAAACACCACAGACCAGCCCTCTAAACACCACAGACCAGCCCTCTAAACACCACAGACCAGCCCTCTAACACCACAGACCAGCCCTCTAAACACCACAGACCAGCCCTCTAAACACCACAGACCCCCCTCTAAACACCACAGACCCCCCTCTAAACACCACAGACCCCCCTCTAAACACCACAGACCAGCCCTCTAAACACCACAGACCAGCCCTCTAAACACCACAGACCCCCCTCTAAACACCACAGACCAGCCCTCTAAACACCACAGACCAGCCCTCTAAACACCACAGACCCCCCTCTAAACACCACAGACCAGCCCTCTAAACACCACAGACCAGCCCTCTAAACACCACAGACCCCCCTCTAAACACCACAGACCAGCCCTCTAAACACCACAGACCAGCCCTCTAAACACCACAGACCCCCCCTCTAAACACCACAGACCAGCCTCTAAACACCACAGACCAGCCCTCTAAACACCACAGACCCCCCTCTAAACACCACAGACCCCCCTCTAAACACCACAGACCAGCCCTCTAAACACCACAGACCAGCCCTCTAAACACCACAGACCAGCCCTCTAAACACCACAGACCCCCCTCTAAACACCACAGACCAGCCCTCTAAACACCACAGACCAGCCCTCTAAACACCACAGACCCCCCTCTAAACACCACAGACCAGCCCTCTAAACACCACAGACCCGCCCTCTAAACACCACAGACCAGCCCTCTAAACACCACAGACCAGCCCTCTAAACACCACAGACCAGCCCTCTAAACACCACAGACCAGCCCTCTAAACACCACAGACCAGCCCTCTAAACACCACAGACCAGCCCTCTAAACACCACAGACCAGCCCTCTAAACACCACAGACCAGCCCTCTAAACACCACAGACCAGCCCTCTAAACACCACAGACCAGCCCTCTAAACACCACAGACCAGCCCTCTAAACACCACAGACCAGCCCTCTAAACACCACAGACCAGCCCTCTAAACACCACAGACCAGCCCTCTAAACACCACAGACCAGCCCTCTAAACACCACAGACCAGCCCTCTAAACACCACAGACCAGCCCTCTAAACACCACAGACCAGCCCTCTAAACACCACAGACCAGCCCTCTAAACACCACAGACCAGCCCACTAAACACCACAGACCAGCCCTCTAAACACCACAGACCAGCCCTCTAAACACCACAGACCAGCCCTCTAAACACCACAGACCCCCCTCTAAACACCACAGACCAGCCCTCTAAACACCACAAACCCCCCTCTAAACACCACAGACCCCCCTCTAAACACCACAGACCCCCCTCTAAACACCACAGACCAGCCCTCTAAACACCACAGACCAGCCCTCTAAACACCACAGACCAGCCCTCTAAACAACACAGACCAGCCCTCTAAACACCACAGACCAGCCCTCTAAACACCACAGACCCCCCTCTAAACACCACAGACCAGCCCTCTAAACACCACAGACCAGCCCTCTAAACACCACAGACCAGCCCTCTAAACACCACAGACCAGCCCTCTAAACACCACAGACCAGCCCTCTAAACACCACAGACCAGCCCTCTAAACACCACAGACCAGCCCACTAAACACCACAGACCAGCCCTCTAAACACCACAGACCAGCCCTCTAAACACCACAGACCAGCCCTCTAAACACCACAGACCAGCCCTCTAAACACCACAGACCAGCCCACTAAACACCACAGACCAGCCCTCTAAACACCACAGACCAGCCCTCTAAACACCACAGACCAGCCCTCTAAACACCACAGACCCCCCTCTAAACACCACAGACCAGCCCTCTAAACACCACAGACCAGCCCTCTAAACACCACAGACCCCCCTCTAAACACCACAGACCAGCCCTCTAAACACCACAGACCAGCCCACTAAACACCACAGACCAGCCCTCTAAACACCACAGACCAGCCCTCTAAACACCACAGACCAGCCCTCTAAACACCACAGACCCCCCTCTAAACACCACAGACCAGCCCTCTAAACACCACAGACCCCCCTCTAAACACCACAGACCAGCCCTCTAAACACCACAGACCCCCCTCTAAACACCACAGACCAGCCCACTAAACACCACAGACCCCCCTCTAAACACCACAGACCCCCCTCTAAACACCACAGACCAGCCCTCTAAACACCACAGACCAGCCCTCTAAACACCACAGACCAGCCCTCTAAACACCACAGACCAGCCCTCTAAACACCACAGACCAGCCCTCTAAACACCACAGACCCCCCTCTAAACACCACAGACCCCCCTCTAAACACCACAGACCCCCCTCTAAACACCACAGACCAGCCCTCTAAACACCACAGACCAGCCCTCTAAACACCACAGACCAGCCCTCTAAACACCACAGACCAGCCCTCTAACCACCACAGACCAGCCCTCTAAACACCACAGACCAGCCTCTAAACACCACAGACCAGCCCTCTAAACACCACAGACCCCCCTCTAAACACCACAGACCAGCCCTCTAAACACCACAGACCCCCCTCTAAACACCACAGACCAGCCCTCTAAACACCACAGACCAGCCCTCTAAACACCACAGACCAGCCCTCTAAACACCACAGACCAGCCCTCTAAACACCACAGACCAGCCCTCTAAACACCACAGACCCCCCTCTAAACACCACAGACCCCCCTCTAAACACCACAGACCCCCCTCTAAACACCACAGACCAGCCCTCTAAACACCACAGACCAGCCCTCTAAACACCACAGACCAGCCCTCTAAACACCACAGACCAGCCCTCTAACCACCACAGACCAGCCCTCTAAACACCACAGACCAGCCTCTAAACACCACAGACCAGCCCTCTAAACACCACAGACCCCCCTCTAAACACCACAGACCAGCCCTCTAAACACCACAGACCCCCCTCTAAACACCACAGACCAGCCCTCTAAACACCACAGACCAGCCCTCTAAACACCACAGACCAGCCCTCTAAACACCACAGACCACCCTCTAAACACCACAGACCAGCCCTCTAAACACCACAGACCCCCCTCTAAACACCACAGACCAGCCCTCTAAACACCACAGACCCCCCTCTAAACACCACAGACCCCCCTCTAAACACCACAGACCAGCCCTCTAAACACCACAGACCAGCCCTCTAAACACCACAGACCCCCCTCTAAACACCACAGACCAGCCCTCTAAACACCACAGACCCCCCTCTAAACACCACAGACCAGCCCTCTAAACACCACAGACCAGCCCTCTAAACACCACAGACCAGCCCTCTAAACACCACAGACCCCCCTCTAAACACCACAGACCAGCCCTCTAAACACCACAGACCCCCCTCTAAACACCACAGACCAGCCCTCTAAACACCACAGACCCCCCTCTAAACACCACAGACCAGCCCTCTAAACACCACAGCCTACACACTGAAAACATAATAGGCTGTATTATGATGTAGTTTACACTTACAGGGCTATACATATAAAAAGAACATGCAAAAAAATGCATATGTTCGTTGCTCTCTCTCTCTCTTTCTCTCTCTGTGACAGATTCCCATGCATTTTCAACATCGCCTTGTCTTTGCAAACAATTAGCCGATGTCTAACAAATTGAAGACGCCGACTTACTTTCGTGCCTCGACGCGCCCCATGTGTGCCGCGGGACTCCGGGACTCTTGATGATCGCTCTCCCCGCGGACTTCAAAGCATCCATCCTAAAGGTGTGTTGTTGTTGTTGTTGTTGTTGTTGTCTGCAGGTGGACACCTCGGTTTGATTGGGCTGGGAGACAGTTCAGCACTAGTCGCGTGGGAGAGGAGAGTGATGCGCAAAGCAGCAGTGGATTCTCCCGATAGGGACAAGTCACCACCACTACGCGCGTCTTCTCTTTCTCTCTCTCTCTCTCTCTCTCTCTCTCTCTCTCTCTCTCTCTCTCTCTCTCTCTCTCTCTCTCTCTCTCTCTCTCTCTCTCTCTCTCTCTCTCTCTCTCTCTCTCTCTCTCTCTCTCTCTCTCTCTCTCTCTCTCTCTCTCTCTCTCTCTCTCTCTCTCTCTCTCTCCCTCCTCCCTCCCTCCTCCACTCCCTCCCTCTCTCCCTCCCTCCCTCCCTCCCTCCTGAAAATATGAGTCTGATGAAATTGATGGCAAAGAGCGACTGTACACTTTCCTGTCTACAGGAAGAAAGTGGCAGGTTTCAAATTAAGGGCCATAAAGATCTGTTGTTCTATTTTGGGACCAAGTGGGCTTTTTTTGGAGAGTGTGCTAATAAAAAGCTTTATGTGATTAAAAAAAAAATATATAAATAAAGACCCTTGATTTAATATTTCCGTTTTTAGAATGAGTGACGTTAGCCATGCAGTGTAGGCTGCGGCTGGTACAGGTTGAAGTCCTTATCATAATTGTGCTATCCAATGAGTTTTAAAACATCATTATAAATCAACGTTTCTTATCTAAGTGACTAATGGGCTATTTCTAATAATAAGAATCCAATAAAAGAAAAAAGTATAAAACGTAATACATACGAATCTGCATGTGACTGTATACATATTTGTATGAAACAACTTTATTTAGTCCGAAAGGCCAATTCAATATGCGGATCTGCCCAACATGTGGGCTCGCGAGTGCTCATTTTAGTTGCACCCTGGCGCCATCTGCCGATGATGAGCAGATGTTACAATGTCACCAGCCTTCTGGCTGCTGTGATTGATTGATTGAAAATTGTATTAAACAGATTGCAGAATGGGTACAATAATACAGTACGGCTCAATACACACAATTGTTAAGGGGATGCAGACCAGAGAAAGACTTTCGTCTTGTTTACATCAGGGTCCCCCATTTTCAATTCATCATAACACAAATGACATACAGGCATACTGTTGCATCTAGACATTTGTGACATACCAGCAGGGGTGTAAAAAGTACCCAGACATTATACTTAAGTGAAAGTATGTGGAGAATTATCCAGCGCCTTTCCTACAGAGATATTATTATTATTATCATTATTATAGGGGCACTTATTATACAAGTATTATTTATCATCTGGTGCCACCTAGTGGGCGTTTACTGCAACTGTAGGATGCCTGGGGACTGAGATTTGGACAGGTGAGGCCGATTCAGCGTCTCTGTGACGCACTATTTAAGCGACACACGTAGCCATATGCCTGTAATGAGAAAAGCCCCGTGGGCGATCTAACCTATGGATCTAACTGGCTAACGGTAAATAATCTACTGACCGATGCTAAATGCTGACAGCTACTACTACCAAGCTGCTAAATGCTAAATGCTGCTAACTAAGGACTAATGCTACCAGCTACGAGCTGTCTAAATTGACCATCTGGTGGCTATTAGTCAATGACAGTGGAATATTGGAGCGTTTGGATGGGATATCCTAAATAAATAACGTTCAAGCAAGAGTCTGAATTGTTTCCTTTGGTCCGGTATAAACAGTTGATCGCCTGCACCCTTTCAATGGGGAGATCTAGTTGACATATTGACAGTGACTGCTAGATAATTGAACAATTATTTACCGACGCGCCCGCTATGAGACGGGACGGACGGAACGCAGAAGCAAGTGCCCGCATGAGATACCCCTCAACGTCAAGGTGGAACCAGGACGGAGTGGATACACACGACGGGGCACATTGGAGAGGACGCAGTCAGCTCAAGGGAAGTGAAACGTTGATGTTGACTGCTTATTGGGTTGGAATCGCCGTATTCCGCCCACATGCTGGTTGCTTGAAGTGGTGGGGTCGCCAAACTCCATCCAATGTTACTGCTTAACGCTAGCCATTAGCCAACCAATGCTAATACTGCTAGCCACCAATGCTAACGCTGTTAGCCAAAGACTGCTAACACTGCTAGCTACCAATGCTTAACGCTAGCCATTAGCCAAAGACTGCTAACCTTACTAGCCAAAGAATGCTAACACTGCTAGCTGCCAATGCTTAACGCTAGCCATTAGCCAACCAATGCTAATACTGCTAGCCACCAATGCTAACGCTGTTAGCCAAAGACTGCTAACATTGCTAGCCACCAATGCTAACGTTGCTAGCCAAAGACTGCTAACATTGCTAGCTGCCAATGCTTAATGCTAGCTATTAGCCAACCAATGCTAATACTGCTAGCCACCAATGCTAACGCTGTTAGCCAAAGACTGCTAACATTGCTAGCTGCCAATGCTTAACGCTAGCCATTAGCCAACCAATACTAATACTGCTAGCCACCAATGCTAACGCTGTTAGCCAAAGACTGCTAACCTTACTAGCCAAAGAATGCTAACACTGCTGGCCACCAATGCTAGCTAATGAACATTATCATTGACACCCATGCCTTGGCTGTGTTGAATCAAGCAACTACGTTGTTGCTCCAAACGCTGTGAACATTATCATTGACACCCTATGCCTTGGCTGAGTTGAACCAAGCAACTACGTTGTTGCTCCAAACGCTGTGAACATTATCATTGACACCCTATGCCTTGGCTGAGTTGAACCAAGCAACTACGTTGTTGCTCCAAACGCTGTGAACATTATCATTGACACCCTATGCCTTGGTTGTGTTGAACCAAGCAACTACTTTGTTGCTCCAAACGCTGTGAACATTATCATTGACACCCTATGCCTTGGCTGTGTTGAACCAAGCAACTACGTTGTTGCTCCAAACGCTGTGAACATTATCATTGACACCCTATGCCTTGGTTGTGTTGAACTAAGCAAACATTGTTGCTCCAAACGCTGTGAACATTATCATTGACACCCCTATGCCTTGGATGTGTTGAATGGTGTAAATACGTTGTTGCTCCAGACGCCGTAAACTATACTATGAGAGAATTAACCAAAAGCTGTAACGGTGCTCACCAACTCTATCCTACTTGCTCACTCACATTGTGGTCATTACCAGGTTTCAAGTGAGTTAAGCAAAACTACGTTGACCCACCAAACGGTCCCGTCATTATCCCCTGCTGGGAGCAGTATCATTGTAATCACACTGCTACACGCCAACTGTACAACTGTGCTTCTGACTGTTAACCCCATTGTTTACTACTGCCTGCGACCAGTGACTCAGCCGCAAAAGGAGCTCCAGTTGGGGCAACGGCTGACTGGGACAAGATGGAGGGTGTAGATGTGGAAGAGCTAAAGAAGAGGCGTACTGCGGCGCAAACAGCTTTCACAAGGAGAGCTAACCAGGTAGCTGACAATGTTGACACCGCATCGCCAGCGGAGCTGGTCAACGACAAGAAAGCTCTTCAAGTAGAGTTTGCTAAGCTCGTTGACACGACGGGAGACTATGTTGGAGCATTGGAGGAGGCCGACGGAGCCGCACATGCTACCGTGATAGCCGACGCCACAGCAAAGAAAGACGCAAGCAAGCAGAGGAAAACGGCACTGGAGAAGAAGATCTTCTCGGAGGTATGGTCCCGCTTCGTTCAGCCAGAGTTAGGCCCCCTTGAAGTGGAGTTCAAGGAGGCCTTGGAAGAGACAAAGAGACTCAGCACCCAATGGGCACCCAAAGACAAAAGAGCGTTGGAGGGGAACAAATTGGAGAGGAGACTCAACGCCTTCGAACAGATGGTGAGAGAGTGGAGATACTTTCTTCCAACTCCCAACATAGCTGAATTAGGGAAGCGGTACAGGCACCTAGACGAGGAAAGAGCAGCACTAATGGACAGGTGGTCGACCCTCCTAGAGCCTGGAGGAAAGGGTGGCGTTGAGCTGGACGACGAGGATGAAGAGGAGGAAAAGGTACACGACGTTGAAAGGGATGGCGACGTAACCAGCCCACCTGGCGTCGCCAGGGACGCTCCTCAACATGCCACTGAAGCTAACCCCTCCCCGTCCGCCGACGATAAAGGGGCGGTCGCTCATGCCCATTCACCTCCCCAGTGTAACAGCCGTCAAGCAGAGGGCGCTTATGGAAGCCCTCCCTTGCCTCCCGGCAGCCGTGAGGAGGCCTCCAACGCCGTCCATCTCCAGTATGGAGTAGGGACCGCAGGAAGTGGGCCTCTCCATCATGCTGGAAGGCAATCACCCCCACGGGTAAGACAACCCAGCAGGGAACCCCGTTTCAGTTAATCCGTCACCATCTATATTCATGCCAACCCCACTGACACGCCTCAGTCACGAGGTGACCGCGCCACGCCACCAGGTGATGAGGGCGCAACGCAGGAAGGTCTCGCTCACCACAGAGTCCACCAGGGGGCCCGACCTAGGATCAAGCTTGCCGCCATCAATCTACCCAAATTCTGTGGGGACAGAAGGACCTATTGGCGCTGGCGGGATAACTGGGAGGACCTCCAGGCGCTGGCAGAACCCTCAGGTTTACCAGTGTGTAAACTGTATCACCTACTGGACAGTGTGGAAGAGCCACTGAGGAAGAAGCTTGGGCTGGATCGCTGCAGAACCGCGGATGACATCTTCAGGCTCCTAGACAACCGCTTTGGGGACAGGAGCGTGACCGCAAGCCTGATCCTCAAGGACCTGGAAGAAATGCCTGCAGTGCGAAGCAGCCAGCCTAGGCCGATGATAGACCTGGTCCAGGCAGTGGAAACCGCACTGTATGACCTGAAGGACCTTGGAATGGAGGATGTTATCAAGAACCACTTAACTGTCGCCGCCATAGAGAGGAAGCTGCCTATAGGCATGAGAGAGAAGTGGATCTCCTACGAGCGTGACCCCGCAAATGGCGTCACGCCCAGAAGCTACTTCGACAGGCTCTTGTCATTCCTGAAAGGACAGGAAAGGATCCTCGAGAGGCTAGCACAGCTGGAGATCAGAACCACCCACGCTGGCGATAGACCAACCCAGCGTGAGATGCTGAGCGACAGAGGTAGTGAAAGACAGTCATTTACCAGAACAACAGTGAGTGATGTCAGGAGGGAGTCCCAGAGGGACCCGTGCACCATGTGTGGAGACAAAGCACATGGAGGGAGACTTTACTTCTGCCCGGCCTTCAAGAAGGCTTCATTGACGGAGAAGAGAGCCCAGGTGAAAAAGGCAGGGATGTGTGCCAAATGTCTTGATTATCACGGGGTTGACAGCGGGTGCAGGGAGAGATTCTTCTGCCATGAGGAAGAGTGTGTGGAAGAGGACGGCCCTGTCGAGCATAATTTCCTCCTCTGCCCCAAGACGCAAGGGAGGAGTGAAGCAACCGAGGAGCCACGAGCTAGGAGAGGACCCCAAGGCCTGACAGAGAAGCAGGAGGAAGTCATCGCTGGGTTTGCGCTCCAAATGGAAGCATTCAAAAAGGCCTTCACGAACAAAACAACCTCCAAAGTGTGCGCCAGCAAGAGCCTGTTGGACAAAAGCGGCATAAAAGAATACCCAGTCCTCATGATGCTCATGGATGTCACAACAAGAGGAGGAGACTGTGTTGGAGCGTTGATGGACCTCGCCTCCGACACCAACTATATCACTCACGGAGCCGCCAAGAGACTCGGGCTGACCGGCGAGCCAATCACACTGGTCGTGTACGGTGTTGGGAAGATGGCAGTCAAAGTCGATACCAAGAGGTATGTGGTGGCAATCAAGGTATGGACCCCGAAGGGGACCTCAAGGTGCCATGAGATGCTCTGCTATGGCCTTGAGGACATTGCCAAGGTGGACCGAGTGGTGGACTCTGAGCAGCTGGAGCTGTTCTTCCCACGTGTCCAGCCAGGAGAACTGACCCGGCCCGAGACCATCGACCTACTCATCAGCGCCCGGGAAGGTCGCTTAGTCCCACAAAGAGTGGGGAGAGTCGGCGATCTGGTGCTGTGGGACGGCCCGCTGGGCAAGACTGTGAGTGGTGCGCATCCAGACCTCTTTGAGGGGGTAGAGTTGACGGCACGCCAATCATTGACCCACTTCGCACACTCCATGGGGACGAAGGCGAGAGTGGCCGCTCACCTGGTGCGAAGGAGCAACCTGCATCACTCCCTAACGACCATTGGATCTCACAGTCGGCACTCCTGAGAACGGAGAAAGCCTCAGGAGGGACCTCGCATGGCGTTGAGCCTACACCAGACAGGCCCGGTCTGGTCAAGGTGGGAGGCGTAACGCCACAGAAGCCAAACCAAAGACACTGGTCCAAAAACGCCCCAAGAGGGACCCCGAGTGGAAAGGAGCCTACACCAGGCAGACCCGGTCTGGTCAAGGTGGGAGGCGTAACACCAGAGGCGAGACCAAGGACACTCGTCCAAAAGCGCCTCGAGAGGAACCCCAAGTGGAAAGGAGCCTACACCAGGCAGACCCGGTCTGGTCAAGGTGGGAGGCACAGCGCCACGGAGGCGAGACCAAAGACACTGGCCCAAAAGTACCTCAAAAGGGGCCTCAAGTGCAAGGAAGCCCACACCAGGCAGGCCCGGTCCTGCAAAATGGGATGCAGTTACGGGCAAGGAACTCCAAAACACGTCCGATGAACTATGCCTGGCTGGGCAGGAAGGAGAAGTCCACAGGGCCAACCACGAGGGTGTTGCTGAAACCCTTTCACAATTGAGGAACAATGACCAAGTCAAGGACGTCGAAAGTCGCCTGTTTCTGGCACAAAGAAGGACGTCGAAAGTCGCCTGTTTCTGGCACAAACGACGTCGAAAGTCGCCTGTTTCTGGCACAAAAAGGACGTCGAAAGTCGCCTGTTTCTGGCGCAATTGAGGACGCCGAGGTTTGCCTGTTTCTGGCACAACTGAGGACGTCGAAAATCGCCCGTTGCCGACATAACTTACGTTGTTTTCACGGATGCCGTTGAGCTACCACTGTAGATAGAACGAGAGTTGTATCTTTTCTTTTGTTTCCCTTTAAATATAAGTACATTTGTATGGGTAGAACAATTTGTATGGTTTGGGTCGTTTTCTGAGCCCTTACGGCCAGAATACTAGGTGGGAGGTGGAGAATTATCCAGCGCCTTTCCTACAGAGATATTATTATTATCATTATTATAGGGGCACTTATTATACAAGTATTATTTATCATCTGGTGCCACCTAGTGGGCGTTTACTGCAACTGTAGGATGCCTGGGGACTGAGATTTGGACAGGTGAGGCCGATTCAGCGTCTCTGTGACGCACTATTTAAGCGACACACGTAGCCATATGCCTGTAATGAGAAAAGCCCCGTGGGCGATCTAACTGGCTAACGGTAAATAATCTACTGACCGATGCTAAATGCTGACAGCTACTACTAACTGGCTAAATGCCACTACTACTACCAAGCTGCTAAATGCTAAATGCTGCTAACTAAGGACTAATGCTACCAGCTACGAGCTGTCTAAATTGACCATCTGGTGGCTATTAGTCAATGACAGTGGAATATTGGAGCGTTTGGATGGGATATCCTAAATAAATAACGTTCAAGCAAGAGTCTGAATTGTTTCCTTTGGTCCGGTATAAACAGTTGATCGCCTGCACCCTTTCAATGGGGAGATCTAGTTGACATATTGACAGTGACTGCTAGATAATTGAACAGTATGGGTACCGTCTCAAAATCGTACTCAAGTAAAAGTCAGAATATCTGGCTAAAAACACACTTGAGTAAAAGTAAAAAAGTTTCTACTTTTAAATGTAGTTAAGTACTAAAAAGTAAAAGTAAAAACTTTTTTTTCTGACCGTCTATTCTTCTAATTATAGCAGTTGTTTAATAAAAAATCCCCGCTTTCTAGTCTTGCACAAGGACCAATCAGCATGGGTAACTATGGGCGGGTTAATTTTCCATTGATGGGGATTTGATTGGCTGTTTTTAAATAAATTGCGGCCGCAGTATTAATAATGTTAACGTTAGTTCGGCCAGAGAAACAAATATAGGCCTACTAATTAAAATAGTTGGACCTGCGAGATTTGTACTTTGTAGGTCTGCATTTTAAATGTGAGGAGTAAAAAGTATGTTTTTTCTCTCTGAAATGTAATTGAGTAAAAGTACAAGTATACAAACCTAATAATACTTGAGTAAAGTACAAATCCCCCAAAACAGTACTTAAGTATTGTAACAAAGTACAATTACTCAAGTACTTTATACCCCTGCATACCAGATCTACAAATATACAGTACTGTTTATGAGTACAAAAAGAGTCTAAAAAGAGACTATACATTTGAGGGGGAAGAAACTGTACATTGGAGGAGGTTGGGTAGGTGGGGTGGGGGGGTTGGGGTAACTGTACATTTGGAGGAGGTTGGGTAGGTGGGGGGGGGGGGGGGGTGGATAGGCGGGGTGGGGGGGGATTGTACATTGGAGGGGGTTGGGCATTGGACATTTACAGGGGCCAGTTACGAATTGCAGTCTCCCGTAGGTGCTCTTTGAGAGTGGTTTTGTGGTTTGTCTTTGTTGCTCGTTGGTGAAGCTGCAAATATGAATTGCCCCACGCGGGATCAATAAAGTTGTCTGAATCTGAATCTGAAAAAGGCCTTCGACACTGTCAATCACTCCATTCTGATTGACAAGCTAAAAGCTATTGATTTTGATAGTCTATCAGTGAGCTGGATGCAATCCTACCTGGAGGGGAGAGAACAGATGGTGGAGCTAAACGGTACCCTATCCCCCCCCCCCCCAGTGAGCTGTGGTGTTCCACAAGGAAGCATACTAGGACCGCTACTGTTCCTAATTTATGCAAATGACATGTCGTCAGCTTGTGACTGCAACTTGTTCCTGTTCGCGGACGACTCTGCCCTGCTGGTCTCTGACAAGAACAAGTTACAGGTTGAAAAAACCCTCAGCTCGGAACTCGGCAGAATCTGCACCTGGCTCGCTGATAACAAACTATCATTACACCTGTGTAAAACAGAGTCCATTCTCTTCGGTTCAAATAACAAACTCAGCAAGACCGACAGCTTCTCAGTTACAGTGGGTGACAATATTGTCACAAGGAAAGATGAAATTACATATGTTACAAAGGGTCAGATTAAACCGAATATATATATTTATTGCTTGAGATCCCATGTATAACATTTGTATATCGTTTGATATCCCTTGTATATTCTTTGTACATATACACGGAATATCCCTTTACCTAGTACAAGCCAGACCATAATATTCGTTCTCCTATTGGACAGCGACCCCCTAGGCGCCACGGCCATACCCCCCAATGTCTAGTTCAAAGTCACCGCTAAGACATGTCTCAACATGCCCAGATTTGCGCAGTAATACGAGACAGAACTGAGGTTGGCACTAGATTATTCACCTTACGTATAAATACGTTGCAGGTGGATACAGCAGCACTTAGCCTAAAGTTAGTTACCCTCAAACGTTAAAGCCTTCACCACGAGTCAACAACCAAGTGAAGTGAGCAACTTTGCATCTAAATAGAGCACTTATAACCGCGTGCGAATAGGATAGTAAAAGTGTCAGAGCTTAGTGAAATAACGTCAAGTTCGACCTAGTTAAATGTGAAGTACCGTGCACAGGAGAATCTACACCGGTGAATGCAGAGCCTTTTCCGGCTGGATTATTATTGCTTTGGTACCGTGGCTGCTGGAGCAGAGAACCGTCTACCCCGCTGCTGTGTGGGATTTACCCGTGAGGAGCATCACTCGAGCCCGTCTCTAGGAAGAGGCTGGCTGGCTTTCACCTATGCTGTCCCGCATACTTGGATTATAGCTGCTGCTTTGTCTGCCGATTGAGGGGAGTATATGTACCGCCTCCCGTAGCTGGAGCTTATTGATTCCTCGTTGATCCAGACTTTTGCTCCCGAACATTCCTCTCCCCTGCTGGCTTACAACCGGAGGGAACCCCCTTAGTATCTCCAGCTGACCTACGAGTGTACCTTATATAATTCTTATGCTACAGGTGGTATTAATTATCCCCTTCGTAATATGCTCATGGACTTACGCTCTTGACCTATTCATGCACATTCTTCGCCTTACAAGCGCAACTCTAATTCTTAATAAATGTAAGATAATCTTGGTGCTCTTCTAATAAATATTACAAACAGTACTTTCTTCGTTAAGCCGTGTTATTGTGTGGGTGTTCATCACATATACCTGTGTACTGTATGGCCAGTAGTAATGTACATAACTCAGTAGTGGTTTAATGATACCATACTTATCAATACAGTCAGGGAATTGTACCCCTCAGTTACAATTGGTCCTTCGAGCCGGAGGGTAATTAGCGTAATATTAATATAATATTAATATTGACATGGCCAGCGATGAACACTCCACAAACGGTTCTCCTAAGCTAGATCGCCCGCAGCGCAGACGGCAGCCACCTCCTTACCTAGAGGACTACGCTGCCAGTCTACTACCTAGCTTTATACAGACGTTAACTGCGGATAAAAAAAATAAAGCGGATAGTCAAAGTATGTCAAACCCTACCGACCAGGCGACCCTGCCAGTAGAGACCCTAGTGGGTTCTAACGTAACTGACCAAGCTCACGGGGGGGACCAGGAGGGACATGACATGACTATACCCCCAGACAACGTCAACAAGACGGTCCCCGGAGAGCTCCAGGATAAAGAAAGCGCTCCAGGGACAGAACCCGACCCACTACCAGAAGAGAAGCGTGCCCAGGAGACGGACCTCGAGGCGCGCCCAGAGAACAGATCTCCAACGAGCACTGCCAGAAGCCGATCACCTCCGTCAGTGTCTTCCCCCAGCGAAGCGGACAAGATGCTGGCGCAGGCATTCATCGCCACCCTGGCAGCCTCCACAGAACGCGATCGACTTCAAGCGCAACAACTAAGTGAGCGCGAACATTCTACCATGGAAAGAGAACGCCTCCAGGCTCAACAGACGAGCGAGCGCGAACACGCTGCAATCGAGCAAGATCGCTTCCAGGCGCAACAAAGGAGTGAAGACGACCGCATAAGACTGGAGACCAGACGCCTTCAGACGGAAGAGAACATTGAAAGAAGCCGCGCCGATGCGCAGCACGCCGCCGCCAATGCACAGCACGCCGCCGCCAATGCACAGCGCGACGCCGCCAATGCACAGCTCCACGCCGCCCATGCCAGCGCCAATGCACAGCGTGACGCCGCCAATGCCCAGCGCGAAGCAGTGCGCAACGCCGCCCATGCCCAGCGCGAGGCAGAGCGCGACCGGCTGCAGGCGAAGATGATGGAACAATTGATTACCATGGCGACACCCCCTCTCTCCGCACGGAGCTCCCGGAGATCATCACGACAAGGGTCTAGGACACATTCCCCTACCCGACCAAGCGACCCGGGACCCCGCCAACAGGAGGATCCTGTCTGCGTCTCCGAACCCCCTCCCCGGCCGGTCCATACGAGACCCAGCAACCGGGAAGAACCGGCCTACGTCGCCGAGAGACTGAACAGAAGACTCCAGGACCTAGCAGAGGAAGAGGAAGAGGAAGAGGAGGAATGTCAAGCCGACCAGCAGCAACGTACTCTGGACCAGGAGGCCCAGTACAGCCCCGACCAGCAGCAACGTACTCTGGACCAGGAGGCCCAGTACAGCCCAGACGTCAGCCCCGAGTCACTGCGCTACAAACCCCCGACTCAACTCACGGGTGAGTTTGACGCACCGCCAGCCCCGAGGAACAGCACCTGGGTACCCGGGCTTTGGTACCCACCAAGTACCAGCCCACGACGACACGTACGGGGAGACTCGCCCAGGAGGCCTCTCCCCCAACGCTCACCGATGTGCCAGCCATCCATGGCATCGTACCTTGGCACACCGACGTTCCCGGATTTTACACGCGAGGACAGAGCACAGTACACGGAGCTACGGATGTGCTTAGAGACTATGATGTCCGACGTCCCCGATGAGACGTACAAATATGCTATCCTCCTCAAGCACCTGAAGGTGCCCAGAGCGCATAATATAGCGCTGGCATATTCCAACTCAAGTACCCCATACACCGCGGCTCTAGTAGCCCTCGACCAACGTTATGGACGCATATGGGACTACGTGATACAAGAGATAAGAGACATCGACCGTCTCCCCCCAGCCAGAGACAACAGAGCATTAGATGACCTCTCTATCAAGGTACAGTCCCTGGTAGGGATGCTGGGGTCCCAAAAGGAAAAAGGGATATACGAACTGTACGCTAACTCTAATGTAGAAAGGATATTAGAGAAGCTCCCTCCCGCTCGACAAGAGCGTTTTCGGCGGCAGAGAGATCACCGTGACCCCAACGGCCCAGAGGCATCCCTCCTAGACTTATCTGATTTCCTCGCCAGGGAGGTCAGCAGCCTACAACTGGACACGTTCGTGTGGAGTGGACCAAGACCAGGACCTCGGGGATCAAATGATAACCGCCGGTCGGTGACCGTTATGCACCAAGCCGAATCAGTACCGCAGCACAAGAACCACAACACCCCCTCGACGAAAGAGGAGTGGAAGATTGAATGCCAGTACTGTGAAGGGGAACATCGGCTGTATCAATGCGACACTTTCGGGAAGCTGACCACGGATGAGGTGAGTCAGTGGATCAAAGACCACCGCCGCTGCTTCCGCTGCGCGCGAAGCCATATGGCAGCTGAGTGCCGCTTGAAGAAGAAGTGCAGCAGGTGCGGCGGCGCCCACTTGGAGGTCCTGCATGACATCAACAGGCGTCCGCCAGGACAACAAAGTGGGCCCGTCACGGTAATGTACCAGGCCGAGGCGGTGGCACCAGTACCGAAGAGCCACCAGTCCGCCCCCTACTGTACCTACTGCGACGGCGGACACTGGCTGGCACAGTGCGCCGAATATAAGACACTGAACCCCGTCCAAGTTGACCAGTGGCGTGAGGCGGCCCAGGCGGGCGCCGCTTACCGCGCAGCACTGTGCAGGGCCCACCAGAAGATCCAAGGCAACCCACCAACAGGAGTGCTCCATATAGACCAGCATAGCGGGACCCCCCGAGTGCTCATCAAAGTGGTCAGAGTGCTCCTGAGCTACGAGGACAAGGTCCTGGACACTTACGCCGTCCTAGACGATGGGTCTGAAAAGACTCTCCTCCTCGCTTCCGCCGCAGCCCAGCTGGGTCTGCGGGGTGCCAAAGGAACAATGACAATACGTACCATCAGAAGAGACCAGAAGACCATAAAGGGTGAAAAGGTCTCCTTCAAGATAGCAGCGGTGGACCAGCCCGAGAAGCAGTATAGTATTACCAACGTCTTCACCAGCCACGACATAGGCCTGTCACAGTACACCTACCCCATCCCACAGCTGATGGCGAAGTATGTGCACCTACGTCAACTACCTATACCGCTTATCGACGGCGCCACACCGACCCTGCTCATCGGCTCCGACCACGCGGACCTCATTCTCCCAATTGAGGCGGCCCACATCGGACCCAAAGGATGCCCAGTCGCGGTTCAGACCCGACTGGGGTGGACGCTCCAGGGCCCCCTCTACGGACTTGACAGTCAACCCACGTCTACACGCTGCCTACACACAAAGGTGAGCGACACCGGCCACTCTCTCGTACAGCCCGTTGAGAGGCTATTGACATTAGGCGAGAGGCCTGTGAGAGAACCGTGGGCACAAGAGGGAGTTCCGAACTCCACCCCCCTCAGCTGCGCTCCAGACGTAGCTGACCTCGAACCCAGCACCCCAAGCGACTCCTTGATGGGGCGGCCGGAAACGGCCCCTCCTCAGACGGGGTACAGACCAAACAAGAGAAACAGACGGAGGAGGTGGAGGCACAGCCAAGCACAGATCAAAGCAGTCTCAGGCCCGCTTCCTCCTAACCCCCCTACCATCCCTTCCAGCCCGTCAGAAGCGGGTCAAGGACGGGGACAACTTAAAAGTGGAAACAGTCGTCATGATCATAGACCAGTCACTACCCCGAGCTGCGTGGCCGGCCGGCTGCGTAAGCAAAGTGATCACTGGTGCCGACGGAAAGGTCAGAGCGGCAGAAGTGCTCGTCCAGGGACGGACATACACCCGACCCGTGGCGAGGCTGATAGAGTTGCCAAGGCTCCCCGACTCTCTTAATGACGACCATGACCCACTGACTTTGTGAATTGCCCTACTCCTCACAACGGACATTGAGTAGTGGACAAGGCGGTTAATCTGTCTCTGCTTATCTAATTAGGTGCGGACTAATTAGGAGGCGGCTGTTACAAAGGGTCAGATTAAACCGAATATATATATTTATTGCTTGAGATCCCATGTATAACATTTGTATATCGTTTGATATCCCTTGTATATTCTTTGTACATATACATGGAATATCCCTTTACCTAGTACAAGCCAGACCATAATATTCGTTCTCCTATTGGACAGCGACCCCCTAGGCGCCACAGCCATACCCCCCAATGTCTAGTTCAAAGTCACCGCTAAGACATGTCTCAACATGCCCAGATTTGCGCAGTAATATGAGACAGAACTGAGGTTGGCACTAGATTATTCACCTTACGTATAAATACGTTGCAGGTGGATACAGCAGCACTTAGCCTAAAGTTAGTTACCCTCAAACGTTAAAGCCTTCACCACGAGTCAACAACCAAGTGAAGTGAGCAACTTTGCGTCTAAATAGAGCACTTATAACCGCGTGCGAATAGGATAGTAAAAGTGTCAGAGCTTAGTGAAATAACGTCAAGTTCGACCTAGTTAAATGTGAAGTACCGTGCACAGGAGAATCTACACCGGTGAATGCAGATTTTCCGGCTGGATTATTATTGCTTTGGTACCGTGGCTGCTGGAGCAGAGAACCGTCTACCCCGCTGCTGTGTGGGATTTACCCGTGAGGAGCATCACTCGAGCCCGTCTCTAGGAAGAGGCTGGCTGGCTTTCACCTATGCTGTCCAGCATACTTGGATTATAGCTGCTGCTTTGTCTGCCGATTGAGGGGAGTATATGTACCGCCTCCCGTAGCTGGAGCTTATTGATTCCTCGTTGATCCAGACTTTTGCTCCCGAACATTCCTCTCCCCTGCTGGCTTACAACCGGAGGGAACCCCCTTAGTATCGCCAGCTGACCTACGAGTGTACCTTATATAATTCTTATGCTACAGGTGGTATTAATTATCCCCTTCGTAATATGCTCATGGACTTACGCTCTTGACCTATTCATGCACATTCTTCGCCTTACAAGCGCAACTCTAATTCTTAATAAATGTAAGATAATCTTGGTGCTCTTCTAATAAATATTACAAACAGTACTTTCTTCGTTAAGCCGTGTTATTGTGTGGGTGTTCATCACATATACCTGTGTACTGTATGGCCAGTAGTAATGTACATAACTCAGTAGTGGTTTAATGATACCATACTTATCAATACAGTCAGGGAATTGTACCCCTCAGTTACAACATACCTGGGCTCCATCCAAGAGGCAAATCTTTCCTGTGACAAAATGGCATCCAATGTAATCAAAAAAGTCAACCAAAGAACTAGATTCTTGTACGGGATCTCCTCTCTGGTAAACCAGAATACCCTGAAGACTCTGGCAGGAGCACTCATTCAAGGGTACTACGACTATGCTTGCACCTCATTGTACCAAAGCACCTCGAAGGCGCTAAAAACAAAATCTCAAAACAAACTGGTCAGACTACTGCTTGATCTTACTCCAAGAACCCACCTCACCCCTGCCCACTTTGACAACCTAGGATGGCTTAGAGTAGACAACAGAGTACAGCAACTTGCAATGGGCCTGGTCTACAAGATACACTACATGACCAAGGTACCCATGTACATGTCGAAATACTTCCCAAAGGTCAGTGAAGTCCACGACCACAACACCAGAGGGAGTTCCACAAATCATGTTCAACCCAGATTCGGCCGTAAAGGAATGTGAATCCCTACCCTCCTTCAAAACTGCTATCAAAGAGCACCTACGGATGGCTGCAATTAGAAACTGCCCCTGGTAAATGTCAAAATCCCCCCCAACCCCCACCCACCGACCCAACCCCCTCTAATGTACAGTTTCTTCCCCTTCGGATGTATATTTTTTTATCGTCTCTTTTTCTTACACAGTACTGTCTGTATATATGTGTATGTCTTGTATGTCATAAATGTCTTGATGAATTGAAAATGGAGGACCCTTATGTAAACAAGACGAAAGTATTTTTCTGGTCTGCATCCTCTTAGCAGTTGTTTGTATTGAGCCGTACTGTATTGTACCCATTCTGCAATCTGTTAATAAAGTTTTCAATCAATCAATACTTTTAGGTTTTGCACACTTCTTTTTTTCATTGTTGGAAAAACAAGCTTTCAGTCATAAGACCTTCATTAGGGCAAACCTGACCGAAATAATTAAGGAAAGAAATCAGACTTAAGTAATACTGATCTGTGGTTTTCTGGCACCTTAACACATTTATCCTTTCTGATAAAGATGTTTTTTTTTTTTTTTTTTTAATATTTTTCCCCCTCCATTTTCCTCCGATTTTTCTCCCATCCCAATGTTAGTCGTATGCCAATTCCCAACCCCTTCCTGGTCGCTGCGCACTTACCCCCCACAGTCAGATCATCTGGGAGAGTGGAGGCTATCACGTGCTTCCTCCGACACACGTCCAGCCAATCAACCGCTTCTTTTCACCTGGCAGCGCGGATCCTCCCTGAGAGGGCGTAGCGTGTGGAAGGATCACACTATCCCACTCAGGTCCTATCCGCGCTTAGCAGGCGCCCCGACCGAACTGTAGGAGTCGCTGTTTACAACGACCCGGACCCACCCCGCCAGCTTCTCCCACCCTCTAATACAGCCAATTGTATTAGTGTGAACGGCCAGCCAAGCTGGTGACAACCCCGGAGCTGTGAGCTGGATTCGAACAGGCGAATCCAGCTCACAGCTTCGGGGTTGGTGACGAACGCAATCTCCGCTACGCCACATAACCGCCCCCTGATAAAGATTGTTACATCCCAATGTATATATTCCCCAGTGTGTGTCTCCATGTGTGTGTGTTCTCCATTTTGTTTCCTCCCTCCAGCCATTGTTCCCTTCACCATTGGTCCCTGCCAGGCCAATCCTTCCATTATTGCAACACAGCACCGATTGGTGGATGGCTTTCCAGACTCCAACACTCAATCCACACCACCCAATCATGGATCACCCCACACCTGTTAAAACATGGCTTCTCACTTCAGTCTTTCTCTCTCTCTGGCATGAGGCTAGGCCTGTTGTGTTTTTGGTAAACCTGTAACTTTGACAGTATTGCATTTCGTTTATTGGCCTTTGGTGCTTAGTAGTAATTTCCTTGTGTGTGTATGGCCACAGAGAGAGCATTGTTAGTTATAGTTTGTTTTTGTATATATTCTGCCTTTGTTTCTGTATAATTAATGTGTTTTTCTCTCTTTCTCAGGAAGCACAGATGGGGTGAGCTGCCATTTCCTTTGGACATTGTTTTCTCCTGTTTTGGTTAGGTAAGAGTAGTTTAGGTAATGTAATCTCTTTTACCATAGATTAGATTGTGTTTATTTGGAGTATAGTGGTGTTTGTTTGTTGTTTTGGCCTGGGCTCACCCCTGAGCTACATGTGCTTCCTTTGCATCTCTATTCAATAAATATCATTGTTGTTTACAAACATGGTCCATCTTTTCTGTCAACCAACTGTTATGTTACAGCCCTTTACCCTTAGACTCACAGGGGTCGTAACATAAATGGGGGCTCTGCCTGGATCTTGTAACCCGTGTTCAATTGTTGGTTGATGGATTTGGTGAACTGTGTTTGTTTACACTTGTATAGTTATTAATTAATTTGTGTAAAAATGGCATTTGTGTAAGAAAAAAATAATGGCAGTTAGTACTTTTTATCTGGGGAAATTCTTGAGCAATCCTACTTGGGAAGCGCTAGATAGCTGCCGCAAGGCAGACTTAGTGGAGATTGCCACATTTTAAACTCTCGGTTCAACAAAAGCATCTTAAGCAGGATATCAGGTGTCTTGTGGTAGATAAGCTGTTGGAGCAGGGGACGCTTGTTTTACCTGCGGTCTCTGATGAACATGCAAGTCCTCCTGGTGAACCTACGGAAGCACAGCCTTCTGAGGAGCAAGCCCATGGTGCTGAAAAGGCAGGTGTGAACGTCACATTGCCACATTTTCACTTGACCTCTCCTGTGTCAACTGGGTCTCGAGAAGGGGCCCAGGTCAAGGTTAGAATAGCACGTCTCCAGATGGAGGCTCAGGAGAAGGCACAAGCACGTGAGGCGGAGTATCGGCTTCGTAGAATGGAGCTTGAGGCAGAAAATGAAAGGGCTGTTAACATTCGTAGGTTGGAGCTTGAGCATGAAGTGGAAAAAGAGCTCAGACTGCGGAGGTTGGAGCTGGAAGTCCTAAGGAGTGAATCCAACTCTGCTACACCGACTCCTCCACAAGGCCCGGGTATGTCCTCCTCCACAGCTTATTCATCACACACTTTTGATATAAGTAAACACATTGCTTTGGTGCCTCCGTTCCGCGAGACAGAAGTTGATACTTATTTTAATGTGTTTGAGCGTATTGCTGCTTCATTGCGCTGGCCAAGAGAGGTCTGGCCTTTGTTGCTTCAATGCAAATTGACTGGTAAAGCCCAAGAGGTTTGTTCAACACTTTCCCTAGAAGATAGTCTATTGTATGATACTGTGAAGGCTGCCATCCTTCGTGCATATGAGCTTGTGCCCGAAGCTTATAGGCAGAGGTTTCGCAGTCACAAGAGAGCTGTCAACCAGACCTTTGTAGAGTTTGCTAGAGAGAAGGGAACTCTCTTTGATAAATGGTGTGCAGCAAGCAAGGCCTCAGATCTTAACTCTCTCAGAGAACTCATTCTATTAGAAGAGTTTAAGAATCGTTTGCCAGAGCGTATTGTAATTTACCTGAGTGAGCAGAAAGTGTCCACTCTGCAGCAAGCTGCTGTATTAGCTGATGAGTTTGCGCTAACCCATAAAACTGTGTTTGTAGATAGGCGTGACTCGTTTCTCCCCCATGATTTCTCTCAGAAACATTCTGTCCCCAACCATTCAGAATTCACACACCCCCGACCAAAAATGTCACCTCCACGCTCAAAAGAGGAGCGGACGTGTTACTACTGTCATAAATCTGGTCATGTTATTTCTGACTGTTTAACATTGAAACGTAAGCAGCAACCGTCCTCTCAGAACTTTAGACAACCCAAAGGGGTTGGTCAAAATGGCACCTGATTCCGATCAACAGATGCACAATGATCAGGATGTTCTCGATCCTTGTTTCAGGCCATTTACTTCCAAGGGTTTAGTTTCCTTGACAGGGGATCCAAAAGATCAGTGTACAGTTCAGATCTTACGAGATACTGGAGCCTCACAATCCTTTATCCTCTCTGATGTACTACCTCTGTCTGAGAAATCTTCCTGTGGTTCTAGTGTCCTAGTTCAAGGTATTGAGATGGGTTTCGTGCCAGCCCCGTTACACTGTATTCATGTACAATCTGATTTGGTCACTGGTTTCTTTAAAATAGGGGTGAGACCTTCCTTGCCAGTTAAAGGCATTTCCTTTATCATGGGAAATGATTTAGCTGGAGGACAGGTGAACGCTGTGCTGGAAGTGTTGGATCACCCAGACACAGATTCTCTGCCTGATGACTTGTCACAGAACTTCCCTGAAGTTTTTTCTGCAAGTGTTGTCACTCGGGCTCAATTGAAAAAGAGAGGTGATGAAATTAATTTGTCTGACTCTGTTTTTGCTTCAGCCTTTGTCAGGGAGGAGTTGCTGGCTCCAACTTCTGATACCGCTGACAAACCACAGACTCATAGTAAGGTACCCCCACAGACAACTGTAACTAGTTCCGACGCTTTGAAGTTACCCGTTACTCGTGAAATGCTAATTACTGCCCAGAAGGCTGACCCTTCTCTTGCTAAATGTTTCTCTTCTCTTGAAATAGAACAGAGGAGAGAGTTGCATTCTTATTTTGTGGATGAAGGAGTTTTGATGCGTACATGGAGGTCCCATGGTACTAGACTGGCAGAGCATGCACAATCGGAGATAGGGCTACCAGATCAGGTACCAGACTGGAGCACTGTTTATCAGATTGTTGTCCCTGCAGTTTATCGTCAGCATGTACTGTTCTTGGCCCATGACCACCCTTGGTCTGGACACTTGGGAGTCACTAAAACATACAACAGAATACTTCAACATTTCTTTTGGCCCGGTTTGAAGTCTGATGTAGCACAGTACTGTCGTACCTGTAGTACTTGTCAGATCACCGGAAAGCCAAACCAGGTAATTCCACCTGCTCCCCTCTGTCCTATACCAGCGGTCGGTGAACCATTTGAACATGTCATAGTTGACTGTGTTGGTCCGTTGCCAAGGACCAAAGCCGGCAATCAGTTTTTGTTGACAATAATGTGTACCGCCACCCGTTTCCCTGAGGCTATCCCTCTTCGCAGAATTACAGCGCCTGTAATAATTAAGGCTTTGACGAAGTTCTTCTCCACGTTTGGACTGCCTAAGGTAGTACAAACGGACCAAGGCACCAACTTCCTGTCTAGGTTATTTGAGCAAGTGTTACAGTCCCTGGGTATCCGACATATAGTGTCCAGTGCCTACCACCCTGAAACTCAGGGGGCTCTAGAACGTTGGCATCAGACCTTAAAGTCCATGCTGCGTAAATATTGCTTAGACACAGAGAAAGATTGGGATGAGGGTGTCCCCCTTGTTCTATTTGCTGCGCGAGAGACCATACAGGAGTCTCTTGGTTTCAGTCCTGCTGAGCTCGTTTTTGGGCACACTGTTAGAGGGCCTCTGAAAGTTCTTAAAGAACGGTTCATGTCAAAGGGTGCCAGCACACCCACTAATGTTCTAGATTTTGTTAGCCAGTTTCGAGAGAGACTGCATCAGGCGTGCTCTCTCGCAAAAGAAGCGCTCTCTTCTTCCCAGAGAACTATGAAACGGCACTATGACGAGAAAGCTGTTTCTCGATCTTTCCAGCCAGGTGATAAGGTTCTAGTCCTGTTACCTATCCTTGGTTCTGCTCTTTCCGCTCGTTTTTCCGGACCGTATGCAATAGACAAGAAGATAAGTGATACAGACTATGTGGTTCGCACCCCTGATCGTAAACGTCACTCTCGTGTTTGCCACATCAATATGCTTAAACCATATTTTTCCAGAGATAGTGTGCAGGTGAAGACCTCAGACCAGACAGCCGGACTGGCCGTCTCTGCTGTTGCCTCAACTCCAATAGTTCCGGACTCTCCTGACGTTAGTGGTGAGGATGTAGATGGCTTGGAGTTGCGCAATGCAGCCCATCAGGGTGCTAGATTGTCCAACACTGAGATGTTATTGAACCTGCCCACTCACTTAGCACACTTACCTGAGGAGCAGCGAGAGGACATCACAAATTTGATTCAGGCCTACATGGCTCTGTTTGGTGATGTTCCCTCCTGTACTTCTGTATTGGCCCATGATATTAAAGTTAACAATGCTGTGCCTATCAAGCAACATGCATACCGTGTTAACATCACCAAGAGGGCCATGATGCAACAGGAGGTTGACTATTTGTTAAAACATGGTTTAGCCAAGCCAAGTTGCAGTCCCTGGAGTTCACCTTGCTTGTTAGCTCCCAAATCGGATGGAACTCCTAGATTTTGTACTGATTTCCGAAAGGTAAATGCTGTCACCGTGCCTGATTCCTTCCCACTGCCCCGCATGGAAGATTGTATTGACAACCTTGGATCTGCCACCTATGTTAGCAAACTAGATTTGTTAAAGGGTTACTGGCAGGTCCCTTTGACCCCCGTGCCTCGGAAATCTCGGCGTTTGTTACTCCTGACCATTTTTTGCAATATACTGTAATGCCTTTTGGAATGCGTAATGCCCCGGCCACTTTCCAGCGACTGGTGACCCTAGTCCTGGCTGGTGTTCCAAATTGTAATGCCTATCTCGATGACCTGGTTGTCTATTCGACCAACTGGCGTGACCACATGACAACCTTGCAAACTGTCTTTGACCGCTTAGCTGGAGCCTCCCTGACCCTTAACCTTGCCAAGTGTGAGTTCGGCAAGGCTACGGTTACCTATCTTGGTAAGCAGGTAGGACAAGGCCAAGTGCGTCCGGTGGATGCAAAAATATCTGCAATCACAACTTTTCCAGTGCCTACTACTAGGCGGGAATTGCGTAGATTCCTTGGGATGGCTGGGTATTACCGTGGTTTTTGCCGGAACTTTTCTTCTGTCGTCACTTCTCTCACTAGCCTGTGTAGCCCGTCCAAACCATTCATTTGGACAGCTGATTGTCAAAATGCATTTGATAGTGTTAAAGCTCTCTTATGCAGTTCCCCTGTTCTCTCTGCTCCAGATTTCTCCCTGCCGTTCCAGCTGGAGGTGGATGCCAGCGGGGTGGGAGCTGGAGGGGTGTTATTACAGGAAGATCACGATGGTGTCAGTCACCCGGTTTGTTATTTCTCCCGGAAATTTAACAAACATCAACTAAACTATTCCACTATTGAAAAGGAGACTTTGGCTATGTTGTATGCGTTGCAACATTTTGAGGTGTATGTCGGTTCGAGTGTATTACCATTGGTAGTATACACCGACCACAACCCATTGGTTTTTCTGTCGCGGATGTACAACCACAATCAGCGCCTCATGCGTTGGGCGCTCATGGTGCAAAATTATAACCTCAGCATAAAGCATAAGATGGGGTCTGAGAATGTGTTGGCGGATGCTCTATCTCGGAGTTAAATCTCTGTTGCTGTCGACTCGTTGTCTGTTGCTGTCGACTCGTTCTACTGTATATTGCTGTCGACTTGTTCTATTTTGCTGTCTACTCGGTCTATGTTGCTGTGGACTCGTTTTATGTTGCTGTCGACTCAGTCTCTCTTGCCGTCAACTCGTTCTGTCATTGTTGACCCGTGTGGTTGTACCAACTGCTAGTTTTTCATAGCTCTTTGTTTTGGAGTACATGTTATCTCGGGGATGTGATCTCGTTGTTAGGGGAAAAAAAACATGTTTAGTTGGTGTTAGGTGTCACACATGTTTTTGTCTTATGTATGGGGGTGTTACATCCCAATGTATATATTCCCCAGTGTGTGTCTCCATGTGTGTGTGTTCTCCATTTTGTTTCCTCCCTCCAGCCATTGTTCCCTTCACCATTGGTCCCTGCCAGGCCAATCCTTCCATTATTGCAACACAGCACCGATTGGTGGATGGCTTTCCAGACTCCAACACTCAATCCACACCACCCAATCATGGATCACCCCACACCTGTTAAAACATGGCTTCTCACTTCAGTCTTTCTCTCTCTCTGGCATGAGGCTAGGCCTGTTGTGTTTTTGGTAAACCTGTAACTTTGACAGTATTGCATTTCGTTTATTGGCCTTTGGTGCTTAGTAGTAATTTCCTTGTGTGTGTATGGCCACAGAGAGAGCATTGTTAGTTATAGTTTGTTTTTGTATATATTCTGCCTTTGTTTCTGTATAATTAATGTGTTTTTCTCTCTTTCTCAGGAAGCACAGATGGGGTGAGCTGCCATTTCCTTTGGACATTGTTTTCTCCTGTTTTGGTTAGGTAAGAGTAGTTTAGGTAATGTAATCTCTTTTACCATAGATTAGATTGTGTTTATTTGGAGTATAGTGGTGTTTGTTTGTTGTTTTGGCCTGGGCTCACCCCTGAGCTACATGTGCTTCCTTTGCATCTCTATTCAATAAATATCATTGTTGTTTACAAACGTGGTCCATCTTTTCTGTCAACCAACTGTTATGTTACAGCCCTTTACCCTTAGACTCACAGGGGTCGTAACAAAGATGTTTTAACTGAAACGTTGTTCCTGATAAAGACGTTTTAACTGAAGCCTTGTTCCTGATAGACATTTGAACTGAAACGTTGTTCCTGATAAAGATGTTTTAACAGAACGTTGTTCCTGATAAAGATGTTTTAACTGAACATTGTTCCTGATAAAGACGTTTTAACAGAACGTTGTTCCTGATAAAAAAGTTTTAACTGAACATTGTTCCTGATGAAGACGTTTTAACAGAACGTTGTTCCTGATAAAGACGTTTTAACTGAACATTGTTCCTGATAAAGACGTTTTAACAGAACGTTGTTCCTGATAAAGACGTTTTAACTGAACATTGTTCCTGATAAAGTCGTTTTAACTGAACATTGTTCCTGATGTGTTAACGTAAGGTTATGTATATAACCAAGTTCTATCAATTCTGGTGACGCTCAGCGTCAGTCTGCACTGACTTCACTTCGTGCACGCGCACTGAATAAAAAATTCCACAATGTACCTGTACATACCAACATTCGTCTGGCCACACCCCTATCCGCTTACCTTCATAAGCAGGTGTGTGGTCACCTACTCGCCTCCTTCCCAAACTTTCACCACAAGGCGAGATCAAGGGCCGCAGCGGCGTCCTGATGCTGAGCGTCACCAGAATTCATAGAACTTGGTTAACCTTACGTTCTATTTCATTCTGGCCTCCGCTCAGCGTCAGTCTGCACAAGAGGAGCTGAGCGGAAGCCAGAAGCTCGACAAATGTACCCCGCTGAGGCCCCCCACAACCATCAGACCGGGGAGGACCGAGCCCCCCGACCCTCCCTATTGGAGGACGGGAGGGAGACGGATCCGACCGTGCGAAGAGGAACTCAAGCAACTCAACGCACAGGGTGAACAGACCGTGGCTTGACCCCACGACTACGCACACGCACAACCCGCATGCCACCAGGGAACGAACTAAATGAACAACCCTCGTTACTGTGCCCAAAATTACGGGGTCAAGAGCAAACTCAACCCCGTGGCAAGGCCGTAGCAGCGGAGCGCGAAGGAAGACCCAGACCCACCGAAGGGACTGGATCCCCTGGAAAAAGTGGGCCCGGAGAGGTCAATGACGCCAGGCATCAAGACCCCACCAGGCGGTCACTTAGTGACACCGCCCCCCACATCGCCAGCGTATTCGGACAGGGCCCCTCCAAGAGCGGGCCCTTTCCCCCCATTAGTACGCCGCCTGGCACACTGACCCTGCAACACAGGCAGTCAGCATGGCCGTAAGCACTCAAAAGGTTAACCAACGGAAGCAGGCAACAGGCTGTAGACCCGAGCCTGGAGCACTGCGGACGAGACAGGCGCCAAAGGGGTCAACTGAAACAGCACCCCGGCGGAAGGGGCGTATGCTGGCATTGTTGCGCACCATGACAAAGCCTCCATTAAAAAAAAAACACCCAGAGGGGTCGAGGCAGAGAAGGCTGACACGATTGGCAGACGTCATGAACGTGCAGGGGCACACTCAACCGGGTAACCCGGGAGTTGACTCTGCTCCAACCCACCAGGGAATCAACCACCCTCTTGGTACCACATACGGTGGTTGTTCCTACAACCCCTCAAGAAAAAACTCAACACACCTGCGGGTATACACCAGCTATACCGCAGTACACGTGTTTCAGTGTCCAAAAAGCGGTTATCCCAGGCCTACGGTTTCAACGAAACATTACTTCGGACCGGGCCCGGCTCCCCGGGAAGCACACAGGGATGCCAGAGGAGGTCCAGAAGACCACCCCAACAGCCCCCTCTTCGCCATGCGTAAGAGAGAAGCGAAGAAAGGAGAACCAGCCCCTTATAATAGTGCCAGGTACCCAACAAGGGTCTCCATAACGCCTAACCCTGTGACACCCGGGCCGACCCGGCATTTTTCCCCATGAAAAAAGCACAAGTCCCTCAGGGTACCAGAACAGCAGATCTGCATCCCCGGCGGACAACGGGTTAACTGACCTGGACCAGCGCGACCAGAACCAGTCCCATGCCCTAACCACGCCAACATGCCCACTCCAGGAGAGGGGGCAGGTATGCGTGTCTATCTAAAACATGAAAAGAGGGCGCCACCCAGACGGTTCCATTTATACCGCGCTCAGTGGCCCACCCCAAGGGCGTGAGACCCCTCTACCTATGTTCTGATCTATTCCGTTAACATCCCCCAGATATGAACGGGAATCCGTCGAGACCCAGTAACAGGCTCTCGGAAGAGGAAAAAATCCCCCATCCCAGTTGTCTTATAAAACGCTGTTTTAATAACGAACAACCAAGGCGTACTAGCCTCTTGCATGATTCTGAACAGAAACACCCCGAGCCAGCACTATGTATGCGTCGAGACCCAAACACATCAATGAATAGTCTAACCAGACACCAACATTGGTCCTTCAAGTCGCCTGGGAGAACGACAAGAAGTTTGTCGTGCTTCATATTCTCCACTCTTTTTATTATTAAAAAAGAAGAAACACCGACTGACATGAATCCCACGTGACGCAGCCGAGGGTAACATCTTTTTACATTTTTACATCCCGCCACCCCTACCACAGAGGAGAGACGGAACTCCTCAGAGAGACTTCCCACGTGAGCCATAGATTGAAAAGTCACGGTAACATTGAGTCATGTGACCAACCGACTCAAGTTACACGTATATCGAGCATAGTAGAACAGTAAGTTCCTACGCTCTGTCCCGACAACTTGACAACAACAGACCCTACATACGGGTCTAAACTCACGGAAGCCGTCGTCCAATAGAAACGTGCCTAGTGACGTTTGCTATGACTGGGGGAAACCCAAGACTCAACCGCCTGTGATAGGTGCGGAGTCTGGGAAACCCTTCCCCCCCCCCGTGCCAAGCTGCCTAACAGCTTGACCCTGAACGAATGAAAAGAGAGTCTAATAACCCCCTGACCAATCAGAAGAGGGAAGGAGGGGTTTATCCGGTACCCCCTCACAAGCCCAACCCTTGCATACGACAACAACAACAGCCACATGATACCTTCAGTAGCAATGCTAATGAATAGCGCAAGCTAATTCAATGCACGCTAGTCACAGACACATCTGTGAACAGGGTTTATAGCAAGACCAAGTTGTGTGTGTGTGAACCCGACACCCGTATCTATGTTGTAAGACACAGAAAAATCTGATAGAGAGAGCGGCTGAGCCGCGGTACGTTTTCATACGAGCATTACTGCAAACCAACACAATAGTGTTGCAGCTCAATATCACTGTTTAAGCAACAGAGCACACAACTAACCTCTACCTTTATGTGAAGATTCAGGTCGAGGCAGAAAAACCCTTTTTCAACCGAGTGTAGGCTGCAGGCCTTGCTTAAGCTCTAACATGAATGTAACGTCTAGCCCTCCTATCAAACCCATACTAGCGAAAGATTCACACATTGCATCCCCATCATATGTTTGGTGAATAAACACACAGTTTGTTAACAAAAAATACAGTCCCGCCTTAGAAGGGACTCTTTATTTTTCAACAAATCATAGTAGGGCCGGGAAGGGAACAGGGGGGGACCACAGAGGGAAAAAGTCATTATCTTTAGCGACGCCTGCCACGAGCCGCTCGGGATTTGCCACCCCGGGGAGCCCCGGAGGGACGGTAAACGATCGGCGGCTGGTCTCGATGATCCCTACCATCACCTCCGGGCGTAGATGGGCTGGCTGCAGTGGCGGAGGCGCCCTCTCTCCTCCTGGCCTTCTTCGCCAAAGGTCCAGCAGTGGCGGTGGTAGCAGCGGCGGCCACGGCGGAGGAACCTCGACGACGGCAACATCGGGCGGGGGGAAATGAGGCTGGAGCACGGAGCGCTCCTCCTGCATCTACCTGCAGGTTGAAGTCATCAGCTGCAGTGCCGACCCGAATAATCCAGCATCGGAGAGGGGTGCCGTCAGAAGTGGAGTCCTCTTCTTCTCCGGCACACGCGCCTGCTCCAGCCAAAGGTGGCGCTGGATTAGAGTGGCCAGGGCTCGCACTTTCCCAGCGGCTATAGCCTGCGGCTGAATCAGATGCAGGATGGCTCCTGCCGACTGGGCGAGCTGATCATGTTGTAAATCAGTCAGCTCCGTGCCGCCCGTCAGTATCCCGGACATGAATCTCGCCAGCTGCGCGATGTTGGAAGTAGCAGCTAGAGATTGTGTCCCGGAGATAAATGACTGGTCACTCCAAAACGCCAACCGCCTCGCCGATTTCCCTTGGGGAACCGGCTTCCGTAACGGCTCCCACACCACCTCAGGACAAAGGAGCGCAGCCATCGACGAGGAACCCCAAGGAGACATCTCACCCCCCTACAGTGTTACCTGGACAGGTGGGAGACATGTCTCCACCGGGCCTTCGAACAAGAACCCGTCCGCCTCTATCATGTAGTCCTCTGTTTCCATCGGCCATGTAGAGTCAGACGCATCCTCATCCGGCTCCAGCAACTCACCAAAACCAGGCCGTTCGCGTCTGCAAGCCACCATTTTGCGACGGGAGCGAGCTGACGCAAAAAGTTTGCGTCTCAAATCCCCCGCAACCAAAGGTGTCGGCCGCCCAACAGCGGACGACTCCCCGGAAGCAGAGGAACCAGAGCCAGAACCAGGCCATCCCACAGGAGACGGCGCTGGTGCACCAGCTCCTTGGAGAGGCAAACTACCCATCGGACGCCTACCGGGCGTGGCTGCCGACCACGAGAGAGGCCTCAACCCCGCTCCAAGACGTACAACGGAGGCGGAAATGGAGAACCGCTGGTGAAGGGTGGCGTTGCGAGTGCGGCCCTCCGAGGTAAACATTATGACTTAGCTTTTTTCTTTTGAAATATATGAGAGAAGAAAAAAGCAAGAAAAAATTTAAACACGTATCAACTTTCTTCAACTAAACAACCTCGTCAAGTGTGGGTATCTACCGAAGGCACTTCCTTGTGGTGAAAGTGAAGAAGGAGGCGAGTAGGTGACCACACACCTGCTTATGAAGGTAAGCGGATAGGGGTGTGGCCAGACGAATGTTGGTATGTAGAGGTACATTGTGGAATTATTTATTCAGTGCGCGTGCACGAAGTGAAGTCAGTGCAGACTGATGCTGAGCGGAGGCCAGAATGAAATAGAACTGCAGGTGAGGAGGCTCTTCGTCTCTGTATCGGTGACCCTCTGTCTCCTGTGTGCAGCTCAGGCAAAGAAAAGCAACCATTTACGACACAGACACAGGACGACTTTCTTTTTGTCCTTCATGGTGAAATCTTTATTGGTGTTCCTCTCCACAACCAGGCGCAGGGCCACACCGTGTCAAGTGCAATTCCATGTCCGAGTTCCCCCTTTGCAAGCATTTCACACTCAGGAAGTTTAACAGTACACAGTTATTTGTCATAAGTCATCTAGGAGGGGGTTATTATTATTACAGTATAGCCTGAGTTGGCATGCTGCTTGGTTAAAAGTCGTGGTACTCTGTGATTGACTGAGAGGGTCTCTAGGTGGTGTATATCCCCGCTGTTAGCAAACACTACTTCACAGGCTGCTGTGTGGATGGCTGTGTGTGTGTGTGTGTGTGTGTGTGTGTGTGTGTGTGTGTGTGTGTGTGTGTGTGTGTGTGTGTGTGTGTGTGTGTGTGTGTGTGTGTGTGTGTGTGTGTGTGTGTGTGTGTGTGTGTGTGTGTGTGTGTGTGTGTGAGTGTTTTTGAGATCCTGGTTACACACAAGGAAACTATAAAAAGAAGGAAGGGTCAATGCGTCACTGTGTAGCGCATGAACACACATCGGTGCCAAGTGTGGAAACGTTCAGTTCGGTTGACATTGAATTAAATGGGATTGTTATCTCCTCGTCATTTAAACAGGTTATAACCTTGGATGTTAGAATCATTGGCAGCTTGTTGCCTTGTTAACTAGCTAATGTTTAATATATTGGTTGATGTTATTTCCTCAGATAGCTTGTATATTTTTAATCTTAGTACAGGCTTCAATAGAACTGGCACCGAGCAGAGCATAGAACGCTGGTATTCTGACGTGATGACCCTTCCTTCTTTTATAGTGTCCTTGGTTACACAGCGAGTAGCAGAATCATGCAGCTGTTTGACGTTCAGAACCTCTAAATAGAAAGATGGCGTGTTGCCGTTTGTCAATGGTGCTGATGCTGATGCTTATGATGGTAGGAAATTAATAGATGACAAGGCCCCCCTTCCCAAATTTAACACACAAATAGTTTCAGCCTAGACCGCCTACTTTTATATAACCTCTGATTAATGGCCCAAATTAAATTGACATTATCAACTTCAGAGGCCAGAATGTGGGACCTATAAACACATTTACTATCCAATAGTACTGTGAGGCTGAACAACAGGACCCATTGACTATGTACATTTTTTTTAAATAGCTAAAAGCTAAAAGTGATGTTGTAATTTTGCAACCGAGGGTCTTACAGGAGGTGGATTAAGAGCCACAATTGAGAAAGTTGTGTTTTCTTGGAACTGCTATAGAGTCAGCTTCATGTCTATTGGCTGCAATTCAATGTGGCCAAAAGGAAAATAATGAAAATGAAAACATAAAATGTCCTTTGATAAAAATAATTATTAAAAAAAAAATAAAAAAGGGGGGAAAATACATATTTGGCTGCTTTTTGGGTAGATATATTGACGGACATTGGTTGCACTGTTGGATTGAATTGCAGCGGGGAGAGGTGCAGTCGACTGGAGTGCATTAAAAAAAATCCACAAGGTGTTCATTTTGTTGACGAATTGACGAGACCGCAAACAGAAATTGAACGGCATTATTATCCCAAACGGTTGAAAACCACAGCAATTATCCCTTACAAGGAAATAGCCTCTTGAATGCCACAAGTTGCGATGCTGAAAGAACGTGTGAGCCCCCCCATGACCCTGCCCCACCCCCCACCTCCTTCCATGGAAGACTTTGGATCTCAAAACGGCCAATATTGTTTATAAGATCTCATGTCATTTGAACCCATCCACCGCAACAACGGCTGACATTTTTTACAATCAACGATGTCGCAAAGCACACTTCCTTCTCCTCCTTCACGGATGATGAACCAGCCACATATAGTCTTGAAAATGAATAATTATTTCCCCAAAACCGTACATTCTCTGTAATTTTAAACCCGGGACACTGTTCTCCCCGACGCGGCGGGGAAACCGAGAAGGACTCCACGTGGCAGCGGGGGCGGCAGCAGCGGCATGCGTCTTCTGTATAAGCTTTGCATAATTCAGGTGTGAGTGCCACGGCTGCAAAACACTATAGACATGTTTTCTCTTGAGCCTGTTCACACAGTTAAACCCCCCGTCGAGCGTTTTTGTGGCACGATGGCAGCGGCTTTGGGAAGCGTTTGATATCATCTTGGTGGTGAGAGACACATTGCGTGTCAAATCTTTTGGCTACCCGCCCCCCTCCCTTACAGAATAAACCATGCTTTTTCTTGGGAATCTCTTAATAGATGTCTTTTCTCTTATATGAGGCGTGGGTTGGGGGGAGGGGGGGATGGGGTTATAGGTCACTAGGAGTAGTAGGAGGTTATAGGCTGAGGAAAAGAGGGCTTCATAACAAACATAATCGACTAGTGTTAGACGTAACTGAGGTGAATAATTTTTAGAAAGGGCACAGTAGGGGGGGGGGGGGGGGGGGGGGGGAGGCTTCCACCCACTGAACTGGTCAGCGGACATGATCTCAGTCATCATTTGAACTGGTCAGCAGACATGATCTCAGTCATTTCTGTTTGAATGTATGGTTTGTTTATATCCTGTGTATTACAGAGGAGAGCACGTCATTCTCCTTTGTAATCCCACCCACCTCTAACTCTTTAGTTTTTTCTCTCTCTCGTCGTTCTCGTTCGACATTTCCCACTTACTTCTCTCACGCTAGCAATGTCTTTGTTTAATGCATGCACGCGCACACACACACACACGCAGCCCTAAACACGCACACACACACACAGTCTTGCTCAATAGGTCCATCATTCCTCTCATATTCTCTCTAAATCCGCACAGTCTGTCTTCAGAGGGCGGAGCTAGAAGGCAACATGGTGGAAGGTCCTGCAGTGTGGAACCAGGAAGTGGACGACTAGGCCAAGTGATTTTCAGGTCAGAAACAGTCATGTCAGCCCAGTGATTAGTTTTGCTTCCATAAAAGTCGACTCAATCTTCACACGTCGTCCGCCTCAAACACCGGAGAGTCTGTCCCTTCTCCGTCTCCCAAGTCTTCTCCCGCTCTCCTCCTTCCTTCCCCCTCTCCTCCTCCCCCTGATCCTCCTCCTCCTCCTCCTCCTCCTCCTCCTGTTCTTACTCCTTCTACTTCCGAGGCACACAGGTAGTCGTAGGACTGGGACTGGGAGTGGCGGCCCGGCGACTCCTCGGTCGACAGGCTGTGGCTGGAGAGGACGCTGCTGAGGCTGGGCTGGCGGGCGCCTCGGGGGTGGGTCTCGATCTCCACACGCACCTCCATGTTGTTGGTTCCCTCCCTGTCGGTGACGACAGACAATTATATTAAGCGGCATAGTGATTTAACCCTTTCACTGCCACACTACTAACAGGTTAATAACCCTTTCACTGCGATAATACATAAGGTTAACCATATCACCGTCACACGACAAATTAACCTGTAGTGTGGTAGTGAAAGGGTTAAAAAGGTTTTGCAAGATTCCAAGTTATTTATAGAAGCAACCTTCTAGCCTCAACTTCAGATCGAGCACAACCAATAACCCCTCACAAAAGATCACGGTGTTTCAAAATAAGTATCATGGTATTTCATCATTGTACAATGGTATTATTAAGTACAAAAGGGGTGCCATGGTGATAATTAACCTTTAGCATGGCAGCACCATGGTCCATAATTTATACAATGGCTGGTAGTACAATGGTAAAACTTAAATAACCATCATACTACCATGACCATTTTTGTAAGTACATTTTGTGTTTTGTGTGTTGTTGTTGTTGTTGTTGTTGTTGTTGTTGTTGTTGTTGTTGTTGTTGTTGTTTTCTTTCAGGGAGAAACCCATATTTACTGATGTACAATATATCTTCTCCCAGACCATTAACACATTGGACGCCAGACCCGAGTATAGTCGGGTTAACTCGCCGACGCTTGAGCGCCAATCACGACTATAGTCGGGTTTTAACCGTTATTTCTTTTATTAACGATATCCATTAATTTTCATCCATCCAACCTGATGTTATCGTTGGGAATGGGTCTTAGCTCGCAAAAGGGCGAATACTGCCGCCTATCGTCTCCCGGATGGTATTGCACATCATTGGATTGGATTGGCTGGGGATGTGCATCAAAAATGTCCGGTCCAGGTTTTCCTTCTCTGGCATGCAGTATCGTTATACCACATTGACTGGGGACACTCAATGGTTTTGGATATATAACGTTGGATCAATAAACCCGATCAATATTTGGAATGGCGATCAGGAATTGGATGAATCTTTTTGCAGGACATCAGATGTGAGGTAAGGACTCTATGTTACCAGTCTTGGGTTAATCAGATGTTTTTTTCACAGCGATCACAACGTGTCTGTGTGTGTGTGTGTGTGTGCGTGCCGTGCCGTAGGTGCTGACTTAGGCACGGATAAGCGATTTTTCAGCCCGCTTCTGTATCGTGCATAAGGACACATATACTATCGATAATCTAGCGTTTATTTGAAAACTATTCATAAATCAGCTGAAAAACGTGTTTTGTGTATTCCACTAAAGGGCTATTATCGCGTCTTTCTCTGGAATGACTAGAAATCACCAAAACTATACTCGTATTCAAAACGGTATAAAATGGAAATGTACCGATGAAAAAACAATCCGTTTTGTACATGTTGACTGCAAGCAACTCATTGATAAGCGACGTGTGTATTAGACCCATAGCCATAATTTAAGATATATTTTAAGCACTCGCAAATATCCCCGTCCTCCCATTGATTAAAGCGGTGGCCATCTAGGCCTAATTTCCCGGAAGGGGCGTGGCGCTCAATGTGTTAACATGTTTTTAAAGGCGCACTGTACAGTTTTGGGGGGGGGGTTTACATTTGCAGAGCCTTAGTTCACAAAACATATTGTATATAGAGAAATATTCTGTCTAATGTCGTCATGAATAAATAAATAAACATGTTGAGGTGCTGTGAACTAAAGATAAGCCTAGAAGATAAATACATATGTTTGTAAACAGAAATGTGGGGCCTGCCACTCTAAACAACAACAACAACAACAACAACAACAACAACAACAACAACAACAACAACAACAACAACAACAACAACAGTGAAATAGGTTTAAGAAATAATGTTTTCAGGTCGCTTTCTAGCTTCAGACAGAGTTCCAGGGACCCAGTTTCCCCTCTGAGGACAGTTTGTTTATTCAGTTGTGAAAATAATACAATACCCTTTTTTGTTCCACTTCTCTGAGTTTCGAATGACTACATCCAGACTACACAGTGCACACCTGTACTTTTGTACTTGAAGAAGCTTACTGTATGCAAATAATGGCCTGTTGAGAGCCACAACCATTTTCTCCAATGAATTTAGTTTAAAAAAAAGAAAAGAAAAAAAGAAACAACTGAAAATGCAATAGTAAACCTAAATTTAAACATAAGTGCAAACACAAACCTATACGTTTAGAGAGAAAGAGATAGATAGATAGATAGATAGATAGAGGGCGGGGGAAGAGAAAGAATGAGAGAGAGAGAGAGAGCAACAAAGATGGCCGGCTGGTGAGGAGGAGGAGCCTCACCTCAAGTGGAGAGCTTGCGTATCGTTAAGCTTTCCATCAGGAATGATGACAACCACGTCGCAGTCTGATTGGCTGTCCTGCTGCGTGAGATGGGGGCGTTTTGTGGCTTCGTCCAATTGGGCACAGCCACCGGACCTGTCACCTAGCTCCGGAGGGGTGGTGCTTGTACTCGGGAGCTCGCCCACTTCCTGTTCGCTGACCCTGACTTCCTGGACACTGGTGTTGCTGACCGCTGGGTTGCTCTGGCCCGGCCAGTGATCACTGACCACATGAGAGAACAGGAGATCTTCAAGAGAGGTGAGAGGTCATCAGATCAGGCCGTGTCTGGGACGTGTGTATCGCTTCCGCAACGGAATTCAGTTTCCTGGTTCCTCTGATTGGCCCCCACGTGACCCGCCCCCCTATCCACCGTTCTGCCGCTGCCGCGCGCGGCAGAGAGCGGCCGCGGACTCGCTCGCTTCCTCAATTTATACGCATGGAAGTATTGACTGAATGAATGAGAACTTTATTTAACAGATTGCAGAATGGGTACAATACAGTACGGCTCAATACACACAATTGTTAAGGGGATGCAGACCTGAGAAAGACGTTTGTCTTGTTTACATCAGGGTCCCCCATTTTCAATTCATATAGAACGACTACGCCGTAACAAATCATTAAAAAAATATACCGTTAACTGGAATATGTTGTGCCTTTACACATATGTTGGATTATGTAATTGGTTTGTCATGACAAACAAATAAAAAAATCGCGATTTACCCACTGTGTGTTGATGTTGTAGCCACCTCCTCCGCGGCAGGCGTACTAAGCTCCCCCTTAAGCTCCAGGAGAGAGGGGAGAGGCTGAAAACCCGCAGTTCTTGCCCGCCTGATGGGAGCCGAATCCCCGCATCCGATTTGTCTGATGAATACCCCCAAACATGGAGGTCCCGAATGCATGGAAGTATTGATTGCGCCGTAACAAATCATTAAAAAAAGATACCGTTAACTGGAATATGTTGTGCCTTTACACATATGTTGGATTATGTAATTGGTTAACTGGAATATGTTGTGCCTTTACACATATGTTGGATTATGTAATTGGTTTGTCATGACAAACAAATAAAATATCGCGTCGTTCTATATGAATTGAAAATGGGGGACCCTGATGTAAACAAGACAAACGTCTTTCTCAGGTCTGCATCCCCTTAACAATTGTGTGTATTGAGCCGTACTGTATTGTACCCATTCTGCAATCTGTTAAATAAAGTTTTCATTCATTCATTCATTCAGTCAATACTTCCATGCGTATAAATTGAGGAAGCGAGGAGTCCGCGGCCGCGCTCTGCCGCACGCGACAGCGGCAGAGCGGTGGATAGGGGGCGGGTCACGTGGGGGTCGCGGCCAATCAGAGGAACCAGGAAACCGAATTCCGTTGCGGAAGCGATACACGCGTCTGGGACAAACACTCACACTATAGTGTACACTATATATTACTATACCACAATATACTATACTAGACCACAATATACTATACTATATCATACTATACTATACTATATTATACTATACTATATTATACTATACTATATTATACTATACTATACTATATTATACTATACTATACACTATACATTACTATACTAACTATACTAGACCACAATATACTATACTATATCATACTATACTATACTATATTATACTATACTATACTATATTATACTATACTATACTATATATATATATTTTTTTTGTTTTTTTAAACAAACATATAAACAAACATGACAACACACGATAAGATATACAAGCATTATGCAGTACATCCACAGCTAAAGAGATTGGTTTTATCGGGTATCACAGTGGCTAAAAAGCTGATAGCATCACAATGGTTCCAACCGGAAAAAATTTGCCCAAAGGTCTGGATTATTACATATCTCGATGTGATTTATCAAGAAATATCTACAGCAAGAATTTTGGGTCTCAATGAATCCAAAATGACAATGTGGTTAGAAGTGGTGGAGAAAATAAAAGATAGCATATAATGGTAGTGTATGGTTAGGAGCGAGGGATAATGGATGGATTATCCAATGGGGGGTCCGGGAGGGGGGGGTACGAGCTAGAGCATATGTGTGTAGGGTATTAGATAGCAGGTATTGGGGGTATATCCTGTATAAGACATTTAACTATATGGTGATTTCATTGGATGTGCACTGTTAACACTTTAATCGCCTGGAACGCCGTAACTCGTCTTTGCTCGCCATGCTCATTCTGCCGAAGACGCCGTAACTCGTCTTTGATATCAATATTTCAAAAATCTGTGATCAAAATCATATTTCTCCTCCGGAGACATGAGATGTACTGGTGAGCTCCACTCAACTGTCTAACGGTTCAAGAGCGCCATCTGGTGGCCGATCGGCAGATCGGCCAACAGGAAGTGACGCGCCAAACAGGAAGTGCTCATCCATATTTCGTCCGGGCACTCGCGATCGTTAGCTGGACTCCATCTCAACACACTGGATAATCAATCGCTCGCCCTAACTCAATAAACAACGTTATTTGGACGTATATAGTATTATACAACCTGGAAATGGTTCATCTATATCAACATCCCATAATCGAAAACTGTCTACTCCAAGCTGATCGTCCAACGGCGCGAGGAAGATACGGTAAGATCCAGCGTTATTTTCTAACATGTTCCATATAAACTGCTCTGATGACCATATGACCCACACTAGACGAATGATATAACGTTGGCCACGGAATTATAAACGACCCCCCGCCCATCCGGTCAATATCAGATGATACGTAGTAACTTCTAGAAGTACCTCCAGTTGAAATTTTTCATCTGGCACCGATCGCTACCAAACTGTATTTGATCATCAATATAATGCATTTGGGGCTATAAATCAAGTTCTGGAGAAAGCTGCAGAAAACGATAAAAACATACTTATACTTTAGACCATATTTTAGTATGAATATGTGAATGAAAAAGTATAACGTTGCTACACCCTGAACAATGGATATAGGACATTGAATGGGCCATAATAATGTCAATTTAGCAATAGAATTTAAAATGTTATAGCCCTGCAAAGAGGGGAACTTCTCCATAGACAAATAGAGCTGGCTAGGGATGGTAAATTATGAATTTAACCATGGCGATCAAAGTGTTAATAATGCTTGTACTATATTATTTATTTAACCTTTATTTTACCAGGTAGTCACTTGAGATCAAAGATCTCTTTTTCGAGCAAGACCTGGCTATACTATACTATACACCAGGGGTGGGCAATTATTTTTCCCGGGGGGCCGAATGAGCAACTGAAAATATGTTGGAGGGCCGGGCCAAAATTCCAAACTCAATTATGCATAATATACATTTTATTTCTATATAAAAAGCAGTAAATGGCATTGTTTTGACCCCTGGTAAGAGTGTATGTTATTATTTGGCAATTAAAAGGTGAGGTTAGCTTTCAAAAATATCATTTATTCAAATTGAATTTATTTCCAAAATGATAAACAAAATGTGAAACATTAATAACAAGGGGCATGTATGAAAAAGTGCTATACAAATAAAGTTATTATTTTGATTTTCATATACTATTGAAACAAGGATTTTCTTAGCTTTCTAAAGACATCACATCATCTTATAGCCAAAATAAATGTCACTGAACTGTGTAAAGAAAAGTGTCCCAGTAGCCTTTTTTTACTTTACATGCTTATATTAAACATTTAATGTTTTCAGAACTGTGCAAAAAAAAAAAAAAAAAAAGATCAAGTGTCCCATTTCACTTGTTATATTTCCACATTTTTGTGTTCTTCAGCTCTATCTTTTTTTTTCATTCAGTGTGATAAATCCAGTCTCTGTTGAGCTTTAACAAGTCCATCAAAGTCAGGTTGCTTGTCTGAGGTGGAGATGCGAAGCACAGCTGCCAGATGTTCATCAGTGAGAGAGGATCTGTACCTGGACTTGGTAAACGTCATGACTGAGAATGTCTGTTCACATATAGGTGGATCCAAAGAGAACCAACATCTTCTGAGCATGTCTCCTCATGTTTGGAAAGTTCTCCTCCTTGAGAGCAGAGTAGAACTCTAGCAGTGATGCTGACTTAAAGTGCTCTTTCAGTAGTGAATCAGACTGCAGGTCAACAATGAGTTCAAGCTGAACATCAGTGGGTGCACTATCAACACTGCAGGTAAAGGGAGAGGAAACCAGCTGCATTTCATCCTCAACCTTTTTGAAATCTTGAAAACGCCTTGAAAATTCATCATGCAGTGCTCCCAACATGGATGAGTACCTGTGCCGGTGATCATCTGATGGTTTGACTTCTTTCAAGGTTTTCATGTGTTTGAGATTGTTGCTGCCTAGTTGCCTTGAAATTAATTGCAACTTTGTCATGAAGGCTTTCACATGGCTATGCATTTTATGAGCAAAAAATGCCCTTGCCCTGCAGTTGTGTGTTCAGTAGGGATGGGTACCGTTCACATTTGAACCGATACGGTACCGGTACCGGTACCTGTGAATCAATACCGGTACCCAACGGTACCTTTTTTCTGTACTTTAGTCTCTAAAAATGTTATCTACCTACCCCAGGGCTGTACGTTAACTTTTTTTTGCACATAGCACTGGTGCTACAGAGCCAGAGGTTGATAGTTTTGTAGCACAGGCCAAAATCTTGTAGCACGAGTATAAAACGTCTCTAAAATCTCTAAAAACAACCACAAGTAGTACAGTTCATTACTTAAATAGGTATGTGACTGGCAAGGGACATGAATCTTGCATACAGGGCACACAAAATCCAAACTTTAACAGAAATGCTTTCAGACAAATTCTCTCTTTATTTGCCCATAATGTAAAACAAAAAAAACAAAGAGAGAGAGAGAGAGAGAGGAGAGAGAGAGAGAGAGAGAGAGAAGAGAGAGAGGAGAGAGAGAGAGAGAGAGAGAGAGAGAGAGAGAGAGAGAGAGAGAGAGAGAGAGAGAGAGAGAGAGAGAGAGAGAGAGAGAGAGAGAGAGAGAGAGAGAGAGAGAGAGGAGAGAGAGAGAGAGAGAGAGAGAGAGAGAGAGAGAGAGAGAGAGAGAGAGAGAGAGAGAGAGAGAGAGAGAGAGAGAGAGAGAGAGAGAGAGAGAAGGAGAGAGGAGAGAGAGAGAGAGAGAGAGAGAGAGAGAGAGAGAGAGAGAGAGAGAGAGAGAGAGAGAGAGAGAGAGAGAGAGAGAGAGAGAGAGAGAGAGAGAGAGAGAGAGAGAGAGGAGAAGAGAGAGAGAGAGAGAGAGAGAGAGAGAGAGAGAGAGAGAGAGAGAGAGAGAGAGAGAGAGAGAGAGAGAGAGAGAGAGAGAGAGAGAGAGAGAGAATTAATCGGCATGCATGTATGCGATTCGAGGCGCAACGTGAGCCGCGCCAGGGGACCAATCCAAGTGCTCCTGTCCGTCTTCGTCAAGGACGCCACAGCGTTAGCGATCTTGTTGTTGTGCATGTTTTTCCATTGGGTTTATCTTATCGGGGGGGGAAACCCTTGCGAGCACGGGGGAGAACATGCAAACTCCACACAGAAAGGCCTGGAGATACCCCACCTGGTAACTGGCATCATGGAAACCTGGTCATACCATATAACCGATATGAAGCAGTCTGAGACCAGGCAGCGCTGGTGTGGACTCAGATTACAGGGAAAGCTAGAAAACAACCTAGAAACACCTAGAAACCAACATAACAAATAGATATAATGCATACAAACACCTGTACATATTTGTGGAACCAAATAAATAAATGTATTATTATTATTATAATTATTCATGTGTGTGTGCGTGTGTGTGTGTGTGTGTGCACTGCACACGTGTCACAGTTCCAGCATCATGTCTGCTGGCCACTTTTTCAGATCCACACACACACTATTGCATTAATCAGAAGTACAAGGAACTCTGCATGAATGAAAAGTGCTTTATAAATAAAATGAATTATTATTATTATTACCTTATTTGCATATTGTCTCGTTATTAGATAGATAGATAGATAGATAGATAGATAGATAGATAATTAATACTTTATTGATCCCGGAGGGGAATTTAAGTAGCTATACGATGGAGTTCTTTTTACAGAGTAAAATTAGCGGCTTAAATTTAGTGAACAGCATTTCTTCCTTGGCGATGCAATATGCCACATTCATCTTAAACTTTACCTCACGGAGATCAGCATCATCCGCTCTGGTCGTCTGTTTACTCAGCGAGTGCAAGAGGGTGCCGGCCCGCTCAGGGGTTTGTTTAGCGTTGAAGGCATCCCGGGCAAGAATGTGTCGATGGGACGTATTGTGTTTATTAATGTTATCCCTTTTTAGGATATTGTTACCCGCGACATAGGGATTCTCTGGTCGGATCTTTTCCGGAGTCTCCCGGCACCAGTGTAATAGCTGCGCTTCCTCATTAAAAAATATCCACGGAAAATCATTTTTCCACTCTGCGTTATATCTGTACATCTTGTTAATCTTCTCCTTTTGTCTCGTTTCTATTAACGGTGGTCCCTCTCGGGTGCTCGTTTGGGGTTTTGATCTTGTACTTCTTTTGTTGGATTTAATACCTTAAAAAAGCGCTTCATCTTGTCGAAGTCACCCAGTCACTGTACATTGGCTCGCAACTTGCGGGGATATTGTTCGCTAGGGATTATGGGATTTGGTGTTTGATTATGGACTCTACGCGAGACGGGACATTGTTTTTAATCGCACGAGACTACAAGTACCAAGTGGATAGCGTGGCGCCGTGGTCCATTCAATTTACCGTCACACTTTCTTTTTTTTTGCTTGCGCCACGGGCCATCGCACCAGTGCTACTGAAGTCAATTCATTCATCGCACAGACTGACGTCAGTGTTGCACGTGCAACATATATCTCGCACTGTACAGCCCTGACCTACCTCAGTTGTGAAAAAAGAAATCCAAACTTCAAATAACCACACTTTCGACTGTTTTCGGCTTGCCCCGACTGCTTTGTTGTTGAATCAAGTCAAATCCTAGGTAAGCGTATATTGTGCGTGTGAACGTTGACATGAAAAAAAGTAAAAAAATAAAATAAAAATGTATATTATATAAAAAAAAATAAAAAATTATTATCATGTAATCTTTCGCGGTCAGAATCAGAATGGTCAGAATCATCCCGCGGGCCGTACAATGCCCAGGTCTGCTATACACTATACATTACTATACTAACTATACTAGACCACAATATACTATACTATATCATACTATACTATACTATACTATATTATACTATACTATACACTATACATTACTATACTAACTATACTAGACCACAATATACTATACTATATCATACTATACTATACTATATTATACTATACTATACACTATACATTACTATACTAACTATACTATACCACAATATACTATACTATATCATACTATACTATACACTATACATTACTATACTAACTATACTAGACCACAATATACTAACTATGTCATACTATACTATATTATGCTATACTATATTATACTATACTATATTACTATATTATACTATACACTATACATTACTATACTATACTAGACCACAATATACTATACTATATCATACTATACTATATTATACTATATTACTATTGTAACTGAGGGGTACAATTCCCTGACTGTATTACTAGATATGATACTTACTACCACTACCTTTGTACTTAATATTCGGCCACCCAGTACACGGCATAAATATATTATCATGAACACTCTCACGTAGATGAAACGGATCCAACACAAATGTACGAATTAGAAACAGGTCTTTATTTCCTACACAGCGATGGTGTGTAGAATAAGCACTTAATCACTTAATTACATTTATGAATTGAAATAGTATGCACTTTTATGGCAAGGAGTATTCGTCGGTATATCAATAGAGAATGTCCAATCTCTGAAGGCGCAGGTGGTAAATATACGACCTGGAATAGTTAAGGAATAACAGCAATGATACTTTAATGATTATAGGCTGGATACACTAGAGGGGGTTAATCCGGTCGCTTGTAAGCCGACAGGAGTAGGAGGGGGGGGGGGGGGTAGAATCCAGCTGCCTCGTCCGGCCAAGGGTATCCCAGGTGAACCCACTGTAGTGCCGTTCAATGCGCCGGCGATCCTTGGACCACAGATGAAAGCAGGTGGACTCTTTGTGGGCCGGCTCTCTCCGGTCCACGGGGGAGAGACGTGAAGAGACCTCGTCTTGCAGAGCGTCTCCTCACCTTGCGTCCTCTCCAGGGGGGGGGGTTCCAACACACGGCAGTGTCGGGGGTCTTTATCCATGGAATAATCAAAGTATCCAAAGCATAATCCGTGCCTGGGAAGGCGGGCTGTCGTCGGTAGAATAATCCGGTATACAGGTCCACTCGCTCGTCGGCTCTGGGGCTCCTCGGGTGCAGCTTCACATAGGGTCAACCACCCTGGGTAAGCAGCCAGTTCTCTGCCCGAAACGATGGGGTACTGACTACGGTAGTATTCTCACCGCACGAAGCACTATATATTAACAGACTATTATTAGCTTAATAGACTACGTCCAACTCGACGATATAGTGCCAAATATGACTATTCAAATATTAATATACACGATGTCTCAATACCGATGGTAGGCGAACTTGGCCTTACTCCCACACGTGGCGTCGCGGGGAGGCTTTACGTCTGTGACTCTATTGGAGGGTAAGAAACTGGACTGAAAAGAAAGTCCTACTTTAGTAGCGCAGTATATATACGCACTATGAACAAATAGTCCCATTAGTGGTGCGGTAGCCAAATTCCTACGCGGAACTAGGACTTGTTCGTACATGTCGAGCGGTACGTTTGAACTGGGTCTGAGGGGTATGGCAGCCTGGCACCAAGGTCTCGACCAATAGTAGAATGGAGACTATTATGGGATGTTCAGTAGGCTAGAATGGATATTCAATGCATATTGTACAAGGAATATACAAGGGATATCAGGGAATATTAGAGAATATACAAATACAATTAAATATATATATATAAATAAATATATATATTCGGTTTAATCTGGCCCTTCACAACAACTATGTTATACTACACACTATACACTATATCATACTATACTATATTACTATGTTATACTACACACTATACACTATATCATACTATACTATATTATACTATACTATATTATACTATACTATATTACTATATTATACTATACACTATACACTATATCATACTATGCTATACTATACTATATTATACTATACTATATTACTATGTTATACTACACACTATACACTATATCATACTATACTATACTATATTACTATATTATACTACACACTATACACTATATCATACTATACTATACTATATTACTATATTATACTACACACTATACACTATCATACTATACTATACTATATTACTATATTATACTACACACTATACACAGTGGTTCCCAAAGTCGGGGTCGCGACCCAAAGGTGGGCCGCGAGCAGCCACGGGTGGGCCGCGAGATGATTTAAAAAAAATTAAAAATAAATAAAAAAAATTAAAAAAAAATATTTTCTTTATTTTTTTTTTTTTTATTATTCTTTTTTTGTCAGGCCACTGAACTTAGAAGCAGGCCAGGACAGTGTTTCTAGTTGTATTCTAAAATTCTATTCTATTGTATTCTAAAATGTGACTATATGGTTTTATATTAACTTAATAAATAAACAAAAACGAAAAAATCTACTTATTTCAACGAACATTTCAAACTAAATAACAGATTATGCACATAAAACGCTGAAAACAACCGAAGCAACAATAGTATTTTAATGAGGCTATTATTATTATCATTATTATTTTGCAACAAGTTAGCCCTCTCATAAATAGCACATATAAATGAATAACTAACTTGAACTAACTTAATAGGATTGAAGTGATATTTGGCTTAAAAAATCGGTCGCCTGGCAAAAAAAGAAAAAAAAAAGCCTGACATTGGGCCGCGGCTCTCTGACGCCTTATTTTCTGGGCCCTGGCCTGAAAAGTTTGGGAACCCCTGCACTATATCATACTATACTATACTATATTACTATATTATACTACACACTATACACTATATCATACTATATGACTATACTATAGATACACAATAATATATTATTTGGAATTATACTATACATATAATATACTATATTATACACACTGTACTATAGTATAGTATATTCTCATTTTGCTTGTATTTCAGTCCATGAGCATCAGTATGCAGATCATCTTATCATATAGAAATGAATAATTTATTATATTTATTTATTTATTATAATTAATAAAGCACATCTCTGGTGTCACAACTACATTACAGTCACAGTGATCTTTGTCTTTAGATAGGTACTGGATATGAAGAGGTGAAGAGAGTGAAGGCTCTCAGATAGTCTAGAAGTGCAGGACTCTATGCGGACGGGCAGTCCCAGACAGGCAGTCCCAGCTCTCTGATCCACCATCTCTGTTGAGCCTCACTCATTGCCAAGCCTTTCATATGTAGGTGCGCAGACCAGGGTCAGGTACCGTTCACATTTGAACCGATACCGGTACCGGTACCTGTGAATCGATACCGGTACCCAATGGTAAATTTTTTCAGTACCTTTTAGTCTCTACAAATGTAATCTACCTACCTCAGTTGTAAAAAATTTGTCCAAAACTTCAAATAATTTATTATCATTATTTATTTAGAACAATTTGTTAATATATAATATATAATATTGCAGTGAGCGTTGTCTGCATCTAGCTTTGTAAAGTGTAACCACGCTTTACACACTTGCCATCGCCCCGACTGCTTTGTTGTTGTTGAATCAAGTCAAATCCTAGGTAAGTGTGTCTTGTGCTTTGTGAACGTTGACGTGAACGGACTACAATGTATCGACGTAAATCATCGACGTAAATTATGACAGTTAGGGTAGACCATCGCCTGCACCTTGTGTATACTGTTTACTTTTACTCATAGTACATAATTCATATAGAACTTTCTTTTATTGCCTATATTTATTGTAACATGATTATAACCGATAGGGCATTACAGACCCTCATCTGCACCTTTGGTATACACTGTTTATTTTTCTCCTATTTTTACATTCATATATATAATTATATTGTTTACACTGTTTATTTTTCTCATATTTTTATAATCAGATTGAATGGAATTACCTATATTTATTGTCTTTCTTCTATTACCCTGCCCATACCTGTGTACCTCCCTTCCCCCATGCAGGTGTGATGCCTGAATGTCCCCATGGGGATCTTATGTTCAGTGGGGCAGCTCCCACCCTCTGGAACTCCCTCCCCAAAAAACTCCTCAAAACCCACCCTCTTCAACTTGGCCTTTAACCCCTAATTTTCCACTTTGAATGTTGTGTCTGTCCACCATGTTTGTTATTTTTGTTTGTTTTTCCACCTATGCAAAGCGACCTTGGGTCTTATGAAAGGCGCTATATAAAAAAAGTTATTTGTATAATGTGATCTTCTCTCTGTAGTAAAGCGAGTGCTTACAGCTGGCCAGGTCCTCCAGCTGGATCATGTGTGTCTCAGGAGGCTGGCTCTGAGGCCGACACCAGCCGCTCCTGCAGAGGGACATGGGCACCACCCCGTAGACGTAGGTCAGCATGAGGGGCACGCCCACTCCTGCAGGGAGACACACCCACGCACGCACGCACGCACACACACACACACACACACACACACACACACACACACACACACACACACACACACACACACACACACACACACACACACACACACACACACACACACACACACACACACACACAGTGTTTAGAAGACAGTCTATGCTGGTGTGCGCTGGAATAAATTAAAGTTGCACCAGGTAGTTTTCAGAAGAAAGAAACACCTCTATACAATAACTAGTTATAAATGCTTGAATTTTGTTTATAATCTCGACACAAAATCCAATCTATCTATCTATCTGTCTGTCTGTCCATCTAATCATAAGGGAATGACGAGAGAGAGAGAGAGAGAGAGAGAGAGAGAGAGAGAGAGAGAGAACAAAAGAGAGGTCGGAGCTACCCTCGATCGTCCGCGAGAACAGAGAGGGCCTTTCAGACTGAAAAGCGATGGTGGAGGAGGAGGGTAATGGAGTGATGGATGAAAAGATAGAAAGAGAGAGAGAGAGAGCGAGAGAGAGAGAGAGAGAGAGAGAGAGATCTATGGGGCAGGAGGTGAAGTTAAGCCAGGTCCCGTCAGCACATGGCGTGGTGATGGTTATGACAGCACAGAGGCGGCAGACGGCACTGAAGTCTACTTCTCTGCCAGTGCCAGACGTGCCACCTAATGCAGGTATTAGTCATCCCAATGGGCAATTCTGCACGCAGCGCATGTGGGTGGGTGCGTGGGTGCGTGTATGTGTGCTGGTGCGTGCAAGTATATGTGTGTGTGTGTGTGTGTGTGTGTGTGTGTGCGTGTGTGTATGTGTGACGGGGGGGTGTTCTGACCTGAAGACTTGAGTGTGAGTTGATATGCCTACACACATGTGAGTTTGTGTGCGCCAGTGTGGTTACGTAAGAATGCAGGTTTAAAATATCTGTGAGTGTATTTATTTATAAGTAAAGAATAGAATATCTTCCCAAGTATTTCAACACTGGCAGTTGTTTGACATTGTGGCTGTATTTTGTGTATATAATCACGCTTGTTTGAACCCCTCAATCCAAGATAGTTATGACCATATCTATGCATATTCACGTACATTATTGAAGAGCTTGATTTGTAAATACGAATATAGATGTTTTACTCCAATGTTGACAAACCTTACCAATGTAAACAAACATTTTACAGCCCAAAATAATAATACAATAAAATACTGCAAAACACACTTCATGTTGTCTACTATTAGTCCTTGTATCAAGAGCTCAGCCAGTCAACTACTCTTATTTCTGGTGGTGGGACTACCCATTTATTTACATTTTGGATTACTGATGGTCCTTTAAGGGAAGTTAGTGAGCTTTAAGTTGTGGGTATTTTTGTCAGATGGACATATTGCGTTTTAATATCAGGATCCTATATTTCTATATTCCTTGGGACAATACTTTACAATCCATATACCTGTACAGAAACAGATCCAATTTTCCTCTATTTAGTAGAAAAAGAATTGTGGAATCAGTCTTCTTATCAGTTTTGGACTATGGTGATGTAATTTATAGGCATGCTGCGGCATCAACTCTTAAACCTCTGGATTCTGCATATCACTCAGCTCTCAGATTTATAACTGGTGACAGATATGATACTCACCATTGTGTCCTGTATGATAGGGTGGGTTGGCCTTCTCTTGCAGAAAGGCGCAACAAACACTGGTATTTATTTATTTTTAAAGCCCTTATTGGTAAACAACCTGTTTATATCTCCTCACTGTTAAATTGGAATATTGGAACCTATTCAACTCGATCGAATGACTGGATGGTTCTTAGGGTTCCTCAGATTTGTTCTGAGCTAGGGAAGTCAGCCTTTTCCTTTGATGCCTCCAACTCATGGAATGTCCTTCAACTCACGCTAAAATTGGAGGTTCTCCCTTCCCTTGGAATGTTTAAATGTATGATTTCAGACCATTGTGTGACTACCTGTAACTGTTTTAGTTGATATTTTAAAATTATTTTTAAACGTTTTTAATTTGTTTTACTCTGGTGTTTAAATTTCTGTGAATATTGTTTTTATTATGTACTGTACAATCGTCGTTTCTGTAAATGAGGGAAACCTCAGATGCTTACGATTTTAAATAAAGGTTGAAATGAAATATGGATTGCTATCTATCTATCTATCTATCTATCTATCTATCTATCTATCTATCTATCTATCTATCTATCTATCTATCTATCTATCTATTTATCTATCTATCTATCTATCTATCTATCTATCTGATAAGAGTACACTGTCCAAATAGGTTTTGATTCTCACTCTCTGTGTAGGAGATCGTGTTTAACTACATGACTATAACCATAAACAGACTAGTCATTTAGAGATAATGTTTAACTACTTAACTATAAACAGACTAGTCATTTAGAGATAATGTTTAACTACTTAACTATAAACAGACTAGTCATTTAGAGATAATGTTTAACTACTTAACTATAAACAGACTAGTCATTTAGAGATAATGTTTAAACAGATAGTCATTTAGAATGTTTGTAAATGTCAGGTCAGTAAACAGCTTCTGATGGAAGTAGTGTGTATCTGTGCGTCCCGTGTATGCATGCGTGTACTGTGTGCTTGTTTTCATCTTTGTGTGTACCTGTCTGTCTTTGTATGTGTGTGTGTATGTGTACAGTATGTGTGTGTATGTGTATGTGTAGGTGTATGTGTATGTGTGTGTGTGTGCATGCTAGTGATCATCATGCACATCGCTGCGTGTATTAGTGAGTGTGTGTGTGTGTGTCTGTGCGAGCGTGTCTGTGCGAGCGTGTGTGTGTGTCTGTGCACATGGACTCCTCTCTGCCAGATGGAGATCCATGAGAGGTAGCTAGCGTGGCCAGTGGAGTGTGAAGAGACACAGGGCCTCTCTCTCTCTCTCTCTCTCTCTCTCTCTCTCTCTCTCTCTCTCTCTCTCTCTCTCTCTCTCTCTCTCTCTCTCTCTCTCTCTCTCTCTCTCTCTCTCTCTCTCTCTCTCTCTCTCTACAGTTCTGACTCATCACTTTGGAGAGGAGTATCCCGGTTACACAGCAGAGAGCACGCTTAGCTAATTCCTCATGCCTCATTTCTAAATTCCCTGCATTTACATATTTATCTCGCTATATAACAGTCTTACAGTATTATATATGCAGCATTTGGAGCATACATCTGGTACTAAAACAGTCGCTTTTCCGCACCTACTCCCGAACTCACTGCTCTCTGTATAGTTTGCTTGATTGGCTGCAGCCTAAGGCAAGAAGGCAACTTTAAATGTGTTCACTTTAACTGTCCTTCTTACTTGAAACAGTCTCTGGAACCATATACATCACCATGCCCGCTTAGACTTTCACAACATCCCTATTTTACTGTTCCCAGAAGAATATTTTCTGAAGCTGGACGAAGGTCATTCCATTACAAAGCTCCATCTGACTGGAACAACCTTCCTCTTTCTCTCAGATCTGTTACCTCTCTTGGCCGCTTCAAGACTTCACTGTATTCACATCTTGAAACTACCTGTTCATGCTTTTAACACTGCTTGTACATACGTCTATTTCTGACTTTGAGATAGGTCATTGTACTGTATACTTGACTTCTTTGTTTAAAATGAGTTGGTGAATGGGGGTGTGGGTGGGAGAGGGTGAGCAAGCTACAGTAACTGTATCTGTACATGTGTGTATTGTGTATTGTGTACTTGTACTGTATGTAATGTTTTACGTTTGTGCATAGGACCCCCTCTAAAATGAGATGCTGCATCTCAAGGGGCTATCCTTTCAATAAATTCTGACCAAATTCTGAACTACGCATGCGCAGATTGATTAACCTAGACTCCGTGGGCAATCTGTGCATGTGTAGTTCGGGAGTAGGTGCGAAAAAGCGACTATAGCTCGGCCGAGAAAGTACCGATCGACATGGAATTGGTCGCTCTGTGTTCAGGAGACTCAGGTGTGTAAAAGTCAATTGGATCATGTCTCCAGCCTCCCCACAGCCGTAGCTACAACCACTTAATGTCAAGGCTCTCATCCACATTCATTAATTTTCTCCCCCCGCTCTCTCTCCCATGATTTCAGAATACCGGAAGTGTTGCGTGGTCCATTAGGTTCTATTGCTACTCCTTTTAACTCCTTTTCTGATATAAACATGTTTATTCACCACTGATTTGCTGCCAAATCCCAGAGTATAATTTATTTGACTCTATATTTTGAAGCCTTGGACCCAAACGGAGACCAAGCTGGTGTTAAAATGGAGGCTCTCATGGGGACATGTACATTGTGAGAAGGTGAGAAGATGGCGGCTGCTGTTGCTGGGTCGTGGCTAGAAGGTATCTGCATTTCCTCAAACTTTCAACTTAAACGTTGTTTAGAAAAACTTAAGCCTTACCTAACCTTAAAGGTAGAACCTGTAATACAAAAGAGCCCCACTTGGTATTGCACTTTGTTTACTTTTTCGTTTTTTTCTCCAGACCTCTCTTGGCAGAGCCTGAGATGTGGCCAGCTCAACACCAACCCACACGCCAGACCAAAACTAAAAAATGTAAACAAAGTGCAATACCAAGCCGGGCTCTTTTGCCTAGAGGTCGCTGTTTGATGGCATCACAGAGTCTACCTTTATTTTTATTTTTTTTCTCCACCTGATTTTAAATTTTTTCTCCCCGTCCCAATTTAGTCATTATGCCAATTCCCCCCCTCCCCTACCTGGTTGTTGTGCGCATGTTCCTCCTACTGGTCGGTACAAGGGAACCCTGAAGTCCACCACGTGCTTCCTCCAACACATGTGGAGACAGCCAGTGGCTCTTTTTTCACCTGGCAGCGAGGACTCTCATTGGTGAAGCGTAATGCGTGGGAGGTCACGCTGCCTTCACCACTTCCTGCCTTTCGCTGAGCAGACCCATGCGCAGACCTGACGCATCGCTGTCCACAACGCCAGATTACCACCCACGACTCCCCCCCCCCCTAACTCAGCCAAACGAGTTAGTATGACGACCGGCCCAAGCCGCAGGGCAACGCTGACTCCGGGAGTCGAGACCGCAGCCTCTTGCATTGGTGACGAGCGCAATCTCCGCTACGCCACCCGACCGCCCTCTACAGAGTCTATACCTTTAACCTAACTGGAGTACTTTATGTAAATAAACGAATGTAAATAAAGTCCTAATCAACCACAGGAAAAAAGGTACATAATGTACATCGCATCCCACTTTCACCTACAATAGAGATGAAACGGTGTGATCGTCATCGCTTGCTAAACGACGATGCGTTTCAATGAACCTTCCAGCCGCGACCCTCTTGCCACTGTTCAGTTCCTTACCCACAGTGATGGCTGCTATGACCGGCGACACGAACACCGACATCATCACTCCACTCGCCACCGTCACGTAGTGTTTGCTTCCTGAGATGTTGTTCTTCTTGCAGCGACCGTGAACCTGGGAAGGAATTGGCGGTAATAAAAAAATCTATTTTGACGATTAGAACAACGGACGTCTGATCTTCTCTCAGGGAACCCCACCGGTGAAGATTATTATTGTTTTTGTTAGATGTGATTAAAGGTGCGATAGGTAACATCGAGCCGCTAGATGGCGCACTAGAGCAGCAGGTGCGTTCCCACCTGGGGACATGGGGAATAGGGAGGGGATACGCAACATGTAAAACAACAACATTCATTTTTGACCTGCAAAAGATTTTTTAAATGATAAATTCATTAATCGATAATTTAGTGGGATAATAATAACAATTCATTTTATTTGTATAGCGCTTCTCAAGAACCCGAAGTCGCTGGGATGAAAAGCAATACTTTTATTCTGCAACTTTCTAAAAGCTCTGTGGGTGTATTTTTTTTGTATGTATAAATGATTACTCTACATAACAAGATGTTATCTATAGCACCTTTCATCTATAGTTCACTTTTAGAATTGGAGATAAGCGGTTAGAAAATGGTGTCAAATGACACATTCTTTACTGAAGCAAAGCTCTGAAAGGATTTCCCGAGACATCAGGTGTGAGACTTGAGTTAATTATTGTTAATCAAAGGTTTGTTAACATCATCATTTTAGTCACAACATCTATTGTGGCCCCTTAACACTTTGAGTGCCAGAAACGTAGATCTTCTTTTATTATCTATTGCCATTCATAATTCAGCCGGTCTAAACCACATTGCATGCGTGCACGACAAAGGATAATAGTGATGATCTAGCGTTGATTTCAGGAAGATCCGATAATCGGGCGAAAAATGACAACGTGTTTATTGAATTACACAAAAACGCTCTTTTCGTGTCTTTTCCCTGGAATTCAAAACGGTATAAAACGGAAATGTACGGATGAAAAAATAATCCGTTTTTTGCACGTTGACCAGAAGCAGCTCAATGAGACTCAACTGCGTTATTAGACCCATAGCTATACTATAAAATATAGGTTTAGGTCTACAAACTACAACTTTACATGGGGTTAATGGACGGCAAGGCCAGGTCACTTCCCGGAAGGGGCGTGGCACTCGATGTGTTAAAGTAAAGCATTATCACATGAATGATCTCAGTCTCTAAATGACCCAATGAGCTAAACTTGTGAATTAAACCTCCTCGCCTTCTTTCTGAGCAACACATCTAATTAATTACACATCTGATATGAATTACACATCTAATAAATTACACATCTGATATGAATTACACATCTAATTAACAGCTAGAAACTAAAACTTTCACAGTGAACGCTCGATAACTCAGAATGTACTAATGTACTGTATACTAAGTGTAATCAAATGGTTGTGGTCATAGTCTTAAGAATTCCTTTTTCGGTAATGTGTTGTTTTATGCTAATGCTTTAAAAAAATATATTATCATGGGCGGCTAAGTGGCGCAGTGGGCAAGGCGCTCGCCACTAACGCAGGAGATGCTGGGTTCGAGCCCAGCTCTCTGCGTTGCTACCAGTTTGGCTGGTTGTTCATACTAACACAATTGGCAGTGTTAGGGGTGGGAAAGCTGGTGGGTGGGGATTGGACGTTGTGGACAGCGACTCCTACAGGTCGGTTGGTGCGCCTGTACAGCAGAATCAGGAAGCATCGGGGGCAGTGTGAGCCTCCCACGCGTTACTCCTCGCCACTGAGAGATCGCGCTGTGCAGGTGAAAAGATGTGACAGCTGCCTCCTTGTGTACCGGAGGGGACACGTGATGCAAGGCTTGGTCCTCACTGCAGCCGACCAGTGGGAGGCATAGTCTAGCAACGTTCGAGACAGGGGAGGGGAGAATTGAAGGGAGAATTGGCGAGGCGAAATTGGGATGGGAGAAAAATTGAAAAATAAGGAGAAAAAGTGGATAAGAAAAAAATATATATTATCATTCTTTTTTTATTCACATTCAAAAAAAATTTACAGACTCAAAACATACATCCAACTTTAATTAAGAAGAAAGAAAAGAAAAAGACTTACAACACAAATCATATGCAGATAGGGGGCAAAGTTTGGCTTCATATTTTATCAAACTTATCTGAGGAGCCTAAGATCAGTTTAAGATGCTGCATCACATTCCAAAAATGATTGATTAATGAATTTATAATAAAAAAAAATTTTGGTCCAAAATGACTGTTGTTGTTTCCATGTTGCGTGCATGTATCCCCTCCCTACTTCCCATTTCCCCATGTGAAATGCACCTGTTTGGATAAATGACACACTGGTGCTCTAGTGCGACATCTAGTGGTTGTATGTTATCTCTATGCACAGGGATCTCAAACTCGCGGCCCGCGGGCCAATTGCGGCCCGCTGGATGATATTTTGTGGCCCCCTACTTGACATCAAAGTTTAATGTTAGTGGGGCCCGCGCGAAACTTTTTGCCGAGTCGTTGTGCGAGTTGGATGTTTTATTTATTTTATCACTTGTAGGCTACCATAGCGCAGGCTCATGACAGCAACGTTACGTTAGTGACTTGGTTGAAATGTGATTCCGGAGTGATACCAAGTGGAAGGAAAATATATCCAGTGCGTATGGCAGGCATCCTCGAAATTCTCCGCTGTCTCCTCTGCAGGCAGTGCTCTGCCTGTCTGTGTCTGTCTGGCTACTCTGGTCCAATCACATTCAGTGTCCCGTCAGCGTTTCCCCCCCCCCCCCCCCCCCCACCCACCCACAGTCTGCGAATCAGAGCAGAGTAGGGCGGGTTTTCACGGAATGCGTGTTGTCTCTTTCAGCGGGTCCGAGTCAGAGCGAGAGTTGACAGCGCATCTACAGGTAGTCTAATCTGCAGGTACTGTATAGTAACCTCGTTCCCAGTTTTACAGTATCTCTGTGAGATAAATGTAGCTAGTAGCCTAGTTTCGCCAGCAGGCAGTTAGTAGAAAAATATGGCATGCTCATGCTGAATGGACTGAAAAATATGCGTGCATCCTCCCAGCACCAAACCATGGGTAATATGCTAATATGCCAAGAAACGGTAGCTCTTGTGAAGAGTGGCAATTTGAAACGCCACTATGAAACAAAACAGTTATTTTAATGCAGCCTTTCCTCAAAATTGAGTGCTAAGAACCACAAAAATAAATGGAATGAAATCATCATATCAAGCTGCAAGCAGAATTATTGTTAAAGCTATGTCACAACGAGAAAAAGCAACCAAGTCCTCACTCAGTGGCATAGGTGTTGGCTAAACACAAGAAGCCATTCTCTGATGCATACCTAATAAAATAATGTATGACTGAAGTGATGGAGACCATGTTTGAAGGCAAACAAAAGCAAATCCTCCTCAGATAGCACAGCAACCAGAATAACTGAAATACTGGCTGATGATTTGATTAAACAGCTTTGTGATAGAATAAAAAAAAATGCACAGTGCATTTCCATAGCTGTGGATGAGTCCACTGACACCACTGAGAATGCTCAGTTGCTGGTGTTTGTGAGGTTTTAGTGAGTTTGTGAGAAGATTGGATCAGTTGTACTTTTTTTTTGGAATACTTGAAACTCTTTTTTTGTAGAATATTTGATGTGGCCCAGCCTCACCCAGACTCTACCTCCAGCGGCCCCCAGGTAAATTGAGTTTGAGACCCCTGCTATAGCACCTTTAAATAATACAGTATATGTTCCTATTCTTCGCTAACATACAGTATATAGTTCCTCATTAGTTTGTAGGTATTTAATCATCCAATAATAAACATTATTTGTGCACTAAAGAATAAAACCTTTGCACGGAATGTTTGGAATGCCCATTTTTCTTCCACGTTGGGGGAGATGATGTTTGCTACTATGTGCAAAACAACAGTTGAGTTGTCATGTGAGAGATATATAAACACAAGTGTAATAAATCTGTGCTTTAATTCTGGATCTCGTAAACAAGATCAACAATATTGTGATTTTCCAGTGTTTTATCTACTCTACCGCTGCACAGAAGGCATTTTCTTTCAAAAGTGGTTACCAATGGTTACATGCAGCCATGTTGGAAGAAACAGAAGGTGTCCCCGGACGGGTTGCGTCCCTGGAGAGAGAGAGACGGGTGGGGTCCTCCTATCCAAATAGTTTAAATGTACCAAACAGGATCAATGCCAGAAAATAAACTGAGGCTGACCCAAGCCAGAGTTTACACAGGTCAAACTAGTCATATACCTTGCGGCCCATGTAGATGGGTATGCCTACGATGATGACGGGTATGGCGATGCCAGCGATGAGAGAGATGACCACCGGCGCTCCTAGCAGCATGCCCACCTGCCAGAGGACCTTCCTCGTCTGTGACCACGGCCTCTTCCCCCAGAAAGTACAGCCTGAGGGACTGTGGAGAGACAGGACACACAGGCAGATAAGATACTGACTCCAGAACGTACAGCCTGAGGGACTGCAGAGAGACAGGACACACAGGCAGGTAAGATACTGACTCCAGAACGTACAGCCTGAGGGACTGCAGAGAGACAGGACACACAGGCAGGTAAGATACTGACTCCAGAACGTAGAGCCTGAGGGACTGCAGAGAGACAGGACACACAGGCAGGTAAGATACTGACTCCAGAACGTAGAGCCTGTGGGACTGTGGAGAGACAGGACACACAGGCAGGTAAGATACTGACTCCAGAACGTAGAGCCTGTGGGACTGTGGAGAGACAGGACACACAGGCAGGTAAGATACTGACTCCAGAACGTAGAGCCTGAGGGACTGCAGAGAGACAGGACACACAGGCAGGTAAGATACTGACTCCAGAACATAGAGCCTGAGGGACTGCGGAGAGACAGGACACACAGGCAGGTAAGATACTGACTCCAGAACGTACAGCCTGAGGGACTGCAGAGAGACAGGACACACAGGCAGGTAAGATACTGACTCCAGAACGTACAGCCTGAGGGACTGCAGAGAGACAGGACACACAGGCAGGTAAGATACTGACTCCAGAACGTACAGCCTGAGGGACTGCAGAGAGACAGGACACACAGGCAGGTAAGATACTGACTCCAGAACGTAGAGCCTGAGGGACTGCGGAGAGACAGGACACACAGGCAGGTAAGATACTGACTCCAGAACGTATAGCCTGAGGGACTGCAGAGAGACAGGACACACAGGCAGGTAAGATACTGACTCCAGAACGTAGAGCCTGAGGGACTGTGGAGAGACAGGACACACAGGCAGGTAAGATACTGACTCCAGAACGTACAGCCTGAGGGACTGTGGAGAGACAGGACACACAGGCTGGTAAGATACTGACTCCAGAACGTACAGCCTGAGGGACTGCGGAGAGACAGGACACACAGGCAGGTAAGATACTGACTCCAGAACGTAGAGCCTGTGGGACTGCGGAGAGACAGGACACACAGGCAGGTAAGATACTGACTCCAGAACGTACAGCCTGAGGGACTGTGGAGAGACAGGACACACAGGCAGGTAAGATACTGACTCCAGAACGTAGAGCCTGAGGGACTGTGGAGAGACAGGACACACAGGCAGGTAAGATACTGACTCCAGAACGTACAGCCTGAGGGACTGCAGAGAGACAGGACACACAGGCAGGTAAGATACTGACTCCAGAACGCTTTGAAAGACTTTGACTGTTACTTTTAACATTAATTCTTCCCATTCACAGGGACAAGTGAAAACTGAAGACCCAGTCAAGCTTACATGTATATTTGAGAAATGTATATATGAAATTGGTTGTGTCAGTAGCTTCTTTAATACTATATATTTTATTTATAATTGTGTTAGTATTGCAGAATTAGGGGCTGGTGTAGAAGCCAAAACCGACATATTGGAAGTTGTATTGTTTATGGTAATGGTATTGTATTTATGTTTCTAATATTAGGGGCACACCACTAGGGGCACACCATTTCTTAGTATAATAGGCACTGTACTTAGAGTAATTTTATGCACCTGCTGAGAGGAATATTTTTTTTCCTACCGGAGCAATAGGGAAGATGCAAAACTGTTCTGTTCTCAACCATAATTTTCTTTGGATAATAAACCTTACAAACTACAGTACATCAGCTGCAGCCTGGACATTCAATTCTGTCAACAACCACAACGTATTTTGAGTAGGAGTAGGTGCATCGTGGCTTTGGGTCAATTTATTAGGGAATGACACTAAATACAAGGACTGGAATAAGGTTGGATTTCGATTCAGAGATGAGAACTGTGCTTTCAGCTGTAAGAAATGTTAGTAGATTCATAAAGGACTGTAGAGCGGTCGTCTGGTAATCAGAAGGTTCCTGGTTCGATTCCAGCTCCTCCTAGAAGTGTCCTTGAGCAAGACACTTAACCACTAACTGCTCCCGATGAGCAGGTTGGCACTTTGCACGGTTGCCTCCGCCATCGGTGCGTGAATGTGTGAGTGAATATGTGAATGTGAGGCATAAGTTGTAAAATGCTTTGGATAAAAGCGCTATATAAATACAGTCCATTTACCAAAGTTAAAACGATAAAATTGATGTATAAGTGCAATTATATAATCTAATTTCCGCATTTCTGTCAGTCAACTCTACATATTGCTGAATCTTGCTTTTACACGTGCACGTGCACACACACACACACACACACACACACACACACACACACACACACACACACACACACACACACACACACACACACACACACACACACACACTGCCTCTAACCCTACACTGTAAAAAAGAAGACTGTAAAAAAGCGGTAAATGTCTGGCAGCAACAGTTGCCAAATACTTACTGTCAAATTACAGTAAAATAAAATACATTTACAGATTACAAGTATTTAATGTTTAATATTTTGATAAAAGGTAAGTTATTGTATTTGTATGGCATTTACACTTAAACTGGCCCCCAGCGCCCAACCACCACTGACTGACACCGCTCGCCACTATCACCATGACGACGGACGGATTAACTCTTTCAAGTGCACCATCTCGCATGTGAGGTGGAATTCTGTGAACTGACCATTCTAATGATGATGTAACAATGGCTGCCACCAGGTGATTAGAATGTACAGAGTTCTAGAATTCCAAGAGAGAATTCAAAGAAAACATTCCAAAAAATGGACACTTGAAAGTGAAAAAGAAATGGGTGTTCCCCTTAAGTAATCTAGGCTTGCAAGTGCTGTAGATTTTGCTTCAAAGTGCAGATACAAATATCAGCTTTAACCCTTTCACTGCCACACTACAAAAGGGTTAACCCTTTCACTGCGACAATACAGAAGGTTAACCCTTTCACTACCACACTACATTAACCGTCTGTAGTGTGGTAGTGAAAGGTTAAACCTTATGTAGTAGTGTGGTAGTGAAAGGGTTAAGTATGCTGATGGTAAATGGTGGTGAGCCTGTGTAGATCGGCTTGTAGAGTGCTTGGTCCTCTGAGCATGGCACTAACACTGCCAGCGTGAGGGGTTCGATCCCCACTGGGGATGTCCATACTGAAAACATTATGCAGTCATTCCACTGTAAAGCACTTTGTGTCCTAGTACTAAAAGAAATCATTCATTCATTCGTTAACGGGAACAGTACAGTACTATTGATCAGACCGCATCTAGGGACCAATTTAATTCTTGTATACTGTCTAGTCTAGTCTAAACAATGCTGTAATTAGCTTGTTGCAATAACAATGTAACACACTGGCTGTAGGCCATAGACTTTAAGAACAGCGCTCCAGGGCTGAGTTATTTCTTCCAATACGAATCAGGCTAATAAAAGTCTTAAATGGGGCGGATTATGGTGAGATATTATCAGGTTATGTTACGATGCTCCGAGCTGATTTGTTTGTGAGTAGCTAAAAGCTTTGTTGCCCTTCCTTCCCGGAGTGCTGCTTGCTGTCTGTAGGACGAAGAACAGACACGGAGGAGAGGAGAGACAGGGAGTGGGGAGAGGTAGTAGGAAGGAAATGAACACACTCTCATCTCAACATAAAGATGAGGCTTCCTCTGGCACACATTCAGAAATTAAAACCTACAGACGCCATATTATTATACCGCCATGGATCCATACATAAAGGTTTTTTTTTTTTTTTTACGATATACACAAATCCTACAATTATATTATATGTATTTGTTTTTAGTTCATCAAAAAAGTGTGCCCCGCTGTGGTATTATAAGAATTGTATTAAAACAATGAAAAAGCACCTGTGAGGATTGGTTCTTTCCCCACCACAGGCTTTTTAAGGTACTGTGATGATTGGTCCGTTCCCCGCCACACGCTCCGTTCCTTTAAGGTACTGTGAGGATTCTGTGATGATTGGTCCGTTGCCGAACGCACACTTCTAAGTCAAGTATCAATTACCATCACGCACCTGATGTGTGTTCTAATCAGCGCCCCAGAGGCTTCATATACTCTGACCTTCTGTCATTCGATGCCGGGTCGTTTTGTGTACTACTGTTCTGAATTTCACCTGCATATACCTGCCTTCCCTGTCGCTGTTCCTGTCTACTTTCTCTCCAGGACCTTTTGTGGAGAGACCGCTGTGGAGAACCTGGTTCCCCGTTCGGAGCTGCGCCTCGTTATCTGCCCGCTTTACGCGTTGCGCTCTGGTGAGTTTTTGGAAACAGTCTTTTTGGATCATCAGTTTTTTGTGTGTTTGTGAAACACCGAAGAGATCCTGTTTTTGTTTGTACTGGACTCACCTAATTTTTGTGTTAGATTAACACTGAAGATACCGTATTGTTTTTTCTCTGGACTCTGCTAACTTGTGTGTGGTACACCGAAGATCAAGTCACTTGGATTTATACTGGATCAGTCACCCCTCTGCCTCTGTGTGTGCGCTCCCCTCTGCCTCTGTGTGTGCGCTGGGCTAACTCTGATTTCTCTCTCTCTCCGTTTCCACCGGGAGTGAAAGCTGGGAGGATCTGCAGAGCCGCTTCAACGTCACTAGCCAATTCCTCACCACTACCTACTGGGAGTATCTGCAGAGCCGCAACAATCTTCACATGCCAGATTCCCCGTTTGTTCGATTGCTGTACTTCATTCCATTTTGTGACTCTGTAAATAAATACGCCCTAGCTTTTGGCTAACTCTGAACCATTCTCTCTGTGCCGTTGCGTTTGAGGTCGGTTACAAACCATAACGGCACCATGATGACAAAAACAAAAGAAGTGAAATAGATGCTAAATCTGCAATAGAAAAAAAAAAAACATTGTCAAAAATGAAATGCATTTTGTGTATATGCATACAGATCACAAGCGGTACATGTGTAAAACACACCCTGCCTGCCAGCTACTGTATATTCAATCACTTTTAATGACAGCATGCAGGGTGATTAGGTTGCAATCTGCTTCCAGCCAATCTCCCAAGCTTGGGTTTCACACACTTCTGCACAGACATATGGAGGGGAGATATGTGGACATATGGAGGGGAGATATGTGGACATATGGAGGGGTGATATGTGGACATATATTGAAATTCTTTATTCGGAATAACCCCTTGAGATGTAGCATCTCGTTTTCGAGGGGATCCTAACACAATACAGCGTATGTACTTTTCAGAAAAAGAAAAAAACACACACAAAAAACATTGGACATCAAAACAGTCTACAACAACAAAATCAACTGAGAAATGAAATTACAAAATAAGTAAACCAACATACAAGATCACAAAATAAACAGGACAAACAAAACAAAACAAAAATCCAGCAAGGATAGGAATGGATCGTTACTTCGTACGAGATAAGTAATGAAAGTCATGATAGTATGCAATATATAAATGATAACTAAAAATTATAAACAAAAAACATGTACATGTACTATGGAAGTAAGAAGACAGCGCATTTTTAAATAAATAAAAAGATGAGATGGAACGAGTATTTGCAGGTAAGTTATTCCAATCAGAAGGGGCTTTGAACAAAAAGGCTTTCTTGGCTGTTGCTTTTGAGAGTGTTGAAAGTGTAGGTATGCAAAAATAGAGTTGGCTAGAATGCCTTAAATAATAATTGGAATAATATGGAGTCAAGTATTGTTTTAGATATTGTGGATAATTAAGATGAATACATTTGAAAATAAATTGTAACCAGTGGCGCTGTCTTCTTACAGTGGGAGAGGGCAAATTCAGTGTTTCATACATTAGACAGTGATGAGTTGTAAAAGGGCATCCAAGAGCAAATCTGCATAATTTATTGTAAGATGTATTGAGAGGAATGAGATTTGTTTTGGATGCAACCTGGTAGACAATATCTGCATAATCCATAAGTGGCAAAATAAATTGAATTACAAGCTTTTTTCTAACAGAAAGAGTTAAACAGTTTCTGGAGCGATAGAGAATACCCACACTAAGATTAATTTTTCTTACAATATGATCAATGTGACACTTAAATGATAATTCAGAGTCAAGCCAAACACCCAAGTATTTTGTGTGTTCGACTCTTTGTAAAGGTGTACCACATGCACGAGATTTGGCTTTAGATTTGATGCACTGGGGAGTACCAAAGATCATTGTATATGATTTGCTTTTGTTGAGTAGTAATTTGTTAGCAGCTAACCAATGTTGCAAGGAATTAAAATCAGATTGCAGAGCTAATTCAATGTGTGATAGAGTGGATTTGGAGGTGTAAATTATAGTGTCATCAGCATAGAGCTGAATACAACATTCAGAAATAATTGAAGGGAGGTCGTTTATAAAAATAGAAAAAAGAAGTGGACCAAGAGTTCTTTTGAGCCCTGCGGCACACCTCTTTGTTGAACTAATAAATCAGATTTTCTACCTTGAATTGCTACACATTGCTTTCTATTATGCAGATAGGAATTAAACCATAATAAAGAATTCCTTGACAAACCAACAGAATATAATTTATCTAAAAGGAGGTAGTGGTCAACGAGATCAAAGGCCTTGCTTAAATCAATAAAAATAGCACCAGTCAAGTTACCATTATTAGAGGCAGAGAAAATATCACTAGTAAGTTTCAATAGTGCTGTAGTTGTGGAATGATTTGATCTAAAGCCAGATTGATTGGGTGATAATATATTGTGTTCATCTAGATAATATGATAATTGGTTATAAATTAACTTTTCAAATATTTTTATAGTGGAGCAGATAATTGAGATTGGACGGTAATTATTAGGTTCTAGAAAATCACCCCCTTTATGCAAAGGAGTGATACAAGACCACTTCCAGATAGCCGGTATTTCACAAGTGGATAATGACATGTTGAAGAGATCACAGAGTGGATACATGATAATGTGTGATGCTATAATTAGAAATTTGTTCTCAATGTCATCTAACCCGGGACCACTACCTACCTTCAGATCATTAATTGCAGCATAGACCTCAACAGGTGTTATTTTCTTAAAAGAGAAGGAGCTGTTACAGGGCTGAATATTGTTAAGAGCAATATAAGGATCATGCATTGTGGGAGAAGAGACAGAAGAAAAGTGTTGATTAAATGCATCCGCGACTAAATTAGGATTGTGTAAAATAATATTGTTGACTCTTATTTGGTTGGAGGATATATTTTTATCCGAACCAGTTAAGTCTTTTATTTTCTTCCAAACGTTTTTGGGATTTTTAAAATCACGAGTAAGAGACTCTCTATAATAATTGGCTTCTGCATTTCTGGTCATGGTTTTGGACACATTTCTCAACTGCCTGTACTTTTCCCAGTCAACAGGATCCTTAGATTTACGAGATGCTGCCCAAGCTTTGTCTCTCTGCCTGAAAATACCTATAAGTTCCGAAGTAATCCAGGGGAGATGCCTTCCTTTGACTTTTATATTTTTATAAGGAGCATGCTTGTCAATAGTTTTAGTAAACTCAGAGAGAAAGAAGTCCCAAGCACAGTGAACATTTGGTATTAGTTGGTACCTATCCCAATTGATGGAAATCACGTCATTGATAAATTGGCCAATGTTCATTTTTTTATATTGCCTGATTTTAATCAGTTTGGGTGGTGATTTAGGAAGTTTAATTTTCCAAATACAGTACACAAGTGAGTGGTCACTGAAACAATCAGACATTACACCTGATTTTAAAATTCTATCTGGATGAGAGACCAGTATCCAGTCAATTAGAGATTGAGATGTGGGTGTGACACGAGTGGGCTCATTAATTAGCTGGCTTAAATTCAAATGACCAAATATGCTTTTTTGTTTGTTAGATGATTTATCAATCCAATTTTTATTAAAGTCTCCCAGAATAATAAGTTCATTTTTATTACTTATAGAGTTTATGGTAGAGGCTATAGAATTAAAGGATTCAGCAGGTGAAGAAGGAGGTCTGTAAATATTTCCTATAGTAATATACTTGTTTTCATGCAGAGTTACCTTTACAAAAATACTCTCAAAGTGAGACGGCTCAACAACAGGTGTAATTAGTTCGGAAGCCAGAGTGGATGACACATATGTGGCTAAACCACCTCCCTTTGTTCCCCTGTCAGCTCTATATAAGACATAATTTGTGAGTTTAATTTCATTATTAGATATTCTAGTGGAGAGCAAGGTTTCAGACAGGGTTATAATATTTGGTTTATATAGTTCAACCCATGCACGAAGTAGAGTGATTTTGGTACGAAGGCTTCTGATATTCAAATGAATAATTTTCAAACCTTTAACACTATCCAGTTGTTCATACGTTTAATAAGGATACTATCATTGACCAAACATAGAGAAAAGCAGATCCATAAAAGATTATAAAACACAAGAGCACACAGAGACAGGACAAACAGACAGAACACATAACTGGCACACACAGAAAACAGAAAAACAAAAAACAGAAAACAAGACTGGCACATTGATCCTTGACCCCTTAGGCCCAAGGATTTAGGTGAGTAGGCCAGAACCTCCACCTCACTGAGCTTTGTCTGTTTATGTTATGTATATGTAGCTCATTAGTAACTTTACAAATGGTAAGATAAGTTAGTACCACATATGAGGTTGGAAAGGGTACAGTGTACATTTCAGTGACAAGGTTCATTAAAGGGAAAAATATATATATATAAATACAACTAATAATTCAATATATACATATATATATATATTATTTTTATAATAATAATACCCTCAGTCCAACCTGAAAAGAAGAGAGCATTACATAGTACAAGATAACAACCTAAAAGAAAAACTGAAATAAATTATTCCTCTTAGTGTAAAGTCAAGATAACGAGACTACACCTTGCAACACTTTACAACACTATGCTACCGCTTTACGGCAGTAGAAAGTAGACGGAGGGGTGATATGTGGACATATGGAGGGGAGATATGTGGACATATGGAGGGGTGATATGTGGACATATGGAGGGGTGATATGTGGACATATGGAGGGGTGATATGTGGACATATGGAGGGGAGATATGTGGACATATGGAGGGGTGATATGTGGACATATGGAGGGGAGATATGTGGACATATGGAGGGGCGATATGTGGACATATGGAGGGGTGATATGTGGACATATGGAGGGGAGATATGTGGACATATGGAGGGGTGATATGTGGACATATGGAGGGGAGATATGTGGACATATGGAGGGGTGATATGTGGACATATAGAGGGGAGATATGTGGACATATGGAGGGGAGATATGTGGACATATGGAGGGGTGATATGTGGACATATGGAGGGGAGATATGTGGACATATGGAGGGGTGATATGTGGACATATGGAGGGGTGATATGTGGACATATGGAGGGGTGATATGTGGACATATGGAGGGGAGATATGTGGACATATGGAGGGGAGATATGTGGACATATGGAGGGGTGATATGTGGACATATAGAGGGGAGATGTGTGGACATATGGAGGGGAGATATGTGGACATATGGAGGGGTGATATGTGGACATATGGAGGGGTGATGTGTGGACATATGGAGGGGTGATATGTGGACATATGGAGGGGAGATATGTGGACATATGGAGGGGTGATATGTGGACATATGGAGGGGCGATATGTGGACATATGGAGGGGTGATGTGTGGACATATGGAGGGGTGATATGTGGACATATGGAGGGGTGATGTGTGGACATATGGAGGGGTGATATGTGGACATATGGAGGGGTGATATGTGGATCTAAAGGTCGGGGACTGACCTTTAGATTAATCTGTGTAGTTTAGTTATGGTACAGGGTACTACATGGTACCACTGGGTAGTTTACTATAGGGTAGTTTAGTTAGGGTACAGGGTACTACATGGTACCACAGAGTACTACATGGTACTGCATGGCATTACAGGGTACTACATGGCTTACATAGCTCTACATGGCACTACATGGAACTACATGGCACTACGGGGTACTACATGGTACCACAAGGCACCACAGGGTACTACATGGCACTACAGGGTACTACAGGATACTACGGGGTACTACATGGCACTATGGGGTACTATAGGGTACTACATGGCACTACGGGGTACTACATGGCACTACAGGGTACTACATGTCTGCTCCTTTGCAGCACCACAAACATGGGAACTCTCTAACTCTTCCCCCCCCCCCCTCTCCCCCCCTCCCCCCCCCCCCCCCTCCCTCCCCCTTCTCTCTGAGTACCCGTCTCCTGGCGCTGACCAAGGTGATGGATGCCTCGGGGTCTTGGCCAAGCTTGTAGTGACTGCTCTACATGCACCTCCGAGGCCTTGGATCAGTTATTCTCCGCCGTCTGTCCGTGGTCCTGTCAACTGATTAACAGACTGTTAACAGATTAACAGTCAACGTGGTTTCATTGCTGGGTTAAGTACTTCTATTCTATTCACATAATACGCTTACTTCATATATCTACTCCATTCACATATATGCCTACCACTTGTATCTATTGCTATGTCCGCCTACTACAATCTCATGAGCTGTCTAACGCCTGTCCCGTCTTTCTGTCTTCCTATGACTTGCTGTCCTGGAGTGTTGTCCGGAGTGTTGGACGTCCCGTGACGAAGGCCGGGAGATTGCGACCCCCTCTGCGTGCCCCCCTGTCTCCGGAGGTCTCGTAGTGGTGACCGGAGTGCCGGATGTCCCGCGATGATGTCGGGGAGTTCGCGACCCTCTCTGCGCCACCCCCTATCTCCCTGTCTCCGGCTGTCCCTGAGCAACGACCGGAGTGTTGAATGTCCCGTGACTAAGACGGGGAGGACGTGACCCTCTCTGCGCCGCCCCTGTGCCTCAAATAGATCCGCTATCAACTCTATCTTTAATCTTTCAAAATGTTCAGTTGCTATCGCTATTAGCTCTATCTTTAATTTTTCAAAATGTACAGTTGCTATTGCATGCACTCATCTGTGTTTCACCACACACATGAGTGCATGCTTACCAACTGTCCGTCTGCAACACTACTATCACCAACATCTAAGAAGGGAGATCCCCCCTTGAACGGCCCTTCTAAGGTTTCTCTCCTCCACACTGCCTGTGGAGCTTTTTTCCCTATTGTTAGGTTTTAGTGAGTTTTTCCTTACCTTCGCGTGGGGTATGTCTGGGAGTGCTTGCATTCTTTCATTTATTTGCATTCATCTAAAAAATGTTTGGACCCTATGGTGTTCTTGTTCTGTTCTTGACTTATTGTTATGTTGTCTTCTTGACCTGTTTAAAGAAGACCTGTACGGCCCATGGGGACATTAACGTGTGTTGTCGGGCCCTATAAATAAATTTGATTTGATTTGATTTGACATATGGAGGGGAGATATGTGGACATATTGACAGATATCACTGTTTTTTTTCATATGGTTATAACATGCATGTATGTAAATATCTATATAGACTGGAGTTTAAAGGAACCGGTGTGTGTCCACAGCAAACTGTGTTTAAGAGCTATTTGCGCCGGCAACTTGAGGTGACAAAATCCGTTCAGCGGTTCTCGAGTTACATGCCGATATTTAAGGCTTGCGCAAAGTACACGATATTGCGCAAATACTACTCCAGACTCTTGGGGCTCTAGTTCCGTCAATCATTTGGCCAAAAATTATTGGACAGGGTTGTAGCCAATGAGCGTGGCTTTCCAATGATACCCCACCTGGGGATGTACGAATCAGGGATCTAGGTGAAAAGTTACGAGCGAAAACAGGAAGAGAAAAAATGCAGAATGAATTGAAATCTATGAGAAAACTGAGCTTTTCTTTTGTACACAGTTGACCAAAATCACTCCTAATCACTCATTTCTGAACGGATCTTTATGAAATTTGGACATGTACTACATAAGACTTCAGGCTATGGATTTCTTAAGCCAATACGAATGTCTGGGGAAATGCTACTTCTGGACTACTAACTACTACAGAAAAACTTGAGTAACAAGTTTTCTACAACTCAAGTTCAGACCTATATTACTCTATTTCATTAGCACTAAAAGTGATCTTTCTTTATTGTATCATAACGTCAGAATGTTATCTTTCAAAAGAGACCAGGCTTATGCATGTGTTATAAGTATAAAGTATAGTATTTTGGTTTGCAAAAAAGGTATGCAGTCCTCAAAAACGAAAACAGAAATGGCCACTTTTCTGCCCGCATGTTAAGAGGTACGGTATACATTCAAAAAGCAGACGGTTCTTCAAGGACAGTGTGACTTCTGTCAGCAGCGGGTGGTTGTTGTCGCTACCTGAGGTAGTGCACGTCGGTGATCTCTACCTGAGGTAGTGCACGTGAGGTAGTACCTGAGGTAGTGCACGTCGGTGATCTCTACCTGAGGTAGTGCACGTGAGGTAGTACCTGAGGTAGTGTACGTCGGTGATCTCCTGCATACACAGCCAGCAGAACTGACAGGCGCACACGGTGCAGTTCATGCGGTTGCAGCTGCCGTCGTTGGTCTTCATGATGTAGGCGCCGCAGCGGGGACACGCTTTGATCTCCTCCGCGTCTGCGATGAGAACAGCGTGATACAAACAATGGGATTATTTGGGATACGTTTCAGCGGTCTTAACTCTCTATTATTCTAAAGTCATCTGCGAGTAAGCTAGCGACCACTGCTGTCGCCACTGTCCTCTGTCAACACACCACCGTTTCTCATTCACTTTCGTTCATTTTAAGAACCAAATGTATCATACTTCAGTATAAACAGAGTTCATGCAGCTTGGTCACAATCAGTGCAAAAACACTCGCTCGGATGGTACCGATGTCGCAGACTTTGCCAGCTCTGCCAGCTGGAATCCCCCGCAAGTGATGGTAACATAGAATTCGGGGGCGGCCAGGTGGTGCAGTGGGCAAGGCACTCACCACCAATGCTGGAGATGCTGGGTTCGTGTGTTCAATCCCAGCTCTCCACATTGTTTTCAGTTTGGCTGGTCGTCCGTACTAATACAATTGGCAGTATTAGAGGGTGGGAAAGCTGATGGGTGGGTCCTGGGCGCTGTAAACAGAAAAATAGCCCTACAGTTCGGTCGGGGCGCCTGCTCAGCGAAGGAAGGATCTGGAGGGAGGTAGTGTGACCTTCCACACGTTACACTCTCCCAGTGAGAATCTGCGCTGCCAGGCTGGCTGCCGGCTGGCTGCGCATGTGTCGGAGGATAGCATGTGATAGTCTCCGGCCTCTCGGACCAACAGTAGGGGGGGTGCGCAACAACCAGGAAGGGAGTTGGGAATTGGCATAACGACTAACAGTGGGATGGGAGAAAAATCGGAAAAAGAGGAGAAAAAAAAAAAAAAAAAAACATAGAATTGGGACGTCAGGGCAGTCCAGCTGCCTGTCGTCACGGCAACCTTGCCACCTAGCTCTCTCCACAAGTGCTCCTTTCTCCGTTACGCGCATGTAGCGCGTCTGATGGCGCACTGGAGTATATATGAAACGATATTAAATATAGAAAATAGATGCATTCGTTAGAAAAAACGAATTTCAATAATATATGCCTTATTCTATTCGCACTGCCAGCCAGCCTTTATGCGACGGAGAGATACACTTAACATTTTGACAGAGAAGATAATCTCCCGATTCAGATATAATTGAATACAAATGGTTCCAAAGATATTTAATGTTTGTAGGCATATTTTCACACCACCAACAAAGTACTGGGTCCATTGTCTCTTATTCGGAATGGATTTGGTGCCAGCTGTCATTTCTGCCCGTCTCCTCTCCGACACTTGAGACAGAACGAAAAATAACAATAGGTAGTGGTACATACTAGAAATAAGCTTTTGAATCAATTCCAATCCCTCTCTATATATAGTATAAATATATATAAAACGTTATACACTGTGTTCTCTTCATTGTAAGGGTAAATTGGGTTTGCGGCTCTAGATTAATTTTATTTTGTGCAGGAGGGGGCAAAATGGCTCTTTTGATAGTAAAGGTTGCCAACCCCTGACCTAGACCATGACCTTCCAAGGTCAAAATCACCCCAAAAGGTCATAAGAATATCAGAAATTAATTCCATGCACCACAACCAGTCGAAATAGAGGTATTACACGTGTTTATTACATGGCGTTTTAACATTCGTCGAAATGCTTGATTGTGATTGGTCAATAGCGCTCGGCAGAGGTCCGTTATTACTCGATAACGGACCTCTGCCGAGCAATAATGACCGCTGTTCGCAGCTGTTCGCAATCAAGCCCACTGACACACACTGCATCAGTGCAATCAGACACACCTGCCGGCTGCCGGCGATGACAGCGCGGAGCGACAGAAGCGTCTGCATTTGATCTCGTCTTGTCGATGGTGTAAAATGAATTAGGTATATTGTTAGTAAGTTAGCCATGTAATAAGCGGGATCATGTATAGCTATACTCGGTCATTGTCGCAAAATAATTGACCTTCACTACGTTTAGAACACCTCGGCGAGGCGCCTCGGTATTCTAAACTCTGTGTCGGTCAATTATTTTGCGACAATGACCTCGTAGCTATACATTATCCCTTACATATACTCTCAAAAACAAAAAGGTTCGATTTTCATCAAGGCCGATGGCAGCCATAGTGTCATTCGTGGCAGTGTGGCAGACAAGCACGTCTATGCTCTTCCATGTTTAGGGACCCATCGACTTCAAGTGAGAAATTCTCCAAACATCATTTTGCATACGGGTCCACAGGCCTAGCCTTGTATTAAAACATGGCAAACCTGTTGCTCAATCAAATTAGCCTCCTATACTTTTTACTGGTATAAGCAATTTTACATCTCACTCCATTCATTTCATAGAGTCCCAGCAGGTCTGCTTACTTTCCCAGAGCTGGTGACGGAAATAGCCAGGGAGATGTCTCTCTGTCTCCATGTCTCAGACAGGGTTACCGATCCACTACTGAACCACTACCGATCCACTACCGATCAAGCCAAAAAGCACACCCTTCATTTGGACGAAGGCCAGTATTTCCGAGGAGTGTGTTTAAACAGACTTCAGACAACTCTGTTAAACACACTGACTTTTCCTTCAACTAAGGAAGCGCTAAAGTTTGCATCCCAGTCATGGGGGGTGTGGCCCCTTTCGCCAATACCTCAGGAACATTTGTGGCATATTTTGGCCAAAGATGATATCCAACCGTGAACTGTACACACAAGGAGTGAAAGTAACAAGTAATGCTTCTGTTTTAGGTGTATGGTCTTATAACATCTTGCCAAAAGGACTACAGTTGCTAATTAGCCAGCTGGCTAAAACGGACACATTTACAGAAATGTTGATTAAATTTTGTTGATTAAATAAACTGAAACTGAACTGAAACTGAAACATTCAGTCTCGATGAAAACACTTTGATGGCTATAGTCCATGTTGTGAGAATGGACCAGGAACAGAAGCCCCCCCCCCATCCTCCTCCCATCCCTCCCATGCACTGTCTGCTCTTTAAAAAAAAATTACGATTGTGTGAAATAGGAAAGAGAACGAAGAGTGCAATGAGAAAGGAGGCTGACAGTGCGACTCCATCGTATATACCTGCTCCAGGCTCCTCGGTCAAGACGTACAGGGTGGAGGGGTCGTGTCCGCCCGCGGTGTGGCGGGCGCGCTGGCGCCGGGCCTGGTCACACGTCTGGTCCGGGTGCCACAGCTGCCGGCAGTGGTAACAGAACTCCGCGTCGCAGCCCTCGCGCCCACAGCTCAGCTTGGGACACTCGGCGCAACCGTAGGCGATCACCGCGTAGCTGCAGAGAGAGCGAGAGGTGCAGGGTTCCCACAGACATTGCAAAAATGAAATTCAACGACTTTCAAGTACTTTCCTAAGCACTATTTTTCATTTTACATAAATGGGCATTTAAAAAGGATACAATTCACTTGTAAATGCTGTTTTTATAGAAAATAAATCGGATCCAATATTTATGGCTTAAAATCAATTTCCGACAATTAGTTACACTTTAAATAAAAAAAATTACATCTCTTGATTCAATTTTATCATGGATGAACAAATCTTTCAATGCGAATGGTTGATTTGAATGTTAAGGACTTTTTAAGCTTGTTAGAAAATGGGCTGTTTTCAAGGAATTCCAGGCCTTGACCTTTTTTTTTTGTAAAAAAATCAAGCACTTTAAGCACTTCAAGGACCTTGTGCGAAACCTGGATATGATACTTCTTTTCATTGTCTATGATTATAGTCTGCATCTATATCTGACTCTATCCCATTAATTTGCCCCATGTCATGGAAAAAATAGTCTACGAACAGGTCGAAAAGTACCTAGCGGAAAAAAATCTAATCTACGAATTCCAATCTGGCTTCAGAACATCCCACTCCACTGACACATGCCTTCTCTATTTGAATGACCACATCAAACAAGAGGTGGACGCAGGCAAATACTGCGGCATGGTCATGCTGGACCTACAAAAGGCCTTTGACACGGTCAATCACTCCATTCTGATTGACAAGCTAAAAGCAATTGGTTTTGATAGTCTATCAGTGAGCTGGATGCAATCCTACCTTGAGGGGAGGGAACAGATGGTGGAGGTAAACGGTACCCTATCCCCCCCCTCACAGTGAGCTGTGGTGTTCCACAAGGAAGCATACTAGGACCGCTACTGTTCCTAATTTATGCAAATGACATGTCGTCAGCTTGTGACTGCAACTTGTTCCTGTTTGCGGACGACTCAGCCCTGCTGGTCTCTGACAAGAACAAGTTACAGGTTGAAAAAACCCTCAGCTCGGAACTAGGCAGAATCTGCATATGGCTCGCTAATATCAAACTATCATTACACATGGGCAAAACAGAGTCCATTCTCTTCGTTTCAAATAACAAACTCAGCAAGACCGACGGCTTCTCAGTTACAGTGGGTGATAATATTGTCACAAGGAAAGATGAAATTACCTACCTGGGTTCCATCCTAGAGGCTAATCTCTCCTGTGACAAAATGGCATCCAATGTAATAAAAAAAGTCAACCAACGAACTCGATTCTTGTACCGGATCTCCTCTCTGGTAAACAAGAATACCCTGAAGACTCTGGCAGGAGCACTCATTCAGGGGTACTACGACTATGCTTGCACCTCATGGTACCAAAGCACCTCAAAGGCGCTAAAAACAAAATTACAAACATCTCAAAACAAACTGGTCAGACTACTGCTTGACCTTACTCCTAGAACCCACCTCACCCCTGCCCACTTTGACAACCTAGGATGGCTTAGAGTAGACGACAGAGTACAGCAACTTGCAATGGGCCTGGTCTACAAGATACACTACACGACCAAGGTACCCATGTACATGTCAAAATACTTCCCAAAGGTCAGTGAATACCACGATCACAACACCAGAGGGAGCTCCACAAATCATGTTAAACCCAGATTCGGCTCAAATAAGGGACTAAACACGTTTCGCAATTATGCCACATCAATGTGGAACGCCCTACCCAAAGCTGTAAAGGAATGTGGATCACTACCCACTTTCAAAACCTCTCTCAATGGACACCTACGGGAGACTGCAATTCAACACTGGCCCCTGTAAATATCCTAACCCAACCCCCTCCAATGTACAGTCATTTACCTAGTATGGTTTTGTCAATAGTCCAATGTACAATTTTGTTTGTTTGTACAGTGTCCCCCCCCCCCCTCAATGTACAGTTTTGCCAATGTACAGTAATTTACCTAGTATGGTTTTGTCAATAGTCCAATGTACAATTGTGTTTGTTTGTAGTGTCTCCCCCCCCCCCCCCCCTCAATGTACAGTTTTGCTTGTTTATACAGTGTGCCCCCCCCCCCCAACCACCTCCAATGTAGATTACCCAGTATGGTTGTCAATATCCCAGTGTACCCAACCCCCCCCCCACCCAACCTCCTCCAATGTACAGTTTCTACGTCAAATGTATATACTCCCTTTTCCTGACTCCTTCTGTATCACAAACAGTACTGTATTTGCAAATCTGGTATGTCATAAATGTATAGATGTAGCAGTACTGACTATCTGTATGTCATGTATGTCATATATGTCCTGATGTCCTGATGTAAACAAGACGAAAGTCTTTCTCTGGTCTGCATCCCTGATGTAAACAAGACGAAAGTCTTTCTCTGGTCTGCATCCCCTTAACAATTGTGTGTATTGAGCTGTACTGTATTATACCCATTCTGCAATCTGTTAATAAAGTTTTCAATCAATCAATCAATCAATCAATATAGATAGATACATCTCATTAATTTGCACAAGCTATAAAGATAATTCCGGGATAGTGTACCAAATTGTGGATCTTTTAAGTTTTATATAAATATTTGTGGGGGAGGAAATGTCTTTTGTGGTGTCTGTAGTAATATAATGTAATTTTTTATTTAGATTTTTGCATCTTTATTTATCATTTTTGTTATTCTATTGTCATTATTGTTATTGTTAGTATTATTATTGTCCTGTGAAGTCATGTCTATTATTATTATTATTATTATTATTATTATTATTATTATTATTATTATTATTATTATTATTATTATTATTATTATTATTATTATTATTATTATTATTATTATTATTATTATTATTATTATTATTATTATTATTATTATTATTATTATTATTATTATTATTATTATTATTATTATTATTATTATTATTATTATTATTATTATTATTGTTGTATTGTGTGTTGTCATGTTTTGTGTTATATTTCATGAAAAAAAGAGAAGAAAATAAAATAAAAAGTATAAAAAAAAATAAGATTATCAAGGGAAGGGAAATCATTCAAGTGAGTAGATGAGAAGATCATTTACTCCCTGGGTTTGATTCAGGCAATGGAGTGACATCTGGCATCTGTTCCTTAAATATTACAAATTGGATCCTTTCAATTTGAGCAACAAAGAAAAGCTTGTCACTGCACGATTGGCGCACATGTCACATGACCAGAAACGTCAGTGGCCAACAGATCGCGCAAAAGTACAACCCCCTTAGGGAATATATTCACGCTGCCTTGTCTGCTTGTCTAGAGACAAACCCACTCGTTCAGCTCAGGTGTCGGTGAATGATGTCAGTAAAGACTCCGGCCACACATTGGACCGTCTCTACACCATCGGTTCTCAACGTGGGGTCCGGGGGCCCCCAGGGGTCCATCAGGGGTCCTTCAGTTTAATTTCACCATTTAATTTCTGTGTGTGTGTTATTTAATAAACCGAACCGAACCGAACCGTTTCAGTGTTGAGAGATATAGTTTTTTTTCAATGTATATTTGGTTTATAACTGATATATAGAGACGAGCTTTAAGAGGGTAATACCATTATCATCATTACCATTATCATCAGGGTTTGCATGTGTGTCTGTCTCTAGTCAAACTAGACAGAGAGCCCTAGGGCTCCGAGGTCATTGGCAGGGTGGTAACATAAACAAGCTGATACAGGGCACAGACAGAGAGCGGAGAGAGGTGACATCCTTAATGAAACAGTAATGAAACGTTTTGAAATGTGTGAAAGGTTATTAGCAGTTGTCATGACAGCGTGTCGCATGACAACCAGAAGAGGGGCGGGCCGTCGTTGCTATGACGAAGATCTATAAATCGAACAGTGGTTCCGGGTAGGGGCAGACTACAATCATCAGAGACTATCAACCCTCTCACCCTCACCGGTGGGGGGGGGGAATGACACATCATCATTAGCTTCGGCTAACGGGAGAAGGGTTCTGGCTAGACAAGGCCTGAGCATTTGGACTGAATAACAGCAGAGACGATAGCAATGAAAATACAATCTGATAACATCTGGGCTGAGGCTTCTGTTTATATCAATAAACAACGCTCTTTCAAGAAAGGTATGCTGTCAAGGTGTCGAATTCTTACGAAGGTGGAGAAACATTATGGTGACGGATCGCACTAACGGAGAGAGATAAGGATTGTATCAGCCAGTGTATGAGACGTCGGAGAGATAAAACACAACGCAGATGGGGACACAAGCCAAACAGATGAAGACGTGATACTGGCCGATTGATCAGAATCTAACAGTGTGTACCGTACCGTACCGAACGGCTGTGTAGTGTAGCGAACGAATAGAACGGTATGTTAACCACTAACCACTAACAGGGCTGTTTTTTTCCACAAAATATTATTATTATTATTATTATTTTGTCGATTATTAATTTCAATAATTTCAATATAGAATATTCGTTGACAGCCCTACAAGTACAATTAGTTACTGCACACTACATCACCCCCGAGTGGAACATGGAAAGCCAAACTTTCCCCCACTGTACCTGAAAACCCGTACCGAACCGTGACTTCAAAACCGAGGTACGTACCGTACCGTGGCTTTTGTGTACCGTTACACCCCTAATACACACACATATGATACACGCACGCACGCACACACACACACACACACACACACACACACACACACACACACACACACACACACACACACACACACACACACACACACACACACACACACACACACACACACACACACACACACACACACACACTAAAAGACACATTCTACCACACTTTCCCAGAGATGACATAATCTCCTGCTAAGCTTTGGACACTAAGATCTCTAAGAATGTGTGTATGTGTGTGTGTGTGTGTGTGTGTGTGTGTGTGTGTGTGTGTGTGTGTGTGTGTGTGTGTGTGTGTGTGTGTGTGTGTGTGTGTGTGTGTGTGTGTGTGTGTGGGGGTGTGTGTGTGTGTGCGTGTGCGTGTGTTAGTGACATGGTAGTACACAAATAACAGCTGTGTGAATGACTAGTTTACATAATACCACAGCACTTCAAAGGACTACTCCAGCCCTCTACATGTGCTCTCACTGCTTAGTGTAGAAGTGGGGAAATATGACTTTAGATCAGCGGGTCTATAACCTTTTAGAGAGATCTAAAAATATATATATATAATAATAATTATAATAATAATATTATATTATATATTATATATTCTAATAATTATTATAATAAATAATAATTAATAAGACCTATAATTATAATATAATTATAATATAATATTATATATATTATATATATTATATATATTATTATTATTATTATTATTATTATTATTATTATTATTATTATTATTATTATTATTATTATTATTATTATTATTATTATTATTATTATTATTATTATTATTATTATTATTATTATTATATTATTATTATTATTATTATTATTATTATTATTATTATTATTATTATTATATTATTTATTATTATTATTATATGAATTGTCCATGTGTGATTTGTACTATACTTTATAAAAAAAAATTACTTGAAATAAAGTTTCAATAATGTCACTTCATGGTGTCTGTGCAACCATGTTTATTCACTGTCTCCATGGTTTTCTTACACAGAAACGTTTCTGATAACTATACCACTGCATAAATCCTAAACGTTTAATATTTGGTTAGCACTATCTATGTATACAGTACGTGTAATTCAAGCCCTTTCTTTCAAACTAATTGCTTGAACTTGTTGCAGAGGTGGGTTTTTGTTACAGTGACAAGACACTTGGAGCAGAGCTGTTTTGCAGGCTGTGTGACGTACAGGCACAGAGGCAGCTCTGGGTAGGAGTGTGCTGAGCTACCAGTACTCATGTTTTGCCTTTTGCTGAAAGATAACGCAAATCATTTTACATTATGTCATGAACCTGATGTTTACCCATTGAAACCGGGAAACACATTTGTGTGTACAGTATATGCAGGCTAGGCTATATAATGCATTATTAGCAGGCATTTTAGGTCTAAATGGGTTAAAGGAACATGCCAACATTATGGCCGCTTACCTTCTTCTCCGGAGTCAGACAAGATACCAATTTCTTCTCTGTGCGTTCAGTAGAAAACTAAGGTTATCCTATAACCCTAGTTATATGAGTATAGCGAGCGCTCTGCTCTATTGGAACTGTCCCTTTAATCATATGCTATCATGAAAACTTTCAACCACATGCACGCTCCTCACCTACCTGGCCACGCCCACATCCGCTCACACATAAGCGGAGCCATGGCCATACTACCAGCTCCTTCCCCAATCTTTCACCGCCGAAACGGAAGACACGTGGGGTCCTCATTGAGTCAGAGCAGAGCGCTCGCTATACTCATATAACTAGGGTTATAGGATAACCTTCGTTATATTTCGTTATAGCTTTGCGCTCTGCTCTATTGGAACACAAGAGTGGAGCAGAGCGGAATGCCCGACAGATGTACCCGCTGAGGTCCCCTACAACCATCAGAATACCGGGGAGGATCCGGAACCCCCCGCCCCCCCTAGTGAGGGGCGGGAGGGAGACCGGACCCGAACTGTGCGAAGAGGGAACAGTACCTCAAACGCACAGGGTGAGCAGACCGTGGAACTTACCTTCGTATAGAAGGGCCCGCGACTACACGGACGCACATCCCGCACGCCACCAGGAAACGGACGTGAAGCAAAAAAAAACTGTCACAGCCCCCAACATCGCGGGGTCGGGGTCAAAAAGCCCCAACCCCGTGGCAAGGCCGTAGCAGCGGGGCGTGGAGGAGGCCCCAGCCCCAGGCCACATCCTGGGGGCCAGGACCCCTGAAAAAGGGGCCTGGCGAGGTCAACGAGGCCGCGGCATCGAGACCCCACCAGACGGTCACTGGTGACACCACCCCCCACATCGCCAGCGTATCGGACAGGGCCTAAAATAGGTGAAGGTCCTTCTCCCCCTGGCACGCCGCTCTGAAGCGCTCCAAGGAGGCTTCCCCCCCACAATGTCGTGGGGCCAGCTGGCGCACCGGGGAGACAACCCTCCAAGGAACTTGATCCCTCAATCCAGGTCGACAGGTCTTAAGAGCAGAACTCGACCTGCGCCCGGAGCAGTGCAGACTAGACAGGCGCCTAAGGGGCTTACTGTAAGAGCAGTATCCTGGCGGAAAGGGTGTTCGGTATGCCGTGCACCATGTCACAATCTCATGGGGCCACGAACCCTGCGGGGTCGAGGTTCAGAGAAAGAGTTTGACAGAATTGGCAGACGTCACGAAACATGCAGAGGCATACTCTCGGGCAGCCGGGGTCAGACCCGGGCTCAACCAGAGAGTCGACTCTGCTACCAACACACCGGGGAGACAACCACCCCCCTATGTTTATTAACAGAAAATGGTTGCTCCCTTAACCCATTAAGAAACCCGGGAAACATAACTGCGTGTATACACAGGCTATACAATGCAGTTCAAGGCGTTTCAGGTTTAAAAAGGGTTAACCCAGGCCAACAGGTCAACGAGGGCAAGGCCCAACCTGGGCCTGGAGGACCGGGACCTACACAGGGATGCATAGAGGAGTTGACAGAAGCAGCCTCCCCGACAGCCCCCTCCCATCCCCGGTTTAGCAGGGAGGGAGGGGTGAAATGAATGGAGAAGGACCAACCCACCTAACATTGTGCAAAAAGGTACAACATAGTATGGACCAATGCACACCACTGTTAAGGGCAACTTGTAGTGGCATCTATATGACACACATTCATGACATCAACCCCTGTGACATCCGGCCCGCCCAGGCATTCCCCCCCCGGAAAAGCTCAGGGTCAACAACGGGTTAAACTGATCCGGTCCAGCGCGACCAGGACAAGTCCCGTGCCCTTGTCACGCAACCGCCGCCAGTCCTTAGAGGGTGGTAGGTACGCGTGTCGATCCAAAACATCACAGAGGGCGCCACCAAGGCGGTCAGTACGCGAACGCACTGCTCCCGGTGGCCCACCTAACGGGCGTGAAACCCCCCTGCCAATGTTTGATCTACTCCGTCATCCCCCCTCGGAGATGCACGCGAGTCCTGGAGTCTAACCTAGTGCACTGGCGCTCGGTAGAGACAAAAATCTCCTTCCCAGCCGACCGCATAAAAAACGCAGTTTTTATGATGTTGGGCAACCAAGACGCGCCGGTCCCAAAAAGCGGATTCAATAATTGAAAAACACCCTGGGCCAGACCTGATCGGTCTCGTAAGACCAAACGCTGATTTATGAAACAGCGTGTATGCTCGTAAAGAACCCGAGAACAGTGATGGCGAATTTCTAACAAGAAAGAGCCCCACAATGTTTCCCCTCGCTATCTGGGACGAGCAGCAGGAAGCCGGTACTAGAGACACAGACACGGGCTCTTATACGACGAGCCTGGGAATAACAACCGTGTCAATTCTGCTCTTTATGTAAGAGGGGAAGATAGCGGTTTTCCCAGAGAGACCTCAACATGAGTAAAACAATTGAAAAGGGTTCATGTAACAATTGGACTAAGTAGACTAAGACTCTCTGAGGAGAAGGCTCCTCTGAGGAGGCACTCTCACTGAGAGGGAGGCTCTGAAACTCTCTGAGGAGGAGGCTCTGAAACTCTCTGAGGAGGCTCTGAAACTCCCTGAGGAGGCTCTGAAACTCTCTGAGGAGGCTCTGGAACTCTCTGAGGAGGCTCTGGAACTCTCTGAGGAGGAGGCTCTGAAACTCTCTAAGGAGGCTCTGAAACTCCCTGAGGAGGAGGCTCTGAAACTCCCTGAGGAGGAGGCTCTAAAACTCTCTGAGGATGCTCTGAAACTCTCTGAGGAGGAGGCTCTGAAACTCTCTGAGGAGACTCTGAAACTCCCTGAGGAGGAGACTCTGAAACTCTCTGAGGAGGCTCTGAAACACTCTGAGGAGGCTCTGACAACTCAAAACGGCCCAATATACACTACCGGTAGGGAGCAGAGCAGAAGAACCAATAGTCTCGACTGCATTGCATCACCTATCCTTTACAATGACAGCGGTCTGTAGCACAGGCCCTGTAACTCACGGACATGTCTCTTAGCCAATAAGAAAACGCGCCTGCAACGTCTTCAAATGGCCGGGGGAATCCCGTATCCCACCTATCCTAATTTGGTGTGGGAGACCGGGAAATCCCCCCCCCCCCCCTCCCTGTGACGAGAGAGAGAACACCCTTGTCACGGAGACTGATAGGTAGAAAGGAACAACCTCTCGGCCAATCAGTTTCGTAAAGGATATAACTATATCCGGGGGGAGGTTTATTCTGTCCACCCCCCTCAACACCTCACCCCTGATATGACGCCATAAAAAAGCAGAGCCGTGACACCAGTTGCACAGCGCGCTACATGAAAGCACATACTTATCTGTAGAGTAAAAGCTTTACATCATGCACGCCAACCTCAGCCGATAACCTTGATTGTGTAAAAAATGGGTTTTACCCATGGCTCTGGCTTATGTGCGAAAAAACTTGCCACCTACTATTTTTTACCTCTACCCTTAAGCAAAGAAAGAATAACAGACTGAAGAGAGGGACTCAAAAAAGTCCTTGGTCCACACGCTACATATGTACAACTCTGTATGTAAGCTAACAATAGCACACCAGTTGCGGACTCAAATGCTACGTTTTAACCTAAAAACGTATTTCATGAAACACACACAACCCTCATCATACAATGAAGCCGTCAAGTTCACTCTTACCACGTAAGAAAAAACACTGGCTTAGGTAAAGAGAAAGGACACAAGCCCCTGGCTAAGTGCTAGAACACAGGCCTTGCAAGTTATACACAACAGCAACCAAGCATATTTCAGAGAAATCTGCACAAACTCCCAAGCAAGAAGGCGCCCCCAGCATTTGTAGCTGTGGGTTTATATAGCACACGTCGTATCCCCCAAAATACAGTGAAGTAAACACACGTTTTGTTAAACAAAAACATTCCCCCCTAGGAGGGACCCTTTGTGTTATCAACCAAAAAAATGTTGGGGGGGGGGAAGGGAGAGTGGGGCATAAGCGGTAACGTGTCCTACCTGACCCCCGGGCTGCAACAATGGCTGGTCCACCTCGTTGACGAGGCCTCTTGCTGGCGGGGCCAGCAGTGGCGACGGCTGGAGTCCTGCTCTGGCGTTTCGCCCACATCCTGCGGCCGGCCGGCCAGAGATGACGCCGAATCAGAGCGTCCAGGGCCCGCTACCTCCACACAGCTATCGCTAACGGTTAGCAACAAGCTAACGGCTAACTCCAGGCTGACGGTTAGCAATCAAGTTAACGGCTAGTTCTTACCGGCCCACCGTTAGCTACCGGCTAACGGCCAGCAACTGAAGCTGCGTAAAGGTGGGGAATAGCGATGCAGGCCTGGTCACTCCAAATAGCCGACTGCCTCTTCTGTAGCCCAAAGAAAAAAGGCAGACAATGCCCGCCTCCCTCACAGGACGGCGTTGCCAGAGAAACAGTAGCGTCGACAGCGAAGCCCCGTTTATGCAGGCCGCTGCCGCCTTAAGCTCGGGGATAAAAACACACAAGCTCGCATCCCTCGCGCCGGGAGGCCAGCCCACTTTCTTCTTGAAAGGCGGGGGCCAACGTCCAGTGCGGATGGCAATGGGCATCCCTCCTCAGAGGCGGGAACTTGAACCCAGACTCTGAATCGGGGCTCCCAGGAAGACAAAGCCTCTGTCTTCGTGGGGCGTCAAACAAGAACTCCCCGTCCCCTCCATGCATCCCAATTGTCCATAGGACGTTACCGGCTAACGGCTAGCTACAAGCTAACGGCCAGGCTACAGGCTAACGGCCGGCCCTAGGCCAACGGTTTAGCTACCGGCTAATGGTTAGCTACAGGCTAACAGCCAGTTACTGTATCTCGGACGTGATGGAGAGGTAACGGAGGAATCCTCGCCTGGAGCTGGCTCTTCTGTGGGGCCGTATGCCTGAGCAGCCGACCCCGCACAACTGACACATCCGTTTAGACCATCCGCCCCCACCGCTCACCACCAATTGACGTGAGCGAGCAGAGGCGGAGAGCCCGTGTCGCAAGACACCACCCAACCAGAGAGACCGTCGGCCAGCCGACTGCCTCCCGCGGCAATAGTATCCAGCTGCACAGCCGGAGAGCAACGCTGGCGGGGGAACTGCCCAGCACTCTCCTCCGGGCGCCACTGAGGCTCACCTGCCTACCACAAACGTAGAGCAGGCAAGCCCCACTACGCCCCGAGGAAGCCCGATGGAGGTCAGAATAATCCTCTAGACCAGTGGTCACCAACCCGTCGATCTTGATCGACTGGTCGATCTTTGAGACTGTCCCTGTAGATCTTTCCATGAAAATTAAAAATAAATAATTTTTTTTTTTTTTTTTTTTTTTTTTTTTGATCTTACACTGAGAGTCCACATTACAGTTCTACTTTTGTTTTGATGTGAAAATGATGCTGCACTTAGCACTGACTGCACTTAGCACTGACTGAGAAAGTAAACATTACAGTTCTACTTTTGTTTTGATGTGAAAAGTGATGCTGCACTTAGCACTGACTGAGAAAGTACACATTACAGTTCTACTTTATAAAATGCTAATTGTAAATATGTTTGTCAATGTTAATAATATGAGAGTCCACATTACAGTTCTACTTTTGTTCTGATGTGAAAACTGATGCTGCACTTAGCACTGACTGCACTTAGCACTGACTGAGAAAGTACACATTACAGTTCTACTTTATAAAATGCTAATTGTAAATATGTTTGTCAATGTTAATAATATGAGAAAGTCCACATTACAGTTCTACTTTTGTTTTGATGTGAAAAGTGATGCTGCATAAGATGACTGCACTTAGCACTGACTGAGAAAGTACATAATAGTTCTACTTTGACGTTTTAATGTTGGACCAAAGCATTGCATGTAATTAGAATACAGGCAAATAAAAGTCATTTAGTTTAAAGTACAATCTTGGCTGTCTTTTTCTCTCAACGCTTCAATAGGTAGATCTTGCCTTCACCAAAAAAAAAAAAGTGATCTTGGGCTTAAAAAGGTTGGTGACCACTGCTCTAGACTCTCTGGTGGTGACGACATTATCCTTTCTTTCCCCCGTAAATTAGTGAGAGAGGGAAAAACTAAAGACAACGCCAACACAGCTCCTATAACTAAACTAACTACTTTAGCACTGAACTTGAAGAGGTGCTATACACGGACTTCATGGTGGTGAAAGTAGGGAAGGAGCTGGTAGTATGGCCATGGCCCCGCTTATGTGTGAGCGGATGTGGGCGTGGCCATGCAGGTGAGGAGCGTGCATGTGGTTGAAAGTTTTCATGATAGCATATGATTAAAGGGACAGTTCCAATAGAGCAGAGCGCAAAGCTATACGAAATATAACTGGCTGCAAGCTAGCCTAGCTCAGCGCAAATGAATGGAAGCGAATACTGATCAGCGAGTCTAGCTTTAGTTTAAAGAGTTAGTGTTTCACTGCTGTTGTTTACAACGGGTAGGGCCCGCAATTTACAAGCATATTTACTATTCAAATAAGTATATTCTAGGATTACATTCGTGCCTCAAAGTTATTGTTTTTGTTTTATGACATAAAATAGAATAATTATAATAATTATAACTGTATGTTTTGTAAATTAATTGCAACTTCTGCAAATGTTAAAACTAATTATAATAATTAAAATAAAACATTTACCATATAACTCGGTTTTAAGTTTTCAGAGGAACAATGTTTTCAAACTTTATTATCTAAAGATGCTAAGCTATAGTGTTGTGTTTATTCATAGTTAAAGACAGTAGAGGTTGAGTACTTTATTATCTAGTTTCAAGTTTCAAGTTTCTTTAATAGTTGTCATACAGAAGTACAGAATACTTTTGTACAAAATGCTTCTTACTGTTGCGCTCCAGAGACTGTGCATGACAAGATAAGTATGAAATAAAAACATAGTAAAAATTAGAAGTAAAAAAAGAGGTCACAGTGTTCAGTTTAGACATATGTACAATGTTCGTAGACGTAGTTACCATACAATATACAATACTGTGCAGTGTACTAATATACAATACTATATAGTGCAAGGCATAAATGGACGAGGTGCAGTTTAGGTACAATTCACAGTAGGTGTACGAGTTGTAGTGCAAATCCTTTATCAATAAATATAAAGTGTAAGTGTGTTTGTGTGATCTAAAGTGTGGAGAGTGGGTGCTGCAGTGAGTTGTTTGTTTGAGTGAGTGTGTGCGTGTGGGTGTGTGTGCTGTGTGCATTTGATGGTTGTTGCATAGTGATTATTGTTGATAAAGATGGTAAGTTAGAGTGTTGTGTTCATTCATAGTTAAAGACAGTAGAGGTTGAGTACTTTATTATCTAAATATGGTAAGTTAGAGTGTTGTGTTCATTCATAGTTAAAGACAGTAGAGGTTGAGTACTTTATTATCTAAAGATGGTATAGTGTTGTGTTTATTCATATTTAAAGACAGTAGAGGCTGAGTTGACTTTCTTTTGATGTATCACACATCACACTACAAGTTATTTTGTATTGACTTTAAAACGGCAAATACATGGGCTATCCAAAACATAGTTATATGGTTCTTCAGCACAAGGGTTCAATTAAAAAACCTGAGCTCTAATACACTGTGTTGAGGATAACCTTCAGCACGACCCGTTGTCTCAGTGTCGTACAGTAAATTCACCACAATGTCAGACAGAATGGCGTTGTGATCTTTAGGCAAACCTTTTGGCGTGACCAAACCATGACCAGTGATAGCAGGGAAGAAACAGACCATCGGCTGACCTGTTGTTAAGGGGGAACTATGGGTCAAGCACAGAGACTCAATCTCATCCGCGACCCAGAAATAATTCCATGTGTGTGTTCCTGTGTGTGTGCCGCCAATCGCATGTGTGTGTCACTGCATCATGCATGACGAATAAAGGCTTCTTCAAAGTCCAGTTATTATTATTATTATTATTATTATTATTATTATTATTATTATTATTATTATTATTATTATTATTATTATTATTATTATTAATATTATTAATATTATTATTATTATTATTATTATTATTATTATTATTATTATTATTATTATTATTATTATTATTATTATTATTATTATTATTATTATTATTATTATTATTATTATTATTATTATTATTATTATTATTATTATGCCTAGTTTAAGAATTCATATATGTTAAATCTCATGGTCTTAAAAGACAGTCCAAAAATATTAGTGACCACAAACAGCCAAACCCAGAAAGTGAAACGCTGTAATTTGCGCCGTCATCCAGTATCAAGTGTGAAGCTGCTCCATAGTTAATGGATGGGAGAGATGGTATAGATGACATTGAGAGCACGCAGAACCTTCTCTGTTCCAGAACCGAGAGGGGTGTTGATCCGGGGGGGGGGGGGGGGGTGTCTAATGTCTTTTGTGGTGTTTGTGTTGTTTTTATTTTTATTCTGTATTTATTATATATATATATATATTTTTTTTTTTATTTCTGATTGTCTTGTCGTTATTGTATATTGTTGAAGTATTGTCCTGTGGTGTCTTGAGTATTATTGTTACTGTATTGTGTTGTGATTTGTTTACATTTTTTTATTAAAAAATCAAAGAATGAAGCTCATTTAGGTATAAGAACTCAAACTAAATGTCAATAATGGAGCAGCTCCAGACTATATGACATCATACGTTTGATTCTTACTTCTCTGGTTTCTGGTTTTGGCAGAGAGAGTAGCTCATGTTCACAAACATTGAGTGAACTTTCCAAGGCCATCGAAATAACATATTGGAATTCATAATTTGTGGCTTGTTTCCCCTTTAAAGGAATAGTTCATATTTTTAAGAAGCCTTTTAGATTGATTGTGGCCAAACCGTCTTTTCAATCCATCTGAAAAGTTATTATTGCAGCAATGTTTTGTTGTGTGAGAAATCAGATGCTGAAGTTATTAGTATTCTGTTAGCACATACACACATACACATACACAGGAAAAACTGGGGAGTCATTTTCCCAGAGTAATTATTACGGAGTTATTATTTTCCTCTCAAGTAGTCATATTTACTCCATTTGGGGCATAATCATTGCCTGTGGCCAATAGAGTGAGAGTAAAGTTCCAGAAGAGTTTCTATTGGAGTAATACAGCATTGGTCACGCCTACTATCAATATAATTTCCAAATGTGAGGACGCCATCTTTCTCTCTCGGCAAGTCCGTCGCTTCAAGCTCAGGTGTGCAGCAAGAGCGCAATACAGCGATATTTTCCTTGGAAAGTTGGATGCCAAATACCAGGTAAGATTATTATTGTTATTTGTTAATTTATTAAACAGCAATGTGTGTAACTAATTTGCAACATTACAGCTAAGCCACAGAGCCATCTATCACGATGTTCGCATGTTAGCTGCTATACGTTTGCACGCACGCTATTAAATAAACGTTTTACAGTTTTATGGACAAGTATTCAATTATCAACAGTATTGCTATCAGGGACAGTGCACATTAATCAACATGTCGGTTTTCATGTAAAATGTATATGAGCTAGTGTATAGCCAGAAGCTAATTTCCACCTGTATAGGCCTGAGACCATACCTGTAGACCATGCCTGTAGGCTGTTGTTACATTACAGCCACAGAGCCATCTATCACGATGTTAGCATGTTAGCTGCTAGCACGCACGCTATTAAATAAACGTTTTACAGTTTTATGGACAATAACTTAAGAACAGGTACGTCGGTGCAACACGAGTATTCAATTATCAACAGTATTGCTATCGGGGACAGTGCACATTAATCAACATGTCGGTTTTCATGTAAAATGTATATGAGCTAGTGTTAGCCAGAAGCTAATTTTCACCTGCATGGCTATACCTGTATAGGCCTGAGACCATACCTGTAGGCCTAGGCTGTTGTTAAAAGTAGTGATATAACTATTCATACAAAAACGGAAGTATTAAGAACATACAAGACAAGTAGACATAGTACAGGAGACGGAACAATTATATGTTACATGTTTGCGGACTTTGCTGAAACGGCGGCAGAGACAACGTGTGTTTTACTCTAAATAGAGTCACGTAAATTTGCCGCGATGTGCTGTAGGTTGACTGTTTTACTAGCGGTAAATGGACATAACAAGTTAATTTGACGCACTGTTCGGTTCAACAAGTGTTTATTTGAACCATTGTACTGGGTTGACTAATTTGAATGAATGCCCAACAATTCGCCTCTAGATTGTGGATTGACTCTTTAGTCTTAATGCGGAACCAAACTGTTAGCGCTTGTTTCCGCCCAGACACTTTTCACTGTCGCTCGTTAATGGGTGCACATGCACAAAGATTTGTGAGACGCTCCATCACCGTAATGTTAGGTATGTGTGTTCTGCCTCCATGTATAATATAATGGAAACTTGTGGAACTAGATAGCCTCACAGTAAATTTCACAGAGTAAATTTTACTCAAACTGAGTCAATTTGAGCCCAAGACGTGAGTAAAGTTTTACTCAGTTTGAGTAAAATGTACTCAGCGAAATTTACTGTATGGTGCTTTTGTAATATTTTCTAATTGTAACACTCCTCATAATGCATGAGTTGTTGTGCCCTATATGTATCATCTTAGTAACTGTTATTATTTATTTGCCATCAGATGCAGGCTGTACGTGTTAAACACGTTGACCGGCAGAAATTCATCTGTTTTGAGGGCCAATTGACCTTCACAACTTTTTTGGAGTGTGGTGAGTGAAACATTTTGCACAGCGTGCCGTTGGTTCTCAAAATGGCGTCCGCCTTGATAGTTAGGAACCAAATGGACCCTTATTGGTCTGTAACTCTGACGGTGTAAAAATGGACCCCAACGTCCATTGTACACCGTCAAGAGTTAAATTAACATTGATTTTACAATATAAATTGGGGTCCCAAAGATACAAATGCCATTAAATGGGTGCCCTTGGAATTAAAATGGTTGAGAATCACTGCTAGAGCCGTACAAATATTGTCTTATGGGGGTCCATGGCACATCTTTTCAAATGGGGGTCTGTGGGCTAATTGTCAATTTGGGGGGTCCTTGACATGAAATGTTTGAGAACCACTGCCCTATGCAACAACATACTGGGTATCAGTTTAGGCTTTCCCTGCATGTTAATTTAAGCTGTAGGCCTACAGTACAAAGCACAATCCATTTTATTTAGGATAGAGTGAACCAATCAATGTCTTACACCCCTTCCTGACAGGCAGCGACGCGAGCGAGCGTGATTGCGAAAATGATTAAAATGTATTTGTTTCAATCAGACTATCCTGACCTGCCGCGAGCGACAGCAAACTGAGTGGCGATGTCGTTCCCCCCTCAAATATTCGCTTACTGTGTCTCTAGTTGAGCGATTACGCGGCCGAGTCACACCCCTAAACACTTTTTATTGGTCAAGAATCGCAGGCTGCTTTGCCCCCGTGTGCTTCCAGGTAACACACACACAGACACACCCGGACACAAGCCGCCTCATATCAGGACAGTGTCGCGCACGATTTCGTCTCCAGTTCGCACGCTCGCTGCCTGTCAGGAACCGGTGTTAAGTATGTCAATTAAGGCTGTCAATCTTCCTCATATGATCACATTTTCAGTGGCTATTTTAATATCCCATTTTATGACATTTTAATTAATACAAATTAAATAAATTGCACAACAGATTTATCAATAAGCTTGTGCAATCTTGTTTTGTCTATAGTTGCCAAGAAATTTGAAATTCCTAGTACCTTGGACTTAAAGGTCTATGATGACTCAAACACTGAAGTCGACGACGAGGCGTTTCAATTTCTTCTAAAGAAACCAGACCTGGGTGTGTTGGAGATTTGTTCACCCCAAGACTCAAATCCTGAAGGTGAGTTGCTAACATGGAGCCTTATAGCCTCATCCATACAGTCCTGGCTGCTTGAAGCCTTTTTACAACGCATCCGCGTTTCCGGGTTCCCGTTTTTTTCACTCTGATTGGCCAGGTCATGTGACATGAGCGGCAATCGTGGGACGGCAAGTTTCTACACTGGTTAAGGGCACTCTTCGAAGTTGGTTAAGGTTAGAGTTTGTCTTAGAGCATGGCAATAGAACGCCAGGTAGTTTGCAGGCTGTTCGACGCGGAAATGGGCAAACACGCTATTGGGCGCACATGTCACATGACCTGGCCAATCAGAGCGCCGGAAACGCGGATGCGTTGTAAAAAGGCTATGTGTCCTGGCTAACCTAAAATGTCACACAGGTACTGTATATTTTTGTACTTTGAAATGATCTTTGTATATATATATATATATATATATATGCCCAATGTAACGTGTGGATCCTTCCTAATCTAATGTGGCCTTTTTACATTACACTTGTCACAAACATTCCTATCTAATCACACTTATATGTCTACATGATTGTTAGATTCAGTGAGGACCTCTGCAAGCAACTCCAGCCAAAGCTCCATTCTCAGCTCTGGTGCAGACAATGAGGGGGAGTCTGATGACACCATCATTTTGCAGTCTAGTCCTGCTCCAAGAAACGGTGCTGACCTGACTCGTATCACTCTGGTAAGCTTTGCATATGACTGTTTGAAATGGAGATGGTGACTCTGATAAAGGGGTAGCATGGGCATTGGGGATGGCCAAGTACAATTGGGGAGAAAATGGGGGGGGGGGGGTCATGGTTTACATTTGTCACCTTAACCCTTTCACTGCCGCACAACAGCAGGTTAACCCTTTCACTGCCGCACTACAGAAGGTTAACCCTTTACTATCACACTACCGATGGTAACCGTCAGTAGTGTGATAGTAAAGGGTTAACCTTCTGTAGTGTGGCAGTGAAAGGGTTAAATATACTTGGCCACCAAATTTAGGGGCCTGTGGGAACAATGCTTAAAAATATGACTGTCTATCCATGTGTGTGTGTGTGTGTGTCCCCCCCCCCCCTTTTTACTCCCGCTTAGATGACTGAAAAGATTCTGAGGGACACAGCTGGAGGAGAGAGGATCATTGCCGATTATGCTCGGACAAAAACCCTAACGGATACCAGAAGACGCAACATGGTGAAGATATTGGTTGCGCACATGGCAAAAGAGCATGGGTAATTATGTTGTCATCTAAACATTACGCACCCAATACACATTTTTGGTTTTTACTAAGATCCTCCTTTTTGCAGAATTGGTAAATGATAAATGGTTATCCAAAGCGCTTTACATAGATTGTGCAGAAGGCATTGGCACAGCAATACTTTTGTTTGGATCTCATACTTGTGTATGTGTGCACTGTAGGACGAGTCCTTCAAGGCGTGTTAAAGAAGACTACGCAAAGGGCATCACTGCCTTATTCCCATACCTGGCCGATCCCCTGGTGTGTTAAAACTGCATGACAAATAAAGACTTCTAGTCTAACAATTATTATGTTTATAGGTCATTCTTGTTATATAATTTCTAGGGATGTTCAATATTGGCTTTTTCTTTTTTTTACCGATATCCGATATACCGATATTGTCCAACTCTTTAATTTCCAATACCGATATCAACCGATACCGATATATGCAGGGTTTCCCCCCCCCCCCCCCCCCCCCCCCCCCAAAAGGAATAATTTCAGGTAATTAACATTAGGCTACATATCTCTTGTCGTGGAATTAACACAACATTATGCATAACATTATCCAATCACATGTGTAACTGAGGGGTACAATTCCCTGACTGTATTGTTAGATATGATACTTACTACCACTACCTCTTGTACTTTAGACTCTGGCCACCCAGTACTAGGTATAAATAATTATGATAAACACTCCCACCTGATGAAACGGATCCAACACAAATGTACCAAGTCGAAAGTCTGCGTTTAATAATAATACATAGCAAAAGGTATGTACAACGATCACTTAATTACATTTATGATTTGAAATAGTATGCACTTTTATGGCAAATGAGTATTCGTAGGTAGATCAATATCGAATGTCCAATCTCTGATTGCGCAGGAAGCAAATATACAACCTGGAATATTTAGGGAACAATAGCAATGATACTTGAATGATTATATAGCTGGATACACTAGGGGAAGGTTCCGACTGCTTGTAGGACAGCTGGAGGGGGGGGGGTAGAGTCTGGCTGTATCCCGTCTGGCCGAGGGTATCCTGGGAGAGCCCACAGTCGTGCGACCCGGTGCCCAGCGATCCTCGATCCACAGATGAAAGCAGTTGGACTCTCTGTGGCCGGCGTCCTCCGGTCCACGATGGAGAGACGTGAGGCGACCTCGTCGTGTAGAGCGTCTTCTCACCTGTCGTCCTCTCCGGGGGGGGTATTTCCAACACACCGCAGTGTTGGCCTTTATCCATAGAATAATCAAAGTACTCAAAGCATAATCCAAGCCGGGGAAGGCTAGCCGTCGTCGGTAGAATAATCCAATATACAGGTCCACTCGCTCGTTGGCCTGGAGCTCCTCGGGTGCAGCTTCACGTGGGGTCAACCACCCTGGATAAGCGTCCAGCTGATGCCCGAAACGATGGGGGTGCTGATTACTATAGAACTCTTACCGCACGAGGCACTACATATGAATAGACTTGTTATAATGTCAGCTTTATATATATATCTAGGGTTAATATTGATGCAGTATCTATATTAACCCACTAGAGGGAGCTATCGCCCAAGGCATATTATTTTGTGACTACAGATATATACGTGAGGTATTCTCCGTATCAGGGGCCGGCGTTCTTACCTGTATGTCTAACGTGCGCAGGGTGTAAGACGCACCTGTATTGTATTGCTCCCGTTACCCACTAAACTACTCAACCAAAGGGATCACAAGCGTGTTGTGTGGCTTACTTATTATTAGAGGTTACCACATATTTTTGGCGACGAGGATAAACTGGATTGGCGACGTGTCATCCCGGTTGCTTTTGTTTGTTGTTGGCGTGAGGCTAAAGCTATAGCTGGACGGCTAACGTATGAGCGACGCCGGCAGTGGTACTGAAGGAGCATCGCTCGGGGACGGGAGAGCATCGGGAGAAGAGGACGAGCCGAGTGTGGAAGAGGAGCCTCGCGCTCAGATGGCGACGTTTGGGACTATCAGTGAGTTTGTGGAAGCGAACGAGGACTGGACAGAGTACGAGGAAAGGTTGGGACATTTTTTCAATGCAAATGGAATTACTGATGTGGCGGAAATGCGCTCTATTCTCCTGAGTGTGTGTGGGGCTAAGACCTATAAGCTGATAAGGAATTTAGCTACACCACTGAAACCGGGGGAAATTCCATATGAAGACTTAGTCAAGCTTGTGGGGAACCACCACAACCCAAGACCCTCTGTGATAGTACAACGTTTCAAATTCCACAGTCTGTTCAGGAAGCAAGGTCAGTCTGTAGCCAACTTTGTGGCTGAGCTACGCCAACTGTCGGAACATTGTGAATTCGGGGCAGTGTTGGATGATATGCTCCGTGACAGATTAGTTTGCGGCATTAATAATGACCCCATACAGCGCCGCCTGCTGGGGGAAGCCCCGCCGCTGACTTTTAAAAAAGCCCTAGAGATTTCCCAAGGTATGGAGATGGCTGCAAATAATGCTAGGGACATACAGAGGGGGAATGGGTTGTCAGTGTCACAGACAGTGCACCAAGTCAGAAGGGAGCCTGCCTATAAAGAGACTGGTAAAAATGAAGTGTTTAAAAAAGGGGTGGAATGTTTTAGGTGTGGGGGGTCGTCGCATTATGCAAATGACTGCAGATTCAAAGAGGCTGTCTGCCATAATTGTAATAAAAAGGGACACCTAGCAAAGAAGTGCAGGAGTTCAAAAGACAATAAAATGGGCAGGGGCAGGCCTTGGCAGGGAAAGCAGCGACAGGCTCAAGCCTCCACACACCACCTGGAAGAAACGCATGAGGAAGCAGAGTGTGCATACAACATGTTCGGGGTGGGAACAGATGAGGAGCCACCTGAACCCTATTATGCCACTATCACTGTCGGGGGACAGGATGTAAAGTTTGAGATTGACTCAGGGGCTACTGCATCGGTCATCAGTGAGGAGACATACAGGAAGACATGGGGGTCTAACCTACCACCCATTAGCCCATCAAAGCTCAGGCTCAGGACATACACAGGTCAGCCCATACCTCATATAGGGGTGCTATATGTGGACATTTTAGCGGGGAATCAGAAGGCAAAGGCCAGGCTGGTTATAGCTAAGGGGGGGGGGCCAAGTCTTTTGGGCCGTGATTGGCTAAGGAAAATTAAGCTAAACTGGCATAATGTTAAATATGTGCACACGACAGACACGACAGAGGACATCCTGCATCGGTACAGTGATGTTTTCAGGGACGAGCTGGGCACACTGAAGGGGGTAACTGTGAAACTCCATGTTGACCCTGAGGCCGCCCCAAGGTTTTTCAAGCCTAGGTCCGTGCCGTATGCCATGAAGGTCAAGGTGGAGGAGGAGCTGGAACGTTTGCAGAAGCAAGGCATCATTGAACCCGTCCAATTTTCAAGGTGGGCGGCTCCCATTGTGCCAATCCTGAAAGAGGATAATACAGCACGCATATGTGGAGACTACAAGGTGACGGTAAATCAGGTCTCTAAACTGGAGGAGTATCCACTACCAAGAGTGGATGACCTGTTTGCAACCTTGTCAGGGGGGAAGCTTTTCACAAAGCTAGACATGAGCCATGCTTACCAGCAACTGCAACTTGACGAAGAGTCAAAAGAGTATGTCACCATCAACACTCACAAGGGCTTATTTAAATACAATCGCCTTGTGTTTGGAGTGGCATCCAGCCCCGCCATTTTTCAAAGAACAATGGACACGCTGTTACAGGGTATCCCGCACGTAGCGGTATATCTAGATGATATCCTCATCACGGGGGCCACGGAGGCGGAGCATCTGGCTAACCTAGCACAGGTATTGAAACGACTCTCGGACGCAGGACTGCGTTTGAAGCGTGCCAAGTGTGTGTTCCTGGCACCGAGCGTGACCTACCTGGGACACAGGATCACCGCACAGGGGCTCAGCCCTTTGGAGGACAAGGTGAGAGCCATAAAGGAGGCTCCAAGCCCAAAGAGTGTCCATGAACTGAGATCGTTTTTGGGCATGGTGAATTATTATGGCAAATTTCTGCCGGATTTATCAAATGTTTTGTCCCCACTGTACAAGCTACTGCACCTTGACACTAAGTGGGAGTGGAGTGGAGAGCAGCAGAGAGCTTTTAATGAAGTGAAAGAGCTGCTCCAGTCTGCAAAGCTGCTCGTTCACTACGACCCAGACAAAGAGATCATCGTCTCGAGTGATGCCTCGCCTTATGGAGTCGGAGCAGTGCTCTCACACATCATGGAGGATGGAGATGAGAAGCCTGTTGTTTTTGCTTCACGTACCCTAACAGCAGCGGAGAAGGGGTACTCTCAGTTAGATAAAGAGGGTCTAGCTGTTGTTTTTGCTGTGAAGCGTTTCCATCAATACCTATACGGACGGGCATTCACTATCACAACAGACCATAAACCTCTGATGAGTCTGTTCAGTGAGACAAAATGCATCCCACCGCTGGCCTCAGCCAGGATACAGCGTTGGGCTCTCACACTCTCAGCCTACCAGTACACTATAGTGTTCAAAGCGGGCAAGGATAACGCAAATGCTGACGCACTGAGTCGACTGCCGTTACCAGAGACACCCGCCACTACATATGTGCCTCCAGAGACTGTGTTTTCATTGGAGAGGCTAGCAGAGGCACCTATCAAAGCGACACAGATTAAGCAGTGGACAGAGAGGGACCCGGTCCTGTCTCGGGTCAAGACCTTCCTTTTGCAAGGTTGGCCCAGTGTCGTGGAGGGAGAGGAACTGAGGCCGTATGCTAAACGCAAAACAGAACTGAGCCTGCAGGACGGCTGCATCTTCTGGGGGTCGAGGGTCATCGTACCGCCCCCAGGACGGTCACAAGTTGTGGAGGAGATACATGAGACTCATCCAGGAGTCTCCCGGATGAAAAGCCTAGCGAGATCATACGTCTGGTGGCCAAGAATGGACGATGATCTGGAGAGCAAGGTAAAATCATGCACACAGTGTCAGACTAATCAGAACAATCCACCGCCTGCTCCGTTGCACCCATGGGAGTGGCCAGACCGCCCCTGGTCTAGGCTGCATGTAGACTTTGCAGGACCCTTTATGGGACAGATGTTTCTGATCATGGTAGACGCACACTCAAAATGGATAGAAGCCCATATCATGAACAATATCACAGCCCCCACAACCATAGACCAACTCAGACAAGTCTTCGCAGTCCATGGGTTGCCAGACACCCTGGTCTCGGATAATGGCCCAACATTCACCAGTGAGCTGTTCAGTGAATTTATGCACCAGAACGGCATTAATCACATTAGGACGGCGCCGTTCCACCCAGCCTCAAATGGTTTGGCTGAGCGGGCTGTTCAGACAGTGAAAGAGGGGTTAAAGAGGATGACAGGAGACTCTCTAAACACTAGACTTTCACGTTTCCTGTTTACCTATCGCCTCACGCCTCAAACGACAACGGGGCGCACGCCAGCAGAGATGCTGATGGGGCGTAGGCCCAAGGCGAGATTGGACTTGCTGCGTCCAGACATGAAGGCGAAAGTACAGAGGAAGCAGGAGAAGCAGAAGGAGCGTCATGATCAGCACGCAAAAGAGAGACAATTAGGACCTGAGGACAAGGTCTATGTGAGGAATTTCAGTACTATCAACAAGCAACAGTGGCTGCCTGGCGTTATTCTGAAACAGAGTGGCCCAGTTTCCTATGTCATTCAACTGACTGATGGACGTGTTTTCCGTAGACACCAGGACCATGTACGCCTACGCCACGACACCAGTTCAGAGACGGATCGCACCACGGTGGATACCCGTGGGGAACAGACTATGGGAGAATGTTGTTTGCCAGTGACTACGGTACCAGTGACAGACTCCCCAGGAGAGGTGTCTGTGTCCCCAAGTAGAGTTGACACTCAGACCCCTCTCATGCTCTCAACACCAGAGCCACCCAAACCTCAGTCACCTGTGGTGTGTCCGAGGTCACCAGCGGTATTGCGCAGGTCACAGCGTGATCGCAGACCTCCCGACAGACTGAACATTTAACGAGACAGTACTGTTGGTAATATGTTTTTCAAGTGCCTTATTTGGTAAGCTGTTGCTAAGTCATTTATTTGGTATATATATATATTTTTGGAAAGTGTACAAGGATAAGACACTACTGTTATTATTTTTGTATTACATGGACATTTTGGTAATGTTGAAATTTAAAGGGGGAGGGGTGTTATAATGTCAGCTTTATATATATATCTAGGGTTAATATTGATGCAGTATCTATATTAACCCACTAGAGGGAGCTATCGCCCAAGGCATATTATTTTGTGACTACAGATATATACGTGAGGTATTCTCCGTATCAGGGGCCGGCGTTCTTACCTGTATGTCTAACGTGCGCAGGGTGTAAGACGCACCTGTATTGTATTGCTCCCGTTACCCACTAAACTACTCAACCAAAGGGATCACAAGCGTGTTGTGTGGCTTACTTATTATTAGAGGTTACCACAAGACTATTATTAGCTTAATAGAATACGTCCAACTCGACGATATAGTGCCAAATATGACTATTCAAATATTAATATACACGATGTCTCAATGCCGATACTGGGCCGAATTGGCCTTACTGCCCACACGTGGTTCGCGGGGAGGCTTTTGCGTCTGTCACTCTGTTGGAGGGTAATGAACTGGACTAAAAGAAAGCTCTACTTTAATAGCGCAGTATATATACGCACTATGAACAAATAGTACCATTAGTGGTGCGGTAGACATATTCCTACGCGGAACTAGGACTTGTCCATACATGTTGAGCGGTACGATTGAACCTGGTCTGAGGGGTATGGCGACCTGGCACCAAGGTCTCGTCCAATGGTAGAATGGAGACTATTATGGGATGTTCAGTAGACTAGAAGGGATATTCAATGCATATTGTACAAGGAATATACAAGGGATATCAGGGGATATACAAATACAATTAAATATATATATATAAATAAATATATATATTCGGTTTAATCTGATCCTTCAGAACAGCCGCCCCCTAATTGGTCCCAACCCAATTAGTTAAGCAGAGACAGATTAACCGCACTGTCTACCACTCAAGGGTTCGCTGTAAGGGTCAGTCAACTCACAAAGTCATAGGGTCATGGTCATCATCGATTGTGTCTGGGAGTCGGGGCAGTTCTATGAGCCTCGCCACAGGACGGGTGTAAATGCGCCCCTGGACGAGTACTTCAGCTGCTCGGACCTTGCCATCGGCACCGGTGATCACTTTGCTTACGCGGCCAGCCGGCCACATAGCTCTGGGTAGTGACTGGTCAATAATCATGACGACTGTTCCTTCCGTCAAATTGTCTCTCTCTTTTACCCACTTCTGGCGGGTCTGTAGAGACGGTAGGTAGTGCAGTAGGAAACTGCTCCAAAACTTGTCGGCTAATACTTGGCTGTACCTCCACATTCGTCGGCCGTTCGCTTCTTCAGGCCGGTACATTGTCTGGGGTAACGCGGGATCTAGCCGCCCCATCAGGAGGGTGTTGGGGGTGACTGGGTCGACATCTGCTACGTCACTGGAGACGTAACCGAGGGGCTTTGAGTTCAATACTCCCTCAATCTCCGTGATCATTAGGACTTCTTCCGCCACAGTCTGGGCCCCAAGTACTGCGTACAGGGCTGTCTTTATAGAACGTACTTCTCGTTCCCAAGTTCCACCGAAGTGGGGTGCGTTTGGGGGGTTGAATTGGAAGTCAATCTGGGCTGGAGCGAGGTGGGTCTTAAGTTCTGGGCCCATAGCTTGGAAGCTCTCCCTCAGCTCTCTTTCTCCGCCTTTGAAGTTTGTCCCGTGATCGGACAATAATGTAGACGGTTTTCCTTTCCGTGATGTGAATCTTCGGAAGGCCATAAGGAATGAGTCTGCGCTCATGGTCGGAAGGAGCTCGATATGTATCGCTCTGGTGGTCATGCATTTGAATACAATACCCCACCGCTTCTCGGTGCCTCTTCCTTTCTTTATGTGCAGCGGGCCAAAACAGTCCATGCCTGTTGAGTGGAATGGCTTGTCGCCGAGTCGGAGGCGACATGGAGGTAGGTCAGCCATCCGTGGTATGCTGGGCTGCGCGCGCCACTTTCGGCAGTCTAGACAGGTTCGCTGGAAGCGTCGCACCGCCTCTCTTCCTTGAAGTATCCAGTAACGACGTCTGATTTCCGCGAAGACTCTCTCTGCTCCTGCGTGGTGTACATCCTCGTCGTATTTCTTTATAATCAGCTCTGTGACCTTGTGTCGGCTGTTCAATACGATCGGGTACTTAATGTCATCCGGTAAATTGGGGGCTCTCCGCAGGCGACCACCCACTCTGATGAGGGTATGTGTGTCACTCTCGGGGGCCAGATGAATCAATCTGCTGTCTGATGGGACGGGCCTTCCTCCCTGTAGACAGTCTAGTTCATCGGGGAACGAGTCTCTCCGGGCTCGTTGCAGTAGAAGCAGTTCTGCTTCCTCGCAGTCAGCTGCTGACATATCAGCGGGGGACTTAATCTCTGGGTGGTGCCGCAGGAATGTCCGTTGCTGCGCACTCTCTATGGTAATGCAATCGTCTATGTTGGGGTCTGCGGAGACAACAGTGCTCAATCCACAGAACATGGGTTTCTTATTCTCAGCCTCCTCGTCACTTGCTTCCCTCGGGGTGGGCGTGGGCCAATCTCCTTCCGGGAGCTTGAAGAATGCTGGTCCGTCACTGTAGATGTTATGACGGGTTAAGTCATCTAGGGACATTCCCCGGGTGATGACGTCCGCTGGGTTGTGTTCTGTATCAACATAGCGCCAGTTTGCTTCTCCGGTTAACTCTCCGGTTAACTCTTGAATCTCAGTGACTCTGACTCCCACGAAGACTTTGTATCTGCATGAATCCGATTTGATCCAGGCGAGTACTGTCGTGGAATCTGACCACAGGATTGTTCTATGCACCGGAATGGTGAGCTCACGTTGGATGAGCGTGGCTAGATGCGCTCCTGCGAGGGCTGCGCAGAGCTCTAGACGTGGGATAGACTGTTGCTTGCGTGGGGCTATTCTCGAGCGGGCGAGGATGAATGCTGTGTAGATCTCTCCCCCCTCTTCTTGGGCCCGCAAGTAGGCTACTGATCCGTAGGCGACCTCGGAGGCGTCACTGAAGACGTGTAGATCCATTTTACATGTCTCTGGCCTCACCGTGGGTGGGAAGTAGCTTCGGCGTATATTAACGCCTGGGAGTGAGTGGAGTTCCATCTCCCACTCTCTCCAGGTGGATGCAAGTTGTGCGGGAATGGGGTCGTCCCAGCCCTGGTCCTTGTCCCACAATGCTCGTACAATCATCTTTGCCCTGGTGGTGTACGGTAGTATACATCCTAACGGGTCATATTGTCGGGCGAGTGTTCTGTACACACTCCGTCTGGTGGTCGGTATTGCCGTCGACCTTCCCTGCTCCTTGGTCAGGGGTTTGTGTCTATAGTGGAGCGAATCTGTTTTGAAGCGCCACACTAGTCCTAGTGTCATCTCTTGGGCTTCTCCTGGGATTGTGGCCATCCAGGTCTCGCTGCTCGCTGCCTTGTCCTCGGAGGAGAGGCTGCGCAGTACGTGCGGATCGCTGCTGGCCCACTGCCTGAGATCAAAGCCGCCTTTGATCAGAGAGGCGCGGAGTTTAAGTAGGAGAGCCTCGGCTTCTTCCTGGGTCGAAACGCTTTGTAGACAGTTTTCTACGTAGAAGCTGTTCTTCACACTGTGTCGGACCTCTTCGTCCGCTGCTGGGTCCTCTGCGACATGTCTTTGTAGTGCAAATGTAGCACAGCATGGGCTGCATGTAGTTCCGAAAGGGAGGACTTCCCATTGGTAGATGGCTGGGTGCTCATCTCCTGGCCTCTCTCTCCATAGGAACCGCAACAGGGGCTTGTCCTCCTCTACTAATCTCACCTGCAGGAACATCCCTTTGATATCCCCGCTGATAGCCACCTTGTCCTGGCGGAAGCGGAGTAGTACGCCTAGTAGGGAGGGGCCGAGTGTAGGACCGGGCAATAGCTCTTTATTCAGATTTTGGGATCCGATCTGGTAGCTGCAGTTAAACACGATGCGGTCTTTGCCGTTGTGATGAACCTTGTGGTGGGGCACGTACCACGATTCAGTCGTCTGGTCGGCCTCTTTAATGTCAATCTTTGTGACGTGTCCCGCTGTGATGAGCTTCTCAATCTCAGCGCGGTATACACTTTCTTGGGCGGGGTCCTTGGCTAAGCGCCGCTCTGTGTTTAGTAGGTACCGCTCTGTGGCGTCTTTCTTTGCGTGAAAGGTAGGCATCCCTTCCCGCCGCAGGAGTGGCGTGGCGTATCTCAACACGCCGCTGACTGGGACTCTCTTTGTTCCCGTCTCGAGGAGGTTAATGGCGTAGATGTCGTCTTTAGAGCGAATGTCTTTCTTTTCGTTCTTAAAGGGCATTTGTTCTAAGGTCCATAGCCTCTCTACATGCTGCAGGAGTGCGGTGTCTCCCTCTGTGACTCGGGAGTGGAGACAGCTAGTGGCTGTGGTTCGGTTGAGAGATTTGGCGAGTGGGCCTTGGAGAGTCCATCCTAGGCGGGTCTCGACTGCTGCAGGACAGCCTCTGGGTCCGGTATGAACCCGGTCTATCGGGACAATGAGGTCTGCATGGTCGGAGCCTATCAACAGTGTCGGGGTAGCACCGTCTATGAGTGGGATCGGTAGCTTGCGTAGATGTACATATTTCTCCATCAGCTTGGCTACGGGGTATGTGTACCGCGAGAGTCCTATTTCTTGGCTGGTGAAAGCGTCTGTAATCCTGTACCGTCGCTCGGTCTGGCCGCTTGCTGCGATAGAGAATGAGACATTCTCGCCCTTTATCGTTTTCAAATCTCTTCTTATTGTCCGAATTGTCATTTGGTTTTCGCTCCCCCGCAGCCCTAGCTGGGCCGCAGCGGACGCGAGCAGAAGGGTCTTCTCTGACCCGTCATCAAGGACGGCGTAAGTGTCCATGACTTTATTCTGGTAGCTCAATGTCACACGGACTACCTTTAAGAGCACTCTGGCTCCGCTGCTGCTGGCGGGGTCGATGTACATGACGCTTGCTTTGCTGCTTGATGGTGCGGGTGGAGGCCGCCGTCTGTTACTGTCGTGGAGTATGTCCAGATGGGCTCCATCGCACCGACTGCACTTTTTCTTTAAGCGGCATTCGGCTGCCATGTGTGATCGCGCACAGCGAAAACAGCGTCTGTTGGACTTTATCCATTGACTCGCTTCCTCCGCATTCATCTTGGGGAATGAGTCACATTGTGACAGCCAGTGTTCTTTCTCACAGTAGGGGCACACTATCTTCCACTTCTCCTTTCTTGAGGGGGTACTGTGGCTCCTACTGCTTGGCACTGACTCCGATTGGTGCATGACAGTCACCGATCTTCTTCCATCATTTAGTCTCCTGGTTCCTTCTCTGGAGCCAGGGGTGCTCCGTCCGAATGTATCTAGCCGTAAGCTGCTGACTTCTCTCGCCAGGAAGTCGGCTAGATCGAGGAGGTTCGGTTCGGGGCCATTAGGGTCTCGGTGGTCTCTCTGCCGCCTAAAGCGCTCCTGTCGGGCGGGCGGTAGCTTCTCCAAGATCCTCTCTACATTTGAGTTGGCGTATAGTTCATGCCTACCCTTTTCCCTCTGCGCTCCCAGCATCCCTACTAGGGACTGCACTCTGATGGACAGGTCGTCCAGTGCTCGATTGTCTGTTGCTGGGGGTAGGCGGTCGATGTGCCTGATCTCCTGGATCACGTAATCCCATATACGTCCATATCTCTGGTCCAACGCTACCAGCGCTGCGGTGTATGGGGTTGTGGAAGTGGCGTAGGCGAGCGCTATGTTGTGCGCGCGGGGTACCTTTAAATGCTTCAGTAGTATCGCGTATTTATGGCGTTCATCAATGACATCCACCAACATTGTCTCCAGACACATGCGGAGCTCCGTATACTGGGCCCGGTTCTCCTGGGTGAAGTCTGGTACCATAGGTGTGCCAATGTATGACGCGGATTGTTGATACATCGGCGAGCGTTGGGGGAGAGGCCTCCTAGGCGAGTCTCCTCCTGCTCCTTGGCGTGGGCTGGTACCGGCTGTGTACCATGGCCCGCTGGTCCAGGTGCTGTTCCTCGGTGCGGGTCGTGCGTCGTGCTCACCCGTGAATAGCGTCGGGGGTCTGTAGCGCAGCTCCGCGGGGGTATAGCCTGGGCTGTACTGGACCTCCTGGTCCGGTAGAGTACTGTGCTGTCGTCGGGCGTGGTTCTCCTCCTCTTCCTCTTCGTCTTCCGTTAGGTCATCCAGGGCTTGTAGTCTCTGATTTAGCCTCTCCGCAGTGTATGCTGCTCCTTCCCGGTGGCTGGGTCTCGCTTGGACCGGTTGGGGAAGGGGGTCTGCGGGGGGTATAAACCTCGTCTGTTGGTCAAGTTCAGGGTCGCTTACTCGGCTAGGGGATGCCGCCCTGGAGTGATGTCTAGACGAGTTCCTGGAGCCTCTGGTGGAGGGAGGGGGTGTTGTCCTTCTGATCAGCTGTTCTATTAGTTGCGCTTGTGCTCTGTCGCGCTCGGCTTTGCGCTTGGTGAGATCCGATTCTCTCTGGGCACCGGTGGCGGCGCGCTGGGCGTCGGCCCGGTCTCTTGCCATATTCTCTTCCATCTGAATGCGTCTTATTTCCAGGCGTATGTGCTCTTCTTCGCTCCGTTGCTGTATCTGCAATCGATCGCGTTCACCCTGGAGTCTATCGCGTTCAGTAGAGGCTTTCAGGCTGACGAGGAATGCCTGCTGTAGTGTCCTCTCTGCCTCGCTGGGAGAAGACGGTTGTATAGGGGAGCCGTCCCTTGGGGTACTCCGTGCGGAGTCTTGGAGCTCTATCTCCACGGTGCTCTCCTCATCTTCTTCCGTGCCGAGTTCTCTTTCGGTAGTGTTGTCTTCCTCCCGGGACTCGTCGGGGACTACTTCTTCGGTATTGGCGGGGTGTAAAGTCATGTCTGGTTCCCCCTGGTCCCCACCGTGAGCTGGGTCAGTTACGTTAGAACCCATAGGGGCCTCTATGGTCGGGGTAGCCTGGTCGTTAGGGTTAGACATAATTTTACTTTCTAGTTTTACCGCGTTTACTGTTGGTAGAAGACTAGGTTGTTGACTGACAGCGTAAGCCTCTAGGTACTGAGGGAGCTGTCGTTTGCGCCGCGGGCGTTGTTGGTTAGGAGGATCGTTTCGTGGAGTGTTCATCATAGGCCATTTTAATATTAATAACACTATATTAATATTACACTGATTACCCTCCGGCTCGCATGCGCATATGTTCCCTCGCGCACAATAATACACTTTGTTTGTATAGCCTTTCATACAGAAACTGCAGCTCAAAGTGCTTCACAACAGAATTAAGACAGGCATAAAATGAGCACATAAAGTGCAGACATATAAAATCAGTTTTTCACATTAGGATCTAACATCCCAACAGGCAACCTTGTTTATGGTTTGATTCAGTTTTAATATAAATAATAAAAATAAAGAGAAGATTAATTAATTATCTACTCAGTCCCAAAGTTTGTGATGTAGATATGGAATGTCCCGGGTTGCTGCTGTTTGCAGAGTGTGTTGTTGTCCGGGGGTGAGTGGTGGTGGGTGGGGGGTTGAATCAAAACAGTTGTCAATTCGGAATTGACGGCTGTTTTGATTTGGCCCTTCGTTCGCCGTCGTTCACCTTTGGACGGCGGTGCACTCTGTGGGCAGCGGCAACTTGGGACGTAATAATAATAGTAGTAGTAATAAAAAAAGGATAATAATAGTTTGTGTTGTTATTTGTCATGTATAACACTGTCACGGTCATCATATTGTATGAATGCATTGCTGTGGCTTGTCCAGGAGATGGCGCAGCAAGACAGTGTGTCAGCAAGTTGTGTGTGTGCGCGTGAGAGAGAGAGAGAGAGAGAGAGAGAGAGAGAGAGAGAGAGAGAGAGAGAGAGAGAGAGGAGAGAGAGAGAGAGAGAGAGAGATAGAGAGAGAGAGAGAGAGAGAGAGAGAGAGAGAGAGAGAGAGAGAGAGAGAGAGAGAGAGAGAGGGAGAGAGAGAGAGAGAGAGAGGGAGAGAGAGCGAGAGAGAGAGAGAGAGAGAGAGAGAGAGAGAGAGAGAGAGAGAGAGAGAGAGAGAGAGAGAGAGAGAGAGAGAGAGAGAGAGAGAACGCTGTCCACACAGCAGCCAGACTGACTCTGACACTCGGCAGCTGAGATCCGTCTAACAGCAGTGGAGCTGGAGCAGCAGGCGGTGGATTCATATTTACATCACAAAGAGTCCAGACGTGTTGAAGACACCAGCCTATAGCGGCTATTGTTATGATAATGCGAGGTAGCGCCGGGGCCCGGGACTCGGCAGGTAAACACGAGCCGAGCCGAGCGCAGCGCGTTCTCGCGAGCGCGTGCATGTGCGTGCACGCGCTTCTGCTCAAATCTTTAATACTCAGTGAGGTACCACTGAGTGGTACCCCGTGCCATGAACAACGCATGCCTGCCCGTCTGGCCGAGGGTATCCTGGGAGAGCCCACAGTCGTGCGACCCGGTGCCCAGCGATCCTCGATCCACAGATGAAAGCAGTTGGACTCTCTGTGGCCGGCGTCCTCCGGTCCACGATGGAGAGACGTGAGGCGACCTCGTCGTGTAGAGCGTCTTCTCACCTGTCGTCCTCTCCGGGGGGGGTATTTCCAACACACCGCAGTGTTGGCCTTTATCCATAGAATAATCAAAGTACTCAAAGCATAATCCAAGCCGGGGAAGGCTAGCCGTCGTCGGTAGAATAATCCAATATACAGGTCCACTCGCTCGTTGGCCTGGAGCTCCTCGGGTGCAGCTTCACGTGGGGTCAACCACCCTGGATAAGCGTCCAGCTGATGCCCGAAACGATGGGGGTGCTGATTACTATAGAACTCTTACCGCACGAGGCACTACATATGAATAGACTATTATTAGCTTAATAGAATACGTCCAACTCGACGATATAGTGCCAAATATGACTATTCAAATATTAATATACACGATGTCTCAATGCCGATACTGGGCCGAATTGGCCTTACTGCCCACACGTGGTTCGCGGGGAGGCTTTTGCGTCTGTCACTCTGTTGGAGGGTAATGAACTGGACTAAAAGAAAGCTCTACTTTAATAGCGCAGTATATATACGCACTATGAACAAATAGTACCATTAGTGGTGCGGTAGACATATTCCTACGCGGAACTAGGACTTGTCCATACATGTTGAGCGGTACGATTGAACCTGGTCTGAGGGGTATGGCGACCTGGCACCAAGGTCTCGTCCAATGGTAGAATGGAGACTATTATGGGATGTTCAGTAGACTAGAAGGGATATTCAATGCATATTGTACAAGGAATATACAAGGGATATCAGGGGATATACAAATACAATTAAATATATATATATAAATAAATATATATATTCGGTTTAATCTGATCCTTCAGAACAACATGCATGGTACATAAAACACCAACCCCTTTACTCCTCACTTCTCTGGAATTGCTTAAAAGGGCTGTGCGGAGTACGATTTCAACTAAATATTTGTTAACATTTCTGTATGCTGACCATTTCTCCTAACCTCAACAATTTCAGAACCACAGATGTCCTACCTGTTGACCTTGATTTTAGCAATTATTCAGAGAAGGGCATGTGTTAAGTTTTAAGGAGAGAAATAAACACATTTACACATGCCCATTTAAACCAAATAACACTTTTTTTTTCTCTTTACTTCTTGTGTTTTAGGAGCAGTATTACAATCCAGTAGATGGGAGTGGGTTTCTGGCATGGAGGGTGAAATCACTTCAAAAGGTAGCATCAGAGGGACAAAAGAAGAGCCGTAATGTTCAGCCACTGATCGGTATGTAATTTTGATTGTCCCAGTCCACTGTTTATCTAGCAACTGTGAAGATGGATCATTATAGTAAATGCATATCACTGGAAAGTATTGCAGCAGTATGTGTGGTTTCTACACTGTTACAGGTGGTCCAAATTCTGGCGACAGAGCCCCCTTCTCTGAGGAAAACCAGCTAACCACAGACACCCAGTTTCGTGAGGCCAGTGCACTGATGAAGCATACAACTGATGAAGCAATCATCAAGGAGAAGATGAAACAGACCTTCACCCATCGCCAAGAAATGATGCATGACCCAATCAAGTCCTCTGAAATATTCACCACCTTTCCACGATTCCTAGACATCACAGGAATGGTATGTGGCTTGCATTAAAGTCTGAAATTAAAAATGACCTTTTTAAACAATTTAGATCACATCCCTGGTCATAGGGTGAACCTATTTAATAGGGCTGTCCCTGACTAAGGATTTGGATGGTCGACTAGAATTGTTAAAAAAAAAAAAAAAAAAAGTATATATATATATTTTTTTTTTATCATTCCATTTGGGCTGTGGGGGGTGCTTAATGTCTGAAGGAGTCAACTGAAGGCTTCTTGTCCTCTGCAAAAGCATACAATTGGTCCACTGATGAAATCCTCTTTCAGTGCCTCTGTGCCTGTTTTCGTAGGCAGTTAGCCTCTGGTATGCCTGCCATTAGCGTTAGCCACGCTTCTATGCCTCTTTTCTTTTGAAAAAAATTATAATATATATATATATATATATTTCTTTTTTTTATAATATTATATTCGACTAAGAGGTTGGCCAGTCGACTACGGCCCCTTTCGACCGATTAGTCGACTAATCGATTAATAGGGGTCAGCCCTACTATTTAACAATGTATGACAAAAAAAATTCAACCATGTTTTATTCCATCTTGTCTGCAGATTGAGCAGGATTTCAGTCTGATGTTTGGTGATGACATCTCTGCAAAGTTCCTGGAGAAGTGGCCTACTTTCTGCAGGCAGAAAGTCCTTGAACAAAGCCGTGGCCTCACCCAGACCGGCGACCTTCAAGACCTGCTTCAGAATGCTGAATCCACAACAGACACAATAGAACTGAACAATGGTATGCTTGAATTAAAGGAATATAATAATGGAAGGGTGAATTGTTTTTTAAACAAATGGAAACACAGCTTTTAGTCAAATGTATTTCTGATTTTTTTTATTAAATTTTTTGTATTTTTAGCATGGGACAGTGAGATGTCCTCCCTCTTGCTCCTTGTCCACCTCCTGCCACCATCACCTCAGGGACGCAACAAGAGACCGGGAAAGCTCTCAGCCAGAGAAGCCATTGACTCCCTTGTGAAGTTCATAAAGGTAAGGTTACAGTTGCCTATATTATCGGCCGATATTGGCATTCAAATGTGATATAGGAAAATATCGGTAAAAAAAAAATTTATTATTTTTTTTACATTTCTATAACCAACCTTTATTTACCCAGGCAAGTAAGAACAAATTCTGATTTTATTTATTGTCAAAAGTATGCATAATGTTATGTTAATTCCACAACAAGACATATGTAATGTTAATTACCTGAAATTATTCAGTTTTTTGGGGGGGAAACCCTGCATATATCGGTATCGGTTGATATCGGTATTGGAAATTAAGAGTTGGACAATATCGGTATATCGGTAAAAAAGCCAATATCGAGCATCCCTAGTTACAGTTAAATTAAAGTATAAGAAGGATCACTGTTCTGTCTAGGGGTGCACGATATTGATTTGTTGACCCCGATATCGATACCAATAACTTTCTGCTCCTCAAGGTCGATACCGATAACCGATATATATATTTATTGTATTATAATTATTTATTTTTTTATGTATATTCCTGTAGTTTTGACCTAACCAGATTTATCATGACATGAGCGTTACTATATGAACAAAACAAAGCCAAGAGAACAGTTTTGACTCTTCAAATAAAGTGACTATTTATTTTTCCAAATAAATATAATTTGAGTCGATCACAAAATTCACAATCCGTCAATGTCATTAACAATGTGTTTCCCTGAACAACTAAAAACCAACAGGTATTGTGCTTTGTCAGTAGGGATGCTGTTCACATTTGAACCGATACGGTACCGGTACCTGTGAATCGATACCGGTACCCAACGGTACCTTTTTCGGTACTTTAGTCTCTAAAAATGTAATCTACCTACCTCAGTTGTGAGAAGAAAAAAATCCAAACTTCAAATAACCACATTTTCGACCGTTTTTGGCTTGCCATTGCCCCGACTGCTTTGTTGTTGAATCAAGTCAAATCCTAAATAAGCATATATTGTGCGTGTGAACGTTGACATGAAAAGAAAAAAGTAAAAAAAATATATATATTTTTTTTATTATCAGAGCTATCAATACTTTTATCGGGATGACGTCATAATTGCTGATATCGGCCTGATAATTATCGTGCATCCCTAGTTCTGTCCCTGATATTGACCTGCATGATTGAAATCATGCAAAGACCACGGTTTGCAAACCGTGACTAATTTTAATAGCAAGACTAATGAAGTTCTCTTGTCACAGACTGGGACCAGTATCCAGGGGCATTTGGACGGCATCACGGAGAGCCTTCAACCCTATCTGCTTGCTGTGGGGACCCAGAGGAGTGTGATTCACAAGTACTTCATTGTGATTGACAAACATGCAATCCCTTGTAAGTCACCAGACTCTCTTGCCTCTTTTGATGAGCTTTTCAAAGCTCATTTTGTCTTTGGTACCTCATACAACCGGGATCTGGCCAATATGTACAACTTCTTGCAAACCGCCATTTACAAGATCGATGCTGCTACCACTAATGTCAACCCCAGGGTTAAAGAGATGAGGGCTCGGATGCTGCACTGATTTCTTTTTTATACTGAGAGGATATTTTATGTTGAGGCCTCTGATGCTGCACAGACTTTTGATACTGAGAAGATATTTTATCTTGAGGCCTCTGATGCTGCACAGACTTTTGATACTGAGAAGATATTTTATCTTGAGGCCTCTGATGCTGCACAGACTTTTGATACTGAGAAGATATTTTATCTTGAGGCCTCTGATGCTCCAGTGTTTTTTGATAAGATGTTGTGTTTCATTTGCAAAAACTCTCAAGCAAATGCCAATTCACTGATGAGGCACTTGAGGATGATCCACGGACTTTGTTCAGGAAGGACACTTCGTCTTAAATGTGGTCAGCCTGGTTGTTTACATGTCTTTTGCACTTTTTCTGGGTTTCGAAAGCATCTTAAAGCACGTCATCAACCATGTGATGATCCTGGTGAAGGCCGCTCTACAGCTGAACATTTAGCTGAAAGTTATGTTGATGACTTTCCATCAGGCAGTGCCCCTTCTGACCCAGTCCTTCCAGTCCTTCTTAATAATAGTCTTGTAGACAGCTGTGCTGCAACAGTAGCTGAACTTAAAGTGGCAGGTGTAGGTGAAACAATAATCAACTCTTTGGTAACTTCAATGGAAGTGATTGTTGATGATATCCATAATCAAGCAAAACAATATGTGAAGCAGTGTCTATCTTTACAGGAACCTATCAAAAGTGAGGTTGAGTGTAAAATTGATCAGTGTTTTGAAGAAATTGAAAATCCCTTTTGTATCTTAAATTCTGAAACTAAGAGAAGGCAATATTTGACAGAGAAGTGGGGAAGGGTAGACCCAGTTGAATATGTCCTTGGTACAAGATTTGATACCCTGCGCAATCGGACTACTGGAACTTATGATCAGGCTGTTGTTACTGATAAATGTGTTTATATCCCAATTTTGAAAACATTAGACTTTATTTACAAACACCCTAATATAGAAGAGATGATGCAGAGTGATTCCAGTTTAAGAGAAGATCTTCTTAATGACTTGTGTGATGGAGAGTTTTTCAAGAGTCATCCTCTATTTTCAAAACAGAAGCATGCAATTCAGGTGCAGCTTTTCTATGATGATTTTGAATGCGCGAATCCGTTGGGGAGTAAAAAGGGAATACATAAATTAGGAGCAATCTATTTCACCTTGCGTAATTTTTCTCCAAAGTACAACTCAATTCTGCTTAATATTCATTTGGTCGCTTTATTCCATGCCCAAGACATTAAAACACATGGCTTTTCTAAAATACTTGCTCCACTTGTGGAAGATATTAAAATACTGGAGAAGGATGGAATTAAGGTCCCATTGTATGATCAGCCAGTGTATGGAACTATTGTCCAAGTTACAGGTGACAACCTTGGTATTCACGGTTTGTTTGGTTTCGTAGAATCATTCAGTGCCAGATATTGTTGCCGCTTTTGTCTTGCTGAGAAAGAGGACTTTCAGACAGAATTCAAAGAAGATTCACCCAAGATAGTTATGCGAACTCGAGCACTTCATGCAGAACACTGCCACACAATGGAGACTACTATTGGTCTTCCCTATGTGATGGGAGTTAAACGTTCTTGCATTCTAAATTCCTTGCAGTACTTCAATACATGTGACAATTTCTCTGTCGATATTATGCATGATATCTTGGAGGGCGTGGCACAATATGAAATGAAACTGCTAATACTACACTTGATTAAAAACTACACAACATCAAAGGAAATAGACTTGAGAATTAAGAGCTTTAACTATGGTTACCTGGAACAAAACAACAAGCCACCTGCATTGAAGTTAGTAGAGACCTCAAATGACTTGGGGTTAAATGCAATCCAATCTTGGTGTTTACTTCGCAATCTACCACTTATCTTTGGAGACTTGGTTTGTCCAAATGATCAACACTGGTATTTGCTTCTGCTGTTGCTTCAAATAGCAGATATTGTATTTTCTCCCAGGTTATCAACTGGCATTACTATTTATTTAAAACACTTGATTGCAGAGCACCACGGGTTATTCAAGCATTTGTTTCCCAACAGGAGGCTACTACCAAAGCATCATTTTATGGTGCACTATCCTACATGTATTCGTAAAATTGGACCACTTTTGCATGTCTGGTGCATGCGCTATGAAGCGAAGCATAATTTCTTTAAAAAACAACTAAAAAGCTTCAAAAATATAACTAAAACGTTGGCAAAGAAACACCAAAGTCAAGTAGCATACAATTGGCAGACATTTGATCCCAACAGACTGGTGCTTGGTCCAAGTAAAATGGTAGCATTAAATGTGATGGACAGAGGCTGTGAGATAGCGGAGACTCTTCAGGTACCAAGTGACACCAAGGTGTTAAATGTTAGATGGGCCAAACACCATGGAAATATGTATCGTCCAGGTTTAGTTGTTTGTCTTAAAGTTCTTAGTGAGGTTCCAGTTTTTCACAAAATCCACAGTGTTGTTCTTAAAGATGAGAGGTTACTGTTGTTTACATTTGCACTACAAACCGTGTCTCTGGATGACCATTTTTATGCATTTAAAGTTGTGTGTACTACAGATGGACCTCATGTAGTTGATGTCAAAGAGCTTTTGTTTTACAAAGCATTCGATATACAGATGTCATACAGTGATGACGATTCAAGCTCATTTATTGTTCCATACTGTTTCCTGTGATTTAAAAAAGGAAAAGAGAAAATCACTAAGCTCTTGAACTATTGCACTGGGGATGAACACTATTAGTTTTCTTTTATTTCTTTGGGGTGAACAGATGCTGCTGTCACTTTATAGAGGCCAAAATGTAATTGATCGATTACTCTCCCCATGAAGCCTTAATTGAAGTCATGGTGATTTCTTTTTGTTGCATTCCTGAGCCAATAATTTGATGACTGGCTTGAATTATTGGCTCAGGAATGCGACAAACAAACAAATCTCCATGAATTCAAGGATTCATGGGGTGTGTAATTGGTAGATTTCTTTTTTTGGGTGAGCTATCCCTTTTTAAAAGGGTGTACAGATGCTGCTGTCACTTTACAGAGGCCAAATGTAATTGATCGATTACTCTCCCCATGAAGCCTTAATTGAAGTCATGGTGATTTCTTTTTGTTGCATTCCTGAGCCAATAATTTGATGACTGGCTTGAATTATTGGCTCAGGAATGCGACAAACAAACAAATCTCCATGAATTCAAGGATTCATGGGGTGTGTAATTGGTAGATTTCTTTTTTTGGGTGAGCTATCTCTTTTTAAAAGGGTGTACAGATGCTGCTGTCACTTTACAGAGGCCAAAATGTAATTGATCGATTACTCTCCCCATGAAGCCTTAATTGAAGTCATGGTGATTTCTTTTTGTTGCATTCCTGAGCCAATAATTTGATGACTGGCTTGAATTATTGGCTCAGGAATGCGACAAACAAACAAATCTCCATGAATTCAAGGATTCATGGGGTGTGTAATTGGTAGATTTCTTTTTTTGGGTGAGCTATCCCTTTTTAAAAGGGTGCAGATGCTGCTGTCACTTTACAGAGGCCAAAATGTAATTGTCTTTTATTTATGACCTTTTTTCTATCGATTACTCTCCCCATGAAGCCTTGAAGTCATGGTGATTTTTGTATATAATGGAGTTGTTTGCAGAGGGGCTCACTGAATCTAACAATCACGTAGACATATACCAAGTGTGATTAGCAAGAGAGGAATGTTTGTGACAAGTGTAATGTAAAAAGATTAGGAAGGATCCACACCAAGCAAGTTCTTCCTCAGACGTGTTTTTTTTCAGTCATCATAGACCTTTAAGTCCAAGGTACTAGGAATTTCAAATTTCTTGGCAACTGAAAACAAAGATTGCACAAGCTTATTGATGAATCTTATTTTATTAATGACCTTTTTTTTTCGATCGCCCCTTGAAGTCATGATTCTCACACGCTGTTGTAAAACTGTTTGCATCCCAAAGGATATGCCTGCATGTTGCAAATAAAAGTGCATTGTTAAATACTGATTTCTGCTTTGCCCCCGTTTATTTTAAATGTATTATTCCAGAGTAAATTATTATTTAATTCTATATTGAGTGAAATATGATATTCTATATTGAGTGAAATCTATTCTATATTGAGTGAACTACAACTCCATATTGAGGGAATTACAACTCTATATTGATTAAAATACCACTCTATATTGAGTGAAATATGATATTCTATATCGAGTGAAATCTATTCTATATTGAGTGAACTACAACTCCATATTGAGGGAATTACAACTCTATATTGATTAAAATACCACTCTATATTGAGTGAAATATAACTTTAAGTATCTCTATATTGAGTGAAATATAACTTAAAATATCTCTATATTGAGTGAAATATAACTCTATTGAGTGAAATATAACTCTATATTGATTAAAATACCACTCTATATTGAGTGAAATATAACTTAAAATATCTCTATATTGAGTGAAAAATAACTCTATAGATTAAAAAAACACTCCATATTGAGGGAATTATAACTCTATATTGAGGCAATTACTGATGGGATCACAACTCTACGGAGTAAATACAACTCTGTGTTGAGTGAAATGATGTTAGAGTTGTTTTTACTTTATGCTAGGGAGTAAATTGGTATTTTGTAGAGTTAAATGTTAACACTAAATGGAGTAGAAATAACTCTGAAGATTTAACTCTGTGACAAGAGTCATTTTCACTCTATTTGGAGTCGGAGCCAATACTGTCTTTTTGGGAGTAAAATTTTACTCAATTTGAGTAAATTTGACTCTGCGAATTTTCCTGTGTACACACACACACACACACACACACACACACACACACACACACACACACACACACACACACACACAGATACACAAACAGTCACACACAAAGAGAGACACGCACACACAAAGACACACACACCATCATGACTTCCCATCAGCAAGCCATATCCTGTTACCCTCCTACAGACAGGAAGTGCAGGACCGCTCTGTGCTGCTGTCATGCTGGTGTGTCCCTGTACAACATCACAGTGCTGCATAGAGACACACAACAAACACACAACAAACACACTGCTGTGTCCCTGTACAACTTGTGTGTCCTCCCCGTAAAACTGAGATGTGATTGTTGTCTATATGTTGTCTAGAGATGTATCTACCCTCTGTACACACTAAATGTGATTGATTGATTTATTGATGCTGTACTGTCAAAAGACAATAGGTCCCTTTCCACAGATGATTCCATCGTGTACATTACTACGTTGCGGTTGTCAAGTGGGCTCCTCCCATCA
>NC_140169.1:80666658-80732131 GCF_963971535.1 Notolepis coatsorum
TAATTAAGATAAGGATGCACTGGCGGTTAGGTGGCCGAGCGGAGATTGCGTTCGTCACCAGCCCCAGCTCACAGCTCCGGGGTTGTCACCAGCTTGGCTGGCCGTCTGCACTGATACAATTGGCTGTATCAGAGGGTGGGAGAAGCTGGCGGGGTGGGTCCGGGTCGTTGTAAACAGCGACTCCTACAGTTCGGTCGGGGCGCCTGCTAAGCGCGGATAGGACTTGAGTGGGATAGTGTGATCCTCCCACACGCTACGCCCTCTCAGGGAGGATCCGCGCTGCCAGGTGAAAAGAAGCAGTGATTGGCTGGACGTGTGTCGGAGGAAGCACGTGGTAGCCTCCACTCTCCCAGATGATCTCACTGTGGGGGGTAAGTGCGCAGCGACCAGGAAGGGACTGGGAATTGGCATACGACTAACATTGGGATGGGAGAAAATCGGAGGAAAAATGGAGGGGGAAAAAGATAAAAAAAAAATAAAAAAAAAAAGATAAGATAAGGATGCACTGCCATTTATTTATAGAATATAAATACTTTACTCATCCGGAGGGAAATGTGGCACTACAAATCGCTCACAGTAAACAGTAGACATTTGGGTAGACAAAAACAAAAGTCACGAATAAGAATAAAAATAAGCCTAAGAATAAAATACGGTCAGGGATATACATTTCCTATGTTACATTCTAATATAAAATATACAGTAAAAATATACAGAAATATACAGTAAGTGTAAAATTGTAAAAGTAAAAGTCCAGGAAGATAGTACTGTCACCCTGTGCTCAGTGATGCAGTGAGGCACAGTGATGCATTGTATAGTCTGATGGCTGTCGGAATGAAGGACTTCCTGTGCCGTTCAGTGCTACATCTTGGGAGTCTTAGTCTAGCACCGAACGTGCTCCTTCTATCAGCCAAGTCCGTGTGTAGTGGGTGGGAGGGGTTGTCCCTGATGGCATGGAGCTTAGCAAGGCTCCTCCTCTCCGCCACAACCGCTAGAGAGTCCAGCTTTACCCCTAACACGTTACTGGCCTGCCTGACCAGCTTATCCAGCCTGTTTGCGTCCCCCGCTCTCAGTCCGCAGCAGGTCACAGCGTACAAGAAGGCGCCCGCCACCACCGACTCATAGAACATCCTCAACATCCTTGTACAGACGTTGAAGGATCTCAGCCTTCTGGGAAAGTAGAGTTGGTTCCGGCCCTTCTTGTAGAGTGCCTCTATTCTATTATATTCTATAATTAAGAGAAGGGATATGCCCTGCCATTTATTTATTAAGGCTCTGCTTATGAAATGTCCCTATTACGATTGCTTTTAAATACAGCACATATGGTACTAGGTCACAGGATTAGATTTTAGGTCACAGCACTAAATACACCACATGTAAGAACTGAGCTTGGCAAAACCCTGTATGCCCAGTAGAAATGGAGTGAACTACAGAAAACCTTGAAGTTAGAACATTTCATTCTGGTAGAAGGTTATAAAGTTTTGAACACTGATATTTTAGTTTGTTGATGTTCAACAGAATTATTTTCAGAACTGTACTTGTTTGTTCAATGTGTTTTATCCATTCCATGTATCCATGGATGGGTGGAATGTCACATATTGTAAACAGGACATCCAGTCAATCAGTCACTCTCTCAGTCACTCTCAATCTGTCACTCAAATCACACTCAATTACTCACTAAAAATCACACTCACTCATTCACTCACTTCACTCATTAAAAATCTCACTCACTCACTCACTCACTCACTCACTCACTCACTCACTCACTCACTCACTCACTCACTCACTCACTTCACTCATTAAGAATCTCACTCACTCACTCACTCACTCACTCACTCACTCACTCACTCACTCACTCACTCACTCACTCACTCATTCACGCACCATAGCACTGAAACTGCTCTTACAAAAATAATTAGTGACCTCAGAATAAACTCTGATGCAAACAAAGTCTCAATTCTCGTCCTATTAGATCTAAGCGCAGCGTTTGACACGATCGACCATGATATCCTAATACTCGCACGCCGTGCGAGTACTTGATTTTGCATGTTCGCACGCACATATTTTTAGGGGCATATGCGAGCAATATGGTCGCACTGTAGAGCCCTGGACTGACATAATTCTGTGCATAGTTTAGTCTACACAGGCCATATTTCAAATAATCAAAATCTTACTTCATTCATCTTAAACATTCTTGATTTGGGGGATTGGTAGTTCCCATGAAATCTGAAGTTGTTCAAACGACAACAGCGAGCCGAGTGAAACCTTGTTGGCTGCGTCACAGTCACGAAAAGGGCTACTTAATTGATTAATCCAATCCACTTTATTTATAGAGCACATTTAAAAACAACAAAGTTTACCAAAGTGCTGTACAAGGCCCACAACATGAAAAAAAAATAAAAAAATTCGAAGCTTCGAATTAAAATCGAAGATCGGCCCCGAAGCTTTCGATTGCCAAAAAAAACTTTGAAGGTCAGCCCTAGTAGCAACATGCACTAAACTGCAGCAACATGCACTAAACCGTAGCAACATGCACTAAACCGTAGCAACATGCACTAAACTGTAGCAACATGCACTAAACTGTAGCAACATGCACTAAACTGTAGCAACATGCACTAAACCGTAGCAACATGCACTAAACCGCAGCAACATGCACTAAACCGCAGCAACATGCACTAAACCGCAGCAACATGCACTAAACTGCAGCAACATGCACTAAACCGTAGCAACATGCACTAAACTGTAGCAACATGCACTAAACCGCAGCAACATGCACTAAACTGTAGCAACATGCACTAAACTGTAGCAACATGCACTAAACTGTAGCAACATGCAGACCGCAGCAACATGCACTAAACCGTAGCAACATGCACTAAACCGCAGCAACATGCACTAAACTGTAGCAACATGCAGACCGCAGCAACATGCACTAAACCGTAGCAACATGCACTAAACTGTAGCAACATGCACTAAACTGTAGCAACATGCACTAAACTGCAGCAACATGCACTAAACTGCAGCAACATGCACTAAACTGCAGCAACATGCACTAAACTGCAGCAACATGCACTAAACCGCAGCAACATGCACTAAACCGCAGCAACATGCAGCCCGTGCCTGTCCCTCCTCACCTGTCCGGGATGCTCGCTGGGGGTCAGTGTGAGGGCCACCTCCTCCTGGGGCCAGGCCTCCGCGGGCCTCTCTGGCCTGGGGGTCAGTGTGAGGGCCACCTCCTCCGGGGGCCAGGCCTCCGCGGGCCTCTCGGGCCTGGGGGTCAGTGTGAGGGCCACCTCCTCCGGGGGCCAGGCCTCCGCGGGCCTCTCGGGCCTGGGCTCCGACTTGGGCTTCCGGCTGAAGAAGCTGAGGAAGCTGAGGGGCCCTGTGTGCTGCTTGGGTCTCTTCATCGTCAGGAGGCGGATCAGGGGGCGGAGCTGAGCCACGTGGGCCAACCAGCATGAGCGGAGCGCAACAGTGTGTGTGTGTGTGTGTTAGAGAGAGAGTCTGTGTGTTTGTTTGTTTGTGTGTATGTGTGTGTGTGTTGGTGCACAGAGCCTCGTACGGTTCAGAGTGTGTGAGCTGGATAACGACTCTGCAGCACAAGAGAAGGGGGGAGAGAGAGAGAGAGAAGAGAGGAGAGAGAGAGGTAATCCCTGCTGGAAGAGAACATGGTTGACTGGGATCTCTTCCGTGGTGTGGGGGGGGGGGGGGATTCTCTCTCTGTGTTCCTCCTCCTCTTCCTCTTCCTCCTCCACCACCGCTCCCTCGTTCTGGACTAGCCTGAGACGTGGAGAGTGACCTCCATCCTGTCAGGCCTCCTCCGCACGGCAGCGTCCGCAGCCCCCTGGAGAAGGACATTACAGTATTTAAATACTCGGCGGTGAGAAGTTCACAACTTCAGAAGAAGTATTAGGATCACGATTCAATTTAGTGGAACACACCAACATTATGGGTATAATGCGCTTACCGTCTTCTCCAGAGTCAGACAAGAAGATAAAGATACCAATTTCCTCTCGGTGTGTTCAGTAGAAAGCTATCCAAATGTAAACTAGCCTAGCTTAGCACAAATTAATGGAATGGGATGCGGACCGCTAGCCTAGCTTAAAACTCCGGGAGAGGTGTTTTTGCCCAACACTGCATCCGCTTCCATTCATTTGGGCTAAGCTAGGCTAGCTTGCAGCTGGATAGCTTACTACTGAACGTGCAGAGAGGAAATTGGTATCTATCTTCTCGTACGTAAACATTGTGGCCATCTGTAGGATTTTGCAAGCTCGTTTTAAGGTCACAAAAAAGTTGTAACCATATCACAAGACTGAAAAAAGATTTGGACATTTGTGAATAGATTTTTACAGTAATCGTAGGAGATACGATTGATTCTCAATCGAGTGAGTACAAATTCTACCCCTGTAACGGTTCCAAGGAGGACAATGTAAACAGTGGCCACAATGTAAATAGTGGTCACAATGGGAACAGTGGTCTCCTACCTGGTCTCCTACCTCCCTCTAGTGGCCGCCATCAGATGGTTCAGATGGTGCAGGCAATCATCACACCGGTATTGACTATTATGATGAATATAATTAATGTGATTTCATGGTGTGTGTTATTGAATGTCCCTTCCCTTGTGTGATGTGGTTCCCCTGTCTGCTTGTGGTTTTGTAATTAGCTTTTGTGTTTAGTTGGTTGTTGTTGTGTTTTAGACTGGCCTGGCCAGGTGTGGCCAATTGTAATTAGTCTGTGTATATATGTGTGTTCGGTCTTCTCCTCTGTGTGGTGACATACCTCCGTTTTCCCTTGTTCCTGTCGACACCTCCATACCCTGTAGTGTTGTTGTCTAAGTAAGTGTTCGATAAGTATGTTGTTTTGTTGCCTTTTCTTTTCGTGTTCACAATTTCGTTGTTCCTCAGTGCCAGCTAGGCTGCGCCTGTTTTGTTCTTTTGTAAAAGCAGTTTCGTTGTTCCTCAGTGCCAGCTAGGCTGAGTCTGTTTTGTTCTTTTGTAAAAGCAGTTTCGTTGTTCCTCAGTGCCAGCTAGGCTGCGCCAGTTTTGTTGTTTTGTAACGTGCCCTTGTTTACCGGCTTGCTCTTCAAATACAAATCATTATTTTCTACTCCCTCGTCTCTGCCTCCTCTCTCATCATCATTGTCCTGCAACATTGGGTTCTACTCTCCTTCCCTCACTACCCCCATTCCTAACAACCCCCACCCCTAGGAACTATTACCATACCACTGTGCAAAGATGGAAAAGAAAAATATTAAATGTTTCAGTTCAGAAATGATAGTGTCATAATCTGATATGATATGAATGATAAAACATTATTTAAGTACGGGGCGGCTGGGTGGCGCAGCGGACTAAGCGCTTGCCACCACCGCAGAGACTCTGGGATCTAATCCAGCTGTCAGCGGTACCTCCGGCTTGGTCAGTCGTCCCTACTAACACAATTGGCAGTGTTAGCGGGTGGGAAGCCGGTGGGGTATGTATCCTGGTCGTTGTAAACAGCGACTCCTACTGGTCGGTCGGGGCGCCTGTACAGCAGGGAAGGGATCTGGGGGAGATAGTGTGATCCTCCCACGCGTTACACTCCCCCGGTGAGAGTCCTCGCTGTCAGGTAAAAAGAAGCAGCTGGCTGACTCCACATGTATCGGAGGAGGCATGTGGTAGTCTTCTCCCTCCCCAGGCTGACAGTAGTGGGCAGAAGCGCGCAACGACCAGGAAGGGAATTGGCATAACGACTAAATTGGGATGGGAGAAAAATACGGCAAAAAAGGGGGAGAAAATGTAGATACAAAAATTATAATAATAATTTAAGTACACATCTCAATTCCATCTCAAGGCAGTATCCATCGAATCCATTCTCACATGTTCTGAAATAAACATTTGGCCTTGAAGGAATTGTCAATTTTCAAGAAGCCTAGTTCACCTTCACTTCGCCGCCAAGTTTGATTAAATGTGAGGTACGGATGTGGGAGTGCCCGTTCACTTCAATGTTTAAACGTTGCTATATAAATGCCACTTCAAGAACTGAAACAGTCAGACAACACTGTCTGAATTATAAGCTCATGATGATCTGCCTCAGATTGTTTTTCACCGCTGTAGTTTTCGTGTTTTGAAATACGTGAATATGCTCATTGATGTGCATTCATACCTATCTACCAAAAATAGATATGCAAGTTAACATATGTTAGCAGTATGCCGTGGTTAGCGCTGGTGCCTCACAGCAAGATGGTCCTGGGTTCGAACCCCACTGGGGGAGGTCTCGCTGTGTGGAGTTTGTGTGGGTTTCCTCCGGGTACTCACAACATTTCGCTCTTATGTCATGCTGAATAGGGTGGAACGGATTCCCCTCCTGAGCATGACATAAGAGCAAAATGGCTGCCGTGTGAATATGGTCCATGTTGGGCTGTAGTTCTCTGTGGACTTAAACTCTCTCCAGAGGGTTGACTTCTTCATAGGCACGTTTTAAATTAGATGTTATTGTGAGCTGAACATATTTCCACGCCCTTGTTTATACAATATACAATATTCCTCAGGGAATAGAATGTAACATTGGATTGAACTGGTCTTAAACAAAGTGCCATGCCTGTGAGCCGCCACTAGGGGCAGAGTGGCTAACTGTGAGTGAATTACTGAATTACTGAATTATTACTGCATGAATGAGTGAAAGAGTGACATTGCCGGTCATAGAGGTATCTTAATGCAACATGAACTCATCAGAAAACGTAAACAAAGTACTAATCTCGACCACGGGGAAAAAGGTACACAATATATACGTTATGTTATAGCCATACGTAATACATTTACGTATTATAGACGTATATTTACATTTGGTATCGGCGAAACTCAAACTAACAATGCTAGACCAAGCCACCTTTTAATATGAAATGTAAATATATTACGTATGGCTATAACTTAATGTGCATTATGTACTTTATTTGCGTATTTTAAGTGAGATAGGGCTACTTGATGCTCTCTTTAAGTTGAGTTGGACCTGTGAGGGTTTTGGCAAAGTGACCAGGCCTCCGCGTCGCTTCCCGTCAGACATGAAGAGAATGAGCTCATATGGTGAGACATGAGAAATATATACCTCGGTGAGATGGATGAGGAGAACGCTGACTGGGTGCCGAGGAGCGGGTGGAAGGTGACTCCACACGGGGGTGACAGCATGCTTTCATAATCAGGCCCTGAGAGCCGCAGCCAAAACGGAGCTCCAGTTGATTCATTCAAACCCCAGACGGATACAAAAAAATCCCAACTGACAATATTTGGTACTAAGTCAAATGTGACTAGTAGGGCTTAGGGGGGGGAAGTGAAAATCCTAAACGACGATAATGTTCTACCCTCTTCTATCTTGTGTGGGCTAAATTTGAATCTTAATGAAACGGTAATAGGTTTATTAATGAAAAGATCATGGATGATATGTAAGCTAGCTTCATGTTAAATAATTCTGTAAGCACACGAGTGATGCTTAAAAGTAGGAGAGTGTGTCAGAAGATGACGCCCTCCAGATCAAAACAACATTGAGTGATGGATCACGGTTTATGTGGGTTTTATTTTAGTTTATTCTAAGGTGCTTTGGCTTTATTTCGTCTTTCTGTGAGGGACAGCTTTCAATCACTGGCCTCTGCAGTTAATTGCCATGCGGCATGGCAGGTGTGTGGGCTTGATTGCCACCTGATTGGTGTCAGGTGTGCAGTGCCATTAAGTAGGTTTGGTTGACTGTGTTTGGATGCTTGTCCATTTCATGTGTTTCCCTCAACAGTAGAGGAGCGTCCCAAGCTCATGCTTCTAGGGTTTTCTGTGTCTGTAGTGCTATTGTTTTTTTTTTTTTTTTCTTTTTTTTTTTTTTTTTTTACTGCTAGGCAGTGGTGGTTATTTTGGGATTTTTACCCAGTTATTTTATACTGGTGTTTTGTGTTTCCTACTGTTTTAATTTTTATTTATTTTATTCTTGTGTTTTCGCCCACCCTCTCTGATCGCTCAGCAATTCCAGTGGTTACCCCTCTGGGGTAACTTTAAGATTCCCCTTTTTGTGTGTGTCTGCAATGCATGTGTGTCCTACCCCCCCCCCCCCCCCCCCCCCATCCTGACACATTAATTATAGTGTATACTTTTCTTAATCCCTTTGGGGGAATCCGTCCATTTGTGACCCATCCTGACTATTTAGGAGCAGTGGGGACCAACTGCAGTTTTAACGCCAGCAACGTTGTCTCCGTCAAACTTTGATCTTTTGATACAATCTGTTTATTTTATTGGTTGTTGCACACATGTGCCCCCTACTTGTCGGTCTAGGGAGCCCTGAAGTCTATCAGATGCTTCCTCCGATACATAGGAGACAGCCAGCAGCCTCTTTTCACCTGACAGCGTGGACTCTCATTGGTGAAGTGTAACGTGTGGGAGGGCACACTACCTCACCCAGATCCCTTCCTCGCTGTGCAGATACAATCTGGTTTTGAAATTGTATTCGGTGCATTTAAATAATTGTTAGGAAACGGGGGGGAAAGGAAGAACCCAATATGCGGATTGACGGAGGAGCCCCAGAACTGCAGAATGATAGGAGAACGGAGACGGTGGTTGCTCTTCACAAAACGTAGTGTTCTATATTTATTTTTAGAACCAAGAGAGCAAGGGTATATTACAGATACCAAAACAAAAGAAAGGCACAGCCGAGCTGGCACTAGAGAACACGCAAACTGATACACGAAAAACAAAGAAGCACAAAAAACGGAATACTAATAAAACGTACTGAGACTCAATACAAACAGCAGGGCAAGGAAGACGACAGCAGACACGACAGGTATGGGAACAAGGAGGTATGACGCCACAAAGGAAGTGAGGACAGAACACACTAATATACACAGACTAATTACAATTGGCAACACCTGGCCGCCTATTCTTTAATCCCAGCCGAAGAGTGCTGCCGAGTGCTTCCGCGTTTTCCCTGATTGGCCGCGACACGCCCCGCGGCAGAGCGGCAGCGGCAGAGCGGAGTGGCAGAGGCAGAGCGGAGCATTATGCAGCCGTAATCCCCCCTGTTTTAACATCGACGGTTAGCTCAACTCGTTCGCCGCCTTGCTGTGGAGCTTGCGGTGCGTTGGTGACAAGTTTGAATCACTTCCATTTTTTTTTCTTTTTTTTTCTTACGTTTAATTAATTTATCATCTCTCGCTATAAATGTGCATTCTTTCGCCGGTTAAGTTTAGGCATTCTTTCGGAGTTGGTTAAGGTTAGGGTTAAGTTTAGGCATTCTTTCGGAGTTGGTTAAGGTTAGGGTTAAGTTTAGGCATTCTTTCGGAGATGGTTAAGGTTAGGGTTAAGTTTAGGCATTCTTTCGGAGTTGGTTAAGGTTAGGGTTAAGTTTAGGCATTCTTTCGGAGTTGGTTAAGGTTAGGGTGTGGTAAATATTGAGTTGAATTTCATAAATAATATGTGTGAATAATTAGAGATCATCACAGTTACTCTGCCAACTAGCAGAGTGGGTTTTCAGTGCTGAATATGGATGCAACAGGGGTGACAGAGAGCCATTCTCCACCCCCACTATGTGGCCAGATTAGTACTGTATGGTAATAAGGCCCAAAGGGTCAAAGCGTATTCACACCCCCCCACCAGAGGACATCATGTCACACCCCCCCTCGTGAGACAAGATCCAACACCGCGACCACACGGACGTGGGCCACCGATGGGCCCCTTCTGTCTCTGTCCCATCACGTCGCCACACCCCAGGGGGGGGGGCTGCCAGGGCCCACAGGAGCCCCCACAGAAGACGCCCACGGACCAACTGTATTATGTAAAGCTATTATTGGCTAGAAATTAGGGTATATAGGAGGAGACAAATGGGTAGTTCAGGAGCCCAGACCGAACCAACCCCAGGGGTCTGCGGCTCCACCCCTCCACCATCGAGAGACTGCTGTGCTGTTTGCATTTTATGTGAGTAAATACATGGGAAACACCATTTGTTGTTTAAGCTTAATGTCTGAAACCAGATTTACTCATGTATAATGTGTGCAGTATGGTTAATGTATGTTCAAACTATGTTAACGAGTGACTGCTTTATGTACATTATTGAGGTTTGAGATGCAAACCTGATTGTGATATTTCTGTAAACAGACAGCCCTGTTAATGTTTTCTGATAATCTTTTGTATGTGAAAGGCAACCTTTTATTCACTCTTGGCCCTGGCTCAAATAAATCAGCTGAGTTGAACTACAGTTCTGGTTTGTCTGGCGTACACGTTTATTTCTCATCTGCTAAGTCAGATGAGGAGACCAACAATTCTATCAAGTATGGTCCCTTTCCTCCTCCTTCCAGATAATCAATCTCATTGTATTGTACTACAATAACCTCAAATTATTGTAGAAAGTCTGTGGGAATTTACCACAAGGGTTAAGTTTAGGCATTCTTTCGGAGTTGGTTAAGGTTAGGGTTAAGTTTAGGCATTCTTTCGGAGTTGGTTAAGGTTAGGGTTAAGTTTAGGCATTCTTTCGTTGTTGGTTAAGGTTAGAGTTTGTCGCAGAGCATGGCAATAGAATGCCTGTCTGTCTTTCTTGACGCGGAGGCAGCAGCCTATTTCCGCTCTACCGCTCTGCCGCGCGCCGCGGTCACATGGGCGTCGTGGCCAATCAGAGAAACGTGAAGCACTCTTCGGCTGGGATTAATATAGACGCCACCTGGCCAGGCCAATCCAAAACACAGAACAAACAAACACCAAACTAGACACAAAAGCAATATCACAACAACCAAAGCAATATCACAAACAACAACCAGACAGGAGGATGACAATTAAACAAGGGAAGGAAAACATACATGAAGAAATTAACTCAATTACTGTCAACCAACACAAAATGGTGGTCTGCACCATCTGGCGGTGCCCGCTAGATGGCGCCATGAGACCACTGGAGGGAGGTAGGAGACCAATGTTCACATTGTCCTCCCTGGAACCGTTACAATAATAGTCATGGGAAATTAGGATGGAGGCTTTAGATCAGTTACATCATACATGATAACACCTTTCTTCAATTCTGCACACTGCCCAAGTAGAGCTCCAGTAGATCCTCATAGAAAAAAAAGAGGTGGGTGTCTTTTGTGGTGTCTGTGATAATATAATTAGATTTGTACGTTCTGTATTTATTATTTTTGTTATTTCTATTGTCATTATTGTTATTATTATTACTATTATTGTCCTGTGATGTCCTGTTTATTATTAGTATTACTGTATTGTGTTGTGTCATGTTTTATGTGAAATAAAAGAAAGAAAAGAAAAATATTTGAAAAAAGAAAAGAGGTGGGGAAATAAATCGATACAGCGATATAGTCATATTTCACACAGTTATCGATAAATCGATAAGTGGTCTCAGCCTTGATGGGAACCACTCCACCCTCAACCGCAAAGTGCTACAGAGGGGTGTGCAAAAAGCCCAGAGCATCAGAGGATGTGAGCTTAACCTCCATCCAGGGCATATATACAAGGGACAGTGTGTCACCAAAGCCTGCAGGATCATCCCAAAACCACCCCAATCCATAAACTGTTCCAGCTGATGCTGTCTGGTAAACGGTACCGGAGTCTCAGGGCCCGGACCAGCAGGCTCAGGGACAGTTTCCCCCCCAGGCAGCAAGGCTCATGGACATAACGGCCTGCTGCCTGTCAGCCCACTGCTCACTCACTCACTGTACTGAGTCACCATGCTGTGATAATTGTATCATCATTTTGAGATATGTATTGTGTTTCTGCTGCCACTTTGCACACACTACACCCAGGCTGTTATTATTGTATTATAATCTAGTGCTGTTTTCTCATTGTTTGCGTCATCACTTTGCATACACTACATCCATACTGTAACTATTTTGAGCAATTTCTATCTATTTTTAGGCTGTTTTTATTGCTTATATTTTATCCTGTCCTTGTTGATGTTGCTGCTGAAAGGGCTTGACGAGTAGCCTACATGTACAGGTCTTATAGAGTAGCCTACATGTACAGGTCTTAAAGAGTAGCCTACATGTACAGGTCTTATAGAGTAGTCTACATGTACAGGTCTTATAGAGTAGCCTACATGTACAGGTCTTATAGAGTAGTCTACATGTACATGTCTTAAAGAGTAGTCTACATGTACAGGTCTTAAAGAGTAGCCTACATGTACAGGTCTTATAGAGTAGCCTACATGTACAGGTCTTATAGAGTAGCCTACATGTACAGGTCTTATAGAGTAGTCTACATGTACAGGTCTTATAGAGTAGTCTACATGTACAGGTCTTATAGAGTAGCCTACATGTACATGTCTTATAGAGTAGTCTACATGTACAGGTCTTATAGAGTAGCCTACATGTACAGGTCTTATAGAGTAGCCTACATGTACATGTCTTATAGAGTAGTCTACATGTACAGGTCTTATAGAGTAGTCTACATGTACAGGTCTTATAGAGTAGCCTACATGTACAGGTCTTATAGAGTAGTCTACATGTACAGGTCTTATAGAGTAGCCTACATGTACAGGTCTTATAGAGTAGTCTACATGTACAGGTCTTATAGAGTAGTCTACATGTACAGGTCTTATAGAGTAGTCTACATGTACAGGTCTTATAGAGTAGTCTACATGTACAGGTCTTATAGAGTAGTCTACATGTACAGGTCTTATAGAGTAGCCTACATGTACAGGTCTTATAGAGTAGTCTACATGTACAGGTCTTATAGAGTAGTCTACATGTACAGGTCTTATAGAGTAGTCTACATGTACAGGTCTTATAGAGTAGTCTACATGTACAGGTCTTATAGAGTAGCCTACATGTACAGGTCTTATAGAGTAGTCTACATGTACAGGTCTTATAGAGTAGTCTACATGTACAGGTATTATAGAGTAGTCTACATGTACAGGTCTTATAGAGTAGTCTACATGTACAGGTCTTATAGAGTAGTCTACATGTACAGGTCTTATAGAGTAGTCTACATGTACAGGTCTTATAGAGTAGCCTACATGTACAGGTCTTATAGAGTAGCCTACATGTACAGGTCTTATAGAGTAGTCTGCATGTACAGGTCTTATAGAGTAGCCTACATGTACAGGTCTTATAGAGTAGCCTACATGTACAGGTCTTATAGAGTAGTCTACATGTACAGGTCTTATAGAGTAGTATACATGTACAGGTCTTATAGAGTAGTCTACATGTACAGGTCTTAAAGAGTAGCCTACATGTACAGGTCTTATAGAGTAGCCTACATGTACAGGTCTTATAGAGTAGTATACATGTACAGGTCTTATAGAGTAGTCTACATGTACAGGTCTTATAGAGTAGTCTACATGTACAGGTCTTATAGAGTAGTCTACATGTACAGGTCTTATAGAGTAGTCTACATGTACAGGTCTTATAGAGTAGTCTACATGTACAGGTCTTATAGAGTAGTCTACATGTACAGGTCTTATAGAGTAGCCTACATGTACAGGTCTTATAGAGTAGTATACATGTACAGGTCTTATAGAGTAGTCTACATGTATAGGTCTTATATAGTAGCCTACATGTACAGGTCTTATAGAGTAGCCTACATGTACAGGTCTTATAGAGTAGTCTACATGTACAGGTCTTATAGAGTAGTCTACATGTACAGGTCTTATAGAGTAGTCTACATGTACAGGTCTTATAGAGTAGTCTACATGTACAGGTCTACATGTACAGGTCTTATAGAGTAGTCTACATGTACAGGTCTTATAGAGTAGTCTACATGTACAGGTCTTATAGAGTAGTCTACATGTACAGGTCTTATAGAGTAGCCTACATGTACAGGTCTTATAGAGTAGTCTGCATGTACAGGTCTTATAGAGTAGCCTACATGTACAGGTCTTATAGAGTAGTCTACATGTACAGGTCTTAAAGAGTAGCCTACATGTACAGGTCTTATAGAGTAGTCTACATGTACAGGTCTTATAGAGTAGTCTACATGTACAGGTCTTATAGAGTAGCCTACATGTACAGGTCTTATAGAGTAGTCTACATGTACAGGTCTTAAAGAGAGTAGTCTACATGTACAGGTCTTATAGAGTAGCCTACATGTACAGGTCTTATAGAGTAGTCTACATGTACAGGTCTTATAGAGTAGTCTACATGTACAGGTCTTATAGAGTAGTCTACATGTACAGGTCTTATAGAGTAGCCTACATGTACAGGTCTTATAGAGTAGTATACATGTACAGGTCTTATAGAGTAGTCTACATGTACAGGTCTTATAGAGTAGTCTACATGTACAGGTCTTATAGAGTAGTCTACATGTACAGGTCTTATAGAGTAGTCTACATGTACAGGTCTTATAGAGTAGTCTACATGTACAGGTCTTATAGAGTAGTCTACATGTACAGGTCTTATAGAGTAGTCTACATGTACAGGTCTTATAGAGTAGTCTACATGTACATGTCTTATAGAGTAGCCTACATGTACAGGTCTTATAGAGTAGTCTACATGTACAGGTCTTATAGAGTAGTCTACATGTACAGGTCTTATAGAGTAGCCTACATGTACAGGTCTTATAGAGTAGCCTACATGTACAGGTCTTATAGAGTAGTCTGCATGTACAGGTCTTATAGAGTAGCCTACATGTACAGGTCTTATAGAGTAGCCTACATGTACAGGTCTTATAGAGTAGTCTACATGTACAGGTCTTATAGAGTAGTATACATGTACAGGTCTTATAGAGTAGTCTACATGTACAGGTCTTATAGAGTAGCCTACATGTACAGGTCTTAAAGAGTAGCCTACATGTACAGGTCTTATAGAGTAGCCTACATGTACAGGTCTTATAGAGTAGTATACATGTACAGGTCTTATAGAGTAGTCTACATGTACAGGTCTTATAGAGTAGTCTACATGTACAGGTCTTATAGAGTAGTCTACATGTACAGGTCTTATAGAGTAGTCTACATGTACAGGTCTTATAGAGTAGTCTACATGTACAGGTCTTATAGAGTAGCCTACATGTACAGGTCTTATAGAGTAGTATACATGTACAGGTCTTATAGAGTAGTCTACATGTATAGGTCTTATATAGTAGCCTACATGTACAGGTCTTATAGAGTAGCCTACATGTACAGGTCTTATAGAGTAGTCTACATGTACAGGTCTTATAGAGTAGTCTACATGTACAGGTCTTATAGAGTAGTCTACATGTACAGGTCTTATAGAGTAGTCTACATGTACAGGTCTACATGTACAGGTCTTATAGAGTAGTCTACATGTACAGGTCTTATAGAGTAGTCTACATGTACAGGTATTATAGAGTAGTCTACATGTACAGGTCTTATAGAGTAGCCTACATGTACAGGTCTTATAGAGTAGTCTGCATGTACAGGTCTTATAGAGTAGCCTACATGTACAGGTCTTATAGAGTAGTCTACATGTACAGGTCTTAAAGAGTAGCCTACATGTACAGGTCTTATAGAGTAGTCTACATGTACAGGTCTTATAGAGTAGTCTACATGTACAGGTCTTATAGAGTAGCCTACATGTACAGGTCTTATAGAGTAGTCTACATGTACAGGTCTTAAAGAGAGTAGTCTACATGTACAGGTCTTATAGAGTAGCCTACATGTACAGGTCTTATAGAGTAGTCTACATGTACAGGTCTTATAGAGTAGTCTACATGTACAGGTATTATAGAGTAGTCTACATGTACAGGTCTTATAGAGTAGCCTACATGTACAGGTCTTATAGAGTAGTATACATGTACAGGTCTTATAGAGTAGTCTACATGTACAAGTCTTATAGAGTAGTCTACATGTACAGGTCTTATAGAGTAGTCTACATGTACAGGTCTTATAGAGTGGTCTACATGTACAGGTCTTATAGAGTAGTCTACATGTACAGGTCTTATAGAGTAGTCTACATGTACAGGTCTTATAGAGTAGTCTACATGTACAGGTCTTATAGAGTAGTCTACATGTACAGGTCTTATAGAGTAGCCTACATGTACAGGTCTTATAGAGTAGTATACATGTACAGGTCTTATAGAGTAGTCTACATGTATAGGTCTTATATAGTAGCCTACATGTACAGGTCTTATAGAGTAGCCTACATGTACAGGTCTTATAGAGTAGTCTACATGTACAGGTCTTATAGAGTAGTCTACATGTACAGGTCTTATAGAGTAGTCTACATGTACAGGTCTTATAGAGTAGTCTACATGTACAGGTCTTATAGAGTAGTCTACATGTACAGGTCTTATAGAGTAGCCTACATGTACAGGTCTTATAGAGTAGTCTGCATGTACAGGTCTTATAGAGTAGCCTACATGTACAGGTCTTATAGAGTAGTCTACATGTACAGGTCTTAAAGAGTAGTCTACATGTACAGGTCTTAAGGAGTAGTCTACATGTACAGGTCTTATAGAGTAGCCTACATGTACAGGTCTTATAGAGTAGTCTACATGTACAGGTCTTATAGAGTAGTCTACATGTACAGGTCTTAAAGAGTAGCCTACATGTACAGGTCTTATAGAGTAGTCTACATGTACAGGTCTTATAGAGTAGTCTACATGTACAGGTCTTATAGAGTAGCCTACATGTACAGGTCTTATAGAGTAGTCTACATGTACAGGTCTTAAAGAGAGTAGTCTACATGTACAGGTCTTATAGAGTAGCCTACATGTACAGGTCTTATAGAGTAGTCTACATGTACAGGTCTTATAGAGTAGTCTACATGTACAGGTCTTATAGAGTAGTCTACATGTACAGGTCTTATAGAGTAGTCTACATGTACAGGTCTTATAGAGTAGTCTACATGTACAGGTCTTATAGAGTAGCCTACATGTACAGGTCTTATAGAGTAGCCTACATGTACAGGTCTTATAGAGTAGTCTACATGTACAGGTCTTATAGAGTAGTCTACATGTACAGGTCTTATAGAGTAGTCTACATGTACAGGTCTTATAGAGTAGTCTACATGTACAGGTCTTATAGAGTAGTCTACATGTACAGGTCTTATAGAGTAGCCTACATGTACAGGTCTTATAGAGTAGTCTACATGTACAGGTCTTAAGGAGTAGTCTACATGTACAGGTCTTATAGAGTAGTCTACGTGTACATGTCTTAAAGAGTAGTCTACATGTACAGATCTTATAGAGTAGTCTACATGTACAGGTCTTATAGAGTAGTCTACATGTACAGGTCTTATAGAGTAGTCTACATGTACAGGTCTTAAAGAGAGTAGTCTACATGTACAGGTCTTATAGAGTAGCCTACATGTACAGGTCTTATAGAGTAGTCTACATGTACAGGTCTTATAGAGTAGTCTACATGTACAGGTCTTATAGAGTAGTCTACATGTACAGGTCTTATAGAGTAGTCTACATGTACAGGTCTTATAGAGTAGTCTACATGTACAGGTCTTATAGAGTAGCCTACATGTACAGGTCTTATAGAGTAGCCTACATGTACAGGTCTTATAGAGTAGTCTACATGTACAGGTCTTATAGAGTAGTCTACATGTACAGGTCTTATAGAGTAGTCTACATGTACAGGTCTTATAGAGTAGTCTACATGTACAGGTCTTATAGAGTAGTCTACATGTACAGGTCTTATAGAGTAGCCTACATGTACAGGTCTTATAGAGTAGTCTACATGTACAGGTCTTAAGGAGTAGTCTACATGTACAGGTCTTATAGAGTAGTCTACGTGTACATGTCTTAAAGAGTAGTCTACATGTACAGATCTTATAGAGTAGTCTACATGTACAGGTCTTATAGAGTAGTCTACATGTACAGGTCTTATAGAGTAGTCTACATGTACAGGTCTTAAAGAGTAGCCTACATGTACAGGTCTTATAGAGTAGTCTACATGTACAGGTCTTATAGAGTAGCCTACATGTACAGGTATTATATAGTAGCCTACATGTACAGGTCTTAAAGAGTAGTCTACATGTACAGGTCTTATAGAGTAGCCTACATGTACAGGTCTTATAGAGTAGTCTACATGTACAGGTCTTATAGAGTAGTCTACCTGTACAGGTCTTATAGAGTAGCCTACATGTACAGGTCTTATAGAGTAGCCTACATGTACAGGTCTTATATAGTAGTCTACATGTACAGGTCTTATAGAGTAGTCTACATGTACAGGTCTTATAGAGTAGTCTACATGTACAGGTCTTATAGAGTAGTCTACATGTACAGGTCTTATAGAGTAGTCTACATTTACAGGTCTTATAGAGTAGCCTACATGTACAGGTCTTATAGAGTAGCCTACATGTACAGGTCTTATAGAGTAGTCTACATGTACAGGTCTTATAGAGTAGCCTACATGTACAGGTCTTATAGAGTAGTCTACATGTACAGGTCTTATAGAGTAGCCTACATGTACAGGTCTTATAGAGTAGTCTACATGTACAGGTCTTATAGAGTAGCCTACATGTACATGTCTTATAGAGTAGTCTACATGTACAGGTCTTATAGAGTAGCCTACATGTACAGGTCTTATAGAGTAGCCTACATGTACAGGTCTTATAGAGTAGTCTACATGTACAGGTCTTAAAGAGTAGCCTACATGTATAGGTCTTATAGAGTAGCCTACATGTACAGGTCTTATAGAGTAGTCTACATGTACAGGTCTTATAGAGTAGTCTACATGTACAGGTCTTAAAGAGTAGCCTACATGTACAGGTCTTATAGAGTAGTCTACATGTACATGTCTTATAGAGTAGTCTACATGTACAGGTCTTATAGAGTAGCCTACATGTACAGGTCTTATAGAGTAGCCTACATGTACAGGTCTTATAGAGTAGTCTACATGTACAGGTCTTATAGAGTAGTCTACATGTACAGGTCTTATAGAGTAGTCTACATGTACATGTCTTATAGAGTAGTCTACATGTACAGGTCTTATAGAGTAGTCTACATGTACAGGTCTTATAGAGTAGTCTACATGTACAGGTCTTATAGAGTAGTCTACATGTACAGGTCTTATAGAGTAGTCTACATTTACAGGTCTTATAGAGTAGCCTACATGTACAGGTCTTATAGAGTAGCCTACATGTACAGGTCTTATAGAGTAGTCTACATGTACAGGTCTTATAGAGTAGCCTACATGTACAGGTCTTATAGAGTAGTCTACATGTACAGGTCTTATAGAGTAGCCTACATGTACAGGTCTTATAGAGTAGTCTACATGTACAGGTCTTATAGAGTAGCCTACATGTACATGTCTTATAGAGTAGTCTACATGTACAGGTCTTATAGAGTAGCCTACATGTACAGGTCTTATAGAGTAGCCTACATGTACAGGTCTTATAGAGTAGTCTACATGTACAGGTCTTAAAGAGTAGCCTACATGTATAGGTCTTATAGAGTAGCCTACATGTACAGGTCTTATAGAGTAGTCTACATGTACAGGTCTTATAGAGTAGTCTACATGTACAGGTCTTAAAGAGTAGCCTACATGTACAGGTCTTATAGAGTAGTCTACATGTACATGTCTTATAGAGTAGTCTACATGTACAGGTCTTATAGAGTAGCCTACATGTACAGGTCTTATAGAGTAGCCTACATGTACAGGTCTTATAGAGTAGTCTACATGTACAGGTCTTATAGAGTAGTCTACATGTACAGGTCTTATAGAGTAGTCTACATGTACAGGTCTTATAGAGTAGCCTACATGTACAGGTCTTATAGAGTAGTCTACATGTACAGGTCTTATAGAGTAGTCTACATGTACAGGTCTTATAGAGTAGTCTACATTTACAGGTCTTATAGAGTAGCCTACATGTACAGGTCTTATAGAGTAGCCTACATGTACAGGTCTTATAGAGTAGTCTACATGTACAGGTCTTATAGAGTAGCCTACATGTACAGGTCTTATAGAGTAGTCTACATGTACAGGTCTTATAGAGTAGCCTACATGTACATGTCTTATAGAGTAGTCTACATGTACAGGTCTTATAGAGTAGCCTACATGTACATGTCTTATAGAGTAGTCTACATGTACAGGTCTTATAGAGTAGCCTACATGTACAGGTCTTATAGAGTAGCCTACATGTACAGGTCTTATAGAGTAGTCTACATGTACAGGTCTTAAAGAGTAGCCTACATGTATAGGTCTTATAGAGTAGCCTACATGTACAGGTCTTATAGAGTAGTCTACATGTACAGGTCTTATAGAGTAGTCTACATGTACAGGTCTTAAAGAGTAGCCTACATGTACAGGTCTTATAGAGTAGTCTACATGTACATGTCTTATAGAGTAGTCTACATGTACAGGTCTTATAGAGTAGCCTACATGTACAGGTCTTATAGAGTAGCCTACATGTACAGGTCTTATAGAGTAGTCTACATGTACAGGTCTTATAGAGTAGTCTACATGTACATGTCTTATAGAGTAGTCTACATGTACAGGTCTTATAGAGTAGTCTACATGTACAGGTCTTATAGAGTAGTCTACATGTACAGGTCTTATAGAGTAGTCTACATTTACAGGTCTTATAGAGTAGCCTACATGTACAGGTCTTATAGAGTAGCCTACATGTACAGGTCTTATAGAGTAGTCTACATGTACAGGTCTTATAGAGTAGCCTACATGTACAGGTCTTATAGAGTAGTCTACATGTACAGGTCTTATAGAGTAGCCTACATGTACAGGTCTTATAGAGTAGTCTACATGTACAGGTCTTATAGAGTAGCCTACATGTACATGTCTTATAGAGTAGTCTACATGTACAGGTCTTATAGAGTAGCCTACATGTACAGGTCTTATAGAGTAGCCTACATGTACAGGTCTTATAGAGTAGTCTACATGTACAGGTCTTAAAGAGTAGCCTACATGTATAGGTCTTATAGAGTAGCCTACATGTACAGGTCTTATAGAGTAGTCTACATGTACAGGTCTTATAGAGTAGTCTACATGTACAGGTCTTAAAGAGTAGCCTACATGTACAGGTCTTATAGAGTAGTCTACATGTACATGTCTTATAGAGTAGTCTACATGTACAGGTCTTATAGAGTAGCCTACATGTACAGGTCTTATAGAGTAGCCTACATGTACAGGTCTTATAGAGTAGTCTACATGTACAGGTCTTATAGAGTAGTCTACATGTACAGGTCTTATAGAGTAGTCTACATGTACAGGTCTTATAGAGTAGCCTACATGTACAGGTCTTATAGAGTAGTCTACATGTACATGTCTTAAGGAGTAGCCTACATGTACAGGTCTTATAGAGTAGTCTATATGTACAGGTCTTATAGAGTAGTCTACATGTACATGTCTTATAGAGTAGTCTACATGTACAGGTCTTATAGAGTAGTCTACATGTACATGTCTTATAGAGTAGTCTACATGTACAGGTCTTATAGAGTAGTCTACATGTACAGGTCTTATAGAGTAGCCTACATGTACAGGTCTTATAGAGTAGCCTACATGTACAGGTCTTATAGAGTAGCCTACATGTACAGGTCTTATAGAGTAGCCTACATGTACAGGTCTTATAGAGTAGTCTACATGTACAGGTCTTATAGAGTAGCCTACATGTACAGGTCTTATAGAGTAGTCTACATGTACAGGTCTTATAGAGTAGTCTACATGTACATGTCTTATAGAGTAGCCTACATGTACAGGTCTTATAGAGTAGTCTACATGTACAGGTCTTATAGAGTAGTCTACATGTACAGGTCTTATAGAGTAGTCTACATGTACAGGTCTTATAGAGTAGCCTACATGTACAGGTTTTAAAGACCTAGGGAGCTCCGGCTGAGTGTATAGAACGGGGATCAAAGGGAAAATATCAAAGGATCCAAAAACGAGTATACTCGTTATTGCCGCTCAAGCGCTGGCGGTGAAACAGTGGTCTGCACCACGTTTTGGTACCTCTTCTACCCGCTTGGGACGCCGACAAAGGGGGGGCTGAGTCTCTCTCTTTCTGCTAACAATCCTGATTCCTGAACCTATTTCATTCATTAGCTATAGTATATAGCTCAGCAGCTGTAACAGAATCATTTTATTATTTTTTATTATTTACGTTTCAACAGCGTCAAAATATTCATTTAAATTATAATTAATTTAAGAATTGTATAAAGAATTTTCCATGTTATGTCATCAATGTGTGATATTGGTGGTATGTGCTATTGCACAGATGTTTGTCCCTTAGTATGCACACACACACACACACTGATCAGGGCACAATATATTGTTTCAGCATCGATATTGCAATGTGCAATAGTGACATCGTGAAGGATGCAATGTTATTTTTGTGTGAAGGACGTTAAACTGAATAACAATAATAACAGTCTGTAATCTCCTGGATCTCTTCTAGACACCACATTTCCTTCCACACATTCATAGATGAGTCCCCTTCTTGTAGGGCGAGCAACATGCATTATTAATATCACATTGGATCACAGACTTTAGCCTGGAATGACAGATGAGTATTATCGGAATACAATGGCGTCATGGTGAGTCAACCAGAGTATTAACCCTTTCACTACCACACTGCCAAATGGTTAACCCTTTCACTGCAACAATACAAAAGGTTAACCCTTTCACTGATCCACAACAAAGGGTTAACCCTTTCACTACCACACTACAGAAGGTTAACCCTTTAACTACCACACTACAGACGGTTAACCGCCTGTAGTGTGGTAGTGAAAGGGTTAACCTTCTGCTGTAGTGTGGTAGTGAACCGTCTCATTTCACCCTAATCATTGCTAGAGCGATTCATTCTTTCCAAATGGAGCTGTTGTTGAAGTTAAAAGCTGCATATATTACGTGGTTAAAATGATGTCACTCCTGTATTTTTTCTAGAGGTGGACATAGATAAAAAAATGTAATCTAGATTAATCTATCTGCAATCCTGGATTTAATCTAGATTAATCTAGATTAAAATGGCTCAAAAAAAAAGAAAAACCTGCCGAAGGCATTCAAAATATGTGTGTTCTACCCAAATAATGACCAGAAGTAAGTCCTTACTTTTTCTTTCCTCCTTATGTTTCTCAGGCCAGGTGGCCCATTACACCATGAGCCCATCTCCCGTTTCCAAAATGCATTACAGACTGTTTGAAAAAGCTGTTTTGCTATGATAATTGGTAATGAAATATCAAAATAATGTTCAATAAGATGTACTTGTTGTGTTTAATAAGTTGTTTTATTCAGAAGTTAACACAAATAAATAATATTATCAGTACAGTACAGTATCTAGCACAGTGGTTCCCAAAGTCGGGGTCGCGACCCAAAGGTGGGCCGCGAGCAGCCACGGATGGGCCGCGAGATGATTTTAAAAAAATTAAAAAAAATTTAAAAAAAACATTTTTTTAATTTTTAATTTTTAATTTTTTAATTTTTATTTTTTTTGTCAGGCCACTGAACTTAGAAGCAGGCCAGGACAGTGTTTCTAGTTGTATTCTAAAATTCTATTATATTGTATTCTAAAATGTGACTATATGGTTTTATATTAACTTAATAAATAAACAAAAACGAAAAATCGACTTATTTCAACGAACATTTCAAACTAAATAACAGATTATGCACATAAAACGTTGAAAACAACCGAAGCAACAATAGTATTTTAATGAGGCTATTATTATTATCATTATTATTTTGCAACAAGTTAGCCCTCTCATAAATAGCACATATAAATGAATAACTAACTTGAACTAACTTAATAGGATTGAAGTGATATTTGGCTTAAAAAATCGGTCGCCTGACAAAAAAAAAAAAAAAAAAAAGCCAGACGATGTGCATTGGGCCGCGGCTCTCTGACGCCTTATTTTCTGGGCCCCGGCCTGAAAAGTTTGGGAACCCCTGATCTAGCACACTCGCAGGAGCAAAACAGAAAGAAGCATTTCAAACTTGAACTATGTGACATGGCTTGAATCAACTGCTCCAGTGGAGTTGCTCATTGGCCAATGGTGTCAACTGTGGTTGTACTGGGCAGCTCCCAGGTGTGAATGGAACTGTGTGAATGTGAAGCAGGGCGTTCCTGAAAAAGAGCATCTGTGCTCAGCGAACCTACCCTGGGTAAATAAAGGTAAAAAAAAAAAATGTAAAAAAAAAAAAAAAAAAAAAAAAAATTTAGATGAATGCGTTAATTATATTATCGCGCGATACTAGTATAGCGTTAACGCAGCACGTTAACGCCATTAACGGCCCAGCTCTAATTTTTTTCATATCGTAAATAATATATATCGTCCAATTTCCAATATCGTCCTGCAGGCCCACTTGAGATGATTCATTCCTCTCAGGAAACAATGCATATCTGAACCGATAACAACAACAGCCTCAGCCTGAACTGGATATGGGGGGGGGGGGGAAACGTTAGAACGCGGATTGTCAATGTTCTTATTAGGGGTGCACCGATCCGATATTGGTATCGGTATCGGCCACCGATATCAGTAAAATAGCTGGATCGGGTATTGGTAAAAAAAATCAGAAATTTTTTTGGATTTATTTTTTGATAAGAAATAAAATAAGAATAATAAATAACCATTCAGTACATTTATATCTATGTGTTAATTTGTTACATTTAGTTTCACTAAGTTAGGAAAGTAATGTTTTAAGTCAAGCCTGATGTTGCCTTGCACAAAAGAATGATCTTTATTAATTGAATGAATGAAGTTTATTTTCTGTCTTTGTTTACAACAAATCAAAAACACACTTGTGATCCTTTACAATTCTTAAAAACAAAGTATATGTTAATATTAAAAAAATAATTGGATTACATTTTTTTTTAACTTTTTTGGAGAAAAAGAATTGAACAATGGGTATCGGATCGGTGTCGGTATTGGCCGATACCCAAACCCAGGTATCGGTATCGGGACTGAAAAAGTCGGATCGGTGCATCCCTAGTTCTTATTGTGCTCTTTGCCTGAGCATCCGCTGCGGTTTTTCCCCGAGGACGACATGCCTCCTCCTAATGCACAGCCTCCTGAAAGCACTGACCAATGCTGACCGGCTACAAATCTCCCACACAGACAGCAAGTAAACACATCGAATGCACCCAAGTAGCACTGCAGCCAAACATACGCATTTAGTTCCATGTGCATGTTGTGCACGCGCGCACACACACACACACATAATGTCACACAAGCGTGGTGTGCCTGCCTACTTGCACGTCCACCCACACACACACACACACACACACACACACACACACACACACACACACACACACACACACACACACACACACCAACACACACACACACACCCACACACACACAACTATGCATGCGCACACACACACAAATATACACACGAGCCTGCAGTCTTGCCAATGACAGTTCCGGGGGGGTTCACATGCCTTGGAGCGACATTGTACTTGTAACTGACCGCCAAGGGTCAAGATCAGGCCACGTGAGCGGATCGGCGCGGCCGAGAAATCCGCTCTTCGCTCTTTAAAGCTTGGTCCGCTCCGCTAAACGCTCATGTTGACCCCGCCCCCAAGTCGCTCTCCGCTCGCTCCTCGCTCACCTTGAATCGAGCGCTCCCCGCTCCCCGCGCCAGATCGCTCGGCAGTTTTTTTTTATTTTTTTGGAGCATGGTGTAAATTAGCTCAAACTACAACAGTCTACACCCCCTGGGCCCCTTAACAATTGTTTGTATTGAGCCGCATTGTAATTGTACCCATTCTGCAATGTTAAATAACGTTGTTTATCCATTCACTAGCTCTATTAAGCGATGATAGGCTAGCCGAGCCACAATGCTATGGTCGCTGCCATTAACGTTAGCATGTAAGCTAACGTCAACAACAATGGCGTCGAACAGGAGTGAGTGAAGGAGGAGGAGTGAAGCCTGAACAGGATATCACAGGTTCACCCTTCTCATTGGTTGAAAATGGCCTTCATGTTTGTACATCGCCATCTGTTGCTTTGGCATTGTACTGCATGTATATTACATCAACAGTGTTAAACCACTGTGAGCGACCTGGAGTGGATTGGAGCGGAGGAGAACTCTCGCTCCGGACGTCGCGCCGACTCATTTTAAAACCCACTCCTCGCTCACGTCAAAACCGGCCGCTCCGCGCCCCGCGCCGCTCACGCTCCGATCCGCTCACATGCACTGGTCAAGATGCCTATCATCTTTATTATCAGTAAGCTTTAATTTACATTGGTATAGATGATCAACTTTTCTTTATTAGCTCAGAATATTAAGCTTTCTATTTAAGAAACCCTGGGTTAATATTTCAGTTGCCGCTTGTGCATTTTCCTTTAGTGTCCACATGGGAGCAGAGCTCGTCTTTTCTATAGTATAAAGGTCACAGCATCCTGTTTGTTCTAAAGGAGACTTGTAACTAATACAGGAAGTAACCCAGAGACAACGTCGGAGCAGACAGCCTTACTTCAGTAATTAACACCTGTAACTGAGGGGTACAATTCCCTGACTGTATTGATAAGTATGGTATCATTAAACCACTACCGCTTTATGTACTTTAACTACTGGCCACACAGTATATGATATAGATATGATGAACACTTTCCCACCATGAAACCAAGTCCACACAAATGTATAAGTCGAATATTTAATATATAGCAAAGGGTATATACAACGTTCACTTAATGACATTTATGATTTGAATGCACTTGTAAGGCAAATGAGTATTCGTAGGCAAATCAACATTGAATGTCCAATCTCTGGTTACGCAGGAAGCAAGTATACAACCTGGTTCTTTAGGGAACTATAGCGATGGTACTTAATGATTATAGCTGGATATACTAAAGGGGGGTCCTGCTGGTTGTAAGTCAGTAGGGGGGGGGGGGGGGGTTAGGAGAGCCGCCGGCGATATCCCATCTGGCCAACGATTTCTTGGGAGAATTCAGAGTGCTGAACACGGTGCCCACAGAACCTTGGTCCACAGATGAATACAGTTGGGCCCTCTTGTAGACGGTAGCTGCCGGTCCACAACGAAGAGACGTGAGGCGACCTCACTCGGGGTAGAGCGCCGTCTCACCTGGACTCCTCTCGGGGGGTAGTTCCAACACTCACCAGTGTTGGCTGTTATCCATGGCATAAATCAAAGCACCCAAAGCAAGTAGATAATCCAAGCCGTGTAGGGCTCGCCGTCGTCCGGGTAAGGTAATCCAATGTGCAGGTCCACTCGTCCTAGCCCAGAACTCCTCGGATGAAAGCACCACACGTGGTCTGCCCAGCCTGGTTAAGACTCTAGATAACGCGAGGAAACGATGGGGGTACTACTCACTGTATAACTCTAACCGAACGATGCACCATACATAATAGACTATTATTAACTTAATAGAAATACGTCCCACTCGACGGTATAGTGCCAAACTATGACAATTCAACTATTAATCCACACGATGTCTCAATGCCATTCTGAGGCCAAGTTGACCATACTGCACCACACGTGTATCGTGGGTGAGGCTTAACGTCTTGCCACTAGGTTGGAGGGTAAAGAACTAAGGGCTAAGGGACTAAAAGAAAGTTCTACTTTACTTGCGCCATATATATATGCGCTGTGAACAAATAGTACCATTCGTATTTCGCCAGACGTATTCCTACGCGGAACCGGGCTAGTAACGACATGTTCGTCGGCACGATTGAACTTGAACCAAGGGGCTTGGCTGCTGGCGCCAAGTTCTTGTCCAATGAGAAAATGAAACTATTATGGGCTGTTAGTAGACTAAAGGGATATTCAGTGTATATGTACAAGGAATATACAAGGGATATCAAACGATATACAAATACTATTAAATATATATCCATAAATAAATATATATATTCGGTTTAATCTGATCCTTCACAACAGCCGCCCCCTAATTAGTCCCACCTAATTAGCTAAGCAGAGACAGATTAACCGCACTGTCTACCACTCAAGGTCCGCTGTAAGGGTCAGTCAACTCACAAAGTCATGGGGTCATGGTCGTCATCGATAGTGTCTGGGAGTCTAGGCAGTTCTATCAGCCTCGCCACGGGTCGTGTGTAAGTTCGCCCTTGGACGAGCACTTCAGCTGCTCGGACCTTACCATCGGCACCGGTGATCACTTTGCTTACGCGGCCAGCCGGCCACATAGCTCTGGGTAGTGACTGATCGATAATCATGACGACTGTTCCTTCTGTCAAATTGTCTCTCTCTTTTACCCACTTCTGGCGGGTCTGTAGAGACGGTAGGTAGTGGAGTAGAAAGCTGTTCCAAAACTTGTCGGCCAGTACTTGACTGTACCTCCACATTCTTCGGCCGTTCGCTTCTTCAGGCCTGTACATTGTCTGGGGTAGCGCGGGGTCCAGCCGCCCCATCAAGAGTGTGTTGGGGGTGACTGGGTCGACATCTGCTATGTCACTGGAGACGTAGCCGAGGGGCTTGGAGTTCAATACTCCCTCGATCTCCGTGAGGACTGTCATTAGGACTTCTTCCGCTACAGTCTGGGCCCCAAGCACGGCGTACAGGGCTGTCTTTATAGAACGTACTTCTCGTTCCCAGGTTCCACCGAAGTGGGGTGCGTTCGGGGGATTAAACTGGAAGTCAATCTGGGATGGAGCGAGGTGGGTCTTAAGTTCTGGGCCCATAGCTTGGAAGCTCTCTCTCAGCTCTCTTTCTCCGCCTTTGAAGTTTGTCCCGTGATCAGACAACAATGTAGACGGTTTTCCTTTCCGCGATGTGAATCTTCGGAAGGCCATAAGGAATGAGTCTGTGCTCATGGTTGGAAGGAGTTCGATATGTATCGCTCTGGTGGTCATGCATTTGAATACAATACCCCACCGCTTCTCGGTTCCTCTTCCTTTCTTTATATACAACGGGCCAAAACAGTCCATGCCTGTGGAGTGAAAGGGCTTGTCGCCGAGTCGGAGGCGACAGGGAGGTAGGTCAGCCATCCGGGGTATGCTGGGCTGCGCGCGCCACTTTCGGCAGTCTAGACAGGTTCGCTGGAAGCGTCGCACTGCTTCTCTTCCTTGAAGTATCCAATAGCGACGTCTGATCTCCGCGAAGACTCTCTCTGCTCCTGCGTGGTGTACATCCTCGTCGTATTTCTTTATGATCAGCTCTGTGACCTTGTGTCGGCTGTTCAAGACTATCGGGTACTTAACGTCATCCGGTAGATTGGGGGCCCTCCGCAGACGACCACCCACTCTGATGAGATTATGGGCGTCACTCTCGGGTGCCAGGTGGAGCAATCTGCTGTCTGATGGGATGGGCTTTCCTCCCTGTAGACAGTCTAGCTCGTCGGGGAACGAGTCTCTCTGGGCTCGTTGTAGTAGAAGAAGTTCTGCTTCTTCGTAGTCAGCTGCTGAAATGTCGGTAGTGGGCTGAATCTCTGGGTGGTGCCACAGAAATGTCTTTAGTTGCGCACTCTGTAGGGTGAGGCAATCATCTATGTTGGGGTCTGTGGAGGCGACTGTGCTCAGTCCACAGAACATAGGTTTCTTGTTCTCAGCCTCCTCTTTACTCGCCTCCCGTGGGGTGGGCGTAGGCCACTCTCCTTCCGGGAGCTTGAGGAACTCTGGTCCGTCACTGTAGATGTTGTGACGGGTGAGGTCATCTAGGGACATTCCCCGGGTGATGACGTCAGCTGGGTTGTGTTTGGTGTCCACATACCGCCAGCTCGCTGCTTCTGTTAACTCTTGAATCTCTGTGACTCTGACTCCCACGAAGACCTTGTATCTGCATGAATCAGACTTGATCCATGTGAGTACTGTCGTGGAATCTGACCACAAGATTGTTCTGTGCACCGGAATGGTGAGTTCACGTTGGATTAACGTGGCTAGATGCGCTCCTGCTAGGGCTGCGCAGAGCTCTAGACGCGGGATAGATTGTTGCTTTCGTGGGGCTATTCTTGAGCGAGCCAGGATGAAGGCGGTGTGTATCTCTCCTCCCTTCTCTTGGGCACGCAAGTAGGCCACTGATCCATAGGCTACTTCGGAGGCGTCGCTGAAGACGTGTAGATCCATCTTGCATGTCTCTGGCCTCACTGTGGGTGGGAAGTAGCTGCGGCGTATATTGACGCCTGGGAGTGAGCGGAGTTCCGTCTCCCACTCTCTCCATGTGGAGGCAAGGGGTGCGGGTATTGGGTCGTCCCAGCCCTGGTCCTTGTCCCATAGTGCTCGTACAATCATCTTTGCCCTGGTGGTGTAAGGTAGAATACATCCCAACGGGTCATATTGTCTGGCGAGTGTTCTGTACACACTCCGTCTGGTGGTCGGTATCGCCGTCGACCTTCCCTGCTCCGTGGTCAGGGGTTTGTGTCTATAGTGGAGCGAGTCTGTTTTGAAGCGCCAGACTAGTCCTAGTGTCATTTCTTGGGCTTCTCCTGGGATTGTCGCCATCCAGGTCTCGCTGCTGGCAGCCTTGTCCGCGGGGGAGAGGCTGCGCAATACGTGCGGGTCGCTGCTGGCCCACTGCCTGAGATCAAAGCCGCCTTTGATCAGAGAGGCGCGTAGCTTGAGTAGGAGAGCCTCGGCTTCTTCTTGAGTCGAAACGCTTTGTAAACAGTTGTCCACGTAGAAACTGTTCTTCACACTGTGTCGGACCTCTTCATCTGCTGCTGGGTCCTCTGCGACGTGTTTCTGTAGTGCAAATGTAGCACAGCACGGGCTGCATGTAGTTCCGAAAGGGAGGACTTCCCATTGATAGATGGCGGGGTGCTCATCTCCGATCCTCTCTCTCCATAGGAACCGCAGCAGGGGCTTGTCCTCCTCCACTAGTCTCACCTGCAGGAACATCCCTTTGATATCCCCGCTGATAGCCACCTTGTCCTGGCGGAAGCGTAGTAGCACGCCTAGTAGAGAGGGGCCGAGTGTGGGGCCGGGCAAGAGCTCTTTATTCAGATTTTGGGATCCGATCTGGTAGCTGCAGTTAAACACAATGCGATCCTTGCCGTTGTGGTGGACCTTGTGGTGCGGCACGTACCATGATTCGGTCGTCTGATCGGCCTCTTTAATGTCAATCTTTGTCACGTGTCCCGCTGTGATTAGCTTCTCAATCTCAGCGCGGTACACACTCTCTTGAGCGGGGTCTTTGGCTAGGCGCCGCTCTGTGTTCAATAGATACCGCTCCGTAGCGTCTTTCTTTGCGTGAAAGGTGGGCATTCCCTCTCGCCTCAGGAGTGGAGTTGCGTATCTCATCACTCCGCTGACTGTGACTCTCTTTGTCCCCTGCTCGAGGAGGTTTATGGCGTAAATGTCTTCTTTAGAACGAATGTCTTTCTTTTCGTTCTTAAAGGGCATTGTCTCTAGTGTCCATAGCCTCTCAACATGCTGCAGGAGAGTGGTGTCTTCTTCTGTCACTCTGGAGTGGAGGCAGCTAGTGGCTGCTGTTCGGTTAAGAGATTTAGCGAGGGGGCCTTGTAATGTCCATCCTAGGCGGGTCTCGACTGCTGCAGGACAGCCTCTGGGTCCTGTATGGACCCGGTCTATCGGGACTATGAGGTCTGCATGGTCGGAGCCTATCAGCAGGGTCGGGGTGGCGCCGTCTATGAGCGGGATAGGTAGTTGACGCAGGTGCACATATTTATCCATCAGCTTGGCGATGGGGTAGGTGTACTGTGATAGTCCTATTTCTTGGCTGGTGAAAGCATTTGTAATCCTATACGTCGCTCTGGCTGCCCGCTTGCTGCGATAGTGAAGGAGACATTCTCGCCTTTTATCGTCTTTAAATCTCTTCTTATTGTCCGAATCGTCATTTGGTTCTCGCTCCCCCGCAGTCCCAGCTGGGCCGCAGCGGACGCGAGCAGAAGGGTCTTCTCTGACCCGTCATCAAGGACGGCGTAAGTGTCTATGACTTTATCTTGGTAGCTCAATGTTACACGGACTACCTTTAAGAGCACTTGGGCGCCGCTGCTGCTGGCGGGGTCAATGTACATGACACTTGCCTTTGTGCTGCTCGATGGTGCAGGTGCAGGCTTTCTTCTGTTACTGTCGTGTAGGACATCTAGGTGGGCTCCGTCACACCGACTGCACCTCTTCTTTAGGCGGCACTCGGCTGCCATGTGACTGCGCGCACATCGGTAACAGCGCCTGTTGGACTTTATCCATTGACTCACTTCTTCTGCATTCATCTTCTTGAACAGGTCACATTGTGACAGCCAGTGTTCCTTCTCGCAGTACGGGCACACCATCTTCCACTTCTCTTTTCTCGAGGGGGTACTGTGGTTCTTACTGCTCGGTACTGATTCTGATTGGTGCATGACAGTCACCGATCTTCTTCCATCGTTTATTCTCCTGGGTCCCTCTCTGGAGCTTGGTGTGCTCCGCACGAACGTATCCAGTCGTAGGCTGCTGACTTCTCTCGCCAGGAAATCGGCTAGATCGAGGAGGGATGGTTCGGGACCGTTAGGATCACGGTGGTCTCTCTGCCGCCTGAAGCGCTCTTGTCTGGCGGGTGGCAGCTTCTCTAAAATCCTCTCGACGTTAGAGTTGGCGTATAGCTCGTGCATACCCTTTTCTCGTTGCGCTCCCAGCATCCCTACCAGGGACTGCACTTTTATAGACAGGTCGTCTAATGAGCGATTGTCTGTTGCTGGGGGTAGGCGGTCAATATGCCTTATCTCTTGGATTACGTAATCCCATATACGTCCATATCTCTGGTCCAGCGCTGCTAGAGCCGCGGTGTATGGGGTCGTAGAGGTGGCATAGGCTAGCGCTATATTGTGCGCTCGGGGTACTTTCAGGTGCTTCAGTAATATTGCATACTTGTGGCGTTCATCAGCGACATCCACCATCATTGTCTCTAAGCACATCCGGAGCTCCGTGTACTGTGCTCGATTCTCATAGGTGAAGTCTGGAAACGTCGGTGTGCCAATGTATGACGCCGTGGATGGCTGATACATCGGCGAGCGTTGGGGGAGAGGCCTCCTAGGCGAGTCTCCTCTTGCGCCTCTCTGTGGGCTGGTACCGGCAGGGTACCATGGCCCGCTGGTCCAGGTGCTATTCCTCGGGGCTGGTCGTGCGTCATGCTCACCCGTGAATAGAGTCGGGGGTCTGTAGCGCAGCGCCGCGGGGGTATAGCCTGGGCTGTACTGGACCTCCTGGTCCGGTGGAGTACTGTGCTGTCGTCGGGCTTGGTTCTCCTCCTCTCCCTCTTCTTCTTCTATCAGGTCCTCTAGATCCTGTAGTCGTTTATTTAGCTTCTCCGCAGTGTATGCCGCTCCTTCCTTGTAGCTGGGTCTCGCTTGGACCGGTCGGGGAAGGGGGTCTGCGGGGGGTATAGGCTTGGTCTGTTGGTCAAGTTCAGGGTTGCTTGCTCGGTTAGGGGATGCTGCCCTTGACTGTTGTCTCGACGAGTTCCTTGAACCCCTGGCGGAGGGAGAGGGTGTTGCCTTGGTGATCAGCTGCTCCATTAGCTGCGCTTGTAGTCTGTCGCGCTCGCCCTGTAGTCTGTCGCGCTCGGTTTCGCGCTGGATGAGAGCGAGGTCGCGCTCTGCCTCTCTTTGGGCACCGTCAGCGGCGCGCTGGGTGTCTGCTCGGTCTCTTGCCATATTCTCTTCCGTCTGAAGGCGTCTCATCTCCAGGCGTATGCGCTCTTCTTCGCTCCGTTGCTGCGTCTGGAGTCGATCGCATTCACCCTGAAGTCGATCGCGTTCACCCTGGAGTCGATCGCGTTCGGTAGAGGCTGTCAGGCTGACGAGGAACGCCTGTGATAGCATCCTCTCCGCTTCGCTGGGGGAAGGCGGTTGTAGAGGTGAGCCGCTCCTGGCTGTACTCGTTGGGGAGTCCTGGAGCTCTATCTCCTCGGCGCTCTCCTCATCTTGTTCCGTGCAGAGTTCTCTCTCTGTAGGGTTGTCTTCCTCCCGGGGGTGGTCGGGGACTACTTCTTCGGTATTGGCGGGGGGTAAAGGCATGTCAGCTCCCTCCTGGTCCCCACCGTGAGCTTGGTCAGTTACATTAGAACCCACTAGGGCCTCTGTGGTCGGGGTAACCTGGTCGTTAAGGTCAGATATAATTTTACTTTCTACTTTTACCGCGTTTACCGTTTGTCAAAGGCTAGGTAGTTGACTGACAGCGTAATCCTCTAAGTACTGAGGTGTCTGTCGTCTGCGCCGCGGGCGTTCTACGTTAGGAGGACCGTTTCGTGGAGTGTTCATCATAGGCCATTTCAATATTAATAACACTATATTAATATTACACTAGTTACCCTCCGGCTCGAAGGACCAATTGTAACTGAGGGGTACAATTCCCTGACTGTATTGATAAGTATGGTATCATTAAACCACTACCGCTTTATGTACTTTAACTACTGGCCACACAGTACATGATATAGATATGATGAACACTTTCCCACCATGAAACCAAGTCCACACAAATGTATAAGTTGAATATTTAATATATAGCAAAGGGTATATACAACGTTCACTTAATGACATTTATGATTTGAATGCACTTGTAAGGCAAATGAGTATTCGTAGGCAAATCAACATTGAATGTCCAATCTCTGGTTACGCAGGAAGCAAGTATACAACCTGGTTCTTTAGGGAACTATAGCGATGGTACTTAATGATTATAGCTGGATATACTAAAGGGGGGTCCTGCTGGTTGTAAGTCAGTAGGGGGGGGGGGGTTAGGAGAGCCGCTGGCGATATCCCATCTGGCCAACGATTTCTTGGTAGAATTCAGAGTGCTGAACACGGTGCCCACAGAACCTTGGTCCACAGATGAATACAGTTGGGCCCTCTTGTAGACGGTAGCTGCCGGTCCACAACGAAGAGACGTGAGGCGACCTCACTCGGGGTAGAGCGCCGTCTCACCTGGACTCCTCTCGGGGGGTAGTTCCAACACTCACCAGTGTTGGCTGTTATCCATGGCATAAATCAAAGCACCCAAAGCAAGTAGATAATCCAAGCCGTGTAGGGCTCGCCGTCGTCCGGGTAAGGTAATCCAATGTGCAGGTCCACTCGTCCTAGCCCAGAACTCCTCGGATGAAAGCACCACACGTGGTCTGCCCAGCCTGGTTAAGACTCTAGATAACGCGAGGAAACGATGGGGGTACTACTCACTGTATAACTCTAACCGAACGATGCACCATACATAATAGACTATTATTAACTTAATAGAAATACGTCCCACTCGACGGTATAGTGCCAAACTATGACAATTCAACTATTAATCCACACGATGTCTCAATGCCATTCTGAGGCCAAGTTGACCATACTGCACCACACGTGTATCGTGGGTGAGGCTTAACGTCTTGCCACTAGGTTGGAGGGTAAAGAACTAAGGGCTAAGGGACTAAAAGAAAGTTCTACTTTACTTGCGCCATATATATATGCGCTGTGAACAAATAGTACCATTCGTATTTCGCCAGACGTATTCCTACGCGGAACCGGGCTAGTAACGACATGTTCGTCGGCACGATTGAACTTGAACCAAGGGGCTTGGCTGCTGGCGCCAAGTTCTTGTCCAATGAGAAAATGAAACTATTATGGGCTGTTAGTAGACTAAAGGGATATTCAGTGTATATGTACAAGGAATATACAAGGGATATCAAACGATATACAAATACTATTAAATATATATCCATAAATAAATATATATATTCGGTTTAATCTGATCCTTCACAACAACACCCCTTGGTAAAGCGGAATAAGGTACGTTGAACACTAAAATGTATTATTATTATTGAAGATGTCTATATTTTGCGTGTTGTAGACATGTAAAGTGGTGCACTGACTGATTCGGTTCTAATCAAGAGCACCTGCTGCCAAACAAGTAACGTTACTTATTATTATTAGTTTCCCTAAATGCCCTTTTATTATGGAAGACGAGTTCACCCTTGATATCATTAAATTCAACAAATGTTTGTTTGAACGCATTATGTGCTTTGTTGTGGTTATGTGAACAATATAACTAATTGTGTATGTTTGTGTTTTGACTGTCATAGTTTTCACGGTGCAAACGGTGCAACCTGTACAACCACGGTGCAACAACGACTACAAAAGAAAAGTTACAGTGCTGCTATGCTAAAATGCAAAAGAAAAGAGAAAATGAATAAAAGCACCTGTACGAAACATAACCGCATCTTTATTTCATCACCATGCCGGGGGGCAGTTACAGTGAAAACTTAACCACCAGTAAGTGAAAACTTACCCAACAGTGAGTAAACCATACTCTGAAGAGGATCAACAGTGAGTAAACCATACTCTGAAGAGGATCAACAGTGAGTAAACCATACTCTCAAGAGGATCAAATGTGAGTAAACCCATACTCTGAAGAAAATACATGTATGATGAAGACCTTACTCTGAAGAAGATACATGTATGATGAAGACCTTACTCTGAAGAAAATACATGTATTATGACGACCTTATTCTGAAGAAGATACATGTATGATGAAGACCTTACTCTGAAGAAAATACATGTATTATGAAGACCTTATTCTGAAGAAAATACATGTATGATGAAGACCTTATTCTGAAGAAAATACATGTATGATGAAGACCTTACTCTGAAGAAAATACATGTATGATGAAGACCTTATTCTGAAGAAGATACATGTATGATGAGAAGGAAGAATGAACATACTGATTTAATTACTATGCTGTCTGGTATCCATCCCAGCAATACCACGGACGTGTGGCAACTCCTGTATATTTAATTAACCCTGTGCTGTCTGGTATCCATCCCAGCAAGTGGAACTCTTAAATACCATCTATTTATTGACATTTTAAATTTGTGTGATCAAGCACAATGTCGGCCCAAGAAGACGATGCTGGCAACCTCTTAGAGTTGGAACAGAACAGGACAGGTGCCCGCCAAAGAACTCTAACAGAGAAAGGAAAGGAGAATCGTGAGGTGGAGGATAAGAAGAATGAGAAAGCTTTTAACAAAGCGTATCACAAGTGGAAGAAGATAGCAAAGGAAGCCAGAGGGAAATTGAGAACCTTCTGTCCGGCAGAAGAACTTGATAGACTAAAACAAGACATTCAAGCAATTCGTGACCTAGTAAGAAGCTTGTATGAGTCCATTTTACGTAACCATGCCACAACTCCCGAGATCGCAAATAAAATGGACGCCTGTATCCAGCTGACGACAGACACCCAAGAGCTTGTGTGTAGACAGCTGGAAACAAAAGAAGAAGATTTTAATGAAAGACTTAAGAAGGATAGGGTGAGAATAGCTCTCAACAAAGAGGAGTACAGGTCTGTATATGGACACACAAATACTGAAACAATTCACTCTCAACGTTCCAAGGCGTCAAGCAGGCGGAGGGAAGCGGAACTCGCGGCTAAAGTAGAAGAGGTGAAGGCCATCCAAGTGATCCAGGCTCAGCAAACCAGTCTCCTCCAACTAGAGGGGGAAGAGGCAGCCATGCTGGTGGAAATGGAGAAGATAAAGGTGGAGAGTCGACGTAAGCTGGAGTCGGAGAGGATGAAGCTACAGCAGCTACAAGCAGAGAAGGAAGTCCAGGTAGCAGCAGCCCGAGTGAGGGCATACAGTTCTGGAAGTGATCTCGACAACGAAGAAGAAGAAGAAGAAGAAGAAGAAGAAGAAGAAGAAGAAGAAGAAGAAGAAGAAGAAGAAGAAGAAGAAGAAGACACTGACCATGAAATAAATACTGCTCACCAAAATCCTGAATATAGTGCGCCGCTACATCCTACATCATTCCAACGTCAAGCATCTCCCAGAGCGACTGCAAACCACGAGGCCTTCAGTCTAGCCGAAGCAATCACAAGTGCATTAAGCATGAATCGCCTACCTACACCAGAACCAACAATATTCAACGGTGACCCTATGAAATTTGTTGATTGGAAAATGACCTTCATGACCCTGATACACCGAAAGCCTCTCCCAACAAGTGATAAGATGTTTTATATGAAAATTTACCTTACTGGAGAAGCTCGTAAGTCTGTGGAAGGATTCTTTTACAGAGACTCCGAAGAAGCATATAAAGGTGCCTGGAGAGTGTTGGAAGAAAGGTATGGGAACCCCTTTATTATACAAAGGGCGTTCAGAGACAAGCTAATGAGATGGCCTAAGATAAACACAAACAATCCTCTGGCGCTCCGAGAGTTTGCAGACTTCCTACAGGGATGCAGAGAGGCGATTCCACATGTCCGAGGGCTGGCCATCTTGAATGACTGTGAAGAGAACCACAAACTGCTCAAGAAACTACCTGAGGGGAGCTCCCGTAGCTCACCGCATATCTCAGCGCTATTTCTGTGTCGGGGAAAACCGTGCTTGTCACGGATATGGGGGACACGAGTTCGATTCCCGGACCCGCCGTCATTTCTCAGAAAAAGAAAAAAAAATACCTGAGTGGATTGTGCGAAGATGGAGCAGGATCATCGTAGAAGAGCTAGACAAATCTGGAAGCTATCCAAGTCTTGCACACTTTTCAAGGTTTCTGAACAAAGAGGCACGAATAGCCTGTAACCCCATCGCCTCCCCACTACTGTTGAACTCCAGAGCCTCAGATGAGAGGTTTCCCAAGAGAGCCAGAGCGTTGAATACAAGCACTCACATAAAGAGCAACATCGTGGAGACAGTATTCACCCTATAGAGCCAGACCACCTTGCCCCATCTGCCCCAAACACCCTAAGGCTGTTTCATTACCCAAGTCCTATCCCCCAGCCTCCCCCGATCCCGCCCCTCTCATGAGGTGAGACGGATCTTTAAAAAAGTGGATATCAGGAAGGCAGCAGGACCGGACGGCATCCCCGGCCGCGTCCTAAAAGTCTGTGCCGACCAACTGGCCCCGGTATTCACTGACATCTTCAACCTGTCCTTGGAACAGGCCGTCATCCCCACCTGTCTGAAGAAGTCCACCATCATCCCTGTACCCAAAAAATCTACGCCCGCTTGCCTCAACGACTACCGCCCTGTAGCCCTCACCTCCATAGCCATGAAGTGCTTTGAGAAGCTAGTGAAGGGCTACATCTGTTCCTCCCTCCCCATCAACCTGGACCCTCTGCAATTTGCATATCGCCCCAACAGGTCCACGGAGGACGCCATAGCCCATGTGCTGCACACAGCAGCATCACATCTGGACAAGAGGCAGGGGAACTATGTGAGAATGCTGTTCATCGACTACAGCTCAGCATTCAATACCATAGTCCCCTCCAAACTCATAGCCAAGCTCAGGGACCTGGGCTTGAACTATGACCTGTGCCAGTGGGTCCTGGACTTCCTGACGGGCAGACCCCAGGTGGTAAGAGCCGGCAACTGCACCTCCTCATCCATCACGCTCAACATAGGGGCCCCCCAGGGCTGTGTTCTGAGCCCCCTCCTCTACTCCCTGTACACACATGACTGCGTAGCACAGCGGAACAACAACACCATCATCAAATTTGCTGATGACACAGTAGTGGTGGGCCTGATCTCTGCCAACGACGAAAGGGCCTACCTGGAAGAGGTAGAGAACCTGTCACAGTGGTGTCAGGAGAACTGCCTCTCCCTGAACGTCAGCAAAACAAAAGAGATGATTGTGGACTTCAGGAGGTCGGGGGTCAAGGACTACAGCCCCCTCAGCATCGACGGGGCACCAGTTGAGAGAGTGAACAGTTTCAAGTACCTCGGAGCCCACATATCCGAGGACTTGACATGGACCACACACATTGACAGTGTTGTGAAGAAGGCACGACAACGCCTCTACTTCCTCAGGCGCCTAAGGAAGTTCCAAGTCAGTCAGAAGATCCTTAGGAACTTCTACTCATGTACAATAGAGAGCATCCTGACCGGCAACATCACCTCCTGGTTTGGGAATAGCACTGCACAAGACCGTAGCAGACTACAAAGAGTGACACGTTCAGCCGAACGCACAATTAGAGGGGGGCTTCCCACCCTCCAGAACATTTACAACAAGCGGTGCAAGGGGAAGGCTAAGAGAATTATTAAGGACTCGAGCCACCCGAACAACTGCCTCTTTGAACTGCTGCCGTCAGGCAAGCGATACCGGAGTCTTATGGCGAGCACAGAAAGACTCAGAAGGAGCTTCTATCCCCAGGCCATCAGGCTGCTAAACGAACAATAATCGCTAAACGAACAATAATCACTATGCAACAACCATCAAATGCACACAGCACACACACCCACACGCACACACTCACTCAAACAACAACACACTGCAGCACCCACTCTCCACACTTTAGATCACACAAACACACTTACACTTTATATTTATTGATAAAGGATTTGCACTACAACTCGTACACCTACTGTGAATTGTACCTAAACTGCACCTCGTCCATTTATGCCTTGCACTATATAGTATTGTATATTAGTACACTGCACAGTATTGTATATTGTATGGTAACTACGTCTACGAACATTGTACATATGTCTAAACTGAACACTGTGACCTCTTTTTTTACTTCTAATTTTTACTATGTTTTTATTTCATACTTACCTGGTCATGCACAGTCTCTGGAGCGCAACAGTAAGAAGCATTTTGTACAAAAGTATTCTGTACTTCTGTATGACAACTATTAAAGAAACTTGAAACTTGAAACTTGAAACTCCCTCCATCCCTCCCTCCCTCCCGCCACCTGGCGCGACGACACCTTGTTTTCATGTACTACTTAGTGTTGTTGCAGCCGGACTATCGCATATGGCGTCTCAGGCCTTCTGTAGATGACATGTGTCAACAAATGTACATGTCTGTTGAATTTATGCTGTGCCGTTGTTACTGTAAAAATGTAATGATTGTGATGTTGTTATTATTAATGAGACGTTGAGCTGTATGTGTGTGTCGCTGGAATTTCCCCAAGGGGATTAATAAAGGAATATCTTATCTTATCTTATCTTAAGAATGAGAATCATGGCATTGCTACATGCACTAACTTCGCATCAAGGTCTATAGAAGATAAGAGAACGCACATCTACCAAAATCACCTCTGCTTTGGATGTCTGAGGAAGGGACACTCCAGCAAGGACTGTAAACGGCGACATACCTGCAACACCTGCAACCGTCGTCATCCAACGTGTCTGCACAAAGAGAGGTCACAAGCACCAGAGACAACCCAGAGTGGCACATCTACTGCAAACTACCGGAGCCAAGAAGTCCGCAAAGTCGTGTCACACACTACAACCCGATGTGCTTCTGCCACCTCAAGCATTGTCCCAGTCCTTGTGTCTTCAGTTCAAGAGCCACAGATAACGGTGCTCACTTACGCACTACTTAAAGGATAACTCCACTTTTTTTTTAAATTAGCTTATTTAACATCTTCCCTGGAGTTAGACAAGAAGATGCATACCTTTTTTGTCTCTGTGCGTGCATTTTAGCTTTGGGAATAGACGCTCCGTTAGCATAGCTTAGCTTCATCACTGGAAGTGGGGGAGGACAGAGACAAGCCTTACAGTGCCTTACAGTGTATTGCAAGGTCTGACATTGACCAAACTTGATATGCATGACCTTGGTGGGCTCTAGGTCAACTCCTGAAAAGGGGGTCAATGTCAGACCTTGCAATCAAAAGTTAGGGGCGCACTGAAATTATGGCAAGGGTTATTAGCCCCCTAACTTTTGATTGCAAAGTCTGACATTGACCCCCTTTTCAGGAGTTGACCTAGAGCCCACCAAGGTCATGCATATCAAGTTTGGTCAATGTCAGACCTTGCAATACACTGTAAGGCACTGTAAGGCTACTGTCCTCCCCCACTTCCAGTGATGAAGCTAAGCTATGCTAACGGAGCGTCTATTCCCAAAGCTAAAATGCACGCACAGAGACAAAAAAGGTATGCATCTTCTTGTCTAACTCCAGGGAAGATGTTAAATAAGCTAATTTAAAAAAAAAGTGGAGTTATCCTTTAACACACAGAGTGATTCAACGTTTATCTTAGAGGACCTGCTTGAGGAGTTAAGTGTGGAAAGTCAACCTGTGAAGTTGAGACTCAGTACAATGACTGCTGTAAATACAGTTATAACCAGCAAGAGTGTCAGCGGCCTACAAATCAGAGGACTCCATTCTGCAAACAACATCAGAGTGCCACAAGCCTACACTCGTAGCTTCATCCCAGTGGACAAATCCTACATTCCTACTGGTAAAACAGCGCTACAGTGGCCTCACCTCAAGCATCTCGTAAACAAGTTACCATCACTTCTAGACTGTGAAGTGGGTATGTTAATAGGATGTGATTGTCCCTCAGCGCTAGCTCCACTCGAAGTCATCACAGGCTGTGAAAACGAACCTTTTGCACAGCGAACAGAGCTTGGCTGGAGCATAATAGGCTCATCTAACCCTCATCTGGACAGACAAGGGAGCCAGAGCAGAGTGTCAGTAAAAGAAATACCAGCCCCGTCTACAACAGATGTCCTGAAAGTACTTGAGTCGGACTTCTCTGAAAAGAACTACGAGGACAAGTACGTGTCTCAAGAAGATGTTCACTTCATACAATTCCTCAGTGATCACATCAGGCAGAAAGAAGATGGACACTACGAGATACCTCTACCTTTCAAGGGTAGCAGCCCACCATCCCTACCAAACAACAAGAGACTAGCTACAGTCCGCCTCCAGTCTCTAAAGAAGAAGCTAAAGACAGATAAAGAGTATCACGAACGCTATAAGGCTTTCATGAAAGACATCATCGAGAAAGGTGACGCAGAACTTGACCATACCACTTCATATGGAGAGACTGCTTGGTACCTTCCTCATCACGGCATTTACCACCCTCAAAAGCCTGGCAGGCTAAGGGTCGTGTTTGACTGCTCAGCTAAATTCTGTGCAGTTTCCCTAAATGACTGTCTATTGACCGGTCCCGACTTAATTAACTCCCTAATAGGAGTTCTATGCCGCTTCAGAAAGGAAAACGTGGCCATAATCTGCAACGTGGAAATAATGTTCCACCAGTTCTTCGTCCACCCTGACTCTCGAAAATACCTCAAGTTCATGTGGTGGAAGGAAGGTGATTTGGAAACAGAACCACAGGAATACAGGATGGCAGTTCACCTCTTTGGAGCTGCTTCGTCTCCTGGATGTGCCAACTTCGGCCTAAGGTACATGGCACACCAACATAGAGAAGACTACCCAGCAGCCTCAGCCTTCATTGAGAATAACTTCTACGTTGATGATGGGTTAGCCAGCGTTTCATCAGTCGAAGAGGCCAAGAAACTGATCATCGAGGCACAAAAGTTGTGCAAACGGGGAGGCCTACGCCTCCACAAATTCAACTCTAACCACAAAGACGTCCTCGACTGTGTGAAACCCTCAGAAAGAGCCACAATCACTGACCCTCTCGAACTTAAGCTGGAAGCTACCCCAACTGAGCATGCACTTGGCCTTCAGTGGTCTATAGACACCGACACCTTCAGCTTCAATGTCAACATGAAAGACCAGCCTTCAACCCGTCGAGGAATCCTCTCCATCGTCGCCTCTCTTTATGACCCACTCAGGTTTGTTGCCCCATTCACCCTAAGCGGAAAACGCATACTCCAAGAACTATGCCGTAGAGGCATAAGATGGGATGATCCACTGCCAGATGACTTAAAGCCACGGTGGGAGGAGTGGAAGATCGGGCTATATAACTTAAAGGAATTCACAATCCCTAGATGCTACCACCCACATGACTTCGGCAACACCTCCAAGCCCTCACCTCCATAGCCATGAAGTGCTTTGAGAAGCTAGTGAAGGGCTACATCTGTTCCTCCCTCCCCATCAACCTGGACCCCCTGCAATTTGCATACCGCCCTAACAGATCCACGGAGGATGCCATAGCCCATGTGCTGCACACAGCAGCATCACACCTGGACAAGAGGCAGGGGAACTATGTGAGAATGCTGTTCATTGACTACAGCTCAGCATTCAATACCATAGTCCCCTCCAAACTCATAGCCAAGCTCAGGGACCTGGGCTTGAACTATGACCTCTGCCAGTGGGTCTTGGACTTCCTGACGGGCAGACCCCAGGTGGTAAGAGCAGGCAACTGCACCTCATCATCCATCACGCTCAACATAGGGGCCCCCCAGGGCTGTGTTCTGAGCCCCCTCCTCTACTCCCTGTACACACATGACTGCATGGCACAGCGGAACAACAACACAATCATCAAATTTGCTGATGACACAGTAGTGGTGGGCCTGATCTCTGCCAACGACGAGAGGGCCTACCTGGAAGAGGTAGAGAATCTGTCACAGTGGTGTCAGGAGAACTGCCTCTCCCTGAACGTCAGCAAAACAAAAGAGATGATTGTGGACTTCAGGAGGTCGGGGGTCAAGGACTACAGCCCCCTCAGCATCGACGGGGCACCGGTTGAGAGAGTGAACAGTTTCAAGTACCTCGGAGCCCACATATCCGAGGACTTGACATGGACCACACACATTGACAGTGTTGTGAAGAAGGCACGACAACGCCTCTACTTCCTCAGGCGCCTAAGGAAGTTCCAAGTCAGTCAGAAGATCCTTAGGAACTTCTACTCATGTACAATCGAGAGCATCCTGACTGGCAACATCACCTCCTGGTTTGGGAATAGCACTGCACAAGACCGTAGCAGACTACAAAGAGTGACACGTTCAGCCGAACGCACAATTGGAGGGGGGCTTCCCACCCTCCAGAACATTTACAACAAGCGGTGCAGGGAGAAGGCTAAGAGAATCATCAAGGACTCCAGCCACCCGAACAACTGCCTCTTTGAACTGCTGCGGTCAGGCAAGCGATACCGGAGTCTTAAGGCGAGCACAGAAAGACTCAGAAGAAGCTTCTATCCCCAGGCCATCAGGCTGCTCAACGAACAATAAACACTATGCAACAACCATCAAATGCACACAGCACACACATCCACACGCACACATTCACTTTAAACAAACAACTCACTGCAGCACCCACTTTATACACTTTAGAACACCTAAACTCACTCTACACTTTATATTTATTGGTAAAGGATTTGCACTACAACTCGTACACCTTACTGTAAATTGTACCTAAATTGTACCTCATCCCATTTCTGCTCTGCACTATATAGTATTGGATATTAGTACATTGCATAGTATATTGTATATTGTATGGTAACTCAGTTACTTCTATTCTGCATCGAACATTGTACATATGTCTATACTGAACACTGTGAACTCTATTTTTTCTTCTATTTTACATGCTATACTATTTTATTTCATACTTATCTTGTCTAACACAGTCTCTGGAGCGAAACAGTAAGAAGCATTTTGTATAAAAGTATTCTGTACTTCTGTATGACAACTATTAAAGAAACTTGAAACATCATCAAGACAGAACTGCATCACTTTGCTGATGCCAGCAGCATGGGGTATGGCGCTTGTTCCTACCTCAGGTACAAAAATGACAAAGACACAGTACACTCCAGTCTTGTGATGGCCAAAGCAAGAGTAGCACCCACAAAAGTCTCAAGCATCCCACGACTCGAGCTCTCAGCAGCAGTGGTCGCAACCAAAATGAGTGTGTTGCTGAAAAGAGAACTGCAGATGAAGATCGATGAAGAATTCTTCTGGACAGATTCACAAGTAGTTCTGGGCTACATCACTAATGAGGCAAGAAGGTTCCATGTGTTCGTCGCAAACAGAGTCCAACTGATAAGAGAAAACACTGACCCACGTAAATGGCACTATATCGAGACAGCGGAGAACCCGGCAGATCATGCCTCCAGAGGCCTTCAAGCATCTCACATTCCTTCAACAAACTGGATCTCAGGTCCTACATTTCTCTGGGAGCAAGAAGTACATCCCAAACTGAACCCTTTCGCAGAGCTACTCGTCGGCGATCCTGAAGTTAAGGCTGTCCAAGCTTTCACAACCAAAGTTAACAATTGTACAGACATTCTAATTCGCCTAAATCAGATCTCTTCATGGTCAAAGATCCTGAAAGTAGTCGCAAGAATCAAGAGGCTGGGATCGGGAAAAGTACACAACACCGAACTGGTGACAGTCGAAGAACGAGAAAGAGCTGCCGAAATAGTGATCAAGCTCGTCCAGCAGCAAGCCTTCTCTCAGAAAATTAAGAGATGCCAGGAAGGAGATGTTCTTCCAAGTTCAAGTGCTCTTCATTCCCTTGATCCAATTCTGCATCGAGAACTTCTCTGTGTGGGTGGAAGATTGAGACACTCATCCCTCAGTCAAGAAATGAAACATCCCATCATTTTGCCAAAAGACAGCCCTATCACCAAGCTAATTACGGCTCACCACCACGCCCAAGTTTGTCACCAAAGCCGAAGTCAAACTCAAATGGAACTGAGAGCAAATGGATTCTGGGTCATTGGTGGGAGCAAATTAGTAGCCAAGCTGATTCAAAATTGTGTGCGATGCAGGAAACTCTGACGACCTACTGAAGAACAGCAAATGGCTGAACTCCCTAAAGAGCGTGTGGAAGACTCACCGCCTTTCTCATACAGTGGCATGGACTGCTTCGACCCTTTCCTGATTAAAAAGGCACGGAAGGAGTACAAAAGGTATGGCCTGATACTAACTTGCCTGACTTCACGAGCTGTCCACATCGAGATGCTTGAAGACTTATCAACAGACTCATTCATTAACGCCTTGAGATGCTTCATCAGCCTAAGAGGAGCTGTTCGGCAACTTCATTGCGACCACGGTACTAACTTCGTGGGAGCTAGAAACCAGTTTAAAGAAGCACTCAAACAATGTGACACCAAGTTACTGGAGATCTTTCTAGCAGAGAAACAGTATGAATTCGTCTTCAACGCTCCATCCACCAGCCATGCAGGTGGTGTCTGGGAACGTCAAATCAGGACCGTGAGAAATGTGCTGAACGCCACTATCGCTCTGTGTCCAGGCAGACTTGATGACGCCTCCCTTAGAACACTCTTCTATGAAGCTACAGCTATTGTAAACAGCCGACCACTGACAGTAGATGGTATCAACAACCCCATGGCCCTAGAACCCTTAACACCAAACCACCTCGTCATGATGAAGTCTAAAATCGCTCTTCCACCCCCTGGGAGATTTGTTAAAGAGGACATGTACGCAACCAAGAGATGGCGCAGAGTCCAGTACCTAATCGAACAATTCTGGAGCCGCTGGAAGAAGGAATACCTCCTGAACGTTTCCACACGTCAGAAGTGGCACGTACCACGGCGTAACCTCAAGGTGAACGACATAGTCATCCTCAAGGACAGTAACCTTCCAAGAAGCCAGTGGCAACTAGGTTGAGTCGTCGAAGCCACTCAAGAGAGCGACGGTCTAGTACGTCGAGTAAAAATACAGACTGGGGAGCGAAAAGATCACTCAACCAGACCTTCAGTCCTCGAGCGACCGATCCAGAAATTGGTACTCCTCCTCGAGAGTAATTAATATAGAGACACTTGAGTTGTACTACTACTAATTGTTTCTAAATTGTGCTTATCCGTCATAGCAGGATTTGGTGGGAGTGTAACTGACCGTCAAGGGTCAAGATGCCTATCATCTTTATTATCAGTAAGCTTTAATTTACATTGGTCTAGATGATCAACTTTTCTTTATTAGCTCAGAATATTAAGCTTTCTATTTAAGAAACCCTGGGTTAATATTTCAGTTGCCGCTTGTGCATTTTCCTTTAGTGTCCACATGGGGGCAGAGCTCGTCTTTTCTATAGTATAAAGGTCACAGCATCCTGTTTCTTCTAAAGGAGACCTGTAAGCGTCTATATTTATCACAGCCGAAGAGTGCAAGAGCGCTTCCGCATTTTGCCCTGATTGGCCCCGGTAACGCCCTCCAAATGCCCATTTTCTTTTCCCCCGCTCAGACGCCCAAATGGAATACATGTATATTATCGCGACGCGATAACGTTATTTCCCTGTACATTGCAACGTTAACACAACGCAGCTGTCAACTGTACTTTACATATTATCCAAACGAGGACCACATAACGCCATAACACGCCATAATGTTATTTCCCTGTACATTGTAACGTTAACACAACGCAGCATTTCCCTGTACATTGCAACGTTAACACAACGCAGCTGTCAACTGTACTTTACATATTATCCAAACGAGGACCACATAACGCCATAACACGCCATAATGTTATTTCCCTGTACATTGTAACGTTAACACAACGCAGCTGTCAACTGTACTTTACATATTATGGAATAAATGTATATTATCGGGACGCGATTCACTCGCAACGCCATAACGTTATTCGGGCATTCATAAAATGTATTGAATGAAATTGATTGAATGAAAATGTTATTAACAGATTGCAGAATGGGTACAATACAGTACGGCTCAATACACACAATTGTTAAGGGGATGCAGACCAGAGAAAGACTTTCGTCTTGTTTACATCAGGGTCCCCCATTTTCAATTCATCAGGACATATATGAGCGGCGCGGCGGCTGGCGTGGCTGAATAACAGTAGCAGTGATCGCCTGCTGCGTCCATTGCGTGTATATATATATACCGTATTAGTATTAATAGCATATAGCAATAGCAATATATAGCAATAGCAATAGCAATTAATGTGATTGACCAGCGTTAATGTGTGCTAATATGGCATGTTAATATGTGATTGACCAGCGTTAATATGAACCAAAGGCTTTGGCGTGTTAATATGTGATTGACCAGCGTTAATATGAACCAAAGGCTTTGGCTTTAATATGGCATATGGCGCGTTCTGGCATCTGTGATTAATGGGGGTCTGAACCGCGTCGAACCAAGCGGCGACCTCATGCGCGGCGAGCACCTGGGCGAAGGAAAAGGAAATGCGCATTACCGTACTGGCGTATGGCGAAGGATGCGGAAGCGATCTTGCACTCTTCGGCTGTGATAAATATAGACGCGACCTGTAACTAATACAGGAAGTAACCCAGAGACAACGTCGGAGCAGACAGCGAACTATATAGAGTACAAGGACCTTACTTCAGTAATTAATACCCCTTGGTAAAGCGGAATAAGGTACGTTGAACACTAAAATGTATTATTATTATTGAAGATGTCTATATTTTGCGTGTTGTAGACATGTAAAGGGGTGCACTGACTGATTCGGTTATAATCAAGAGCACCTGCTGCCGAACAAGTAACGTTACTTATTATTATTAGTTTCCCTAAATGCCCTTTTATTATGGAAGACGAGTTCACCCTTGATATCATTAAATTCAAATGTTTGTTTGAACGCATTATGAACAATATAACTAATTGTGTAAGTTTGTGTTTTGACTGTCATAGTTTTCACGGTGCAAACGGTGCAACCTGTACAACCACGGTGCAACAACGACTACAAAAGAAAAGCTACAGTGCTGCTATGCTAAAATGCAAAAGAAAAGAGAAAATTAATAAAAGCACCTGTACGAAACATAACCGCATCTTTATTTCATCACCATGCCGGGGGGCAGTTACAGTACTATTGTACTTATTTTATGCCTATTCTTAAGTCTGCACGTTTACATTGCACTACTTTTATTGTCTTTTATTATACCTATTCTTATGTCTGAAATGTATGCATTGTTTTTTTATTCTGTCAATTTGTGCGCTGATTTTATGCCTATATGTTTATTTTATACGAATTGCTGTGGTGCACTCTGGACTGCGGTCCATGTGGGAAAAGTACTATATAGATAGTTATTCATATTTATTATTGTTATATTGTAGAAATGTGTGCATTGAAATGTCTGTAAAGTCTTGACGACATTGAAAATGAGGGTGACCTCAATTGTCTTTTCGAGAATAAATAAAGGTTGATGACAGCCCACTGGGCTCCAGTGAGGGGCTATCGGCCCGCGGTAAGGAGACAGACAGCCCAGTAATAATTCAACAGACAATACAATTTGCTGCGTAATGACTCAGCTGCTAACCTGCCGTAGTGAAAGGGAGGGCAGCTTTCCCTCCACACTTCCTTCACATTTCAAAACAGTCACTTTGCACAAAACTCACCGCTTCAGTTCAGCAAGGTTAAAGTTAAAGTTATCCATCATTTGAAATGCGGAGTAACTGCAGAGGGTCTTAGTGACAGACAGAGACAGTAAGTATCCTTTGAGCACAACCTGCACACACTTCCTCAAAGCTCAAAGTAATTTTCAAGATTTTTTGGAAAAGAAGAAAAAACTAATTTTCCAGCAAACGTGTACGAGTTTTTAATTTATATTTAGAAAATAAGTTCCACAAGGTGTGTATCAACAAGTTTGCAAAAATACAAAAAACACAACAACCATTGCGTAACAAAATAAGGTGACTTTTAAACAAAATATGTTGTGACCAAAAAATGTGGGCAAAAAATTACTTAGGCAATTATGGTATGAGGCTAACGATATGTGACATGTAACGATGTGGAGCCGTGGCGGCCTAGAGGTTACATGAACGGGGCTCATTGTACAAAAGAAGGTTTGATCCCTGAACCAGAAGGAACATTTGGGTGGGGACAGTGAATGAATAACTCCTCCCTCCCTGGACACACACACACACCATTGAGGCACCCTTGAGCAAGGCACTTAACATTACAGTCTCAGAGTGTGATTGTAACTGACAGATCCCAGGTGTAAATGTGTGGAACTGTGTGAGTTTGAAGCAAGGTGTTGCTGGAAAAAGCAGAACATGCAAACATGCTCAGTGGACCTACCCCGGGTAAATAAACAAGAAAACACACGAGTACAGGTGGAGGCGGCTGGGTGGCGCAGCGGATATTGCGCTCGTCACCAATGCACACGTTACACCTCGCCACTGAGAGTCCGCGCTGGCAGGTGAAAAGATGTGACAGGCTGCCTCCTCGTGTACCGGAGGGGACACGTGATGCAAGGCTTCTATCCTCCCTACAACCGACCAGTGGGGGGCATAGTCGAGCAACGTTCAAGACAGGGGAGGGGAGAATTGGAAATACGAAATTGGGATGGGAGAAAAATGTTAAAATAAGGAGAAAAAAGTGGATAAAAAAAAAAAGTACAGATGGAGTTATTGTTTCACTATGTAGCTTTATAGCAGAGGGATTTGTGTATAATTTACAATGCCGGCCATTAGTTTACGTAAGGGATAATCAACAGTAGGCGTTAAACAGTTTTAAGGCACAACGTGGAGGCAAAGAACGTAAGGTTATGTATATAACCAAGTTATATGAATACTGGTGACGCTCAGCGTCAGTCTGCACTAACCTCACTTCGTGCCTAGCACCGAATAAAAAACTCCACAATGTACCTTTACATACCGACATCCGTCTGGCCACACCCCTATCCGCTTACCTTCATAAGCAGGTGTGTGGTCACCTACTCACCTCCTTCCCAAACTTTCACCACAAGGCGAGATCAAGGGCCGCAGTGGCGTCCTGACGCTGAGCTGATTCATAGAACTTGGTTATATACATAACCTTACGTTCTATTTCATTCTGGCCTCCACTCAGCGTCGGTCTGCACAAGAGGAGCTGAGCGGAAGCCAGAAGCTCGACAAATGTACCCCACTGAGGCCCCCCACAACCATCAGACCGGGGAGGACCGAGCCCCCCGACCCTCCCTAATGGAGGGATACCCTCCCTATTGGAGGACGGGAGGGAGATGGATCCGACCGTGCGAAGAGGAACTCGAGCAACTCAACGCACAGGGTGAGCAGACCGTGGCTTGACCCCACGACTACGCACACGCGCAACCCGCATGCCACCAGGGAACGAACGGAAGGAACAACCCTCGTTACTGCCCCCAAAAATCACAGAGTCAAGAGCAAACTCAACCCCGTGGCAAGGCTGTAGCAGCGGAGCGCAAAGGAAGACCCAGACCCCCTGAAAGGACTGGACCCCCTGGAAAAAAGGGGGCCCGGAGAGGTCAATGACGCCAGGCATCAAGACCTCACCAGGCGGTCACTTAGTGACACCACCCCCCACATCGCCAGCGTATTCGGACAGGGCCCCTCCAAGAGCGGGCCCTTCCCCCCATTAGTATGCCGCCTGGCACACTGACCCTGCAACACAGGCAGTCAGCATGGCCGTAACTTTGAAGCACTCAAAAGGTTAACCATAACGGAAGCAGGCAGCGCACCGGGAAACCAGGCAGCAGGCTGTAGACCCGAGCCTGGAGCACTGCGGACGAGACAGGCGCCAAAGGGGTCAACTGAAAACAGTACCCCGGCGGAAGGGGTGTATGCTGGCATTGTTGCGCACCACAACAAAGCCACCATCATCAAAAAGAAAGAAAAAAAATCCACCCAGAGGGTCGAGGCAGAGAAGGCTGACATGATTGGCAGACGTCATGAACGTGCAGGGGCACACTCAACCGGGTAGCCCGGGAGTTGACTCTGCTCCAACACACCAGGGAATCAACCACCCTCTTGGTACCACATACGGTGGTTGTTCCTATAACCCCTCAAGAAAAAACTCCAAAACACACCTGCGGGTATACACCAGCTATACCGCAGTACAAGTGTTTCAGTTTCCAAAAAGGGTTATCCCAGGCCTACGGTTTCAACGAAACATTACTTCGGACCGGGCCCAGCGGCTCGGGAAGCACACAGGGTTAACAGAGGAGGTCCAGAAGACCACCCCAACAGCCCCCTCTTCGCCATGCGTGAGAGAGGAGCGAAAGAAAAAGGAGAACCAGCCCCTTGATGATAGTGTCAGGTACAACATGTACCCAACAAAGGGTCTCCATAACGCCTAACCCTGTGACACCCGGGCCGACCCGGCATTTTTCCCCCCGAAAAAAGCACAAGTCCCTCAGGGTACCAGAACAGCAGATCTGCGTCCCCGGCGGGCAACGGGTTAACTGACCTGGACCAGCGTGACCAGAACCAGTCCCATGCCCTAACCACGCCGACATGCCCACTCCAGGAGAGGGGGTAGGTATGCGTGTCGATCAAAAACATGAAAAGAGGGCGCCACCCAGACGGTTCCATTTGTACCGCGCTCAGTGGCCCACCCCAAGGGCGTGAGACCCCTCTACCTATGTCCTGATCTATTCCGTTAACATCCCCCAGATATGAACGAGAATCCGTCGAGACCCAGTAACTAGAGTTGTTCCGATACCGATACTAGTATCGGAAATGCCGCCGATACTGCCTAAAATGCTAGTATCGGTATCGGCGAGTACACGTAAATTCTAGCCTCCGATCCCATGATGTAATTTATCTCCTGCCGAGTCCTGCGGAGAGTGAGGATTATAAAATGAACATGTTTTAAAGTGTGATGCTGTGTCATTTTAACAGCAGATACACTTTCTTAAATTCCATTGTCCCCGACAGTGCGGTGTGACGGGGAGCTCGGACGGGAATCGGGATGTGTTTGGCTGGTGTTATGATAGCATTAGCTGGAAAGATAGCTAGTTGGAACAACATCCGCTTTTAACGTTACATCAAATCAGATGATCGCCTGTCCTTTCTCCAGGACCTAACACTGTCCGTGACCGTCTATCAACAATAATGCACCCACGGTGAATTGTATTCAAGTTAAGTAGCTACGGACTAGCGTTAGCTGACTATTACTAACGTTATCTTAATGTCGATGCGGGAAGGCGAGCTAGGTCAGTTAGCTTAGCTTGATAACGTTACCGTGTCTAAAGTTGGTGCTATTCACATAATCCAGCAATAATGGCTGCAGACCTGCAAGCAAAGTACAGCAAGTGCCAAAGGATAAGAGTCTGAGGCGGAGTTTCAAAAGAGAATGTTGAATATTTATTTTGCATCAAAAATCACAACATGAACGGTCTATCTGCCACTAGCTTACAGACTGAATAGGGTATATCTGCAGAGCCACTGAGTAGCGAGTGCAACACCGTTTAATGTCCGTGTGGATCATTGGAGTAGGGTATATCTGCAGTGCTGCAGCCCATACTCATTGATTAATGATACTAATACAAATCTATACAATCACCTGTTGTTGAATAAATACCATACGTTCTAGTTATTACTAAAAAAAACAGTATAACAGTATCTAAAAAAAATAAAAATAAAAAAAGTATAATTTATATAATTTTTTTTTTAATTTTTTTTTTATGCACTGGTATCGGATAAATATCGGTATCGGCCGATACCCAAAGCTTAGGTATCGGAATCGGATCGGAAAGGGAAAAATGGTATCGGAACATCTCTACCAGTAACAGGCTCTCGGAAGAGGGAAAAAATCCCCCATCCCAGTTGCCCTATAAAAACGCTGTTTTAATAACAAGCAACCAAGGCGTACTAGCCTCCTGCATGATTCTTAACAGAAACACCCCGAGCCAGCACTATGTACGCGTCGAAACCCAAACACATCAATGGATAGTCTAACCAGACACCAGACATTGGTCCTTCAAGTCGCCTGGGAGAACGACAAGAAGTTTGTCGTGCTTCATACTCTTCACTCTTTTTATTTATTAAAAAAGAAAGAAACACCGACTGACATGAATCCCACGTGACGCGGCCGAGGGTAATTTTTTTTTACATTCTTACATCCCGCCACCCTCACCACAGAGGAGAGACGGGACTCCTCAGAGAGACTTCCCACGTGAGCCATAGATTGAAAAGTCACGGTAATATTGAGTCATGTGACCAATAGACTAGTTAGTTACACGTATATCGAGCGTAGTAGAACAGTAAGTTCCTACGCTCTGCCCCAACAACTGACAACAACAAACCCTACATACGGGTCTAAAACTCACGGAAGCCATCGTCCAATAGAAACATGCTTAGTGACGTTTGCTATGACGGGGGGAAACCCAAGACTCAACCGCCTGTGATAGGTGCGGAGTCTGGGAAACCCTCCCCCCCCCCCCCCCCCCCATGCCAAGCTGCCTAACAGCTTGGCCCTGACCAAATGAAAAGAGAGTCCAATAAACCCCCTGACCAATCAGAAGAGGGAAGGAGGGGTTTATCCGGTACCCCCTCGCAAGCCCAACCCTTGCAATACGACAACAACAAACAGCCATACTATACCTTAAGTAGCAAAATGCTAATGAACAGCGCAAGCTAATTCAATGCACGCTAGCCACAGACACATCTGTGAACAGGACTTATAACAAGGCCAAGTTGTGTATGTGTGAACCCGACACCTGTATCCATGTTGTAAGCCGCGGTACTTTTTCATACGAGCATTACTGCAGACCAACACAATAGTGTTGTGGCTCAATATCACTGTTTAAGCAACAGAGCACACAACTAACCTCTACCTTTATGTGAAGATTCAGGTCGAGGCAGAAAAAACCTTTTTCAACCGAGTGTAGGCTGCAGGCCTTACTTAAGCTCTAACATGAATGTAACGTCTAGCCCTCCTATCAAACCCATACTAGCGAAAGATTCACACGTCGTATCCCCATCATATGTTTGGTGAATAAACACACAGTTTGTAACAAAAAATTAGAGGTGGGCATAGATTAATTTTTTTAATCTAGATTAATCTATCTGCAATCCTGGATTTAATCTAGATTAATCTAGATTAAAATGGCTCAAAAAAAATTAAATGAAACCTGCCGAAGGCATTCAAAATATGTGTGTTCTACCCAAATAATGACCAGAAGTAAGTCCTTACTTTTTCTTTCCTCCTTATGTTTCTCAGGCCAGGTGGCCCATTACACCATGAGCCCATCTCCCGTTTCCAAAATGCATTACAGACTGTTTGAAAAAGCTGTTTTGCTATGATAATTGGTAATGAAATATCAAAATAATGTTCAATAAGATGTACTTGTGTTTAATAAGTTGTTTTATTCAGAAGTTAACACAAATAAATAATATTACCAGTACAGTACAGTATCTAGCACTCTCAGGAGCAAAACAGAAAGAATCATTTCAAACTTGAACTATGTGACATGGCTTGAATCAACTGCTCCAGTGGAGTTGCTCAGTGGCCAATGGTGTCAACTGTGGTTGTACTGGGCAGCTCCCAGGTGTGAATGGAACTGTGTGAATGTGAAGCAGGGCGTTCCTGAAAAAGAGCATCTGTGCTCAGCGAACCTACCCTGGGTAAATAAAGGTAAAAAAAATAAAAATGTAAAAAAAAAAAAAAAATTAAATATTTTTTAGATTAATGCGTTAATTATATTATCGCGCGATACTAGTATAGCGTTAACGCAGCACGTTAACGCCGTTAACGGCCCAGCTCTAATATATATGTATATTAACACTTCCAGTGCCACTGGTTAACATGGTAAAACGTGGTTGAATGCCGGCACCCACTTCAATGATAGCATTGTGAACGCATAATCTCTGTCTTAAATGATGGCTATGTGTCTAATCTGCCCGTCGTTTATCAATGACTTGTTTGCAGTCAACATTGTCGAAACGGATTGTTTTTTAATCGCTTCATTTGTAAAGCCCTCGTTTTCAAGGAAAATATAAAGATTCCGTGATAATCTGCATTTACTGGAATATTCGGGCATACACAAAAACCTTGTAATTTTTCTGCCTATTTATGAATCATTTTCAAATAAATGCTAGATTATCGATAGTATATGTGTACTTATGCACGCTATAGAAGCAGGCTGAAATATCGATTCTCTCATTTCCTGATCGCACACACACACAGACGCATAGGGCAAACGCTGATATCTCTGTGAAAATAGCTCTGATTATCCTAAGACTGGTCAAATAAATTCCTTACCTCAGATCAGATGTTATCCAAAAAGATTATTCCAATTCCTGATCGCCATTCCAAATATCGATCGCGTTTATTGATTCAGCGTTGGATACTGTAAATACATAATCCACGCGTTTTCCAGGCCGGCGATCACAATGGATTCTTCAGTTGGCTTGACGGAAAAGTTAAATGAGGAAACTGGCCCCCCCCCCCCCCCCCCCCCCCCCCCCCCATCAGTCTAAACTAAAGGGGTGCAGTTACACAGGGAGAGACGATAGGGGGCGGTATCTTCCCAATTGAGCTCAGAGAGAGTCTGCAACACTAACCTGAGGCTCGATTGATGAAATATTCATTCAAATCGCCAATAAAAAAAAATACGACAAACAAACGCTATATAGCGTAGTGTTGTCACGAAACTGGAATTTCGACTTCGATGCGATACCTTGAAAAGTATCGATACTTCGATACCATTTCGATACCAAAATTAAAAAAAAAATATATATATATATATATATATATATATATATATATATATATTATTATTATTTTATTTTTATTTTTTTTAAACAAATTTAGCTTTTGTTGCTGGTTGATTCTCCTCAGCTTCTCTCTGGTACTATAAGAGAAGATAAATATAACACTTTTAAAACCCTTTGTGTATCTTTAGATCACACATTTAAAAATAACTGTTCATCTCACTTCAATCATTTTTATTGCAAATGCAGAACATGGTATTTTCTCAAGCTGACAGATGTAAACACTGTAATCTGTGTTGCATGTACCTGACAAACTGAACTGTTTGTATTACAGTTAGTAACAGTTTCGATTTTTATTTAAAGATAACGAGAGCGAGCGAGAGAGAGAGAGAGAGAGAGAGAGAGAGAGAGAGAGAGAGAGAGAGAGAGAGAGAGAGAGAGAGAGAGAGAGAGAGAGAGGCTATGCTCGGAGCATTTTAGTAACGTTACATTTTCAACAAGATTGCTGCTATTTAAACACTTGATGGAAACGGGGTAACGTTAACCTTATGTCGACTGTAGTATTGTATGACCTCGACATAACCGTTAACGTTACTCCGTTTCCATGCAGTAATTATAACGGTGGCCAGCTAAGCTAAGGGAGCTAACGGCTAGCAGTAGCTAACGTTAGCTGGTAGCTGTAACGTTACAACGAATCAGCTGTTGATATTATGCGCCATCAGTAGACAACGTATCATGTATTAAACTAGAGTTAATGGTTTAATGCTTCAGTCACAGTGACGTTGAAAGAGCAGCTGTCACGAACCTCTTTCATTTCTTTATGGAGATCCGCGCTGGCACTGCTAAAATGTTTATTTACAAACTGAAGATGGCTCTGTGACTCTGTGAGGGGGAGGGCTGGAGCAGGCGGAGGGGCAAGCGTGCTCTGAACAGCGTGTCAACAACTTGCTGTAGAACACTCGCCAGCTGGTACCGATACTGCAGAAACTATCGGTATTTTGGGAAATGAGTATCGAAGCCGTTTTAAATATTCAGTATCGATATGTATCGATACTTCGATATTTTTGACAACACTAGTTGGCGGCACTCAACGGTCGGCATGAACTAACGACAAAACGCGTTGCTGGCACTCAAAGTGTTAATAATAATATTTCTTTTTCTTTTCTTGTCTGTATATTACTAGTCTATATTACTAGTGAAGCACTGCCTCACTAGTTGTCATGCAATAACCTCCACTGATACACACATGCTGTACAGACACACAAACACGCATGTCACACACGCACACACATACAGACAAACACTTCATCTGAAAATAAAGATGGAGCTGGCAGAAGCTGATTCCTACAGCTGGGGCCTATGATATTATGTTACACCCATACTTTAAGTTCCTATTGAAAATCACTCTATATAACATAAAAGCCATTGAATGTCGGCCACAAAGACATAAACAGTGAAACAAGAGCATGTGCTTTGGGATGACGCATTGTAACAGTGCAAAAGACCGCGAACGGCACATATTGATCATAAGCAAATTCTGCATTTACAAAAAGGCAATGAATCAATACTGTATGTCCTGGGATTGAAGTGAATATTGACAGTTTAATCTTCTAATCGAATCTCATCTAATCTAGTAAAAAGTTAAGAAGGTCTAGGTCACTGGGAGAAATCAATGGAAATCCAATGTTACACAGTGTGTGAGCTGCGCGGGCAAAACGTACAGCTCTGGATGAAGAACAAGCAGGGCTGACAACTACTGCAGGGCTGGGCCCAGGCCCAGGGGGGTAACAACTACTGCAGGGCTGGGCCCAGGCCCAGGGGGGTAACAACTACTGCAGGGTTGGGCCCAGGCCCAGGGGGGTAAAAAGTAGCCAGAAATTATACTTAAGTGAAAGTAGGGGTACCGTCTCAAAATCGCACTCAAGTAAAATTCAGAGTATCTGGCTAAAAACACACTTGAGTAAAAGTCAAAAAGTTTCTAGTTAAAGGCTTAATTCATCATTAAGAAACACATAATTTTTACACCTTGCATGATGGGATTTCCTTAAGATTAATTCTGGCACCTGTGTATGACCAAGGGGTTAAAAATAGTCAAATCTGCCATTTTGGAAACCAAAATGATGTAGGTTAGAGTTATCCTATCCGATAAATAAGCCCATATTTGAATTCCCCACAAAAAAACACATTTTACACACCCCTCATGTTAAGATTTCCTTCAGATTCATGTTGGCACAAAAGTATGGCCCGCCCTACTCTGGGATCCTCAGGGTGAAACTTCAAGGTTGATGAGGGAGGGGTAAATGTTGTCAGATTGAGGAAAGAATTCACCAGGAGAGTTTTCTTGACTACTGTAACGAATTCGGGGGGTTGGAGCTTAAAATAAATGAATTTGAAAATGTACAACTCACAAAGGACCACCCTAATATATAATATATAATTATTATTTATTTATTTATTTTACAATATCGTGGTATACTAAAAATCCATACATTTGTTTGGATCCATGACTAACAATGCCTTCATATTTGGTTACCTCCCAGCTCTGCTGCCAGCTCAGTCTAAACCGCACTCCTGAGTCAGCTGAAAGGTAGCATTTCAACCTGGGATGCAGCAACACTGATACTGCTGTTGGATATCAGACCTATACCAGGCTAAAACCACTGATACTGCTGTTGGATATCAGACCTATACCAGGCTAAAACCATAAATACTGCTGTTGGATATCAGACCTATACCAGGCTAAAACCATAAATACTGCTGTTGGATATCAGGCCGGTACCAGGCTAAAACCATAAATACTGCTGTTGGATATCAGGCCTATACCAGGCTAAAACCACTGATACTGCTCTTGGATATCAGGCCTATACCAGGCTAAAACCATAAATACTGCTGTTGGATATCAGGCCGGTACCAGGCTAAAACCATAAATACGGCTGTTGGATATCAGGCCGGTACCAGGCTAAAACCATAAATACTGCTGTTGGATATCAGGCCGGTACCAGGCTAAAACCAGAGTATCTGGATCAGAGATTTGACCTGATACGACAATCTGATCAGATATTAGACCTGCACTATGATGCAACCAGTCTGGTCCAGAACTACTAACCTCTACAGAACCAACTACTAACCTCTACAGAACCAGCCTGGTGCAGAACTAACCTCTTCAGTAGAGTTCCAGTCAGGACCAGTGCAGTAGTATTGCCAGTGTCATTGTCATTGTGAACTGATTTCTAGCATGTTCCATACGGTTATCGATATGGTGAATGAATGAATGAATGAATGAATGAATGAATGAATGAATGAATGAATGGATGGATGAATGAATGAATGAATGAATGAATGAATGAATGAATGAATGAATGAATGAATGAATGAATGAATGAATGAATGAATGAATGAAAACTTTATTTAACAGATTGCAGAATGGGTACAATACAGTACGGCTCAATACACACAATTGGGGATGCAGACCAGAGAAAGACGTCTTGTTTACATCAGGGTCCCTCATTTTCAATTCATAGTGGGTGCATTCCTATAGGAGGGACTGTAGGGATGGGGAGGAGAGGGACAGGGGGAGGGGGAGAAGGAAATGGAGTATGTTGTTGTTTTTTAGTTAATGCCTTCAGAAACCCCCAGGGAACATACAGAGAGAGACACTGGGTAGGAGCACATATCTCACGTTCACGGCCTAATGGTCTTCTGTTCTTTTGAGTGAGTGAGCGTGCGTGCGTTTTGAATTGATTGATTGATTGAAAAGTTTATTAACAGATTGCAGAATGGGTACAGTACAGTACGGCTCAATACATACAATTGTTAAAGGATAACTCCACTATTTTGGGAAATTAGCTTATTTAACATCTTCCCTGGAGTTAGACAAGAAGATGCATACCTTTTTTGTCTCTGTGCGTGCATTTTAGCTTTGGGAATAGATGCTCCGTTAGCATAGCTTAGCTTCATCACTGGAAGTGAGGCAGGACAGTAGCCTTACAGTGCCTTACAGTGTATTGCAAGGTCTGACATTGACCAAACTTGATATGCATGACCTTGGTGGGCTCTAGGTCAACTCCTGAAAAGGGGGTCAATGTCAGACCTTGCAATCAAAAGTTAGGGGCGCACTGAAATTATGGCAAGGGTTATTAGCCCCCTAACTTTTGATTGCAAAGTCTGACATTGACCCCCTTTTCAGGAGTTGACCTAGAGCCCACCAAGGTCATGCATATCAAGTTTGGTCAATGTCAGACCTTGCAATACACTGTAAGGCACTGTAAGGCTACTGTCCTGCCTCACTTCCAGTGATGAAGCTAAGCTATGCTAACGGAGCATCTATTCCCAAAGCTAAAATGCACGCACAGAGACAAAAAAGGTATGCATCTTCTTGTCTAACTCCAGGGAAGATGTTAAATAAGCTAATTTCCCAAAATAGTGGAGTTATCCTTTAAGGGGATGCAGACCAGAGAAAGACTTTCGTCTTGTTTACATCAGGGTCCCCCATTTTCAATTCATCATAACATATATGACATACATGACATACAGATAGACAGTACTGCTACATCTATACATTTATGACATATCAGATTTGCAAATACAGTACTGTTTGTGATACAAAAGTGTCCAGAAAAGGAGTGTATATACATTTGGCGTAGAAACTGTACATTGGAGGAGGTTGGATGGGTGGGGTGGGGTTGGGTGGGTTGGGTGAGGGCTGTACATTGGAGGTGGGGGGGGGGGGGGGGGTGGGTAGGGGACACACACACATTTTACACTGTACATTGGAATACTGACAAAGCCTTACTTGGTCATTTACTGTACAACTAGGTTAGGACATTTGTAGGGGCCAGTTTCGAATTGCAGTCTCACGTAGGTGTTTTTTGAGAGTGTTTTTGAAAGTGGGTAGTGATTCACATTCCTTTACAGCTTTGGGTAGGGCGTTCCACATTGATGTGGCATAATTGCGAAACGTGTTTAGTCCCTTGTTTGAGCCGTGTGTGTGTTACAGTACGTGGAGTCATATGATCCGCGCTCAAACGTTTGACCTTCCCTCCATTTCACTCTCTCAGCCCTTTGATGTCTCTCACTCAGGTAGTTTTTACAGAGGAACCCCATTTGGCCACAGAGAACAAACAAATGACATAAAGCAAACAGACTAAACAGACTCGCTTGTTAAGACGCCACAGAGCGGAGGATTACTGGGAAATACTAAATCCACCCTGGAACTTTGGTTCTTTGGAAATAAATAAATAGATCATAAAAACCCACCTATAATGTGGGGGGATCGCTGTCGTGGAAATACTGACTTAAATATCTTGGTGATTTCCTGACTTAACCCTTTCACTACCACACTACAGAAGGTTAACCGAAGGTTAACCCCCCCCCCCAGTAATGTCCAACGTAAGTTTGGTGTTACTGTTATTACATTTCAGGGTCAAGCCAACAGGGGAACCATCAGACTATAGATTCTATAGAACTACAGAACGTTAGGTAACCATGCTGCTATTGCTGCTGGGAAATAGGGAATAATCAATGCATGGTGGACTGGTACTCTCTGAAAGCTGAGACACAGAATCTGCTCCTAATTAGCCTAGGATTCAAATAAATAATAGTCTATACAGTATTTGTCCACATAGTCCTATAACTTCTGATTCGCATGTCAAGAGAGTTCATGAGAGGACGCTGAGCGTGACTCTACGCCCGCGGCCAGTAGAGTAAAACTGAACAAAAGCACAAAATGAGGACAAAATATTCTATTAAAAGAAACCACTGCTATTTTAAGCTACGTGTCCTATTTCAATCAATCATATCTCTATACATTTAGTAACGTATTATGATCATCTTTTTTTAGGGAACTGAACACCAGATCACCATATTCACACACGGTGTGATGATGAATGATGTTATCGTTTCACTGCATGCTGTATATCTACCTGAGACACGTGTGCAAATGGAACTCTCACAGATCTATGATGTCACCAAAGGGAAGTGTGCACAAGGGGAGAGGCAGGACCAGCGCCCCTGTGAGAGGCAGGACCAGCGCCCCTGTGAGAGGCAGGACCAGCGCCCCTGTGAGAGGCAGGACCAGCGCCCCTGTGAGAGGCAGGACCAGCGCCCCTGTGAGAGGCAGGACCAGCGCCCCTGTGAGAGGCAGGACCAGCGCCCCTGTGAGAGGCAGGACCCACGCCCCTGTGAGAGGCAGGACCCGCGCCCCTGTGAGAGGCAGGACTCACGCCCCTGTGAGAGGCAGGACCAGCGCCCCTGTGAGAGGCAGGACCAGCGCCCCTGTGAGAGGCAGGACCAGCGCCCCTGTGAGAGGCAGGACCAGCGCCCCTGTGAGAGGCAGGACCAGCGCCCCTGTGAGAGGCAGGACCAGCGCCCCTGTGAGAGGCAGGACTCACGCCCCTGTGAGAGGCAGGACCAGCGCCCCTGTGAGAGGCAGGACCAGCGCCCCTGTGAGAGGCAGGACCAGCGCCCCTGTGAGAGGCAGGACCAGCGCCCCTGTGAGAGGCAGGACCCACGCCCCTGTGAGAGGCAGGACCAGCGCCCCTGTGAGAGGCAGGACCAGCGCCCCTGTGAGAGGCAGGACCCACGCCCCTGTGAGAGGCAGGACCAGCGCCCCTGTGAGAGGCAGGACCAGCGCCCCTGTGAGAGGCAGGACCCACGCCCCTGTGAGAGGCAGGACCAGCGCCCCTGTGAGAGGCAGGACCAGCGCCCCTGTGAGAGGCAGGACCAGCGCCCCTGTGAGAGGCAGGACCCACGCCCCTGTGAGAGGCAGGACCAGCGCCCCTGTGAGAGGCAGGACCAGCGCCCCTGTGAGAGGCAGGACCAGCGCCCCTGTGAGAGGCAGGACCCACGCCCCTGTGAGAGGCAGGACCAGCGCCCCTGTGAGAGGCAGGACCAGCGCCCCTGTGAGAGGCAGGACCACGCCCCTGTGAGAGGCAGGACTCACGCCCCTGTGAGAGGCAGGACCCACGCCCCTGTGAGAGGCAGGACCAGCGCCCCTGTGAGAGGCAGGACCCAGCGCCCCTGTGAGAGGCAGGACCCAGCGCCCCTGTGAGAGGCAGGACCAGCGCCCCTGTGAGAGGCAGGACCCACGCCCCTGTGAGAGGCAGGACCCACGCCCCTGTGAGAGGCAGGACCCACGCCCCTGTGAGAGGCAGGACCAGCGCCCCTGTGAGAGGCAGGACTCACGCCCCTGTGAGAGGCAGGACCCACGCCCCTGTGAGAGGCAGGACCAGCGCCCCTGTGAGAGGCAGGACCAGCGCCCCTGTGAGAGGCAGGACCCACGCCCCTGTGAGAGGCAGGACCCACGCCCCTGTGAGAGGCAGGACTCACGCCCCTGTGAGAGGCCAGACCAGCGCCCCTGTGAGAGGCAGGACCAGCGCCCCTGTGAGAGGCAGGACCAGCGCCCCTGTGAGAGGCAGGACCAGCGCCCCTGTGAGAGGCAGGACTCACGCCCCTGTGAGAGGCAGGACCAGCGCCCCTGTGAGAGGCAGGACCAGCGCCCCTGTGAGAGGCAGGACCCACGCCCCTGTGAGAGGCAGGACCAGCGCCCCTGTGAGAGGCAGGACCAGCGCCCCTGTGAGAGGCAGGACCCACGCCCATGTGAGAGGCAGGACCAGCGCCCCTGTGAGAGGCAGGACCAGCGCCCCTGTGAGAGGCAGGACCAGCGCCCCTGTGAGAGGCAGGACCCACGCCCCTGTGAGAGGCAGGACCAGCGCCCCTGTGAGAGGCAGGACCAGCGCCCCTGTGAGAGGCAGGACCAGCGCCCCTGTGAGAGGCAGGACCCACGCCCCTGTGAGAGGCAGGACCAGCGCCCCTGTGAGAGGCAGGACCAGCGCCCCTGTGAGAGGCAGGACCCACGCCCCTGTGAGAGGCAGGACCAGCGCCCCTGTGAGAGGCAGGACCCACGCCCCTGTGAGAGGCAGGACCAGCGCCCCTGTGAGAGGCAGGACCCACGCCCCTGTGAGAGGCAGGACCAGCGCCCCTGTGAGAGGCAGGACCAGCGCCCCTGTGAGAGGCAGGACCAGCGCCCCTGTGAGAGGCAGGACTCACGCCCCTGTGAGAGGCAGGACCAGCGCCCCTGTGAGAGGCAGGACCCACGCCCCTGTGAGAGGCAGGACCAGCGCCCCTGTGAGAGGCAGGACCAGCGCCCCTGTGAGAGGCAGGACCAGCGCCCCTGTGAGAGGCAGGACCAGCGCCCCTGTGAGAGGCAGGACCCACGCCCCTGTGAGAGGCAGGACCAGCGCCCTTGTGAGAGGCAGGACCCAGCGCCCCTGTGAGAGGCAGGACCAGCGCCCCTGTGAGAGGCAGGACCAGCGCCCCCGGGGAGACTATTGCACAACCTTATACACTATAAGTTGCAGGCAGCTAATTACAGCAAATTACTTTCTTTATTGCAAAAAAATTTATTAAATTAAAATTAAACCCAGCCCCCCTCCAGACCACCCAGCCCCCATCCAGACCCCCCAGCCCCCCTCTAGATCACCCAGCCCCCCTCCAGATCACCCAGCCCCCCTCCTGATCACCCAGCCCCCCTCCAGACCCCCCCTGAGCCCCCCTCCAGACCACCCCTTGTTGATATACAGCGCCATCTTGTTTGAGAATCCTGGGGAAAGCCCTGAGGTACCATGCTATATATATTAGCATTGAGAATAAAACATCTTGTAATTAACATGCTGTTTATTTCTTCCATATTAACCAGCCCTATATGCTATTATGGTTCAAATGTGAAGGTTGAAAGAAAGAATGTGAGGACCGTTCTATCAGACGTGAGGATTAACAAGCTCTG
>NC_140169.1:80732331-81175837 GCF_963971535.1 Notolepis coatsorum
TGACCTTTTGGTCTTTTGATGTCTCCTAAAAGGAGACATGTTTCTCTAGAATTTCCTGCCCTTTGTTCTTACACACCCCCTAAAGGGAAGTAAGTATTACCCCAGCTGCCACTATATGCAAATGCCCTCCTGGGGTGACCACAAGGTCTTGGTGACACAATATGATTGTTGTTCCACTTTGACTGTTTCTTTAAGACTTTTACACCACAGTTTGATTAGATCCTTGATGATTTATGTTTGGATTTTACCACACCTTCCCCCTGCAACGCTTGTTGTAAATGTTCTGGCGGGTGGGAAGCCCCCCTCCAATTGTGCGTTCAGCTGAACGTGTCACTCTTTGTAGTCTGCTACGGTCTTGTGCAGTGCTGTTCCCAAACCAGGAGGTGATGTTGCCAGTCAGGATGCTCTCTATTGTACATGAGTAGAAGTTCCTAAGGATCTTCTGACTGACTTGGAACTTCCTTAGGCGCCTGAGGAAGTAGAGGCGTTGTCGTGCCTTCTTCACAACACTGTCAATGTGTGTGGTCCATGTCAAGTCCTCGGATATGTGGGCTCCGAGGTATTTGAAACTGTTCACTCTCTCAACCGGTGCCCCGTCGATGCTGAGGGGGCTGTAGTCCTTGACCCCCGACCTCCTGAAGTCCACAATCATCTCTTTTGTTTTGCTGACGTTCAGGGAGAGGCAGTTCTCCTGACACCACTGTGACAGATTCTCTACCTCTTCCAGGTAGGCCCTCTCGTCGTTGGCAGAGATCAGGCCCACCACTACTGTGTCATCAGAAAATTTGATGATTGTGTTGTTGTTCCGCTGTGCCACGCAGTCATGTGTGTACAGGGAGTAGAGGAGGGGGCTCAGAACACAGCCCTGGGGGGCCCCTATGTTGAGAGTGATGGATGAGGAGGTGCAGTTGCCTGCTCTTACCACCTGGGGTCTGCCCGTCAGGAAGTCCAAGACCCACTGGCAGAGGTCATAGTTCAAGCCCAGGTCCCTGCGCTTGGCTATGAGTTTGGAGGGGACTATGGTATTGAATGCTGAGCTGTAGTCGATGAATAGCATTCTCACATAGTTCCCCTGCCTCTTGTCCAGGTGTGATGCTGCTGTGTGCAGCACATGGGCTATGGCGTCCTCCGTGGACCTGTTGGGGCGATATGCAAATTGCATATACAATTGCAATACATTTCCATCGGGGTCCCCCATTTTCAATTAATCAGTATTGGTTCTGCATTGGCTGCATTTCTCAAAAGCTAAACTTTCTAAAATCCTCCCAAATGTAGATCCCACATCATGTGACAGATGCAGTCTTTCTCCGGAATCTCTGGAACACACAGATGTTTGGCAGTGTCCTAACCTGTCCACTCACTGGTGTTCAATCTTCAGAACACTATCAGAGGTCATGGAAATGGAAATGTAGCCAGATCCTAGCTATTTTTGACATACTGTAAGAGGGGAAAGCAAAATAAGAATCGCTGTGCGTCTAGGGAATCTGGAGTTATGCACGCATGGATCAAACCAACCAGGTGTAGGCTGCTATACTCATATGTCACATTGTCATTTTGAGAACTGAACATTCTCATGATGATGGGATGACTTCAGTCCCACAGGCCAGATTGTGACATCCCATAGATGGGAAGGACGTTTATACATTTATTCTTTAGTTGTAGGTTGTGGAAATGGTTATGGTTAGGGTTAAGACAAGGGATATGTTTATCAACATCTTTTACTGCAGTTACTGCTTTGCAGCTTGGCTAAAAAGTGACAATTCTTATTAAAATGTCCTTCCTGTAGGCGCCCCAATGGCGAACCACATAACACGCTGAGTTCGATTCCCGGACCCGGCGTTATTTGCCGAATGTCTCCCCCCCACTCTGTCTCCCGTTCCTCCTCTCTCTCTCTCTCTCTCTACTGGACTGCCCAGTAGCAAAAAGCGATAAACGCTAAAAAAAAAAATCTTAAAAAAAAATAAAAAAATTCCTTCCAAGCTATGGGATCTAGACACTATATCTATATACCACTGTTCAAGTTAGCCTCTCTTGCTACAGAGATCTCTGACTGACTTTGAAGGTTGTTCACCACTTAAACATGTCTCCACGGAGCTTGGGAGCAGGGAGAATAAACCATCAAAGATGTTTATGTCAAACTTCAAGTTCTGTTGGCAGGAGCGTGATCATTTGAGGCTGGTTTGATGAACGAGTAGATTAGGAGACTAGTGTGCGCCTCGTGGAAAAGGAGTGTAGTGTCATACTGAATTTTTGTTTTCAGTTTTCTGGAATACTGAATATGAGAGAGAGAGACAGAGAGAGACAGAGAGAGAAAGATACGATGTATTTTCTATTTAGGGCTTTGCAATCTTCCTTCAAACAATCAGAGCATTGTATTTTACTTTTAGGTAGACATTGAGCACACGCTCTGGTCAATAAGTTGGCAGATATGCCAACTTATAATAGTTCCCCCCGTAATATTTAGCTAATCAGCTGAATACATTTATATTAATAATAATAATAATAATAATAATAATAATAATAATAATAATAATAATAATAATAATAATAATAATAATAATAATAATAATAATAATAATAATAATAATCCACTTTATTTGTATAGCTGCACCTTTCATACAACAATTGCAGCCCAAAATGCTTTGCAGCAGAAAATACAGTAAAATATACATAAAATGAGAATAAAATAGACAAAATAAAAAGCAATGCAGAGAAAATAAGAAAAACGGTCAAACAAGAACAATCGTTCTAACGTGGACTACAACTACCGTCATGCAGGGGGCGGCTGGGCGACCGGAAATTGTTTTAGGAAACGGAAACACCTGGGAAAGCGGAAGAGAATGTATACAATGGAAATCAGAAAATCAATTAAGTTATGAAAAACACCATTAATTGCCTTTCTTTGTCACCGCGGCTCATAGAGAAATGGCGGATCTCTAGACGCACTCCCTTTGTCCAAGTGTCCCTGGCATCTAACGAAGCGCACACGGACGGCGAGCACACCACTCGAGAGGATTATTTACACATTTTAGGTGAGTTAGCTTGATGGCTAGTTAAGTTAGCTGCACGGTGGCTAATGATGCTTCTCTTCGCCTGTCCGCTAACGTGAGCTACTAATGACCACCAGCTAGCTAGCTAACGTTAGCTCAACGCTAATGATGTGTTTTTTTTTTATAAACTAACGTTAATTAAGTTTGGCGTTTTGTTAACTGATTTAATGTTTGTGCTGCTAACGAACCCCATTCCATGTTGTTACAGGTTTTTGGTTGAACATTGATGAACGTCAAAGCTAATGATGTTCTATAGCTAACATGTCCTTGTTGAACTAACGTTAGCTCTTGATAGCTCACGTTAGATCTGAGTAGATCATTATGTTTTTGCTTTGTGACGATCAGACGGAACGGGGCTAAACTTACTACACAATTCGAAATGTATGCAATATGCGTTTCCCTCTGCTGTGACAGTTCAATACATGTTTTGAGAACATGAAACAGACCAGTCAGTTAAACGTTTTTTTTTTACCAAGACTCCATTCTGTGGTGTCATCTCATATCTGTGTGTATGGGGGGTAGCCTACATCTATGTGACATCTCAATATTTTGGGTTGGGAGAAACTCCTCTAATTGTCTGGCTATTGTGAATACGTATTTATAATGTGTACTAATGTAAAACTAAACAGATCCAGACAATATTGCAATAATACATTATGAATTGAAAAATGGGGGGGACCCTGATGTAAACAAGACTAAAGTCTTTCTCTGGTCTCTGCATGTTTTCAATCAATCGATCAATATAGGAAAACAACATTCAAGTAATTGACATGCAGTTCTGAACATAGCCTATATCAAATTAATATTGATGTCACAATTACATATATTAAAGAATGTGGTATCTATCATTTATTATATATTAGCCTGTTATGAGTGTTATTTTTTTTATTTTTTTTTAAATACACAAATGAGAGAGTGAGATTCAGGAGAAAATAAGGAAACCTTCCTCTACTAGCCATTTCACTGCCACACGACAGCCAGTTAACCCTTTCACTGTGACAATACAGAAGGTTAGCCCTTTACTATCACACAACTGACGGCGATGCTCCATCATTAGCATCATTAGCTCCGCATCCGCGGAGCTAATGATGGAGCATTGCCGTCGGTTGTGTGATAGTAAAGGGTTAACCTTCTGTCGTGTGGCAGTGAAAGAGCTAGTGTGAAGCAGGTTGTCGATGAAAAGAGATTGTGTGTTCAGTCGACATTCCCTGGATGAATAAAGAAGACTAAATGCCTTCATCTCTGTTTTTCAATATTTCTCCCCACAAGATCCCGGAGAAAAAGTTCCAGACGGACGACAATGACAAAGAGCTGATGGTTTTGAAAGTCGTCCAGAAGAGGTTGCAAAAAAGAGAGAGGCTGACCGGAAGATGCCAAGAAAAAAACAACAGAATCCACAACCTGTCAAGTGTAAGTGTTTGAAGGTGAAGTTTAAATAGCACTTTAGACCCATTTCCTGAAATCCCTACATCGCCCTTTATCCTGGTGACTTACCTGAGGCCCGAGAGTTGGCTTGAAAATATGAACACTTCCTGTGTTGTTTTTCTCCCACCTGCCTTGTCTGGTCAGCAGCCACCAGATGTTCCTCTCTGAAAGAGTTGTCAGGTGTAACACGCTATACAGATATGTAATCACATGGAATTCGTGCAATAAGGAGGTTTTGACATACTGAATTTATAATAAAATAAAACACAAGATACCTGTGTCCTTTCTGATAAGGATAAACACTCAATGAAGAAACCCACTCCCATTGCCAAAAGATAGTCTGACATGCCTATAAATACTCGTACTATGAGTACATAGACCCATGCTCCTTTGAGGTGAGCTCCAAGTATTGATAATGCTGACGCTACATACCCTACCACATGGCCCCCTAATTGCCACCGCAACTTAAAACGTGTAGATAGTGACACTCACTTACCACATCTAGGTACTTACTTACTAACTCATGTAGGCATGAATATCAACCCTTAGTGTTGAAGTAGCTTCTGTAAACTATGAGCTTCATGAGCATTTCTGTTGAGCTTTTTTCTTTGTTTGTTTTTTGTTTTGTGTAATATATGTATACTACCATAATTATCATATCGCATAATGTTGCCAACTTGCCATCCATTTGTAAAGAGCCAACACCGTAATCCTACATTAGATAGATTAATTATCTAGATTCATAGAAGATTATAACTTCCTTTCAGGTTGAATCTATATTCGGTCTTAAATGATCTGCCTGCTAGCATGACAAACTCGCATGCTTGCAACGTTTTACTGCCTTCTTCAATGCTGTTGGCTATAGAACAGTTTTGATTGGATAATTTATACAACAGTCGTTTGCGATTATGCAGTGTGATTGATTGGTTGAAAAACATGTGAGCGCAGATAAGAGTGCTGGCGTGCCCATATCTTGTGACAATGAACATGATATGAATATGGTCAATCGCAACTAGGGATGGGAATTGATAGGATTTTATCGATACGATTCCATTATCGATTCTGCTTATCGATACCTGATCAATTTATAATTTAAATAAATAAATTGGAAATGCAACAGAACTAAGCTGGTTAGAATAACAACATGCAACTTGACATTTCTGATTGTCATTTATTGTTGAGCCCCCATGTCAGGGGCGACAGTGGCTCCGGAGGTAGAGCAGTCGTCTGGCAATCTGGAGGTTCCCGGTTCGATTCCCGCTCCTCCCGGGCAGCGTGTCGATGTGTCCTTGAGCAAGACACTTAACCCCTAACTGCTCCCGATGAGCAGGTTGGCACCTTGCATGGTTGCCTCCGCCGTCGCTGTGTGAATGTGTGAGTGATTGGGTAAAATGTAAGGAACAAATTGTAAAGCGCTTTGGATAAAAGCGCTATATAAAAAAGCAGCCATTTACCATGTCAGAAAAATACAAAAACTGTAAAAAATAAAACATTAACTATAGCCTACACTTAAATAAAATAATGTATTTGAGATTCTCTTAAAATGTATTTATTTTTTTATTCTTAAACTAATTTAATCTATTGAATAACAGGTCATTATTCCTCTGACTTCTGTCACGCACGCACGCACGCACGCATGGTACGCATGGTACTTCCTGTCTGACAGACTCAGAGTAGAGACTAGTAAACAAACACTCCGTCTCTTATTATATGTGAACTAAAGAGTACAAGGTTTACACAACAGCCCCCACCCGCTGTTTTATTGTATTTGTACCTGTACTATCCGCTGTCAGCTGTTTATCTCTCTTTGTGAGCTTGATTAAATAGCGTTAGCTCACGTTAGCTAGCGATAGCTCCGCGGCTAATTTTAGCTCACCCTGAACTAAATCAATGACTAGGTTCTAAAGCATTCAAGTAGTTTTCACTGCACATAGAAGTAGCCAAACAGCGGGAGCATTTCGGGAGCATATTACCAAAACCCAGGCAATTTCGAGCCCTTAATGAATCAAATGGAGTCTGCCATGGCTACATGCTACATGCTACATTATTGCGCAACTGTAGGAAAAACCTGGCAGCGATAAGGGAATCGAAAGTCACGGGAGCCACACGGTTCCAGGCATCGGCCAATTAGGAACCGGTTCCCAACCGGAACCGGTTTTCGATTCCCATCCCTAATCGCAACTCGACACTCTCACTTTCATATTAGAGACCCAAGCCATCAGTAGTCGGACAACCTTTTAATGATGCACATGTACTAGTACAGTTCATTCATGTCAAGGACCCCCACATTGATACACCTTTGGACCCCCACATTGATACACCTTCAGACCCTCACATTGATACACCTTCGGACCCCCACATTGATACACCTTCGGACCCCCACATTGATACACCTTCGGACCCCCACATTGATACACCTTCGGACCCCCACATTGATACACCTTCGGACCCCCACATTGATACACCTTCGGACCCTCACATTGATACACATTAGGACCCCCATTGATGCCCATTAGGCCACGGACCCCCATTTGATTAGATTTTGTCTCAGGAACCTCCATCTGAGAAGACATTTTGTTGTTAAATATGACCCCAGAATTCCATAATTGTCTATACTGTAGGTGGGGAGATCACATTGTGAAACCTATGATTAGAGTAATTACTCTTATATATTATCTTATTGGGCCAACCTTTAGTGAATCAAATCGTGAAATTAAACTATCCCCCGTTTTTTCTGTAGACCTCTGGTTGAGAACCACTCTAATAATATATATATATATATATATATATATATATATATATATATATATATATATATGTACCGTATAGTAGAGTATATATATAAAAGAATATATATATATATATATATATATATATATATATATATATATTCTTTTGTAAAGTATATACAGTGTGGGTTTTTGTCAAGTATCTATGGTATACTGTGGGTATTTGACACTCCTATGCTGATCTACAGTTATCATGATGCAGCACTCATGTGAATTATGGCCTAATTGAAGGAACGAGCAATATCCACACACTCCCAATACTTTATTGACAAAAAAGTCAGATAACGTCTGATGAAGACCCTGTTGTTGGGTTGTAACGTATCGTTGTCCTGCATCTGGCCTGAACACAGGTTGCATGTGTGTGTGTGCGCACACAACTGCACAGCTGTGCCTTATTGCTTAATTACCTAGATATAGGCCGCCTAGTGTATCATAGCAACCCTCTCAAAGGTGTCGTCACCTTAAAATGAGGAATGTCACACACGCATGTGATATAGACTGTGACCGAGACGATTGCAGTTGCTAGGTAACAACATTGCTGTTCCAGTGGAACATCTGGTCAGAAACATTTCAAACGCAAAAAAAAAAGTTCACACTGGATTTCAGTATACTGATACCTATCTAAACTAATTTTAGGTGGAGGTTGTTCCCTCCTAACAAGTTCAAATGTACTATCTCAAATCAAGTCTGCTGTTTGCCTCCAGAGACGAGCCAGAACAACGCATTGACTGCAGCAGTCGGACGGTATAACTCCAGGCTCTGTAGCTCCCATTTCATCCATACTGTCCCGCCTAGGATATAATGGAATGATTCCACGGACCAGGATAAGTCAAAACATTCATACATATAATTGTTTTGAAACGGTAATTGTGTCCAGTATTCTGTAGTACATCAGAATGCCCACTAGATGGTAGCAGGATGCCATGAGAGGTGCTGCATGTTGTCCTTGAATGGGCCTATTATAGATGTTTCCTGAAAGAGTGACAGCTGTGTTTGAAGGTTGTTGCCATCCATTAAGCCAGAGGGAACGAGCTAAGGCGTCATTAGCAGTAATTGCAGTAAGAGAAAACATCTGTCGACTGTCATTATCGCTTTTCTTTTTTAATACACATTTGACATTGTTTCCACTTTGTAGGGGTGTGGTTTATCTGCTCACACGTTATCTAATGAGTTTTACAGCCAGAATGTTCTTAACCCTCCTGTTATCCTCAAATTGACTTTACACTCTTTATTCTTAGTCATTTTGACCCCAGCAGTTTAAAAACCTACCCGTTTAAAACCTTTGATCATAATCAAAACTGTTAACCAAATGTATGTTTCTTTGTCGACTACACCTAAATAACCATTTAAATAAAACATTCCCCTGACCCACCCCGTTATACATCCAGAATATAATGTGACTATCGAAAAATATATAAATCACCATAAGATTTCACTGATTGACATAAGATTTTAAAGACAGATCTTTGCTGTGAGTTAGTCTCGCTCTCGTCAGCCCGTCTCGTGTCTCTGTCATCAAAGCATGTGACACCGACCAGATATAATATGGAATGTCTTTAGAGACACGGTGGCTGGAAATATTGCCCTTCCAGTGTCAGCATTTCAAAGGCTTGCTGTTGCTTCTCCTTTTAATTTGTACACCTGCTATAATGATAAACCCAATGTAGGCTTGCAAGTGGGACCCATCCAACTCTTTCCAACTGTCCCCATACACGCACCTCCCCTCCCCTAAATTCGTCATGTCAAGTATATCCTTCTCAACTAATAGTGTTATGAAGAGCTTGAATGCTGACTTGGACATAATATTTGTATGATATTAGCAGCATTAAGCCTACCCTGTTGTTCAAGTGGGGAGCGGCACCCTGATAACTTTCCTTTTTGGAAAGTAACGTGTAACAGGAGCATCTGCACTAAGGGTCTCATTCTCATCAGAGGAGGATGCGACAGGGTCTCAGACACATTAAGATAAGATATTCCTTTATTGATCACCTTGGGGAAATGCAGGCATTATAGCAGCATGGGGGATGGGGAGGTACAGGTAGTAAAAACAAAAGATGTAAACAAAGCGCAATACCAAGAGGGGCTCTTTTGCCTCGAGGTTGCTGTTTGACAACCTCACAGATTCTACCTTAAGAACATTTTGGCTGTAGCCTAAAACGCATCACAGCTTGCTCAGTCCACATTTGATTCAAATTCATAACTTTCACCACAGCTGCTCTGACACTCCTGCTACTGATACCTTTACGTGTGTTTCAATCAAACTACATGTTTTAATCTACACTTTAAAGGCTGCAGATGGAGTACTATATTGTTATCCGTTGGTTTGTACTGTTAAAGGTAGTGATGGCGAGATGAAGCTTCATGAAGCATTGAGGCTTTCCATCCAATAGTACCACACATGTGTTGAAGCTTCATGGTGTATTTGCTCTACTGTGCCATCAAGTGGACAATAAATGTAGAACAGGCAGAGTGATGATGATGCCAATAAACAAATAATAATGTGTCTGTTTTTCTAACAGAATGATGGCAGGGACAGAGGAGAAAGTGCTTGTGTTACTACAACATTCTATAATTTAATATAGTGTGTTTTTCTAACAGAATGATGGCAGGGACAAGTGCTTGCTTCATTCATTTTTATTCAGAAAAAGCAACTCAAAATCGACATGCCATCCTGCATTTGGATCATACAGATGTGATCAGATTAGGCACAGCAAGTTAGACATTACAGGAAGTTTATATGTAACGGAGATGATATCATATGGTCACCTTTTTTGCGTTGTGTTTAACTTTCTTCGATGCCCCGAGGGAGTTTAGAACCACATAAAAAAAGCTGGATTGCTCGACACAAGCTCTGAAGCCTCGCTTCAAACGTCACATCACTAGTTAAAGGTACTACTACTATAGATAACGTTCAGCCACTTGATGCCACACTAGAGCATCAGCATGTCATTTATCCAATCGGGTACATTCAACATAGGGAGATGGGAAGTAGGGAGGGAGGGGAATACATGCAAGATGTAAACAACCGCATTCATTTTGGAACCGCCAACATTTTTTATTCATTAATCCATAAAAATGTGAAAAATATTGTGATACATATTGTGAAAATGTGTAGAAATATCACAATATGATACTTTGGCTGTATTGCCCAACCCCTATTTCAAATTCAACATTGGTTTTATGGTCAAATTTGTAGAGTGAGTGGGAGCAAACTAAAGGCATTTTTATAGGACAACCTGGTAACTGTAAATACACAACTTATTTTATCGTTAGATTTTTAATGGACACCTCTGTGATGCAACACATGCCCTGGCAGATTGTGTTATATGACGTGTTTTAAGTTGCCACCGTCATCTGTCATACTGGTGTGCAATTGGACCGAGTACATTACTTGGCCACCGTTTAAAAAAAAAATGTATGACTATGTACTGTATATATATTTTTATGGAAATTAAACCCATTTTATGAGTACCCATTTTATACCGTTAACCGTCTGTAGTGTGGTAGTGAACGGGTTAACCTTCTCTAGTGTGGTAGTGAAAGGGTTAACCTTCTGTAGTGTGGTAGTGAAAAGGTTTTCCTTTCTACAGATATTGAGCATCATTTTGTAAAATGTCCCGGTGTCACTGGTAACACCAGTGTTGTCATGAGTTAATAGACCTAATTGCTGTTGCACCATAGCATCGTTTATGATATTAATGCTGGAGAGCTTAAATACCTACACTGTAGGTTCATGTTTAATGTTGGCAATAAATGCTTAGGATCGGAAAAAATGTAAGTTGTTGATGTTTTTGGGTGAGCTGGATTCACTGGTGAAAGGTAGGCTAAAACAAGCATGTTCAGTGGTTTTCAACCTGGGCTTATGTACCCCCCAGGGGGTCGTGAAAAGTTACAGAAATACATATTTGTGAGGCGGCTGGGTGGCGCAGCGGACATTGCGCTCGTCACCAATTCAAGAGACACCGGTTTGACTCCGGCTGTCGGCGTTGCTTCCGGCTTGGGCCAGCCGTCATACTAACTCAATTGGCAGAGTTAGCGGGTGGGAAGTCGATGGGTGGTAATCTGGACGTTGTGGACAGCGACTCCTACAGGTCGGTTGGGGACGCCTGCACAGCAGAGACAGGAAATGGCGGGGGTAGTGTGAGCCTCCCACACGTTACACCTCGCCACTGAGAGTCCGCGCTGGCAGGTGAAAAGATGTGACAGGCTGCCTCCTCGTGTATCGGAGGGGACACGTGATGCAAGGCTTCTATCCTCCCTACGACCGGCCAGTGGGGGGCATATGCGAGCAAGAAAAATTCAAAAAGAGGAGAAAAAGTGGATCAAAAAAAGAAATACATATTTGTAATGTTTGATTGATGTTTTTTTTTGTGTCAGAAATGTAATGGGTCATCACAAAAGCCACAGTTGTGATTGGAGGATCAAGAAAAGAGGGCAGGGCTTGAGATAGATACATTCTTAATCAAGCTCGGCTACATAGCCTGAAAAGGGGAAATTACATCATTACAGTCAGTCAAAGTTGCTTAAGTCAACTCAGACAAAACTGGTCAATTAATGGAGTGGACAGTCCTACCATGAACTAAAAAGGTTCAGATCCTCTGCACTCGTTCAGTGTTGGACTACTAGTGGATCACCTTTATGTACATTATGTTGTATTACTAGTTACAGCCGTTTCCCTCTATCACTTAAACAGGCCACCCAAGTGATTTTAGCCTCCACTCCAAGTCAAAATCGTATCCAAAACATTCATCTGGCATCATAAAAAACAAAAAAAACAACCTGAACTTAATCTTCCTCTTTGTAGCCGTGTAATTTCTTTTTGGACAAGCTGATGTCATCACACCAGCTCACGTTTTGACTGAGGACAAACATTGGTCCAAAACTTAAGCTGTCACAGATCAGCTGTGGCACACCATGGCACAAAGAGTCCCTCTTGGGAGTCTTGGCGTCCTTTGCCACCTAAGTGCCTGAAAAAGCCCGCAGGGGAAACCTTATTCGTTGCTGGCTGTATTTTTGTACCACTAAGCTTTGCTTGCTTCATATCACAGCTGTATATGTACTAGGGGTGGGAATCGCCAGAGACCTCACGATACGATACTATCGCGATACTTGCGACACGATACGATAGTATCGCGAATCGATACTAAATATAAGTATTGCAGGGAAAAAAATAAAATTTTGATCAAATTTAATTTATTACCTTTTTTCAACTGCAAAGTAAAACTGTCAACATGTTTTATCTAATAAAATAAAGTTCAGTCTGTTCATCTCACTTCAATAATTTTTATTGCAGAACATTGTATTTTCTCAAGCAGACAGTAAACACTGTAATCTGTGTTGCATGTACCTGACAAACTGAACTGTTTGTATTACAGTCATATTCCAACTTAACTGAATGCACATGTGTGTGTGTGGACTACTGTACTATTACAGGTATTGAAATGAACAACTTCCTTATAAAAATTTTTTTCTTCTTTTTTATGAATAATTAAATATCGATACTTGGCGTCCCTGTATCGATACAGTATCGCCACGCAAAGTATCGCGATTCTACTATGTATGGATTTCCCCCCCCACCCCTAATATGTACCACTAAGCTTTGCTCTCTTCATATCACAGCTGTATATGTACCACTAAGCTTTGCTCTCTTCATATCACAGCTGTATATGTACCACTAAGCTTTGCTCTCTTCATATCACAGCTGTATATGTACCACTAAGCTTTGCTCTCTTCATATCACAAGTCAAGTCAAGAGTTTTAATTGTCACGGCATACAAGTATACAATGAAATGCGGGTGGTCTTGCCCGCAACGATGTGCAATACAGTGTTACAACATATAATAGAATCCAATAAAAATACAGTGGTACAACATATAATAGAATCCAATAAAAAAACAACATTGTGCAATAAACAGGTAACAGGTAAGGCTGAGCCCGAACGTTCGAACGTTCGTTCGTTATGCTGACATTCGGACTTTAATTAATGGGTTCGAACGTTCGGTGAAAAAGAATAAATGTTGCAAATATGTATTTCTTTTTTTGATCCACTTTTTCTCTTTTTGAATTTTTCTTGCTCGCATATGCCCCCCACTGGCCGGTCGTAGGGAGGATAGAAGCCTTGCATCACATGTCCCCTCCGATACACGAGGAGGCAGCCTGTCACATCTTTTCACCTGCCAGCGCGGACTCTCAGTGGCGAGGTGTAACGTGTGGGAGGCTCACACTACCCCCGCCATTTCCTGTCTCTGCTGTGCAGGCGTCCCCCAACCGACCTGTAGGAGTCGCTGTCCACAACGACCAGATTACCACCCATCGACTTCCCACCCGCTAACTCTGCCAATTGAGCTAGTATGACGGCTGGCCCAAGCCGAGGCAACGCCGACAGCCGGAGTCGAACCGGTGTCTCTTGAATTGGTGACGAGCGCAATGTCCGCTGCGCCACCCAGCCGCCTCACAAATATGTATTTCTGTAACTTTTCACGACCCCCTGGGGGGGGGGTACATAAGCCCAGGTTGAAAACCACTGAACATGCTTGTTTTAGCCTACCTTTCACCAGTGAATCCAGCTCACCCAAAAACATCACAACGACGGTGAGGCGGAAGGATCATTAATGAATACCAGCCTTTTTCGGCCACGGAGCGCGAGCTTCATGGCGGGAGGTGGTTGCGTTGGAAACAACTCTGGCCGAGGCGGCAGGCGTGTTGGGAGCCCGGCGGGACCCCCGCGCCGGTGTCTCTCTGTCTCTCTGCCGTCCCCCGTTCAGAGGTAGACGGTGGAAGGAGCCGAGGCGCGCGCCTCTTTCCTCCCGTCGACCAAGAGTGAATACCTGTTATTGAACGTGTAACACTAACTATATAACGTTAATGCCACAAAACGAATGCCTTTGTTTATCTAGCCCCTTACGTGACTACTAGGATCTATAATACAAAAAAAAAAAAAATTATATAAAAAAAAAAAAATTATATAAAAAAAAATTTTATTAAAAAATTTACAAAAAACGAACGTTCGAACGTTCGTTCGATAAACCATGGCGAACGTTCGAACCCTAAAAACAGGGTTCGGGCTCAGCCTTAGTAACCGGTAACATGGTGTGACATCTCGGTATCTGTACATAGTTATTTACAGAGCATATAGGACATGCTAGGTAGCTTTGGTAGTGCAATACACTGTTCCTGTTATTCTAATTTAAAGTGGCCTTTCCTTTTGGCCATAAGTGTGCGTGTGTGCGGCATGAGTGTGTACCCGCTCATGTTAAAGTGTTAAAGTGGCTGCTCGTGTGTGAGCGTGCACAGCGTGCGTGTCGTGTGTGTGTTCATGTGTGCTTGTGTGTGGATAGTTCAGTGTTCTGTGGCACTCAATGTTCATTGTTCAGGGCTCTGATGGCCTGGGGGAAGAAGCTGAGCCTAAGCCGCTCTGTCCTAGTAGCTGGGGTTCGCAGGCGTCTGCCTGACCTCAGCAGCTGGAACAGGCTGTTATTGGGGTGGTGAGGGTCTTTCATTATCCTGCAGGCTCTGGATTTGCACCTCTTGTTGTATAGAACCTGCAGGGGAGGTAGTGCAATACCCGTGGTACGCTCGGCTGAGCGCACCACTCTCTGTAGGGCCTTCTTGTCCTGTGCCGTGCTGTTTCCATACCAGGCAGTGATGTTTCCGGTCAAGATGCTCTCTACAGCTCCTGAGTAGAATGACTGGAGTATCTTCCCCGATACTCTGAACTTCCTTAACTGTCTCAGGTGGTAGAGGCACTGTTTCGTCTTCTTTACTACTGTGTCTATGTGTGTTGACCATGTCAGATCCTCTCAGAAAGTCCAGTACCCAGGCGCTCAGGGCGGAGCTCAGACCCAGCTCGATCAGCTTGTCCACCAGTCTGGTGGGGACTATGGTGTTGAACGCTGAGCTGTAGTCAATGAACAACAGTCTCATAGCCCCCCTTCTGACGGTCAAGGTGGGAGAGGGTGCTGTGCAGTACCTGGGAGACCGCGTCGTCAGTGGACCTGTTTGTCCTGTATGCAAATTGCATAGGGTCCATCACTGGGGAGGGAGGCACACATGTGGTCCTTGACCAGCCTCTCAAAACATTTCATGACCACAGAGGTGAGTGCCACCGGTCTGTAGTCATTTGGACATGTTGGGGAGGGTTTCTTCGGTACAGGGATGATGGTAGACATCTTGAAGCAGGCAGGGACCACTGACTCCGCCAGGGATTGATTAAATATGGCGGTGAACACCGGGGCAAGCTGGTTGGCACAGGACTTAAGTATGCGTCCTGTTATACCATCTGGGCCAGCAGCCTTTCTGGTGTTCACCTGCATAAATGCTCTTCTCACACTGTGTACCGTCAATGAGAGAGCGTCCCGCCCCCCGCGGATGCCCCCCCCCCTCCACAACAGCCGGCGCACCAGTGACGTCACTAGCCGTTGGGCTAGCAGTGCCACTGTTTGCACCAAACCGCGCGTAGAAGGTGTTGAGCTGGTCCGCAAGGGAGGCGTCGTCGCTCCCCATTGAGGGGGCGCTGACTTTGTAGTCAGTTATAGCCCTCAGTCCCTGCCATAATCCTCTTGTGTCATTCTGTGCCATTTGTGCCTCCATCTTGTCGGCATACGTCCTCTTAGCAAGTTTGACAGCCTTGCGCAGAGTGTAGACTGTTGTCTTGTACTCTTCCATGTTTCCTGACTCTCTTCCCCGGTTATAAGCAGTGGTGCGAGAGTTCAGGGCTGCTCTGATAGTACTGTCCACTAGGGATGCACGATATTGATTTTTTGACACCGATACCGATAACTTTATGCTCAAGCCGATACCGATAACCGATATTTATTGTATTATAATATTTCTTTTAACTGTGTATATATATATATATATATAATTTTTTATCAAATCTTTATTTTTTTTGGGTATTTATAAGCTCCGACGTCATCGGTACTGCTATCGGTACTCGAGAAATTATGGAGTTTTTTTTTTAGGAATTTAAACGTCGCAAACTAATCTTGTTGGCAGTTGTCTATTATCTCTCCTGCCTGTGTCTCTGCCTGCTGTGCTCTCCTCTCTTCCCCTCCCTCCCACACACACTCACTCACTCACTCACACACACACACACACACACAGACACGGGTGCTGCGCTGCCACAGACAGCTCTGCTCTCATAATGGACAGAACGAAATGTTCAAAAGTCTGGGTCTATTTTACTAAAGTCGATGCTGACAACGCTCGTTGCCACAAGTGCAACAAGACATTTGCCAGTAATGTATAAGCGCTGGTACTTGTCAATGTGGCTGGCGGGGAGATAACGTTAGCTCCGAGTAGAGTAATGGCTGACAATCCGGAGGTAAATAAACGAACGAGAGCTTCTGATTGGTGGTAAGAAGAAGAGGTGGGTGCAAGCCGTGGGACGTAATTGGCAGATCGACTGTCTGTCTCCGAATGTAACGTGACTACGTCACAGCCAAGAAGGGGAGCGCTGGATTTGTGAAAAACTCTCTTCCTAAACCACACGCTATCAGTTTTACCACAGTACTGGCAAAACGGGAGGAGGCTATAATAAAAACAAGCGCCCTTCATCCAAATCCACCCACACCGGATTTCTTTTAACCAAAAAATTTATTATATGTTATCGGAGCTATCAATAACGTTATCGAGTTTATCGGGATGACGTCATAATTGCTGATATCGGCCCGATAATTATCGGCCCGATAATTATCGTGCATCCCTACTGTCCACCCATGGTTTCTGGTTTGGGAACACCCTCGCGGGCCTCGCCTTCTTTGTGGGGACGATACTATCAGCCAGTGTTGTTATGAATGACACCACAGCGTCTGTGAAATCGCTGACGTCACTGTTACTCCTCTTGAACACAGCTGTATATGTACCACTAAGCTTTGCTCTCTTCATATCACAGCTGTATATGTACCACTAAGCTTTGCTCTCTTCATATCACAGCTGTATATGTACCACTAAGCTTTGCTCTCTTCATATCTATCACAGCTGTATATGTACCACTAAGCTTTACTCTCTTCATATCACAGCTGTATATGTACCACTAAGCTTTGCTCTCTTCATATCACAGCTGGGCAAATGAACATAGACTGAAACAAACCTTTGATCTCCCGGGTGACAGTACGTCATGTAATTTTGTTTTACTCACTCGGAAGCATTTTACTAAACGTAAAATCGGTGTCATTTATTTGTCAAACACTTACCCCGAAGTTGTTGAAATGGTCTAACTTCTTGATTAGAGAGTAAATGTGTTATTTTTACTCCAGGGCTCTACAGTGCAACCATATTGCTCGCATATGCCCCATATGCCCCTAGAAATATGTGTGTGCGAAACGGAAAAATCAATTACTTGCACGGTGTGCGACTCAAGATTACATCCTCAATCGTGCTTTTTTTCTCCGCTATAATCGTTCAAAAACTACAAGTCCCACATTGCACTCAAGCCTACGGTCCAATCACAGTAGAGTGACGTGACTGGTTACAAAAAAAAAAGGGAAATGACCAATCGGAAGCTCTCATTTTCTCTTTTACTTCCTGAGAGTCCGCCCCTGAGAGTCCGCCATTGCGATATGCAAGCGTTTTCTGAGACACAAGTAAGATTAAGTTAATGTAATATTCTAGTCTTACCAATAGCAATAGATTTGAGAACACCTAGATGTATCGATAGCAATAGTAATATAACGTTAATGCAACAAAACGAATGCCTTGCTTTGTTAATCATAACGTTGATGCAGTAGCGTATGTCGTTGTGTTGGCTGTAACTGACATGAGAATAGCAACACTGTGTACACATTAAAATTGCGATAATCGATTCTAACATTTTCAAATCGATGCAGTTGAATTTTCCCCTTAGAATCGATGCATTGTTACACCCCTACACCAAAGTAACTGGCCCACTGTGTATGTGTGTACAGCTAACTTGGCTAGCGTTATCAACAGCAGAGGTGGGCAATAGGGTCCAGCTGCAGCGCCGGACGGCCAGAGTGCAAGCGGTGTGACGTAATTGGCAGAATCGACTGTCAATCAATGGTCTACCTGACACGCAAACTCATAAACAATGTTTCTGTACTGGAGGTGTACAGTATTTCAATAGGCAACCCTGAAAGGATTATTTTTCTAGAAGAGCAACACTAGCTCCCCCCTCTACTGATGGCCCTGGTGGTAATGCCAGTGTCTCCTTTTTGTTCAATGTCACTGCCTTTCTTATTAGGCCTAGTTGTTGGCTACAACTTTGCCACAGTAGGCATTAATCACTTAATTAATAGTTCAAATGTCTGTGTCCCATTCCCGTTTGCACACGCAGATACACACACACGCACACAGTGGGCCAGTGACTTTGGTGGTATGTGCTATTGCACAGATGTGTGTCCCGTTCCCGTTTGCACATGCACGCACAGTACAAATATACATTTATTTAAAAAAAATTATAATAAACTCTTGTTACTTGAAATATTTTCACTGTGCTCCTAAATATTTTTGGGTGCTCCTAAATTTTTTCATTTAGGAGCACATGTGCTCCTTGGGAAAAAGGTTAGCGTAGAGCCCTGTACTGTACTCCCATGTCAGATTCAGTTCATCATGGCAGTGCCCAGTAAATGGACATATCGGGTTTCATACTAACATATCACACTCCATAACCAGAAATATCAGGTTTCATACTAACATATCACACTCCATAACCAGAAGTATCAGGTTTCATACTAACATATCACACTCCATAACCAGAAGTATCAGGTTTCATACTAACATATCACACTCCATAACCAGAAGTATTGGGCGCATCAGAACTACGGTCAACATCTCCGGCCTATTTGTTTCTGTGGGGCCGGCTGTTCCTGAGAATAAAGTGAGGAAAGGCACTGGATTGTTCATCCTGTTCACGATTTCACATCACTGCTATGTCCACATGCATTTATTCCCAATTGCTTTTGAAGACACGTTGTGAGGGTAGGCACTGACCCCCCTCCTCATCTTCATCATCACACTATAAGTGAGTGATTTGAAAGCACAAAGTGGTGAGAATGCAATGGATGTGCCAGATCTGTGCTCAGAAGGAGAGTCATTCACACGTCTGGGTGCTAGTGGCCACGCTGTGCCAGTTAATGGGGATGTTTGAGTGACAAGACTGTAAACATTTCTGTTATATATTCTGTAACTGTGAAAGCGCTGGCATTTTAATCCTAATTATTTTAGGAAATGTCATGAAAGGAGACATTTGGATTTATGGTGCAAGAGCAATTTCAACACCCAGCCACCCTCATAAGTGTCTGTTGGTATCTCCAGCTGTAAACCAAGAAGGCATTTCAGTCTTGCTTTTGACAGTCTATAAAATGATAAAGCTCATATCATGAGCCTATATAATACATTTGATTTATAGGGCAAAGAGATGGACATGGCAAGCTCACCTATGCTATTTAAAATCTATTCCTTTTATCTCGGGAGGGTGCATAGACAAAGCAATTTCTCATTGAATTATTACATGTAGGTTAAACATTGCCTGCTATCTGCTATGAGATACAGACTAGGGGCAAGTAATTTCTTTGTGGATTCACCAACTGTCACAATCCAGTTGAGGCATACGTGACATGGCTCATGGCTGGAGCGATTTTTGCTTCCCATCCAACCCTTGTTGCCTTTCCACTCTCTCTCTGACTGGGATACCCCCTTCTTTTCACCCTTTTACCCTAAGGTACACAAAGGGAGTTTAGTAAGTTTACTTGGACTTGTGTGGTGGAACCGGAGAGGTTAACCCATTCTCTGCCGGGCTTATATCCATCCTAAACCATCCTCTGCCAGCGCTATTTGTCTATGGAGATGTTCACCTTCTTTGCAGGGCTATAACTTTTTAAATTGTATTGCTAAATTGACATTACTATGGCCCATTCAACATCGATTAATATTATCCATCGTTCAGGATGTAGGAACGTTTTACTTTTTCATTCACACATTCATACTAAAATACCGTCTAGAGTATAAATATGTTTTTATCGTTTTTTGCAGTATTTCATAGAACGTGAGATATAGGCATAAATGCATATATTAGATCAGGGGAAGGCAACCCTAGGCACGCGTGCGTGCCTGCATAGGCACGCGGGGGCATTTTCATAGGCACAGGGGGCAGCAGTAAAAAATATTTTATTTTTTTGCTTTGAAATATTATAGTGAAATATTTTGCACTGTTGTGGCATTTATCTTGTTGAAATCCTCCCACAGGTTATTTTTACTACCACATATTTAATTGAGACCCTTTATTTGTTTATTATTTCAATTTAGCTGGAAATACATTGCTACATCATTCAGTAACATTTGCAGAGCCTTATAACAAAAACATTATTACGGCCACCATTGTGACCAGTGGGATTAATCAACACATTTTATTATTTATTTTTCTATTTCATTGAACATTGCACATGTTAAAAGCAATTTTTTTACTAAAAACTTGAGTATTACCAAGTCAACTTGTGTTCTTAAAACAATGACAATAAACATAGTTTTATTAGGTTGAAATAATGTGGTTGTGTACTTATTTTTCTGTTAATTTATTATGGATTGAAAACTGAACCTTAATGCACAGTAACTGAACTCAATATTTGTAAGTTCTGGTAACTTATTATAATTTTTTTTACAGTGTAGTCTTGCGATCAATCAAAACTTATTTACACGATATACCTCACATAGTGCTGTCAGGCGATTAAAAAAATTAATCTAATTAATTACAGGATTTGTAATTAATTAATCTAATTAATCGCATTTTAATCGCATAACCATTTTATGCCTGATATTCTATAATCATATTTCAAATTGCATGTGTCCGGATGGCAGAATTCAGTACTGTATCTACAAAACCTTCTGTTTAATCATCTTCCATCTATTAATTTGCTTAGATTTTTCAGGTCTGGTCAATTTGAGCATATTAGTGTTATTCACAGTCAAAGATATATATATTTTTTTATTGATATTCTCATTTGGTTCATTACAATTTACTCAAGCCTAGTAACAGACACAGTATTTCTGACACTGGGAATACATTTCCTGAGATCCATATATGTCCCTAGAATCAGATACCAAGAACATGCAAATGGACCATATAAAAAAAAGTCTGTAATGTGTATTCTACGTTCTTATGGAATTAATGAGATAAAAAAAAAATTTATAAAATTTTTTTTTAGAAAAAAAATTAATTTTGAGTTAATTTTCATAACGCGATAATTTGCTGTGTAATTAATTAATCTAATTAACGCGATAAACTGACAGCCCTAACCTCACATTCACCTTCCATTCACATCCTGGTGTTCTCCATTAGGCCTGTAGGTGGAGCTATGACAGCACACGTACAGTACACACACCGATGGTGTGTGATGTGTCCAAAAATGAATGGGCAAATGTGAGTGAAATGGTCTCACTGTATGCAGCTGTTTGTCTGCATTGCATTCCCCCCCCCCAACTCACATTTAGGGTTGATACAACCATCATAATAATATTGTTGATAATAACAATAACAATGATGTAATAATGTAAAAATTATCATTAAAAAGACCTGATTATGAGAAAAAAAATGTACGATGCATGGAATATTGTTGAGGCACACTAGTTACAACTATATTTCAAACAGGCACTCCATGTCAAAAAGGTTGCTGACCCCCCTGTATTAGATGATCAAATGCAGTTTGCGATCCATTTCCGGTTTGTATATTACTAATACACGTCCAAATCATGTTGATTATTGAGTTATGGCAACGGATCGATATCCACGGTGTGTGGATTGAGCCCCGGGACGATAAGCGAGTGGCCGGACGAAAATAGGGGACGGACCACTTCGGGTTTGGGCAACTTCCGGTTTGGCAACTCGCCGATCGGCCACCAGGTGGCGGTATTGAAGCGTTGCAGAGTTGTGATGGATCAGACAGCATCACCCAAGACTAGGGATGCCCCCCGGACCCCGGTTTTAAACGGGAACCGGTACTATATTAGAAAATACCGGAGTATTTATAAGCTCTGACGTCCTCGGTACTGCTATCGATACTCTAGAGAAATTATTATTATTATTATTATTATTTAAAAGTTGCGAACGATCCTCTCTGTCTCTGCACGAGAAGCGAGCCGCAGCCAGCGAGTCAATTATTACACACACACACTCCTCGCGAGTCGCTCGCTAGTGCTACACATAGACATCCGGGTACTACATACGGGTACTCCTTAATGAAAGTGCCCCGACGCCCCGTGCTATAGCGCTCTGCACACAGACAGCAGCTCTGCATGCACTGAGTCGTGATCATGGCGGATAGAGCGAAGCGTTCTAAAGTATGGATATACTTTACAAGGGTCAATGCCGACAATGCACGTTGCCACAAGTGCAACAAAACATTTGCCAGTAAGGGTGGCAATACGAGCAAATCAATTTATCAAAACATCTGTTGGCAAAACATGATATTAGTGTGCAGAAATGCGCGTATTCGACTGCCTTGCGCGCAGTGTTCCATCTGCATCCACTGTCTGCAGCCGTAACCGTAAGCCAAGATACGGAGTTGCCTAGGCTAATAACGAATTATTACAAATAGGCTAATAAACAAAACAATTGTTTAGCTACAAATACTACAATCTAAACTTTTTATAGATCGTCAAGCTGAGGCGTCAGCCACTATGTCCCAGGCCAGTGAGCCCAGGGCCACCACACATCCTTCCCTCTACCTCCCTCCACCACCCAAAGTCCTTTCTCCCTAGCAGCTAGAGGAAGGATGACAGAGGATAGGGTGAACCAGTGTCACAGTTCTGTTAGCCTTTTGCATTTGTTGTTTATTATAAAAAGTCTATAATTCAGAGTCAGACACATTTAAAACATTGTTGCTGCTGTTGCTGAAGAAATTATATTAATTTATTATATTTATTTATAAAGTTATATAAAAGAACATTGCTGCTGCTGTTGCTGAAGAAATTATATTTATTTATAATACTTATTTATAAAGTTGTATTTATAAATAATAAAGCAATGTTGATTCTGTTCTTAATTAATTGTCTTTTTTTCTTGCAAAAAAAGAACCAAAAAGAACCGATAAGAGTATCGATAAAGTACCGAACCGTTAAGCAGTATCGATAAGAGTAGTAGTATCGATAAAATCCTAACGATACCCATCCCTACCCAAGACTCCGTGGGTGAAATATTAATACCATGACGAAAATATGAAATATTGATCTCAAAAACGCCTTACGGAGTTATTGGCAGACAACGCATGGCGGTGAAACCCGCCTTAACACGTGAATGGCGGAGAATGGGTTAATTATGCACATACAGTGTTTCCCCTGAATTATTATTATTATTATTTTTTTTATATTTTAAAGTTAAATGCATCAATCTGGTGCACTTTGAGAGCAAAATAAAGAGACTAGATCTATGATGAACTTCTCCCTGCAGCCTTTTCCTCAGGTCAGTCTTTTACATTAACACTTTCCGTGCCGGCCGTATTTTCCTATTTACCCCCTTGAATGCCGCCACCCACTTCAATGATAGAGCTCTCATATTTGCGAACGCATAACAGGGCTGTACACTGTGACGAGATCATCGCAAATTGCGCCCTAATTTGATCCATGCGAGTTTAAAATAATATCTGGGGGCAAGCTTGCAAGTACTGATTTCAACCCTTCATTCGCATTTCACTCCTAAATTAATCCATACAAATTGGATACAAAAGGCATGTAGATTTATAATATTTTAACTTAAAACTAGGCTACTTTTGCGTATAGTCATTATATTCCAAATAAAATAAGTCCCGAGTCGAGACTCCGTGCTGCTCCCAACCAATCCCAATAGTATGCAACTGCAGAGCCGCAGAGCAGGGGCGCTTTCAGGTCCGGTCACAGACCCGCTCAACAGTGCCCCCCACCCAACGGCTGAATTGCCAATGGCTGAATTGGAGTATTGCACTGTGCAGGCACAGAGGCCCCGCTCTGCGGCTCTGCAGCTGCATGCTTCTCGCAAAATCCAGCTTCCAGCTCCCGCTGCCCAGCCGTCGTTATCAGAACACTACACACATATCATTTTTTTTTATCAACTTTTTTTATTATTATTTACATGAAACAAGACAACACATCAATCACAATCACAATACACAGAACTTCACAGGAAAATAACAAAAACAATAATAATACAGAAATAACAATTTATAAATTATAAAGACAAAAAGAAAAGAAAACGGAGTTCAACCTTTTTAAATTTTAAATTCAAGGGGTACTATCTAATAAATGACCAAATGGTGAAGAAATAGCTAAATAGCTGCCCCCCAATAAAATCCCCAGTTAAATTCAAGACATCACAAAAGACAAGACAGACAAGACATTTCCTCCTCCCCCTCCCACGAGACCGCTGGACTCCCCCGAACAAGCACCCCCACCCCGCTCAGCCGCACACGGCGGTCCTGACCTTCTCAGCTGCTGTGGACCACAGGTCAATCCCAGCCTGCCCCACCCCAATCACCCGCGCCGTGGATATCTCAAGATAAATCACATCCAACAGTGTTCGGGACCAGTTAATCACTGTGAGCTTCTCAGGCTCTTTCCATCTCATTGCTATTAGCTTCTTCGCTGCTGTGACGCCCGCTAGGACAACCCTTTTCAGTTGTACGGACACGGGTAGTGTTGTTATATCGTTCAGGAGTAGCGTAACAGCTGTGAATGGGATAGTTAAGCCACACAGATCTGAAAGTTTGTCCGCTATTGACCTCCAGAAGCGGGCCACTGGTGGGCAATCCCAATACATATGCATATAAGTGCCAGTGGCCTTTTGAGAGCACAAAGTGCACCGAGAGTCGGTTATCAGTCCCATAGCAAATAGCTTCCTAGGTGTAAGATAGGTCCTATGAATATAATTAAAATTAATTTGCTGGTGATTGGGGTTGCGGGAAGACAATGCCACATTTGCCCAAACATCATCCCAGTCAAACTCGGGGTCCAACTCCGGGATATCCACACGCCAGATTGTATCCAATGATAAAGTTTTATACGTGGATTGAATTAAGAGCGTATAAAAGTCTGAGACAAACCCTCTGGAGGTCGTCCTGTCCACTATGAGCCTGAGGAATGGGTGTGGGTGTAAAGCTTGAGCCCACTGCACGCCATGCGCCCTCAGCGCTGACCTTAGTTGAAGGTAAAGAAAGAAGGACTCGCCGGGAAGATCATAAAATTCTCTTAAGTCCTGAAACGCACGGAGGCCGTTCTTATCATAAATATCCTCCAGAGTATGAACTCCCCTCCTTTGCCATTGAGGAATATTAACCGGCTTGTGCCCAACAAGTAATTGCTGGTTATTAAAAATTGGAGAGTCCAGGTGCCATGGGCATTTAACCCCACACGACTTCTGTACATTACGCTACGTTTGGATCACGTGAGTTATGATCGGTCCATACCTCAGTCGGCATTTCGAAATAGGGACAGTGGAGTACACCACATCCTGCAATCTTAGCGGTGAGACCGCCGCCGCTTCTAAGGAGCGCCAAGATACAGCATCTACAGGGTCTAGCCAGCACATCAGAGGTCTCAGTGAAAAGGACCAGCAATAAAGCTTAAAATCTGGGATCGCGAGGCCCCCATCTTGTTTCCTACGTTGAGTAGTAGCTCTTTTGATTCTCGGGCGTTTGTTATTCCAGATAAACTTAGATACCATCGATTGTACCTTGCGCCAGTGGTCTATTGGAGGGGGCAGGGGGAGCATTGAGCTAACAAAATGTATCCTAGGCAGGACGTTCATTTTGATTATGGAAGCCCGGGCTTGTAAGGAGTTAGGAAGGGACGACCATCTGTCTAGATCCTGGCGTATTTTATCATAAGTACCCGTGAAGTTGTACTTAGTAGTTTGACTCAACGTGGGGAATATCTCTATGCCTAAGTATTTAAAATGTTCCACTATGGGGATATCAGCTGGTAGTCTCACCGCCTTGGCCAGCTCATTAAGAGGTAGGCAGGCTGATTTGTTCCAGTTAATCTTAAAGCCTGACAATTTACCAAAGTCGTCGATTATTCCCAGTAATTTTGTGGCCGACCGGGAAGGCTCGTCCACGGGGCGAAATTTAAGCCTGCCGCCCGCCAGGGGCGCTCAGTTTTTACCTTTGGCGCTTGCCACTGAGAGGTCTGCCCGCTGTGTGGCGTGTAGACGTGTAGTTCATAACGATACTCTTATTTTGAAAATCTGTGCGGGTTTCATTTCCGCCCCAAGCGCAGCTAGAGTCAATATCGATGGCTCCGGCAGTTAGCAACATTCAGTTTGTATGATACTCTTATTTTGAAAAAAAAACGTGGCAACGAGTCATATCTGCCCAGCCAGGCCAGCCCTGCAGCGGGATACTATTGGCTTCTGCTCGTATCAACACAGAGGCAGTCTGCTCTAGTCTAGATCGGACCTCCATGAGCTACCGTTACTGTTTAAACAATGACCCAGTCAACTATTCACTTTTAGTTTAATACATGACGAGGCATTGTCTAACGCAGTGGTTCTCAAACTTTTTACACCAAGTACCACCTGAGAACGTAGCTGGCTCTCCAAGTACCACCATATGACCGGCGTTAAAATACAGTCTATTCAGCTATGCACAGTTCACGCAGGAGTAGGCCTGCCGCGATAAGCAATAAATCGATTAATTGCTGCGATAATTAAAATTAATGCAATGATTTTGACGGGCGTGATTAATTGCTATTTGCGCATTTGTTTTAATGAGGCGGAACCAGTGCCCCTTGTCAGTCACTGTCCGTGTTGGGAGGCGGGCCGCTGACGTTACTAGAGTACAGCACGGGAGCTCCGTGGGGCAACGCCACATATAGCTTAACTACATTTCTCAATAGTGTTGCTCCTTTTAACCAAGTAGCATTATTTGTAGTGTAACGTTAGCTATTTTTAGACCCAAGTAGTTACTCGCTACTGCCCGGAGAAACTGGACTGCTAAATAAAGATGAAAGATAGAGCTTTGATTCTCATTCCATGCTAACAACATTAGCTAAATAGCTAACAAACGAAATACAACGTATAGCATAGCTACAAGTACAACACAGAATAACGTTAATACAATTACATGCATCATTGTTTACAATGAACGGGTGGGGCTAGTCAAAGGACTGGACACGGGGACAAGTTAAACATGAATTAATTTATTATAACACTCCGGTAGTTTCGAGTCGTGCTGCAGTGCTTACGCACCACAGCTATTCTATTATATACTGCTTTGACGCTTCCTCCTCATCGTTGATTGCCTGTAGTAGCTGCATCTAACGTTAGTTAGTAGCTAACGTTAAAACTAACCTAAAGTTAGTTGTTCACCAACAATTTGTTTTATCATTAGCTCAAAAACAGAACCGGACGAGACAAGTTGTCGGCTCATAGCCGTTCTGCTTAGGATAATCACAACAATACTTCCGGTCCGGTCGGTGGGCTTCAAAATAAAAGTCTAAAACACCGGAAAAGACGGAGCGGTGGGCTTCAAAATAAAAGTTTTGGGAAATAAATGTCTCAAAAAAAATTCTCTAACCGGTCGCAATAATATCGCTTATCGCGATATTTTCGGGGGCAATTAATCGCCCAGCAAAATGTGTTATCGTGGCAGGCCTACGCAGGAGGCAAATGTATTCCTAATACCATTATTTATTGTTAACTTTTGTCAGACACAGCCACAATGTACAAAGGGATAGCACTAGAACTAGCAAACGCTTCCACACAACTCATACAATGCAAGGGGCATTGAGAACATAATAACTAACATTCTCACATAGCAAGTGAGAAAATTAAGAACAACTGTATTTCAGCAAATGTACTTAATTCTCTCTCTATCTCTCTATCTCTCTCTCTCTCACTCTCTCTCTCTCTCTCTCTCTCTCTCTCTCACACAGCAAGCAATTGTCCGTCATTCTCTCTCTCTCTCACACTCACACACACACACACACACTTATTTTGTTACAAAAACTTAATTTCCTGCATTCTGGTGCAGGAATTTTTGAATTTTTACCCTTTAAATGCCAGTGTTTGTGATGGGCATCACAAATTATTGTAAAAAAGAAAAGAAAACACATATTCAATACATTTTTGAATGTTTACCCTTTAAATGCCAGTTTGTGTGATGGCATCACAAATTATTGTTAAAAAAAACACACAAAGTTAAATATTTTCAATGTCAAATGCAAAGTACATTTTTCTGGGGGGGATTATTACAGGCTAGGCATGTGTCAATGATTAGCAGCAACACATATTTTGATGGATTTTTTGTAATGTCAGATTTAACACCAACTCTTTTCAGAAAAGTGGGAGTATTTCATTTTTTATCTGACATTACAAGAAATCTAAAAATAAATGGTTATTGTAACTGAGGGGTTACAAAACCCGGACTGTATTAAAGATTGTTTAGATTAAACCACTACTAAATATTATTACTTGCCAGACAGTACAGTTAGTTAAATATGGCAGACACTCAATAGACGGCACGGGGACAAAGAGATCACGTTTACAGTATTTTAATAGCAATATCAATATACAACTGAATTAGTACGTTGCTCTTTTAATAGTGAATGATAGTAGAATGTCAGAGTATCAAAGTCAGGGGGAATGAATAATTCCTAGGTTAAGAATACTCGACCGGAGCTCTGCATGGAGTGAGAAGGCGATACAGGGCAAGCGAGGGGTATAGCTGGAGACAATGATTTCCCCCACGGAGTGGTAAGCTCCAGAGGAATTGAAGAATAGTCGGATACTCCTGCGGTCACTGAAGAAAAGGGGGTCTCGTACGGATCCAGTCCTTGTAATCCAAGTGCCCGATGGCAGGGTAATAGCTCGTAATCCAAAGCCCGACGGCAGTGATGATAGCTAGCTAGCTTCGTTGGTCCTAGAAGCTAGCCCGATGAAGGTCTTCAGGTGTAGTGAGATCCAAACGCCAATGGTCTTAACTATGCTCTTCTCCACGTTACTTCGCTTACACAAGTCACTATAATACACCAACAATGGTTCTACAATATTAGGGTCGTATCTAAGTAGCTACTAGCTATCCGTAACGATACACCGCGGGTAGGCTTCCACTGCTCACATGTCCACTCGTTCTGCTGTTAGGTTACTTCACACTTCACCTCGTGTTCTGATACTCGTTACGTTAAGTTCACACACAGCTGCGCATTAGATTAGGTTCACACTACGGCTGCTGCGCCTTCTACAATATATATACTCAGTGATTTCTAGAGCGCAACCGAATTACTTGTCCGGAATCAATGCGCCGGCTAAGGGCATGTCTGAACTTGCCCGGACACGTCTTTGAACTTGTCTGGGGGGCGCGACTGCTGGCGCCGCCAATGTCAAGGGCGGTGTCCAATGAGGCGAGGGAATAATACTATGATTCAAACGGAAGCTTAAAGGTATATAGCTTATATATATAAATAATATACAAGTTATACAAAATAATAAACGTAGATTCTCAGTGTTAATCTGGCCCTTCAGAACAGTTATGATCAGGGCTGAAGTTGAATTAAAGATTTATGACTGTTTAGACTGCATTACTCTCTGTCACAGTGATCTCCTGGTTGTTCCCCACTAGGCCTGCCGCGATAAGCAATAAATCGATTAATTGCCGCGATAATTAAAATTAATGCAATGATTTTGACGGGCGCGATTAATTGCTATTTGCGCGTTTGTTTTAATGAGGCGGAACCAGTGCCCCTTGTCAGTCACTGTCCGTGTTGGGAGGCGGGCCGCTGGCTTTACTACAGAGCAGAGAGCACAGCACAGGAACTCCGTGGGGCAACACCACATAGCTTAACTACATTTCTCAATAGTGTTGCTCCTTTTAACCAAGTAGCGTTATTTGTAGTGTAACGTTAGCGTTTTAACGTTAGTAGCTAACGTTAAAACTAACTTAAAGTTAGTTGTTCACCAACAATCTCAACATTTGTTTTATCATTAGCTCATGTCGATCTACTAGTAGCATCAGCAAGCTAACGTTAGCTGGCCCCAGTCCACTAGCAGCATGTCGATCTACCAGCAGCATCAGCAAGCTAACGTTAGTTGGCCCCAGCCCATTAGCAGCATGTCGAAGTAGTAGTAGCATCAGCAAGCTAACGTTAGCTGGCCCCAGTCCACCAGCAGCATCAGCAAGCTAGGATAATAACAACAATACTTCCGGTCCGGTCGGTGGGCTTCAAAATAAAAGTCTAAACACCGGAAAAGACGGAGCGGTGGGCTTAAAAATAAAAGTTTTGGGAAATAAATTTCTCAAAAAAAAATTCTCTAACCGGTCGCAATAATATCGCTTATCGCGATATTTTCGGGGGCAATTAATCGCCCAGCAAAATTTGTTATCGTGGCAGGCCTATTCCCCACTTAGATTATCTAACTATCGCGCCGCCGCAACCAGAAACACTGGCCTGGCCTGCTTCTAAGTTCAGTGGCCTGACTGCAAAAAAAAATAAAAAAATGTCCCCCCCGTACCACAGTTTGAGAACCACTGGTCTAACGGTATCTAGCTGGCTAGCTACTGATAGCTGCTGATATCAACAAATGCTCCAGCAATAGTCGACTCGAGTGCATAATACCTCCGTTCCCTCGTTAGCTAGCTCACGTTAGCTAGCTCACGTTAGCTAGCTCACGTTAGCTCTATATGTCCCAGTAAACTAAATTGTCTTAACGTTATCTAGCGGGCTAGCAGTAGCTACAGATAGCTCCTGATATCAATGTCTTATAACATTGATTCAATGCGTATTCTAGCTGAGGGCTTGATGAATGTGATTTGACCAAAGAACCGTAACATTATACCAATGGGGTCCAGCTGCAGCGCCGGAGAATCCTTGCATGCTGAATGTAGAGTATTAGTATAGGGTCTAGCTGCATCGCCGGAGAATCCTTGCTGGAGCTGGAGGCTACTCAAGTATACACAGACAGTGGAGCTGTTTGCAGATAGCGAGCATTTTGACTTATTGCGTGGTGGCGATGTCTCGCAGATAATACAACTACAAGTATGATTATATAATATATATTTTATTTAAAAAAAAAATTATATAAAATATATATATATTTTTTTTAATAAAAAAAAATTTGGCAGGTAAGAAATATGCTTGGCGGGTAGATTCTTCCCATCTACCCGCCACTGGCCGGTCAGTCAAAAAGTTAATTTCGTTCCCTGGTCGTCCATAAAAATCAGTAGGTCATCCGCATAGAGAGCAATTTTGTGTGGTGTATTATTGATCATTATGGGGCGATGTCCTCCGATTGCCTAATAAATTGGGCCAATGGTTCGAGGGAAAGCGCGAATAGTCCTGGGCTCAGAGGACAACCCTGTATAGAAGATCTGGAGACTGGAAAAAGTGTGGAACAGTTTTTGCCTGTCAGTATCATTGCCGACGGCGAGGCATACAGGACTTTAATCATATGAATAAAACTCTTTCCAAGACCCATAACCTCAAGTACCTTCCACAGGTATGACTACTCTAGTCTGTCAAACGCCTTCAATCCCTTCATGGCATCCAAAGACAGAACTGTGGATGGAGCTGTATTGTCTTTACTGTTATCGACTACATGCAACAGCCTCCTAAGATTATCTGCAGCCAGGCGCCCCGGGATAAAACCAGTCTGATCGCAGTGTACCAATACCGTCATAAATCTCTGCAGGCGGCGGGCCAGCACCTTGGCAAACACTTTTAGATTCGCCCCGAGAAGACTCAATGGCCTATAGCTACCACAATCATTGGGATCTTTATCCTTCTTGAGAAGTAAAGAAATCAACGCCATGTTGACATCTCTTGAGAACTCCCCTTGTTCGATAGCATAATTGATCATATCGAGCATCAATGGACCCAGTTGGTCCCAGAAAGCTAAATATACCTCGGGTGGAATACCATCCCAGCCTGGTGCCTTACCCCTCTGCATTTCAGCAATCGTCTCCCTTAGTTCCATAAGAGTGATCGGTTTCCCCAGTTCCTTAGCCTCTTCCTCAGAAATGTGGGGTATCTCAAGCCCGCCAATGAACGATTAAAATTTAGAGTTATCGAAATTAACCTCTGAGCTATATAACTGAGTAAAACTCTTTAAAAGTGTCGTTGATCTTTTTCGAATCAGTAGTGACTGTACCCTGTCGCGTCTTGATCGAAGGGATATCCGAGAAATGATCATTCGAGCGTATTTTCATTGCCAATAGATGGCTAGGCCTGGAACCATGAAAGTAGTAATTTTGCCTTGTCCTATGTATCAAGAACTCAGACTGTTGTTTAAGTATGGAGTTTATTTCTTTCTTGACTATCTTACGTCGTGTGTTTAGTCGTTCACTATAGTTAGTTTGCAAAGATGCGTATAGGTCCGCATATAACGTTTCCAGTCCTTCTAGTTTTTTTGACCGGGATTTACGCAAATTGGAGGCAACGTGTGACATGACCCCTGATAAATCCTTTCAATGCGTTCCACAGGACCCTGGGGTCTTCGACCGTGCCAACATTGATCTGCAAGAATTCAGGTAGTTTACTCCTGAACTCAGAACAGAAATCATCGTTCTTTAATAAGGTTGAGTTAAAACGCCACCTGGGAGCTCTCGTGGAGAGCCTGCCAAAGGTTGCCATAAGGAAAATCCCCTTTTGGTCCGCGAGAGCCAGGGGAACCAATGAGACGTCGAAACTATCAAACATATTAGGGGACGCGAATGCATAGTCTATTCGAGAGAAGGTTTTGTGTCTGGCTGACAGGTGAGAGTAATCCTTGAGGGTGGGATTGGATATGCGCCATAGGTCTGCGAGCCCCGTGTCCTGGGCCCACATCCTGAGGGCCTTAGAGGACCGTTTTTGGTCGCTTGTTTCAGAGGACCCGGACCTATCCATCTCCGCATCCCAGCACGCATTAAAATCGCCACCCACAATGAGAGCGTATCCAGTAAGTTCCAACATATTCTTTGTGATTGTATTATAGAACGCTGAATCAAATGTGTTAGGGGCATACAATGCTATTATTGCCATCTTCCTATGAGAGAACTCAACTTTTGCTATAGTAATCCTTCCCTCCGTGTCCGACCACACATCCAGGATTTTGATATCAAGGTTACGTCTTGTAACTATGACGACTCCTGAGGATGAGGAGATAACGTGATATTGTCGATTTGCTAGCCTTGACACATCACCCACCAATAAATGCGTCTCACTAAGGAGAGCAATGTCAATATTTCTTCTCTTCAATAACCAAAGGACACTGGCACGCTTGTGTGGGGCGTTAAGACCCCCTGCGTTTCAAATTAAAATATTCAATTTAGCCATGGTCGAATTTGTCTAAATGCGTGGAGAACATACCAGTGCAGCCAGGCTGAGGACAGAGGCGCTGATCCAGGCGGGCCCAGACGGTCAATCCCAGGAGTTCAGAGGAGGAACAATTACACGCATATAGGACAACAGTACATAAAACACAGAAAAATACCACCCCAGTTACAACCCCCCCTCCTTCTACTCTATACCCTAACCCACCCGTCCTAATATTAACCCTCCTAACCCCATTCTCCAATCCCCTCCCTATGCCCCATCCACTAAGGATGGTCATCCTCCTATCGTTTCCCACTGGAATCATGGATCCAATAAGACGCTCTCCACTCCGACCCCCTCTCTAGATAAACCCCTGATTAAACCCCCACTAGTCCAATAAACACAAATAAAAATAAAAACTTTAAATTCAATAAAGTTATCGGTCGAAAACCACCGTGAGCCTTGGCCCTAACATGAGACAACTATAAGGGGAAAAAATAGCCATTATTATATAATAACTCAACATCATCCCTGAAACCATCTACCTCCGAATCTGCGTATCAATGTCGCAATGTTATAGCACAAATGGATAAAGGAAAATTTAAAGAAAAATAAATTGAAGCATACCAGAAGATAGTCTAAGGCAGGACCGGATCACAGTTAAATTGCGCAAACAGACGTCATTTAAACAGCAACAGTAAAAAGAAAAGGGAAAAAGGGTTATGGTCAAGGTGCACGCATTTAACAGCCCCTCTGGTCAGGCACAAAGGCTGGAATGACATAATCCTATATAAGAATAGAATTAAACACCTTCATTAACCCGGGGATAGTAATAAGCTATATCTGACACAACCTGTTATCATATATTGTATATATATACTCAACCGACCTTCTACTACTGGAGCCCAAAGCTCAAAACAGCCTGGATATAAAAAATTAAAGCATACAAGAAGTTAGTTAAGGACCCGATCACTGTTGAATTGTGCAAACCGATGTCACTTAAACAGCAACAACAACCAAAATACGTAAACATTAACGGGTCTCGAATGTCTCGGCGCGGGCGATAGACACAGCCTGCTAGTTAGCCCGAGGCTAGCGCGTAAGCTAGTGATGAATCCAGCTAGCACGCTGCAATCTGTTATGTACATTGACCAGCTAGCTCGCTAGCTTTCATAGAAGCTAGCTTGGATGGGCAGTGGACAGTTAGCCTGTCTGGGCATGACAACAAGCATTTGTGAGTAGTCCGCCCTATCAATGTATTTAGGCCCACATCGCCAAGTCACTCACCCGACATAGTTATCAAGCTACAGTCTCGGCTATCCCCCCGAGATATTCCTCCGCTTTAGCCAACGACCAAAATGATCGACGATCATTGCCCTTACACAGCACAGATAATCTCGCGGGGCGAATAGCGTAGGCCCCAGGCCTAGTTTCCATAGCCTGGCCATGACCACTTTGTATTCGCCTCTCTGTGCTTGAACCTCCGGCGTAAAGTCTTCGAAAATGGCCACTTTGTGATCGCCGAGACCTAGTTTACCCCTTCTGGCACAGGCCGACCGCATGATGAGCTCTCTCTGTTGTAGCCTGTTTAGCTTGACAATGATGGGCCTCGGCTCTTTGTTCACTCCTGGACTGGTCTTGCCCGCTCTGTAGGCCGACTCGCATACTGGAGGGCTGGGGAGGACATCCTTCCCCAGTATTTTCTGCAACAATTCCGGCATGGTCTCCGAGAGACGACCTCCCTCACTGCCCTCCGGTACACCAACAATCCTGATGTTGTAGCGTCTCTCCCGGGACTGCATTTCCACAATTACCGACTGTAGCTTGGCAACTTCAGCCTGCCTAGCCAGCAGGGAGCTCTCCAGACACGCCAGCCTCTCGCCCTGTAGTGAGGCCTCTGTCGTTAGCGTGGCTAGTTCGTTAGCATTAGCCGAGGAGGCAGCGTGTAGTGACTCCATCTTCTCCCTCAAAGGGTCGACCGCCAACCTAATTTCCTCTGTCATCTCTCGATGAAGGGTATCAAAAAATTCCGCCTGCACTTTTCTTTGTGTTTCAGCGAAGCGTACCTCAAAGTCTGCATGGAGTTTGGTCATGACCGATAGAACAGCTTCGCTTATCTCACTGATACCGGGCGACGGTAGACCCGGTGGCACTTTGCCGGCTGGAGTGCTCATGGATCTGGTCTCCACCACCGACATCGCAGAAAGTTGAAAAAAGTCGACGACTCAACAAGCAGACAAATAACAAATAAAAATAAAATAAAGACTAATGGGGAGAAAAGTTTATTTTGCACGATAGAAGGGAGCTCTCGTGAAACACGTCTCACTCCATGAACGCCTGGCTCCGCCCACTACACACATATCATAATGTTCACGGCAAACTGTAGTTGATCACCAGGTATGTTTTTATTAACGTAGAATAATTCATATAAGAAAAACGATAGGGAAATCTCTTCCCTTTCTCCACTGGTTAAAAATGCCAGGAACTGAAATTGAAACTTGCTGTGCGCCGCAGTGATATGTGTTTATTATGAAATGACAATTGCGTGTTGACACGCCCACTGCGCGAAGCCTCCAAAAAACTTTTTCCAGTTTGCACATATCTATTATCCATGTCTAATTCTATCTATTTTTAGGGGCAAATGCAGTGAAATAGTCGCGCTGTGGTTACATGACGTCATTGCTATTTTAGAGCTGCTCTACCGGTTACAAGGTATAGTCAAAAGTGGATAGAAAACACAGTACTGTGTAAAAGTCTTAGGCACCCAAGAGTTTTTATATAAATTGTCTTAGATGTAAACTACTCTTTAGTACATTTTCATTAAATTATTTTTTAAAGCATCTTCATGGTTTAATAATGCAAACATATGTTGCAGGGACTTATTATAATCATCATATTGGTGTGACTGTATGCATCAAAGGGTTAAATCAAGCATTTTTAAGTGCTTTAGAGCAGTGGTTCCCAACCTTTTTTCCCCCAGGGACCCCCAAACATCTCTGATGAAATTCGCGGACCCCCTCCTAATAAGATACCATAAAATACTATTTTTTTTTGTCATTTTAATAACAAACTGCTTATACACAGGCATATGCATCACAATTAGACCCACTATGCTTCTTTGACTTGTGCCTTCAATCAACAAATCTAATCTTGCACCATATGCATTTCAAAATGTTTGGCCAATATTCAAATCCTGTATTCATCCTCTCAAATCAGGCCCTAATGGTGAACGGTTTGCATTTATGGAACAAATCAATGCAACAAATTAAACTAAATATGAGACAGGAAATTCCAATCAGTAGCAGAGAGAATCTGTCCTAGCTGGGTTTAATACCTTTTTTTTGTCATTTTAATAACAAACTGCTTATACACAGGCATATGCATCACAATTAGACCCACTATGCTTCTTTAACTTGTGCCTTCAATCAACAAATCTAATCTTGCACCATATGCATTTCAAAATGTTTGGCCAATATTCAAATCCTGTATTCATCCTCTCAAATCAGGCCCGAATGGTGAACGGTTTGCATTTATGGAACAAATCAATGCAACAAATTAAACTAAATATGAGACAGGAAATTCCAATCAGTAGCAGAGAGAATCTGTCCTAGCTGGGTTTAATACCTTTTTTTTGTCATTTTAATAACAAACTGCTTATACACAGGCATATGCATCACAATTAGACCCACTATGCTTCTTTAACTTGTGCCTTCAATCAACAAATCTAATCTTGCACCATATGCATTTCAAAATGTTTGGCCAATATTCAAATCCTGTATTCATCCTCTCAAATCAGGCCCGAATGGTGAACGGTTTGCATTTATGGAACAAATCAATGCAACAAATTAAACTAAATATGAGACAGGAAATTCGAATCAGTAGCAGAGAGAATCTGTCCTAGCTGGGTGTGACGAAGGTTCATTAATGTGAACCTTGGGCTTGCATGTGCGCTGCCAGGCCTGAGATGTCAGGTGTAATGTGCGTGACAGCCATTCTGAAGTCATTGTGTACGTCAAGTCTGTTGCGCGCTTTTGTCTTGATGGCGACAAGTGCACTGAAAGCCGTTTCCGATAGATATGTGGTACTGAACGGTAGTATAATCCTGGTGGTGGCATGCAGTGCGAGCCTCGGAGCAATGATGGATCCCTTCACTATCCAGAACTTCTTAAATCCGTGCTCCTGTAATGGAGGAATGGATGAAATATTTTTAGGCTAAATGTGTCCAACACTCATGTCCACATTATTATTATTATTATTATTATTATTATTATTATTACAGGGCCTAGCCTACATTAGACGCAGAATAGCCTATACATCCAATACGATATCAACGGTAGAACGGTGACACAGACACACGCACATGCACAAACACTCACACAGACAGACCACACACACATGCACACACGCATTATACATTATCATACCTGGAAATACTTCTTTGAGACAGAGTCGACCTGGATGTCCGTGAGCTCATCTTCGCAATCAAGGTATTCCACATCCTCAACTTTGGCAATGAAGGGATCCAATACCCACGCTTCCTTGGATAGATATTCATCTGTGTCAGCGAACCGTGATTTAATCTCTTTTTGCAATGCGATCATATGGCTGGTAAACTCACGACGAAGAGACACGGGAACAGTGTTATCTCTGCATTGCTTCTGCAGTAAGGGGAACTGTTGCAGCTCTCCCTTATCCATTTTCCCGACTCTATACTCCAGTTTACGCACGAATGCGTCGAGTGCCTCTTTACATTGCATGATGTTGGCCTCTGCGCCTTGGAGACGCTTGTTCGTTTCATTGTAGAGAGTGAAGATGTCAGCCAGGTATGCCGTTTTGATCCAGAATGACTGTCATTTTCTCTGAAAGCGCGGGGTTATTCGTTTCAAGAAATCCTTCTATTTTCTCTTGTAGTTCCATGAAGCGCACAAGCACTCGGCCCCGTGATAGCCAACGCACCTCTGTGTGCAGCAGCAGCGTTTGGTGGGCCTCATCCTCGCATAACTGCGCAAATAGACGCTTGTTGGTGGGGCGTCCTTTGATGAAATTAACAACTTTGACTACAGTTGCGAGTGTTTCACTGAGGTCGTCAGACAGTTTTTTGCTGGCCAGTGCCTGGCGATGGATCATACAGTGAAATATTATGCAGTGGGGGGCCTTCTGTTTCAAGCGACTGTTAAATCCCTTGTTTTTTCCCATCATTGAGGCAGCTCCATCGGAACAGCATGCAACTAAATTATCATAAGAGAGGTTTTGGGACATGAAGTAAGAATCTACTGCAGTAAAAATATCCTCACCTCGAGTGGTGGTAGTGAGGTTGACTGACATGAGAATGTCCTGCTTGGCTGCTTCAGATCCTCATTTTCGATATATTGCACATAAACGATGAGCACAGCCTCGTCTGCGACAGTTGTAGTTTCATCAAGTTGTATGGCAAATTGACCCTTTCTAAGCTTTTCTGACAGCTGCTGCTCACAATCACTTGACATCTTATCAATTCGGTCTTTCACTACATTGTTCGAGAGTGGTACTGACTTTAGTTTATCCGCCACCTGTGGGCCGCACAGTTTCTCAACCATTTTGATGCAGGCTGGTTTGATGAGCTCCTCACCAATATTGTGCGGTTTCTTTGCTTTTGCAATTAAAAGCGAACACTCAAAGGAGGCTTCGGTAGCCTTCTGTAAATCACTGCCACCCCTGCTCCACGCTGCTCTAACATCAATAGGCTTGTTCGCCTTGAGAGACTGTTCTTTCCTCAGAAAAAAGTCTGCATCCTTCCCAACTGTTTCTGGGTGCTTTGTCGCCTGATGTCTCTTCAGCTTGCTGGGCTTCAGACTCGAGGTTGCCAACTTTTCTCCACAAATCACACACTCAGGTCGTTTGTCTGGTCCCTCAGTGAAGCCCATGGTTATGTAATTATCGCGATTCCTAATCTTTTTTGCAGATGACGAGCTGCCGTCATCTCCTTTTCGTTTGTCACACATGTTGCTGCTGTTCGCGTGTTGCTTATTGACAGCGGATGCAGCGTGCTACGGAAAGTGATACAGTCAACTGATTCGCGTACTGTTAACGTTCAAAAATCATGTCTAGATGTTTATTTATTTATCTTTTTTTTTTATTGTAGTAGAGAGACTATTCATGCTTCTGATGATAAAAAATATGCTAATTAAATATTTCTCTGAAAGAAAAAAAAATTACAGAAAAACTTGTGAAAATAGACCTCAAATCATCTGCGGTCTGGCGGACCCCCTGCAGTTCCTGGCGGACCAAAAAGGGTCCGCGGACCCCAGGTTGGGAATCGCTGCTTTAGAGGAAATGTAAAAATATCGCGATATCTTTTAGAGGCCATATCGCCCAGCCCTACTATAATGGTAAAATAGTTATTAAAAAATTTGCCCCTAAAAAATATTCTTTGCCCCTAAATTTCTCATTTAGGGGCAAGTGTGCCCCTAGTGAAAAAGCGTAGCGTACAGCCCTGCATAAACATCTTAAATTATGGCTATGTGTCTAATGTGGCCGTCGCTTATCAATGACTTGTTTGCAGTCAACATTGTCGAAACGGATTGTTTTTTAATCGGTTCATTTCTGTTTTATACCATTTTGAAAAACGCTCGTTTCTTGAAATGTTCAGAAGATTCTGTGATAAACGCCCTTTACTGTAATACACAAAACACGTTGTCATTTTTCGGCCTATTTATGAATAGTTTTCAAATAAACGCTAGATTATCGATAGTATATGCACGCTATAGAAGCGGGCTGAAAATTCGATTCTCTTATTTCCTGATCGCACACACACACACACACACATACACACATATGGCACACGCTGATATATAGGTGAAAATAGCTCTGATTATCCCAATACTGGTCAAATAGATTCCTTATCTCAGATCAGATGTTCTCCAAAAGGATTATTCCAATTCCTGATCGCCATTCCAAATATCGATCGCATTTATTTATCCAACGCTGGGTGCTCGAACACATTATTCCACGCTGTTATGCGGGACCACAAAGACGGCAATCGGCTCCGGTTACTTGCCTGAGAAGTAAAATGTGGATTCCGGACTGTTTTTTCCCCATGTGGTTCATTCAATCCATTCCAAAGGGGTGCAGTACCATCCGGGAGACGATAGGGGGCGGTATTTTTATGTATTTATTTGTATGTATTTTAGTGTATTGTAACCTATATTGATTCCTACTGTGTTTTAATTATTGTACTATGTTTTAATTATTGTTGTGCTCATGTCACCTGCCCCAGAGACTACAGTTGAAAATTAGCCAACTTGGCTAAACTGGCATATTTACAGTCAAATGTTCCTTAATATCCACTGTCTCTGTATTTTAAACCAATAAATACAAATACAAATTTTCCCAATGGAGCTCAGAGAGTTTGCAGTGGTAACGTGAGGCTAGATTGATGAAATATGAATGGAAATCGCTAATAAAAGAAATATCTCGTTCCTGGCACGCAACGGTTGGATTGAAATAACGAGTTATCTCGTCCGTGGCACTCAAAGTGTTAAGCACCCCCACAGCCCAAATGAAATGATAAAAAAAGAAAATGTAAGGACTTATTTAGGAAAATATGTTCAAAAAGGTGTTGGATTGTAAATAAATATTTTCTAATTATTATTCACCTATACTCCAGACCTGGCTTTTTTTTCTTTTTTTTTTAAGCTTCATTTTTTAGCGTTTATCGCTTTTCTGGTCAAGCATGACCGACAGATGTAGAGTGAAACGGGAGAGAGAGCAGGGGAAGACATTCTCGGAATCGAACTCGGAGTCAACCAGATCCGTGACGCAGCACGGTATTCCGCGACGCAGCACGGTATTCCGCGACGCAGCGCGGTACATGGTGTGCTACTGGAGCACCCCACAACAGACCTGGCTTATAGTGCTTGAAAAGGAAATTTGTTGATGCAAGTTTGTTAAAAAAAGATTATGTTTGAAATCAAGATTTCATGACCCCTCCTTGCATAAAAGGACGTGTGTGCATCATCTCTGTCGCCTCATGTCTTTCCCCCGAGGTCCCGATATTAACTACAGCTAGTAGCCACACGTCACGCTACCGTCTGGCCCACCGAGTCCTCTCACCCACTACAGTGTTGCGTGTGCCGCTGTTAGGGATGGGCGTGTGAGTAATCGGATTACTCAAAGTACTCACCATTTCAACTGAACTTTAGTGGTTTTTTAAAGGTGGTTGATTCTTTTTTATTTTGTCAACAATTTTTTATTGAAAAGAATGGCATGTTCAAATGTCAGTCAATGTGACTCGGCGTCCAACCTAAACACGTGTACCTCAGAGGGTAAAACAAAAACACAAGCCCTCCCTCCCTCTCCGGTAGGGTTGGGCACCGAGAACCGGTTCTAATAGGAACCGGTTCCTAACTTCCGGTTCTGGAACATAACATATTTGCATTTAGATTCTTAATTTCGATTCTTAACCCTTTCACTGCCACACGACAGAAGGTTAGCCCTTTACTATCGCACAACCGACGGCGATGCTCCATCATTAGCATCATTAGCATCATTAGCTCCGCAAATGCGGAGCTAATGATGCTAATGATGGAGCATCGCCGTCGGTTGTGTGATAGTAAAGGGCTAACCTTCTGTATTGTCACAGTGAAAGGGTTAACCGGCTGTCGTGTGGCAGTGAAAGGGTTCATTTAAAAAAAAATATATATATATATATATATATTTTTTAAACTTTGTCAATTAATACCCTAGTTACAGTACAGCAACCAAATTAAACTGTATCAAGTCAACTGACAATGTGAATAGTATGAAAAAAGATTAAAAAAAGAAAAGAAAAAAAAGATCTCCTGCGAAATAAGCTGCAACCTATTTTGACCTGCACCTCAAAGAATCGGAATCGAGAATCGTTTAGAACAGGAATCGAAATGGAGAATCGGAACCGGAATCGTTCAAATCCAAACGCTGCCCAACCCTCCCTCTCTGGTCTCTGTGTGCAGAGTCCTCTCTTTTCATTTTCTATTAGCCTAATAGCTTCCCCACCGTGGAGGCAGCTCCCTTCCACATTTCCACCGGCCCCCGCCCTGGCTCTATTCACCCTCGCCGTGGAGAGCTCTAGCAGTATGACATCTAGGAAATAATCTTAACCATTTCTTTGTGCAGAGCGCATGGGGCGGGACCCAGCCTTGTACTACTAATTTATTTTCTGCCGTCAAAACCGGTTAGCCACAAATTTTCGCTCTTTTCCAGTCAAATCTATATTCGAGTCGTCATTAAAGCAATAGAATAATCGATTATTTGGGGATCGTCTTGCCAGTCGGGTTGGATAGAGCAAGGGCCACCCTCCCCCAGAAGTCTCCCTCCTCTGGACAATCCCACACCATAACACCTTAAATGTACCAGGTACATTCTGAGAGCATAGATCACAATTCGGACTAGGTACATATTTCATATGGTATCTCAACATTGGAGTATGGTATGCTCTTTTGAATGAATGAATGAATGAATGAATGAATGAATGAAAGATTTTTATTTTAGAACAAGTATAAAAAACTAAAATATATCTGTTCATTTGACATATACAAAAGATAATAAAAAAGACGACAAAGAGAGACGGATAAACAAATCATAGTTTACCCTGTTCGAAAAAGGAGTAGGAAGAAGTATACACTTTTTAAAATTCCTTTTTGATCTACTTTTTTTCTCCTTTTTCTGTGATTTTTCTCCCATCCCAATTTACCTCTCATGCCAATTCTCCCTCCCCTGATCGTTGCTCTCATGTGCCCCCCACTGGCCGGTTGTAGGGAGGATAGAAGCCTTGCATCACATGTCCCCTCCGATACATGTGGAGGCAGCCTGTCACATCTTTTCACCTGCCAGCGCGGACTCATTCTGGCTCACACTGCCCCTGCCATTTTTCCTGACTTTGCTGTGCAGGCGCCCCAACCAACCTGTAGGAGTCGCTGTTCACAATGACCAGACTACCACCCTTCGACTTCCCACCCGCTAACTAATTGAGTTAGTATGATGGCCGACCCAAGCCGGAGGCAACGCAGACAGCCGGATTCGAACCCGGAGCCTCTTGCTTTGGTGACGAGCGCAATGTCCGCTGCGCCACCCAGCCGCCTGCTAATAAACATTTTAAATCATTTTAATAAACTTGGCAACACTGCTCAACGCGCTTGTCTTCCGGCTTTGGCTGCTATCACAGCGCAGGCGCACTAGGTAGCCAAAGCCGGAAGAAAAGCTTTTGACGAACAACACCATTTACCCTTAGCTGCCAGATATGTATTCCTCCTGCAGACTTGTTGAACACAATTTGTAAGTCTCTCTCTCTTTGCATAAAAGCGTCAGCTAAATTCCTACATGCAAATGTAAATGCATGCGTCGCACACAAAAATGTGCCATGCATAGCCCACGGCAGCAGTCCTGTGTGGAACAAGAACCATGATACAATAACACAGACGGTAAACAAGCAGCTATGGCTTAACCCAGGGGTCGGCAACCTGCGGCTACGGGTTTTTTTTTCTTTTATTTTGGAGATCAATGTCATACTGTGACACTGAAATGAAAAAATATTTCATCAACTAAAATATTTAGTCTTTAGACCTGCAGCTCCGTTGAGGCAAGCCAGGCCAACGTTTCATCGTCCAGTTCCATCAGATCGCGTTCTCCATACGGTGGCCGGTGATTGGGGCAACTGGTGATGATATGTTCCACAGTCTGTGCAGGGGCTCCACACTCGCATGAGGCACTGTCCTTGAGGCCCCACCTCTTCATTGAGGCACCGTAGCGTCCGACGCCAGTCCTTAGGCGGTTGAGGGTTGTCCACTGCTTCCGGGGCAAGTCCTGACCAGGGACGTCCAGAGGTGAAGAGGTGCAGCCTGGATGGTTCTGCTGACCTCCACTGGTCCCTCCATCTAGTCCTGACCCAGGAGGCCTTGGACGTGTCGGATGGTGTTGTGTGGAGTAGCCTGTAGGCTTGCATGGAAAAGGGGTGTCGTGACTTTAGGCGCACACGTCGTGGTGTCTCTGTGGTGGTTTTGTGAAGGAGGTGGGATGCACTGATCTGTGCCTTGCGGGAAAGGGCCAGTGTGGCTGCTTCTCGTCTGATGGTAGCCGGGGCAATACCAGCGAGTACGGGCAGTTGGTTTACCGGTGTGGCTTGTAGGCAACCAGAGACTGTCCGCAGGACGCTGTTGAGAACAACATCCAGCTTCTTCACGTGGGTCCTACGGCACCAGACCGGGGCGCAGTACTCGGCGGCAGAGAACACCAGGGCCAGTGAGGAGATGCGCAGTGTCTTTGTTGAGGCTCCCCATGTGGTGTCGGCTAGTCGTCGTATCAGCGCGGCACGGGCAGTTGTTTTTCCCCTGGCACCTTCCAGGTAGGGCTGGGCGATAAAACGATAACGATAACTATTGCGATAAATTATTTCCTCGAAATAAACATGAAACGTGGTCGCAAAGTTTCGATATATCGATTTTCCAAGCTTGGATATGAGTAGGGATGGGACGATGGGTACCTTTCACATTTGAACCGGTACCTGTGAATCGATACCGGTACCCAACGGTACCTTTTTTCGGTACTTTAGTCTCAAGAAATTTTATTTACCTACCTCAGTCGTAAAAAAAAGAAAATCCAAACTTCAAATAACTACAATTTTGACAGTTTTCGGCTTGTCATTGCTCCGACTGCTTTGTTGTTGAATCAAGTAAAATCCTAGGTAAGCATATATTGTGCGTGTGAACGTTGACATGAAAAGAAAAAAGTAAAAAAAAAATAATAATAAAAAAGATTTTTTATTTTAATTTTTTTTTCGGTTTCTCACTTGATTCGATACTCGGTAGTACCGACGTGTTTCGGTTTGGTGCCTCAAAAGTACCGAATTCGGTACCCATCCCTAGATATGAGCACACGCACTAACAACCAATCAGTGAAGGAGATGGCCGACAGCGGAAGGAGACGTAGAGAGGTATGACTCAAGTAGTAAACAAGGCTGGCTAGGATAATTAGCTTGCACGGTGCTATTTTATAGTTTACCTGCCGAGTTGGTGTGTGTTTTGAATTCTGAGGGTAACGGTTATAGTAGTGTGGGGTATACGGTGGACGTCGTTGCAATGTATTGGGGCGGAACAGAGTATTTTATGGTCATATTTAGTACATTGTCATGGGATACACCGCTTGCTCTAGCTAACTGCTAACGTGCGCGGACTGATAACGACATCAACTCGAGACATTCGCAGCAGCAAAACAAGTCTATTAATAGCCCGTCCATCGGCGCCGGGCATAAGAAGTTAATTAAACTTGACAGACATTATATCGAAGATAATTATCGATATCGAGTTATATGAAAATAATTTAATAATTTTATCGCGATAACGTTTTTGGCCATATCGCCCAGCCCTACTTCCAGGTGTTGTTTGAATGACAGTGTTCTGTCAAGCTTCACACCAAGGTATGTGGGGGTATGTTGGTACTGTAGCCGGACGTTATCCACCATGACGCTCATCTCACGGGTCGCTTCCCTGTTGTTAAGGTGGAACATTGTAGACATTGTCTGAGCTTGAGACGCCAGTTCCTCAGGTATGAAGACAGGATTTTCATATCTTCAGTGAGGCCCTCTTCGGCTGCTTCCCAAGTTGGCTTGCTGAGTAGGATGGCCAGGTCGTCTGCATAGCCATACTGCTTTGATTGAGTTGCAGGCAGGTCGTATATGTAGATGTTAAACAGCATCTGTGCCAGCACTGAGCCCTGTGGGACGCCATTCCTAAGTTTCCTCACTCTGCTGCATTGGCCGTTGCTGGTGTGTAGCCGGAAACTGCGGTTGCTCAGTATCTCCATGATGAAGCTCACCATGTGCTTGTCTGGGATAGTTTCCAGAAGCTTCATGTGGAGACCACGCAGCCATACAGTGTCATATGCGGCTGTGAGATCCAGAAATACAGTGCCAACCTTCTCACCTGCCTGGAAGCTGTCCTCTATGTCTTGGCACAAGAGGATCACCTGGTCTGCCGTAGACCTACCACTTCGAAAGCCAGCTTGTTCTTTGGGCAGCTGGGGGTCGATCACTGGGTTGAGACGTGAGTGGAGGAGGCGTTCCAGGAGCTTGAAAGGCACACATAGTAGTGAGATGGGCCGGTATCCCTTGGGGTCGTCGCTAGGCTTATTCGGCTTCTACATCACCTTGGCTCGGCTCCAGATCTTTGGCAGCCTCACGCAGCGGAAACACATGGAGAGGAAGGAGCACAGCCAGTCGGTTGCCTTCTTGCCTTGGTGTTTAATGTATTCCGGGTGGATGTTGTCAACGCCTGGTGCCTTACTGGTTTTCAGCCGTCTGATGGCCTGCTCGACTTCTTGTGCTGTGAAATCGTGGCATAGGTTGGAGTCGCATCCCATCGCCCTGTGCAGCTCATGGACTCTTGCCGATGTTGTTCTGGCGAAGTCCTTGTCTGCATTTGGGAAGCGGCCGTTGCTCAGCAGTAGCGATGCGATGGAGTTTGCCGTGATGGGACACTGTGCTGTGGTTGTCGACCTGCCTGTCAGCTTGTTCATGGTCTGCCACGCCTTTCGGCTGGAGTGTGTGAAGGCGATAGATTCCACTGTCTCTGTCCATCTTCAAGTCAAGTCAAGAGTTTTAATTGTCACAGCATACAGGTATACAATGAAATGCGGGTGGTCTTGCCCGCGACGATGTGCAATACAGTGGTACAACATATAATAGAATCCAATAAAAATACAGTGGTACAACATATAATAGAATCCAATAAAAAAAAAAACATTGTGCAATAAACAGGTAACATGGTGTGACATCTCGGTATCTGTACATAGTATTTACAGAGCATATAGGACATGCTAGGTAGCTTTAGTAGTGCAATACACTGTTCCTGTTATACTAATTTAAAGTGGCCTTTCCTCTTGGCCATAAGAGTGCGTGTGTGCGGCATGAGTGTTAAAGTGGCTGCTAGTGTGTGAGCGTGCACAGCGTGCGTGTCGTGTGTGTGCTTGTGTGTGTGCTTGTGTGTGCTTGTGTGTGGATAGTTCAGTCTTTGTCTTTCAATCTTTGCCTTCGACTAACAATGCAGGCTTACCTGTATGCCTGATAGGGATGGGTACCGAATTCGGTACTTTTGAGGCACCGAACCGAAACACGTCGGTACTACCGAGTATCGAATCAAGTGAGAAACCAAAAAAAGAAAAAAAAATTGTATTTTTTTTTTTTACGTTTTTTTTTTTACTTTTTTTTTCTTCATGTCAACGTTCACACGCACAATATATGCTTACCTAGGATTTGACTTGATTCAACAACAAAGCAGTCGGAGCAATGACAAGCCGAAAACTGTCGAAATTGTAGTTATTTGAAGTTTGGATTTTTTTTTTTTTTTACGACTGAGGTAGGTAAATTACATTTCTTGAGACTAAAGTACTGAAAAAAGGTACCGTTGGGTACCGGTATCGATTCACAGGTACCGGTATCTGTTCAAATGTGAAAGGTACCCATCCCTAATGCCTGATATGTGGTGCATAATATGCGAAAAGTGAAAAATTTACTTTTTATTTTATAGATTTCACAAATAAGGGAAGGACTCAAATATACCTGAATAGTTCAGGGTTTTATTTCAAAGTAGGTCTACAGACACCAGTGTTTTGTCTCCTCTTCTGTGTTTTATTTAAAAATAGGTCTACACAGCCAGTATTCTTTCTCCTCTTCATAAGAGTTTGAGGTTTTCCTTTGTTATAACAGGTAAAAACAGCAATAAAAAGTCAACATTTTTCTTCTTGTTGCTTTATAATTCCATTACTGCAACAAACTGTGTGCTATAAGTATAAAGTATAATAAATCGCAAATTACTTTGGGTATGCAATTGTCAGGCGTTTTATGCTAAATGTGGGGTATGCTTGGGGATATATAAAATGTTATACACTTATCTTCATTTTAAGGGTAAATAGGTTGTGCGGCTCCCTGAGCATTTTATTTTGTGGGATTGGGGGGGGGGGGGGGGGGGGGGCGGCGGCGGCGGCTAAGTTAACAATATACTCGTTATCACCATACATAAAGATTTTCCGGGAGTAAATATGTGATATCTTAGTCATAACCATAGTTGCAAGACGTTATAATGAAAGGTCTCGTTATCTTGCATTGTTTCTACATACCGTAAGCAAGCACACGTTAAATTCCTTAGCGACCCATGTTACCAACAGACTGCACAGCGCGCACATTCGAGACACACAGATATAAAACCAGTCATACGGAACGTATAACGGAGGCTGAAATTAGACCAATGTGACTCACAAACTCACGACGGTAGTACACAACTACCGTACACATACAGACGCACAAAATTGAATCTGCATCAATTAACTGATAATCAAAACCCAGCTTAAGCCGTTAAACCCCTGCCAATACGCACATACAACATACACTCCCGGCATTAGGGCTGTACCGAATGTCATTTTTTAACATTCGAAGCTTCGATTGAAGTATTCGAACGAAGCTTCGAATGTCTATAAAAAAATATTTACGTACAAAAAAATTTAATATTTAAAAAAGTATTATTATTTTTTTAAACTAAATCCTCAATTTGAATAAAGTTATTAATCTGATTAAATGAGTCTTTTACTTTTATTAAATCAACTTTCTTTAATGAATATAACTCATCAGTTTCGTCAACATAAATAATCCAATAAGGGCATGGTTAGTATGAAAGTGATGGTGACGTCTTATAGTATAATATTATAATATTAGTGTAACCTAATCTTTAACTGCAACTGTGAAGAAAACCCCCATTGGTTTAAACTGATTGAAAAAAATATATAAATTTTTTTTTATAAAAAATTCGAATGTTGATTTAGAATTCGAATGTCAACATTATGATCGAAGCTTCGAAGCATTCGGTACAGCCCTACCCGGCATTCATAACTCGGGACAATTATATTATTATTATTAACATCCCGCATTCGAAGAAAAGATATCCGGACCCTCATACGTTCATCTTCCATACGCTTAACCATAACATAACTGACTTACCCAAACAACGTGTTCCCGGGTCCACATTCACGCACGAATCCGTACTCTCAAAACTTTAGAAAAACATTTCGATACCCGAATCCACAATCATCCGATGTCTGGAAGTTGACCCATGGTCCATTCTACTTTAATAAACGGACCGCCACCGGTCCATAACCGCATTCTATAGAAGAATAAGTCTTTATTTGTCGTGCAGATTAATACACACATGCGAGATGGAAGACCGACAGGAACACACGCGTGGCGTCATCCTGCTCTGCTGACAGAGAGGGAGAGCTGCCCTCTGCTGGCGCATGCTGTGCACTACAACCAACCAGCCGTCCCTGTTAAAACACTGTCAGTGTAATATAAAGAAACGCATCTGTGATTTGGCGCACAGTCTGTGACATCACAGTATTGAAATACCCTGATGTACCGTAATACCGTCATACCGCCCAAGCCTACTGGGCAGCTACTAGTGGTCAACAGACTGTGGTTGTACTGGGCAGCTACTAGTGGTCAACAGTGTCAGACTGTGGTTGTACTGGGCAGCTTCTAGTGGTCAACAGTGTCGGACTGTGGTTGTACTGGGCAGCTTCTAGTGGTCAACAGTGTCAGACTGTGGTTGTACTGGGCAGCTTCTAGTGGTCAACAGTGTCAGACTGTGGTTGTATAGAAGCGGGCTGAAAAATCGATTATCTTATTTCCTGATCGCACACACACATACACACATATGGGACACACTGAGATATAGGTGAAAAAACTCTGATTATCCCAAGACTGGTAAAATAGATTCCTTACCTCAGATCAGATGTTCTCCAAAAACATTATTCCAATTCCTTTTCGCCATTCCAAATATCGATCGCGTTTATTGATCCAACGCTGGGTACTGGAAACGCATAATCCGCGCTGTTCTGAGGGTGGGCAATGACTGGGATTGTCTCCGGTTACATGCCTGACAAGTAAAATGTGGAATCCGGACTCTTTTTTTCCCATCCATTTCATTCAGTCTAATCCAATGGGTGCAATACCATCCTGAGAGACGATAGGGGGCGGTATTTTCCCTGTTCGAGCTCAGATAGATCCCCACTGGTAACGTGAGGCTAGATTGATGAAAAATTTATGGAAATCGATGATAAAAAAAATAACGATTAAATAACGAGATTTCTCGTTCTTGGCACTCAAAGTGTTAATAGGTTGGATGTGGTGATCCTCTCCATAACAAATGTTTTTCAGTATTTTAAATTAACAGAAAAGCTGGAATTGAGCACAACCCTGGTGCTCAGTAGATATACTCTTGAGTAAACAAACAGAGTAAATAGTAGTTGTTATTATTATTAAGGCTGAGACCACTTATCGATAACTGCGTGAAATCGATAAGTGGCGTCACTTATCGATTTTTTTGCATGCGTAAAAAAAAAAGTTTTAAATACTTTTTTCTTAAAAGAAAAAAAAAGAGATTTAACGTTACAAACTATTATTTAACGTTACACACGAACTAACGTTAAATAATAAAAATAATTCTTTTTTAAGAAATGCATTTTTTTACATGCAAAATAATAATAAAAATATCTTTATCGATAGTTTTGTCCTGATTTATCGATTCTTCCAAATGGCTTGTTGTCTCAGCCTTAGTTATTATTAATACATGTCTTGTTTCCCCTCTCCACCTTTTAGTGGATTCTGATGATGCTGTAGCCGTTGAAGCTCCTGGAAGCCTCACCTTAGAAAGCGACTTCCTTCTGGGACAAGACCTTGAGTTCGGTGATCCTGATCATGACAACAAGATCCTAGGCCTGGAAAAATTCTCAGGTTTGTGATGAATGTTTTTATCATTAACAGTCAAGTCAAGTCAAGAGTTTAATTTGTCACGGCATACAAGCATACAGCGAAATGCGGGAGGTCATGCCCGCAGCAGAGCATGTGAGCGGAGCGGGTGGATTTTGAAGTGAGCGCGGAGTGGGCTTTAACACTTTCTTCGCCAGGCTTATGTACTAGGGATGCATTATGGAAAAATATATGATTATGGCTAAACTTAACTTAAATAATAAATAATCACTATTATGGGTCTTTTTGTATCACAAACAGTACTGTGTTTGCAAATCTGGTAAGTCATAAATGTATAGATGTAGCAGTACTGTCTATCTGTATGTCATGTATGTCATATATGTCCTGATGAATTGAAAATGGGGGACCCTGATGTAAACAAGACGAAAGTCTTTCTCTGGTCTGCATCCCCTTAACAATTGTGTGTATTGAGCTGTACTGTATTGTACCCATTCTGCAATCTGTTAATACAGTTTTCAATCAATCAATCAATCAGAGAGAGAGAGAAAGAGAGAGAGAGAAAGAGAGAGAGAGAGAGGCGGACATCTGTGCTCTACTGAGCACACCTTTCTAGTCTCCAGATGATTTTGGCACAGTAGACAGCGTCAATGTGAGAGAAACAATCCCTCCCCCTCTCGCTCTGAATAATATGCATATTAGATCACTCAGTGATATATATAGTAAATAAGGATAAATGTTAAAGACGCATTTATTGGACTTGTTGCGCGCGGAGTTTACATACTGTAGAAACAGCGCGACTCCCGAGGAGATGCATTGCTCCCGAGTCCCAAGAGGAGTATCACGCAGGACTGAAGAGCTCACAGCGCGCATGTAATGAATCCGCGTTTTGATGACATCATCACAACAACACGCGTTAGGTTGCTTCTGTTTCGGTGATATATTTTCGGTGAAAAAACTCTTTCGGCCGAAAGCCGAAAGGCCATTTTTGGCCATTTTCGGCCGAAAACTTTCGGTGGCCGAATTTTCGGTGCACCCCTATTATGTACATCATTATACCCCTCTCTGCCAGCTCTATTTGTCTATGGAGAAGTTCCCCTTCTTTGCAGGGCTATAACTTTTTAAATTGTATTGCTAAATTGACATTACTATGGCCCATTCAACGTCAATTATCCATCGTTCAGGACGTAGGAACGTTATACTTTTTCATTCACATATTCATACTAAAATACGGTCTAAAGTATAAGTATGTTTTTATCGTTTTCTGCAGCTTTCTCCAGAACGTGATTTATAGCCCTAAATGCATTATATTGATGATCAAATACAGTTTGATAGCGATCTGTGCGAGATAAAAAATTTCAAATGGACGTGCTTCTAGAAGTTACTACGTATGATCTGATGATGACCGGATGGGGGGGGGGGGGTCGTTTATAATTCCGTGGCCAACGTTAGATGATTCATCTAGTGTGGGTGATATGATCATTAGAGCAGTTAGTATCGAACACGTTAAAAAAAAACGCTGAAACTCACCGTAGCGTTGGGCGATGAGCGTGGAGCAGAAATATTCCTATTATGGGATGTTGAAATATGCGATCCATCTCCAGGTTGTATAATAGTATATACGTCCAAATCATGTTGTTTATCGAGTTATTGGTAACGGATTGCTATCCATTGTGTCTAGCTCGAGTCCCGGGACTATTAGCGAGTGATCGGACCGAATTGGAATGAGCACCAGCTTCCGTTTCCGGTTTCCGGTTTGGGCGATCCGCCGATCGGCCACCAGATGGCGCTCTTGAACCGTTGGAGAGTTGAGAGGGGATCAACAGTAGATCTCAAGTCTCCGGGGGAGAAATATGATTGCGATCACAGATTTTTGAAATAATGATCTCAATGACGTGTTACGGCGTCATTGGCAGAATTAGCATGGCGGGGAATGACAAGTTTAGGCGTCTCTGGCAGAGAAAGTGTTAAAATGGGTCAGAGTGACTCTGGAGCGAGAGCTCTCCTCCGAGCTAATCATAATTATCGGCCGATATCGGCATTAAAATATGATATCGGAAAATATCGGTATCGGTCTAAAAAAAGATATATATATTTTTTTTTACATTTCTATAACCTTTATTTACCCAGACAAGCAAGTAAGAACAAATTCTAATTTTATTTATTGTCAAAAGTATGCATAATGTTGTGTTAATTCCACAACAAGAGATATGTAATGTTAATTACCTGAAATTATTCCATTTTTTGGGGGGGGCAACCCTGCATATAACGGTATCGGTTGATATCGGTATCGGAAATTAAGAGTTGGACAATATCGGTATATCGGTAAAAAAGCCAATATCGAGCATCCCTAATTATAAGTTATTGACGGATTGTGAATTTTCTGATTCAAATTATATTTATTTGGAAAAATAAATACAGTCACTTTATCAGTCGAAACTGTTGTCTTGGCTTTGTTTTGTTCATAGTAGTAACACTCATGTCATGATAAATCTGGTTAGGTCAAAACTACAGGAATATACATTTAAAAAAAAATTGTATAATACAATAAATATCGGTATCGGCCTTGAGGAGCATAAAGTTCGGTATCGGGGTAAAAAAATCAATATCGTGCACCCCTAATAAGAATACGACATAACCGTTATAATGTACATAAAGTTTACAAAAAGCATGGTAAAGACATGCTAAGGTCAGGGCTCTACGCACATGTGCTCCTAAATGAAAAAATTTAGGAGCACACAAAAATATTTAGGAGCACAGTGAAAATATTTCAAGTAACAGTTTTTTTTTCTTTTTTCAAAAATAAATGTATATTTGTACTGTTCGTGCGTGCAAACGGGACACACATCTGTGCAATAGCACATACCACCAAAGTCACTGGCCCACTGTGTGTGTATCTGCGTGTGCAAACGGGAATGGGACACAGACATTTGAACTATTAAGTGATTAATGCCTACTGTGGCAAAGTTGTAGCCAACAACTAGGCCTAATAAAAAAGGCAGTGACTTTGAACAAAAAGGAGACACTGGCATTACCACCAGGGCCATCAGTAGAAGGGACTGTAAGGTGCCTTTTCGGTATACTATCTTTGCTAAAACTGTGTTCTGTTAAAGGTGGTAACTACTGGAATAGCCTACAGGTTGTGATTAGAGAGTGCCCCACATACTCAATGTTCAAGACTCATCTTAAACTGCATCTTAACACTTTGAGTGCCACGCCGGGGTTTCCTTTTTACTAGGGGTGCACCGATATGAAAATTGGCCACCGATACCGATACCGATTGTTCAACTAACACAATCGGCCGATACCGATACCGATACCGATACGATACTTGTGGCAAAAAATAAGTATTTGTAATTTTTTTTAATTTTTTTTTAATTTTTTTAATGAAACTACTGTATATTTGTATGTTTGTATTTGTAGGCCTCTTTACTTACTTAAAAAAAGGAAACATCAAGAAATATGTTTATGGTATCCTTATCCCTCTCCCAGTATCGTCTGGCGGCCTGCAGAGGGATACTATTTTCTCAACCAGAGCTTTCAACCAATGCAATGGAACCATTCTGGCGGCCTGCAGCGGGATACTATTCTCTCAACCAGAGCTTTCAACCAATGCAATGGAACCATTTTGATTGACAGTCGATTCGGCCAATTACGCCACACCGCTAGCTAGAGCTGCCGCGATTACCGCATTACCGCGGTATCGCTGTTACATCACGGCCACCGCAGAGTAGGCTGAATACCGCGTCACCGCTGTTTTTTATAATAATAATAATAAATTACCCTCCTCTCGTTGGGCTTGCGGCTCTGCAGATATACCCTACTCATCTATCGAGGTTCCAAGCGACCCTATTGGGTACCAGAAAAGTCACGTGAAACATTGCAGACCACTGATTGGTCAGAAGAGAGACGCGTCACACGTTGTAGCGTCATGCAGTGTGTTACCACCAATCGGCAAGCGCGTATTAGGTTTTTACTTCCTGAATGTCAGATCATCACAACACGGCTAATAACGTTAGCTTTAACTCTCCGCCGGAGTGGACTACGATCGCTCCTAAGGAGTACTAAACGAGACATAATGATTTTACTGTCTGCAACGAATGTTATAATAAAAGCCCTTCGTTCTATACACTTGTCTGATTGAAAATGTTATTAACAGACCGCAGAATGGGACAACTCAGCACGCTCTGAGCAAAGAAAGGAACTGAGATATGAATAGAGTATTGCTTGCCTTGCTATTGTCCGGTAAATACGCTGATGTTATTGAACGTATAACTATATAATGTTAATGCCACAAAACGAATGCCTTTATTATAAAGTAGTAACTTTATAGTAATAATAATAAGAAAGGGTCGGGGGGGGTAACCAGCCCTGCCCGCGACACCGAGTGAACGGCGCACGACCAGAGGGTAAACTTCGAATCCGTGTTTCACTTTCAATAACGAATGCGTGCTTGCCGAATCCCAAACAATATTCATGCTGCAAAGTCATCCTCTAAAAATAGACATTTGGACTAGAGGCAGGCTATATGCTATAAAGAGTAGACTACTACTACTAAAAAAAAAAATGCATTCAAACTTTTTTTTACATTTTTTGTGTGCATGCGGTAATAACCGCGGCGGTAGGAAATATTTTGCAAATTTGTGCGGTAAGGAAATAATCAATACCGCGGCAGCTCTACCGCTAGCACCCACCTCCTGCTGTTCTTACCACCAATCGGCAAGCGTTTATTCATTTTCTACTTCGGGGCATGCCGCCATTGATCTGCTTGCGAGAATGCGAGTCAAACTCGGAACCACAACAAGCTAATACGTTAGCTGCCCGGCAGTGCCCGCCGACCAGCGCGCTCCACAGGATGGCCAAACGAGACACAATGATTTTACTGCAACAAATGTTATAATAAAACAAAGCCTTTCTATACATTTGTCTGGTTGAAAACTTTATTAACAGATTGCAGAATGGGTAGTTGGGTACGGAATGGAACCGAGCTATGAACGGCTTGCTTGCTATCTTCGGGTAAATACTATGCTGATGTAATTGAACGTGTAACTAACTATATAACGTTAATGCCACAAAACGAATGTTTGTGTCATTTTAACAGCAGATACTTTCTTAAATGCCATCCTCCCGACAGAGCGGTGTTGATGGGGAGCTCTGATGGGCAGTGATGGGCAAGCTACTTGGAAAATGTAGCAAGCTACACTACAAGTTACTCTCGATTAAATATAGCTCAACTACAATGGAAGCTATTCCCAGATAAATGTAGCAAGCTACACTACAAGAACATGGCAAAAATAGCTAGCTACATCGGCACTACTTTTTTTTTTTTTTTTTTTTTTTTTTTTTTAACTTCATGATCACGTTTCCACCAAACAAATAGACAGGCAAAATAAATGCTCAGTTTGATTGTTTATTATAAAACTGAAACAAGCCCTCGGTCTGGCTTTTTGTGTCATCCTTTTAACATGAACTTGTATTATGTACAAAATCCAGGAAGGCAAGTTTAGCTGGGTGCAGCCTCTACAAAAGAAAAGAAAGAGACCATTTGGTTTGATCAGTTTTTATAGTTTGTTGATTACTTTTGATGCAGTGTAATGGTCTTTTTCTTTTCTATTCTATCTTTATGTATTATTTATCCCTAAACTCTGCATCTTCTGGCTGCCTGATACCCTCTCCTAGCTGAAACCTGCCCACTTTATCAACCAAAAACACACTTCTTCAATATCTGAATTTTAACTAATAATAACTGTCTTACTGCATTTTACTATTATGCTACCATGTCTATACTACCACCAACTATGCTAATATGTCTATACTACTACAGTACAGTATGTACTCAAGAGTATAACACTCAAGCTCGACACTGCTAGACAAACAATACTACTTATCCTTGGCTGCTAGATGTACCACTCCTGCTGACTTGTTGTACACAATTTGTAAGTTGCTTTGAATGAAAGCGTCAGCTAAATGACCAAATGTATTTAAATATGTAACTCACAAAACATTCCATGGCCCCAAAATCATGTGGGGACCCCCCCTGGGGGTCCTGACCCACAGGTTGAGAACCACTGCTCTAGGTGATATTTTCCCTCTTAGTGTTTTATGGTAGTTTGTTTTTTCTTTTCTCCACCCCCATAATATTGTTCATTTTCTGCCTACAGTGAAACATGTTAGTTAAAGGGGAACTATCTTATAAATGGCCTTTTTCAGTGTTTAGCATTGTTTCCTAGCTATGTGGACTTATATTAATATGATCTATGTCTCTAATTCTCATATTGGCGCATTTTTCCAATTCTCCTCTCACAATATTCACCCTCACTGAACTGAGTCATCTGAAAATGTGATGATTTGTGATGTCAGAAAGACACCGCTGCATGTTAATGTTCAGTTGTTTTTGAGGACTTGATTAGAAATACAAAACAATGAATTAAAAAATATATATAATTACAGAGGTGTTCCATAAACTCACAGGAATTGTGTAAAAGTGCCCAAATAGTGAAAGAAATAGTAAAATAGTTCCCCTTTAAATCTGTTGACAAAAGTGCACCGACTTGTGTGCTGTTTGGGAACAGTTGACAATGTTTATGTAAAGCTTTTCATCAGCTTACCTGAATATATGTGTTCTCAAGTTAGTGCTGGACGTGTGGGATGTTGAGAGAAGCTTCGTTTTTGGCGGACACAATAAACACATATGATGTTGTTATTGACATCATCTTCATCAATGCCATCAGCCCTGGAAACATCGAATCCTTCTGCTATTTCGCGCGGACTTTGTTCATTCATTCATGGTCTGTGTTTAGATTTTTTTTACTTCCTGGTTTGCCGAGCTGGAGTGGCATGTCCCGCCCTATCCTGCCTCTGATTGGCCTACCCGTAATGTTTTCTAAACCAACCAACCAATCATAGTGGGTTTTCTCCAATAGCATCCAGCTGCAGGACAGAAGAACACGACACTCTCAGGACCGAAGACAATTTTTTATTTATTTTTTTTTTTTTCTCCGGATATGTAGCGTGTAGCGTTTTGCTGACGCTACGGCACTACTTGATTCGAAAACTAGCTGCGCTACAGAGATCGCTACTTGATTCAAAAGTAGCGACGCTACCATCACGCTACTGAAAAATGTAGTTAAGCTATGTAGCATCGCTACTTGTAGCTAGCTACTGCCCATCACTGCTGATGGGTTCGCTTGGTTGTGTTATTAGCATTGAACAGCTAACCGAAAGCTAGCGTTAACTAATGTTAAAGGTTTAGCCATAACGTTACGTTGGCTAAAGTTGGGGCTATTCATAATCCAGCAATAATGGCTGCAGACCTGCAAGCAAAGTACAGCAAGTTGGCAAAGGAGTATTCCAACGTAAATCACATTTTCACCAGTAACGTTAGTCTTCTGCCTCCCGGTAGCTCATGCTGCAACGGAATGGAACTGAGCTATGAACGGACTCGGAGTAATGCCTTGCTGCTATGGGTAATAATAATATGCTGATGTTATTGTCCGTGTAACACTAACTATATAACGTTAATGCCACAAAACGAATGCCTTGTTAATCATAAGTAGTAACTTTGATGCAGTAGCTTGTGTGTGTGGGGGACGGCGGGCGTTGTGCAGGTAGGTCGCGAGTGAACTTTTTTTTTTTTTGCCTTTTGACGCTACACAAATTGATGGTTATTTATCGGCGACTGCTATCGGCACATTTGAGCTTATAGGCCGATAGCAGTCAACAAGGCACTTATCGGCCGATACCGATACCCGACCGATATATCGGTGCACCCCTACTTTTTACCCCCTTGATGCCACCATCCACTCCCAATGTTAACGTTAATATCGCCTAATCTATGTTTTAAATTATGGCTATGTGTCTAATCTGCCCGTCGCTTATCAAAGACTCATTTTCGAGTCAACATTGGCAAGGCAGATTGTATTTTTATCGCTTCATTTCCGTTTGATAGCATTTTGAAAATCACCCGTTTTCCGTGAAAAAAAAACACATTCTATGATGATCGCCTTTTACTGGAATATTCCAGAACGTTGTCATTTGTCTGCTTATTTATGAATCGTTTTCAAATAAACGCTAGATGATCGATAGTATATGTGTGCGCACGCACGCTCGTGCCGTTTCCTCATGGCTTTTACAGTCAAAACAGCTATATCACATATAGTGGAAACGCTTATATCTCCGTGAAAATGAGTCTGATTATCCTAACACTGATAACATAGCTTCCTTACCTGAGGTCAGATGGTATCCAAATGGTTTATTCCAATTTCCGATCACCATTCGAAAAAATCGATAAATGTATTGATCAACCGTGTATACAGTAGAACACATGATCTGCGTGGCTCAGAGGCTCCAGAATGAACTCTGGTAGACCCCGGCTGCATCAGTGAGAAGTAAAATGTGGAGTCAGAAATCCGTTCTCCCATTCACTTTCATTGAGTCCATTCCAAAAGGGTGATTTACCATCTGGGAGACGATAGGGGGCGCTTTTTTCAGATCTGAGCGCCGGCGGTCCCTGGATCTCCAACGGTAGGCTCGCGTGATGCAATATGATTTCAGATCGCTAATAATAATAATAAAAGAAAATAACCCGAATATTCTTGGGCGTGGCACTCAAAGTGTTAAGGCAAACCAGAACTGTGATCATTTGTAATCTGATTTAGTTTATGTAACTTGTTTCTTGTTTTTATTGTTTTTATCATTGATTGTCACCATGCTTTTACCCTAAGCAGGCTATTTATTTATTGAAAGAGTTTTGCTGTCTCCTGGTGTAAATTAGCTCTTGCTACAAGCTACAACCCTGCATGTTTACATTTTGTATTTTGTACTTGATGTTCATTAACATGTGCTGTCCCTCAAATCAAACTACTGCTACAAAAGTAACAGTCACTTAACTTTAGCTTTTGCCCCTTTTATGCATAAAATGCCTATGTTTTGGCTAGTGTTGCTCTTCTAGAAAAATAATCCTTTCAGGGTTGCCTATTGAAATACTGTACACCTCCAGTACAGAAACATTGTTTATGAGTTTGCGTGTCAGGTAGACCATTGATTGACAGTCGATTCTGCCAATTGCGTCACACCGCTTGCACTCCGGCGCTGCAGCTGGACCCTATTGCCCACCTCTGCTGTTGATAACGCTAGCCAAGTTAGCTGTACACAGATACTACACACACGCACAGTGGTCCAGTGACTTTGGAGTAGGGGTGTAACAATGCATCGATCCTAAGGGGAAAATTCAACTGCATCGATTTGAAAATGTTAGAATCGATTATCGCAATTTTAATGTGTACACAGTGTTATGTTATTGTCATGTCCGTTACAGCCAACACGACATACGCTACTGCATCAACGTTATGATTAACAAAGCAAGGCATTCGTTTTGTTGCATTAACGTTATCTTACTATTGCTATCGATAAATCTAGGTGTTCTAAAATCTATTGCTATTGATAAGACTAGAATAAGTTACTGTCTCGGAAAAGTCTCTCATATCGCAATGGCGGACTTTCAGGAAGTAAAAAAGCCAATGAGAGCTTCCGATTGGTCATTTCCTTTTTTTTCTTTTTTAACCAGTCACGTCACTCTACTGTGATTGGACCGTTGGCTTGAGTGCAATGTGGGACTTGTAGTTTTTGAACGATTATCAGTGAAGAAAAAATAGCACGACTGGGGCTGTAATCTTCACTCGCACACCGTGCGAGTAATTGATTTTTCCGGTTCGCGCACACATATTTCTAGGGGCATATGCAAGCAATATGGTCGCACTGTAGAGCCCTGGCTAAGGTCCTGCGATAGTGCAATACAATGTTGGCTACGGATGAGGCACTGGGTCTTATGTACACTACTATACATACTATACTATACAATCTACAGTTATACTATATATCCTTATGCTATCTGTATCCATCTATTTACTATACAAGAACCACTCCCGTTCTTTAAACATTTTTAAAAGTGACCTTTCCATTGTGTAAAGTGACCGTTGAGTGTGAGCGTGTGCAGCATCTGTGTGGGTGCTAAAGTGATTACTAGTGTGTGAGCGTATACAGTATGTGTGTTGTGTGTGTGCTCCTGTGTGCTTGTGTGTGGAGAGTTCAGTGTTCAAGACTCTGATGGCCTGGGGGAAGAAGCTGAGAGCGAAGTCTCTCTGTCCTAGTTGCTGGTGTTCGCAGGCGTTTGCCTGACCGCAGCAGCTTGAACAGGCTGTTGTTGGGGTGGTGGGTGTCTTTCATTATTCTGCAGGCTCTGGATTTGCACCTCTTGTTATATAAGACCTGCAGGGGTGGTAGTGCAATACCCGTAGTTAGGGCTGCACGATTTAGGAAAATAATCGAATTGCGATTTTTTTTGACAGATATTGCGATTGCGATTACATTTGCAATTATAATAAAAAAAATAATATTTAAGCAGCCCCACAGAGGTTCATTGTAAAATGCGGCTTGCATCTGGCCTACGCAGTGGGTCTTTTCGGGACACCGAGCCTGAAAATGTTTCTTTTTACCTGGGAATCGATACCAGTACCCAACAGTACCCTTTTTTCTGTACTTTACTTTCCCTCTCTGAAGTCACACAATCTAAAACCCCTTACCTCCCTCTCCCAAACCGATCTTGTATCTCAATGGGACTTCCTGGTTAAATAAATATATATAAAAATGTAAATGTAAAAGAAAATTGTGATATATATTTTTTAGCGATCTGCTAATTGCATCATTCCAAATCGCGATTTCGATTTAAAATCGATTAATCGTTCAGCCCTACCCGTAGTTTGCTCAGCTGAGCGCACCACTCTCTGTAGGGCCTTCTTGTCCTGTGCCTTGCTGTTTCCATACCAGGCACGGCAGGCAGTGATGTTTCCAGTCAAGATGCTCTCTACAGCTCCGGAGTAGAAGGAGTGGAGTATCTTCCCCGATACTCTGAACTTCCTTAACTGTCTCAGGTGGTAGAGGCGCTGCTTCGCCTTCTTTACGACCGAGTCTATAGTGTTGTCCATGTCAGGTCCTCTGAGATGTGGACTCCCAGGTACTTAAAGCTGCTCACCCTGTCCACGGTAGCCCCGTTTATCCACAGTGGTGTAGGTAGGGAGGGGTGCAACGACCGCTATACGGACTCGAAAATAAACTGTCTCTTCAGTGGTTGTGTCCTTTGAACACTGCGTTTTGAAGGCCGCATGCGTCACAGCAGCGTGACCAAGGCTTCACGTTCCCAATGCTCCTTCAAACTCAGTCGACAAATACAGCCTCCTCTTCCTGAATGGATTAATTGGATGGATCTGTGGTGCTGCTCTGTGGTGTTGATGGTTAGCTCTGGGTGGGTGCTCTCACTGCTCTGTGGTGTTGATGGTTAGCTCTGGGTGGGTGCTCTCACTGCTCTGTGGTGTTGATGGTTAGCTCTGGGTGGGTGCTCTCACTGCTCTGTGGTGTTGATGGTTAGCTCTGGGTGGGTGCTCTCACTGCTCTCTGGTGTTGAGATGGTTAGCTCTGGGTGGGTGCTCTCACTGCTCTGTGGTGTTGAGATGGTTAGCTCTGGGTGGGTGCTCTCACTGCTCTGTGGTGTTGAGATGGTTAGCTCTGGGTGGGTGCTCTCACTGCTCTGTGGTGTTGATGGTTAGCTCTGGGTGGGTGCTCTCACTGCTCTCTGGTGTTGAGATGGTTAGCTCTGGGTGGGTGCTCTCACTGCTCTGTGGTGTTGATGGTTAGCTCTGGGTGGGTGCTCTCACTGCTCTGGTGTTGAGATGGTTAGCTCTGGGTGGGTGCTCTCACTGCTCTGTGGTGTTGAGATGGTTAGCTCTGGGTGGGTGCTCTGCTCTGTGGTGTTGAGATGGTTAGCTCTGAGTGGGTGCTCTGCTCTGTGGTGTTGAGATGGTTAGCTCTGGGTGGGTGCTCTCACTGCTCTGTGGTGTTGAGATGGTTAGCTCTGGGTGGGTGCTCTGCTCTGTGGTGTTGAGATGGTTAGCTCTGGGTGGGTGCTCTGCTCTGTGGTGTTGAGATGGTTAGCTCTGGGTGGGTGCTCTGCTCTGTGGTGTTGAGATGGTTAGCTCTGGGTGGGTGCTCTGCTCCGTGGTGTTGAGATGGTTAGCTCTGGGTGGGTGCTCTGCTCTGTGGTGTTGAGATGGTTAGCTCTGAGTGGGTGCTCTGCTCTGTGGTGTTGAGATGGTTAGCTCTGGGTGGGTGCTCTGCTCTGTGGTGTTGAGATGGTTAGCTCTGAGTGGGTGCTCTGCTCTGTGGTGTTGAGATGGTTAGCTCTGAGTGGGTGCTCTGCTCTGCTCTGCTCTGTGGTGTTGTAGACTATTCTCAGTAGCAGCAACAGCCCAGCTCCCCTGATGAAAGACATTCTCAGTAGTCAAGTCAAGTCAGTTTTATTTATATAGCACATTTACAAATGACTAACAGCCAAACCAAAGTGCTTCACAACATGGTAAAAAACACATACAATGCAATAAAATACACTAGAATTACAAAAAAGGTAGAGTACAGTACATATAAGAAAGCAAGGGCAAAGTGCAATAAAAGAGACAAGAAAATTAGATAAAACGTGCAGAGTGACAGCGGACGTCATGTATAGATGCTGGGCTAGCTCTGGTCAAAGGCCGGGGAGAAGAGGTGTGTTTTGAGCAAGGATTTAAAAACCTCTAGGCTCTGGGCAGATCTTATGTGGGGGGAGGCTGTTCCAGAGCCGGGGGGCAGCAGCAGTGAAGGCTCCATCTCCCCTAGTTTTAAGCCTGGTCCTAGGCACCTCCAGCAGCAGCTGGTAGCAGCAACCCTCCCCCGATCAGAGACACTTGGCAGCATTGTGTTGTGATGTTAAGTGATGATCATTAAGGTTAACCCTCTTGAGACCCGACCTCGGCTGATATGACCGTCTTTCAGAGGCTCTAGCTCAGTTGTAAAGCTACTGGTATCGACTAGGGATGCACCGATCCGGTTTTTTAGTCCCGATAGCAATACCTGGGCTTTGGGTATCGGCCGATACCGAGTACCGATCCGATACCCATTGTTCAATTAATAAACTGTATGCCTCACTGTGTGGAAGAGACTGGGATCATTATTTTGTGCAAGGCAACATCAGGCTCGACTTAAAACATTACTTTCCTAACTTAGTGAAACTAAATGTAACACATTAACACATAGATATAAATGTACTGAATAGTTATTTATTATTAAAATAATTAATAATCGTGCACCAGCAACTTGAACAAAACATAGTAGTTGTTTGTCCCCTGGCACTTTAACCTTTTTGTTTTGCTTTCAATGTGTCTTAAAATTTTTAATTGTCATCTGTACATGTATATATATATATATATATATTGTAATACAATTGATTGAATAAAGCATACAAATGTGTATATATTTTTTTTATATTCTCCGATACCCGATCGAGCTATTTTTGTCATATCGGGGCCGATATCAATATCGGATCGGTGCATCCCTAGTATCGACTGGAATCATGAAACTAGACGACCATGTCATGCTAGCTCTTCTGGAAGTGGGCTAAACAATGCTCCAAAATCGGGATACATTCTGGCGAGGGGGGGGGGGGGGGGGAATGGCACGGTAATTTTCAAAGAGGTCCCTTGACCTCACACCTCCAGATATCCCAATGAAAATGGGTTCTATAGGTTATAGGTAGCTACTAGCTAGCCACGAGTCTCCCGTTTACGTAAAGGCCCACGTCATGCTAATCCCGACACAACAATTTATGAGACATACTTGATGATGATAATGGCCATCATACCTAGGAATAGGAACCTTAGTAGCTGACTCCCACCTAAAAGGACAATAGATTTACCGTATGCATACCACACCTTATGTGAATACTGTATACTTCATCAGAGCATATATTTAGCATTTTAGATTATATATTAGATTAGATTTAGACTATTGGATTATTAGATTATATTTAGCATTTTAGCATTTTTTTTTTTTTTTTAGATTAGATTAGATTTATATGATATATTATAACTATATTTATTGTAGGGCAAATATAACTGAGAGAGCTTACTTACCCTCATCTTGCACCTTGTTGCCCATATGCGCATGTCCAGAGTTAATTATATTTTACTTTTATTCTATTTTTACTTCTCCACTGTACTATACTTCTGTGACATGTACCTGTATGTCTTCTACTACCTGTACCTAGGGCTGGGCGATATGGCCAAAAATGATATAACGATATGGATATGATATCATATCACTCTATATCGATAATTATTGATTGAAGTATTTATTTTTATTTAAACAGATGTATGTTTATTTTGCAGAAATTCTTTGTCGTTGCCACCATCTTTAGTGTTACAGCCCCTCACACTCCAGTTCTCAGGCTGCAGCTGGTTTGAAAGCTAAAGTAAACCGGCTTCTCTGCTGGCTGTGTGTCCAGGGGAGATGAACAGTTCTGGCTCTGCTAGTTTCTTTTCTATCTTTTGGCGCTTTTTTTGGTGGACAAACCACCGCACATGTGCACCGTGACTTGTGACTGGAGTCTAGCTCTGCTAGCACACAGTTTACTGTGTACAGACTGTTTCAAACTGTATTTTAAATTAGAAAGCAAACAAAATAAATGGACAAGAGAAAAATAAATCTCAATTTGGTCAGTATTGTCATTTGGACAAGCAAAGCCATTCAGTTCTAGGCAAGAAAGACAAGTCTGTCCACTGTCTCTTTTTTTTTTTATTGATATTTATTTTTTATTATCGATCGATATCGATTATTAAAATATATCGCTATTTTATCGCCCAGCCCTACGTGTACCCCCCCCATGCTGCTATGCCTGCATATCTTATCTTATACACTTGAATCATAATGTTCTAAGCCCTAAACTATATTAACTCATTGGCTGCCAGCTATTAGCCTTATCCTGTGGTAGCTAGTACTGCCACGCTGTAAACGATGAGAGTTAAGTCACCTTGTTTGTAGAGCTAAATCTATATTCTATATTATAGCCATGGATACAATACTATAGTCATTTGACATTGAGTTTCTTCCGGTCAAGATGCAAAAAAGAGAATTTTTCCATCCATACGTTCCCGTGTTATACTGTGGTGAATATAACTATGGTTTTAGATCGGTCTAGGGTAATTCATGAAATGCTTAGTTATGGCAGTATACGTAGATTCCATTGTAGACGTTGCTGTTTCTTGCCTGAACCCGCTATTGTTCCGGAATCAAATCCACATTATAGGTATTATGTTCCATCGTGAATGCATGGGGGGGGGGGGTCGTTTCTGATTATTTGATTGTCAGTAACGGCATTCGCATTGAACACTAAAAACGGTTATCAGCCCGATCGGTATGAAAGCATTGTAGGATCAAGCTAAAATGTACGTCAAATCGCCCTTACCTGTGGCCGGGAGTAATCCAAAAAGAATATTCCAATTGTTTGATCGCCATCTGGTATATCCAATTTCCATTTGCTCAACGGCATAATTCACCACAACATATGGATCGGAGATATTTGACACGCTTCAATGTAACCGTCAGAACCGTTCATCTTGCCCGACAAGGAAAAATGTAACCCGAGACCTACGGCCATCCCACAGAGAAAGATACAAGGGTAGAAAGTAGGGGTGGGACGATACATCGATCCAGATCGATATATCGATCTATTATCAATAATCAAATAGGATCGATGCAACGTAAAAAGATCGATTCATATTGCGATATTCTTATTTTGAAAATACCATGTGTCGTATCCGCTCGGCTCGGATCAACAGCACACAGCAGTAGCGTCTAGAGCGTCACTAGAGCAAGACTAGTGTGCCTATTCTGTGACTCAAAACATGTCCCTGCTGTTTTATTCCGCAACGGGTCCAATGCATCTAACCTGCTTTGCAATCCTCGCCACTCCATTATGCCCACGTCGCGTTAAAGATCGAAGATAACGTTACGTTAGCGTAAGCTAACAAGCTAACCCAGAGCCATAGGCAGAGAGAAGTGGGGACTGGGAAGGAGGGTGCATTCTCGGGATAGCCCCACTAACAGGATCTGGCCGGTACTGCACCTTCGGACTCCCAATATGCCTTTTCCAGCCAAAATACAGCTCTGTGACAGTGAATAGGATATTAATATAGAAAAAAAACAAAAACGAACCAAAAACAGTGAACAGGAGGTCTATTTGTATTAAAAACAATAGATTGTTTTTCATTTAAATGTCTGGAAGAGCTCAAAAATAAAAATGTCATGATATTTCCATTGCCTTTTTTTTTGTTGATTTAAATGTTACCGATTGTGTTAAATGGGCATATAATATCGTCTCATATCGATCGCAGGCACCTGAATCGAATCGTATCGTATCGTGGCAGACTGTGTGATATCGAATAATATCGTTGTCCAAATAATCCGTATCGTGATGAAACTGGTGATTCCCACCCCTAGTAGAAAGGGTGCTCAATACCGCCGTCTAGCGTGATGCGGCCGGTATTGCACCTAGGCATTCTCAATGCGATTCCCAATGTTAACCCCGAGTCAGTGGGCCTGTAATGAATAGAAATAACGATCAAATAACGAGTATACTCGTTGTTGCCGTTCAACGATTGGCGGCCAATAACGAGTATAATCGTCGTTGGCGGGGGGAATGAGTTAATGGGCACCTAACCAAAACAAAGTTTTTAACAGATTCATGACTCTACTATTAAACAGTGCTGAGATGACAGGTTCCCTGTTTTCAGATGGTGTTTACCACTTCTATCTACTATCTCTTCCTAAAGATGGGTCTCCGCTTTAATATAATAAGAGAGAGACGGCGACTGTTTTAATTTAACAACAGACCAAATACGGTGGTATAATAATATGACATTGTGGACATTCAAAGCTTGTTCAAATATTAAAATGGCAAAAACAGATACCGGGCACGGCACCAAGCCTGCTGTGTGGAGTTCCTGCTTTCTAATGCTTTGTGAAAACACACAAGTTTCCTTGACCATCATAGGGAAGGAAATTCAGGGAAAATCTTTTTAGATTCGTTTTTATTAAAGCTAAGGCAACGTATCGTTTCCAGAGAGGCAGTGTTTGTAGGAGTGGACACTGAGATGTGTGTAGGAGCGGACACTGAGATGTGCGTCTCTCTGTATGTTCAGCCCTGTGTGTGTGTGTGTGTGTGTGTGTGTGTGTGACTGGAGTGGAGGAGGAATGAAGCCAGTGCTGCAGCCATATTTCCTGCTGTGGCTCTCTGTCAAGAGGAACAATCTGAAAGATGGCAGAATGGAAAGAAAGAGAGCCGTGCTGCCATTATTATATAAAGGTCGTAAAAAGAAGGCCATCAAGGACACCATTACAGGAAGGCATTTATTTATCATCATCATCATCATCATCATCATCATCATCATCATCATCATCTGCTGCTGCCACCGCCTCGACTCCTGCCACCCCACTGCCATCATCATCATCATCATCATCATCATCATCATCATCTCCCCTCATCATCATTATCATCATCATCAGCAGCAGCCAGGCCATTATAGTCATCATCATTATCATTAGGCTCAGTAATCATCCAGCAGGGGATCCTGAGGCTCGGATAAAAAGGCCAGTCTCCTCTGCTGCCGTCCCCACATTTCTCCCTCTGCTTTCCTGGGGGGCTGGCTGGTTCTCGCACACGGACAGACGGAGAGAGAAGCAGCAGAGGCCTCAACATCTCTGTGCCGTGTCGTCTTCTACAGGGAGGGAAAGAGAGGGGAGCCTCTAACGTCTGTGCGCTGACGTTTCTTTTTCTCTTCTCGGAAAGGTTCTATTTTCTTTTGTTGTTGCGCCGTCTCTGTACCGACAACCGCCGTGGTTACGACACAAAAGCAATTGACCTCTGGCCGCCCTGTGAGTATGAAAGCAACCTTGTTCTCTCTCTCTCTTGAAGTGTTGATGCTTTTTTTTCTTTTTCTTTTTTCACGCGGTCCCGGCTGAACGGCGCGGAGGCTGGGCGTCCGTAGCAACAGCTGCAGAGCGTTTGTTTTTGTTGCAATTCTTACATTTTATATTGGCTTTGTATGCCGATTTGATCAAACTTTATCAAAGTGTTTGTATGCGATTGGTGAATGTAGATGATAACATGTGGCTGGGAGACCCGTGCTCTCGTGAGGTTAACCTGGTCCAGTTCTAACTCGGTGACTCAGAACATCTGTTATGGTTTTGTGGTTTTTGGATGTTTTTGTTTTCAACAGAATAGTTCCAAAAAGATTTTTTTCTTCATGTAATTCATGCCGGTTGGATTTGGAAACAAGCTATAGCTATAAATCATGGTGGTGCTTTGTGGAGCAACAACTTAAAGAACTGTACTGAACATACCATGTCTCTCTCTCTCTCTCTCTCTCTCTCTCTCTCTCTCTCTCTCTTCTCTTCTCTCTCCTCTCTCTCTCACACCATGTACTGAACATACCATGTCTCTCTCTCTCTCTCTCTCTCTCTCTCTTTCTCTTCTCTCTCCTCTCTCTCTCTCACACCATGTACTGAACATACCATGTCTCTCTCTCTCTCTCTCTCTCTCTCTCTCCTCTCTCTCTCTCACACCATGTACTGAACATACCATGTCTCTCTCTCTCTCTCTCTCTCTCTCTCTCTCTCTTTCTCTTCTCTCTCCTCTCTCTCTCTCACACCATGTACTGAACATACCATGTCTGTGTGTGTGTCTCTCTCTCACTTTCTCTCACACACACACTCTCGTTCTGCCTTTTTCTCTGTCTTTTTCTCTGTTTTTCTCTCTCTCTCTCTCTCTCTCTCTCTCTCTCTCTCTCTCTCTCTCTCTCTCTCTCTCTCTCTCTCTCTCTCTCTCTCTCTCTCTCTCTCTCTCTCTCTCTCTCTCTCTCTCTCTCTCTCTCTCTCTCTCTCTCTCTCTCTCTCTCTCTCTCTCTCTCTCTCTCACACACACACACACACCATGTACTGAACATACCATGTCTGTGTGTCTCTCTCTCTCTTTTCTATTTCTCTCTCTCTCTCCTTTCTCTCTCTCACACACACACTTGCTCTCTTTCTGCCTTTTTTTCTCTCTCTGTCTTTCTCTTTCTTTTTGAATAATGTGTTTTATTCTGGCTATCTCAGATAATGCTATATTTATTTTAGATGAGTGAATAGAATACAAATAAAACTTTTTATTTTTTATTATTACATTCTTTACCCAGGATTATAAACATACAAAATGTACCCATGTTCATGGCCTGCTGTGACCCCCACGACCCACCCAGCCGTTAGAAAAAGCGCCATCCAACAAACACAAAAAAGCAAAACTAGTACAAAAGAGGAGAAGAAAGAAAAGGGGGGAGGGTAAACGCGAGGGGTGGGGGTTGGGGGGGGGAGCCCAGCGGTCATCGGGGCCGTTACGTTACTTATGCTGTCCAGAAGAAGGGTCTTCAAGGAGCCTGGCAGGGAGGATGTATTTCTCTCAGGTTTGATACTGCAGAACCTCTTTGATCCATCCACCATGTGTGGAGGGAGGAACATGTTTCCACTTTAAAAGGACGAGACGCCGGCCAATAACCTTCTGAGAGCCAGAACCCGTTGCCATGGTATGGGAATGTTTTTTTTGCTTCAGGTGAAATGGCAAATATAGCTGTGAATGTGTTGGGATCGGCGGTCATGTTGCAGGCATTCACAGGGTTCACACAAGGTCCTTGAAGTGCTTAAAGTGCTTGAAAAAAAAAAAAAAGTCAAGGCCTGGAATTACTTAACACTTTCAGTGCCCAGCAGGGGGCGCACATTTAGTGCTTGAATGACCACCATCCACTTCAATGTTAGCATTAATATCGCCTAATCTATGTTTTAAATTAAGGCTATGTGTCTAATCTGCCCGTCGCTTATCAATGACTCATTTCCAGTCAACATTGTCGAAGCGGATTGTTTTTTTATCGGTTCATTTTCGTTTTATAGCATTTTGAAAAGCCCTTGTTTTAAAAAAATAAATAAAAAGATTCCATGATAATCGCCCTGTACTGTAATATTCTAGAACGTTGTCATTTTTCGGCCTATTTATGAATCGTTTTCAAATAAACGCTAGATTATCGATAGTATATGTGTACGTGTGCACGCTGGTACCGCGAGCTGAACATCGATTCTCTCAGTTCCTGATCGCTCTTACAGTCAAACAGCCATATCAACATATAGGGGAAAAGCTTATATCTCTGTGAAAACAGGTCTGATTATTCCAATTCCTGATCGCCATTCCAAAAATCAATCCTTTTATTGATCCAACGTGTATACTGTAAAACGCATATTACACGCTGTGCTGAGGGTCCAGAATGAATCTGATCGGCTCCGGTTACATGCGTGAGAAGTAAAATGTGGATTCCGGAGTTTTTTTTTCTCATCCATTTTCATTGAGTCCAATCCAAAAGGGTGCATTACCATCTGGGAGACATAGGGGGCGCTTTTTTCACATCCGAGCGCCTGGCGGGGCAGGGTTACCAACGGTAGACTCGGTTGATTAAATATGAATTCAGATCGGAAAAAAAAAAGAGAATTCTCGCGATGGCCTTCAACCCACGGGCTGATAACCCGAGATATCTCGTGATGGGCATTCAAAGTGTTAAACAGACAATCTTTTTAACACTTTGAGCGCCACGCCGGGTTTTCCTTTTTACCCCCTTGATGCCACGGCCCAGTTCAATGTTAACGTTAATATCGCCTAATCTATGTTTTAAATTATGGCTATGTGTCTAATCTGCCCGTCTCTTATCAAAGACTACTTTTCCAGTCAGTGCTGTCAAGGCAGATTGTTTTTTATCGCTTCATTTCCGTTTCAGAGCATTTAGAAAAGCACCCGTTTTGAGATAAAAAACAGTTCATTCTGGACCATTCTATGATAATCGTCTTTTACTGGAATATTCCAGAACGTTGATATTCGTCGGCCTATTTATGAATTGTTTTCAAATAAACGCTAGATGATCAATATTATACGTGCACGCAAGCACATTCGGGCCATGCACGGATAATCGCCGTGTTCATTTCCTCTTGGACTTTTACAGTGAAACCGAAAGAGCCCATTTCACAAAACAGCCTATATCTTCATCAAAATGAGTCTGATTATCCTAACACTGATAACATAGATTCCTTACCTGACATCAGATGGTATCCAACTGGTATATTCCAATTCCTGACCGGGCCGAAAAATCAATGGATGTGTATGGATCCAACGTGATACAGTAGTACACATGATTCCGTGGGGCTGAGAGGCTCCAGAATGAACTGTGGTAACCCCGGCTGGATCAGTGGACTGGAAAATGTGGAGTACCGGATTTTTTTCCCCATCCATTTTCATTGAGTCTATTCCAAAATCCCTTATGTCATCTGGGAGACGATAGGGGGCGCTTTTTTCCACATATGATCGCCGGCGGCGCTCGGGTATACTCGGGTAGGCTCGCGTGATGCAATATGATTTCAGATCGCTAAAAAAAAAATAATAATAATAATCCGAGAAATCTCGTGAGTGGCTTTCAACATAACTATCGGAAACCCGAGATATCTCGTGTGTGGCAGTGAAAGTGTTAACAAGGCGCTTAAAAAGTCCTTGAAATTCAAATCAACCATTCACATTTAAAGTTTTGTTCATCCATGATAAAATTGTTCTGAATCAAGAAATAATTTTTTTTAATCTAAAGTGTAACTAATTGTTGGAAATTGGTTTTAAGCCATAAATATTGGATCAGATTTTCTTTTCAATAAAAAACAGCATTTAAAAGTGAATTGTATCCTTTTAGGTCCTTGAAGTGCTTAACTCAATGGCCGCCAACAACGAGTCAACTCGTTATTGGATCGTTATTTCTTTCATTTGCTATTTCCATTCATAAACATGCAGGCAGCTGTGTGTTATCACTGGGGATGGGTCTGAGGTCGCAAAAGGCCAATACCGCCGCCTAACACCTTGCGGCCGCTATTGCACTCCATTTGAAACGATGTGGCTTGTTTTCTGGGCCGAGCTGCGGCGTGCGGGCGGGGTCTAAATACTCCAGCAAGACAAGCGCTTATAACGATGCATCCGCAGAGCTAATGATGCTAATGATGGAGCATCGCCGTCGGTTGTGTGATAGTAAAGGGCTAACCTTCTGTATTGTCACAGTGAAAGGGTTAACCGGCTGACGTGTGGCAGTGAAAGGGTTAACGTATGCATGAGTGATTGATTGATTGAAAACTTTATTAACAGATTGCAGAATGGGTACAGTACAGTACAGCTCAATACATACAATTGTTAAGGGGATGCAGACCAGAGAAAGACTTTCGTCTTGTTTACATCAGGGTCCCCCATTTTCAATTCATCGTAACATATATGACATACATGACATACAGATAGACAGTACTGCTACATCTATACATTTATGACATACCAGATTTGCAATTACAGTACTGTTTGTGATACAAAAAGAGTCCAGAAAAAAAGAGTATATACATTTGACGTAGAAACTGTACATTGGATTGGGTAGGTGGGGGTGGGGGGGGACTGTACATATTAGCAGGGGAAGTGTTTACACCTATTACAGGCGTCACTAACGCTGGCGTACATCTTTGCTAACCTAGCATTGGTATCATGGATTGGAATGTAATTTTCTTACAGAAAATACAGTTCAGAAATGCACTCTGACTGTATTTCTGAAGGTTCAGACTATAGGAGAAACGTAAATAGTTATGCAGTAGTGTTGTCACGATACTGGAATTTCGACTTCGATACGATACCTTGAAAAGTATTGATACTTCGATACCATTTCGATACCAAAAAAAAAATATATATATATAAACAAATTTAGCTTTTGTTGCTGGTTGATTCTCCTCAGCTTCTCTCTGGTACTATAAGAGAAGATAAATATAACACTTTTAAAACCCTTTGTTTATCTTTAGATCAGAGAGAGAGAAAGAGAAAGAGAGAGTGGCTGCTGGAGATTTGAGGTCTACTGAGCGCACCTTTCTAGTTATGACCGGAAAACAAGGGTACTTGAGAGAGAGAGAGAGAGGGAGATTTCTCCGGAGCTATGCCCGGAGCATTTATTAACGTTACATTTTCAACAACATTGCTGCTAATTGGACACTTCATGGAGGCGGGGTAACGTTGTGTCGAGTTCATGCGTGTACTAGTGTAGGATGGGCTCCGCTCGACCTAAAGTTGGAAACGGGGTAGTTGTGTCGAGTTCATGCGTGTACTGGTGTAGTGTGGGTGGGCTCGGCTTGACGTTACTCCGTTTCCATGAAGTAATTATAAATGTGGCCAGCTAGCTAGCATTAGCTATAGGAGGAACAACAGCTAATGTTAGCTAATAATAGCTTTGTTTACAAACTCCCGGCTGTGAGGGGGAGGAGGCTGCAGCAGCAGCTTGTGTCTGTTGCCGGTCTCTGAGGAGGAGGAGGAGGAGGCGGAAGGGCAAGCGTGCTCTGGCAGCGCGTCTGTCTGTCAACAACTTGCGGGAGCAAGCCAGCTGGTATCGGTACTGCAGAAAGTATCGATACTTAGAGCTGCCGCGATAACCGCATTACCGCGGTATCGCTGTTGCATCACGCCCACCGCAGAGTTGGGCTGAATACCGCATCACCGCTGTTTATTTTAATAATAATAAAGTAGCGCCCAGACGTTGGACTTGCGGCTCTGCAGATATACCCTACTCGGTTCCAAGCGACCCTATTGGGTAGAAGTGGTACCAGAAAAGTCATGTGAAACATTGCAGACCACTGATTGGTCAGAAGAGAGACGCGTCACACGTTGAGTCTCTGAACAAAAACAGAAAGCCGCCATCTTTACTGCCTCGCTATGTATTTCATTCAGGATTTGTTTGCGACAGCAGTACCATGTGTAATAAACAGAAAAGGATGGATTCACTGTGTATTCTGCCTCATTTATTGATGAAACAAAACCGACATCAACCTAATTTACCACCGAGCGGAGAGTTTAGTGTCACAACAAGATCGCTGATGTGTTAAGTTTGTTGTTGTTATTAGCCTAATACTACCGTCAGCAGATATACACGAGAGGTAACGTTAAACCCGGGTTGCTTGGTAGAATAGACACAATGAGAGGTAACGTTAGCTTTAGCACAATAGACACAACGAGAGTCTGGTTAATGTCGTTATTGATTGATTGATTGAAACTGTGTTAAACTCTGGCTTGCTGCAAGCCCTCGGACATGGCTATGCCCACGGAGCTTTCAGTGTACACAAGCGGCCCCGCCTGCATCCCCACACGGAGACAAACTGAGTAGTACCTGGCTGCAGTGGAAAAGGAACGAAGTACCAGGTACCTAAAGCGGGTCGAGTCGAGTAGGTACTATGCAGTGGAAAAGCGCCATTAGACTAGAGGCAGGCTATATGCTATAAAGAGTAGACTACTAAAAAAAAATGCATTCAATTTTTTTTTTTTTTTTTTTTTTGCACTCACTGTGCGGTAATAACCGCGGCGGTAGGAAATATTTCGCAAATTTGTGCGGTAAGGAAAATATCAATACCGCGGCAGCTCTATCGATACTTCGGGAAATGAGTATCAAAACCATTTTAAATATTCAGTATCGATATTTCGATATTTTTGACAACACTAATGCAGAATAATAATCTCATAGATTAATTATTCTTGAGCGGATGCAGTAGGGGAGACACGGGAGAGAAGGGTCTTTATTGAGACACGGGTGAGAAGGGTCTTTATTGAGACAGTAGTAGGAAGGCTGAGAGGGAGACGCAGGAGAGAAGGTTCTTTATTGAGACGGTAGGAAGGCTGAGAGGGAGACGGAGGAGAGAAGGTTCTTTATTGAGACGGTAGGAAGGCTGAGAGGGAGACGGAGGAGAGAAGGTTCTTTATTGAGACGGTAGGAAGGCTGAGAGGAAGACGCAGGAGAGAAGGTTCTTTATTGAGACGGTAGGAAGGCTGAGAGGAAGACGCAGGAGAGAAGGTTCTTTATTGAGACGGTAGGAAGGCTGAGCGGAAGACGCAGGAGAGCAGGTTCTGGTGTGACTCTATCCTAGTCCAGTAGGGGTACTCACCACTATACCATCTCTGGGTTCAGGGGTTGAATAATAAGTGTATGTCTGTCTGTTTCCTGTACAGAAGTAGCAGCTGAGATTGGTTTCTCTGTGTCTCCTCTGGGTGGCGAGCAGAGCCCTGCCTACAGCCAGCTCAGCATGGACAGCGAGCCAGAGCATCCCCACAGCAAGGAGAGGGAGGACGAGGGAGCCCAGCCGGAGCCGGCCTTCCCCCCGTACCTGTCCTGCCGCGGCTGCGGTCAGCTCCGTGACGAGCCCCTGGGCCCCGGCATAGACCTGGTGGGCCCCTACTGCCTCCGGTGCTGCAAGGCCAGCCGGGAGGCCAAGGGCGTGGACTTCAGCGCGGCCTTCGGTGGCAGCGGCAAGGCCAGCCGTGAGGCCAAGGGCGCCGACTTCAGCGCGGCCTTCGGCGCGGCCTTCGGTGGCAGCGGTAGCGGCCTCCAGCGCCTGGGCTCCCCCCTGATGATGGAGGGCATGGGGGCCGACGGGCTGGAGGACCCCGACGCGCTGGCGGAGGACGGCTCCTCCAAGCTGCACTCCTGCCACCTCTGCGGCTTCTCGTCGCGCTACGCCAACCACGTGAAGCGGCACATGAAGACCCACAATGGGGAGAAGCCGTACAACTGCCCGCTGTGCACCTACGCCTCCGCGCAGCTGGTCAACCTGCAGAGGCACCTGCGCATCCACACGGGAGAGAAGCCCTACAAGTGCGACGCCTGCACGTTCGCCTGCAGTTCCCTGGGCAACCTCAAGAGGCACCAGCGCATGCACCTGTCGCCTGCGGCGGGGGGGGCGGGGCTGGAGGCTCCTCGACTCCTCCTTGGCGGCCATAACGTTCTCAAGAGAGAGATGATTGGTCCGAGGCCGAACGGGGAGGAGCCTAGCGCCTCAGCCAAAGGTATTTCAAACTTTTATTTTGGTAACCCTTTATATTGCAGTTCCCTTTTAACACATCCGGTGCCGTTAACGTAGAACTACGTTTCTGTCGCCCAATCGCTGAGTGCCGGAAACGTAGATCTACGTTTTTCTCACGGTATTTCTTTTAATTGCTATTGCCATTCATAATTTAGCGGGGCACCTTGTGCATACTGTTCTGAGTGTGTCTGATCTGGCAGACGGTCTTATACCGCCCTCTAACGCCTTCGGCCATTATTGCACCCCGTTAGAAACGGGTTAGTTTCTTTTCTCTACCGAGCTGCGGCGTGGGGGCGGGTCCTAAGCACTCTGGCAAAACACACGCTTGTGGGGATGGTTTGGACTACTGACCCTGCCCGCCCGCCCGTTGAAGTGCAATGCCCAACAATGTCGGAGACAGGATCGCTGTGGATAACTGGAATGGCGATCAGATAATTGGATATTTTTCTTTTTGCATTACATCAGATACCAGGTAAGGACACTATATATGAAAGCTTGCATTGATCTGATATTTATTTCTACCACGATTGAAGCTATCTGTGTTTTATGTGTGTGGCTGTTTGCCGTTGGGTTGCAGGAGGGGGGGGGGGGGGATAATAATGATGATCTAGCGTTGATTTCAGGAAGATCCGATAATCGGGCGAAAAATAACTGTTGATTGAATTACACAAAAACGCTGTTTTCGCGTCTTTTCCCTGGAATTACTCAGAAGCAACCATACTATATTCATATTCAAAACGGTATAAAACGGAAATGTATGGATGAAAAAAAAATTACCTTTTTTTTGCACGTTGACTGGAAGCAACTCACTGAGACTCGACGGCATTATTAGACCCATAGCTATTAGGGGTGGGACGATACATCGATCCAGATCGATATATCGATCTATTATCAATAATCAAATAGGATCGATGCAACGTAAAAAGATCGATTCATATTGCGATACTCTTATTTTGAAAATCCCATGTGTCGTATCCGCTCGGCTCGGATCAACAGCACACAGCAGTAGCGTCTAGAGCGTCACTAGAGCAAGGCTAGTGTGCCTATTCTGTGACCCAAAACATGTCCCTGCTGTTTTATTCCGCAACGGGTCCAATGCATCTAACCTGCTTTGCAATCCTCACCACTCCATTATGCCCACGTTGCGTTAAAGATCGAAGATAACGTTACGTTAGCGTAAGCTAACAAGCTAACCCAGAGCCATAGGCAGAGAGAAGTGGGGACTGGGAAGGAGGGTGCATTCTCGGGATAGCCCCACTAACAGGATCTGGCCGGTACTGCACCTTCGGACTCCCAATATGCCTTTTCCAGCCAAAATACAGCTCTGTGACAGTGAATAGGATATTAATATCGAGATTTTTTTTTTAAATGAACCAAAAACAGTGAACAGGAGGTCTATTTGTATTAAAAACAATAGATTGTTTTTCATTTAAATGTCTGGAAGAGCTCAAAAATAAAAATGTCATGATATTGCCATTGCCTTTTTTTTTGTTGATTTAAATGTTACTGATTGTGTTAAATGGGCATATAATATCGTCTCATATCGATCGCAGGCACCTGAATCGAATCGTATCGTATTGTGGCAGACTGTGTATCGGATAATATCGTATCGTTGTCCAAAGAATCGATATCGTATCGTGATGAAACTGGTGATTCCCACCCCTAATAGCTATACTATAAAATATAGGTTTAGCTCTACAAACTACAACTACGTTTACATGGGGTTAATGGACGGCAAGGCCAGGTCACTTCCCGGAAGGGGCGTGGCACTCGATGTGTTAAAATAAATAAATAATAATAATAACATTTGCAGTGGAGGCTTGGTGCCAGCTTAGAAACAGTCGCATCATTTGTCTAATACGTGATTACTCAGTTATATGTTCCACTGTGTGTGTGTTTTCATGTTCGTTGAACTATTGTGCAACCTTATACACTGTACTTAAATAAATTACTTATTTTGATTTGATTGCAATTATGTTTTTAAGTTGGAAATGACAGCAAATGGCTTTCTTGATTACAGTTTATTTACCCTCCTCCCCCTAGTTGCAATTAACACTTTGAATGCCCATCACGACATAACTCGTTTTAGCAGCCCAACGCCTGAATGCCCACTACGACAATTAGCGTTTTATATTTTTATTAGCGATCTGAATTCATATTTCATCAACCGAGTCTCCCGTTGGTATGCAGCCCCTGTAGGAGCTCAGATGTGGAAAAAACCGCCCCCTATCGTCTCCCAGATGGTAATGCACCCTTTTGGAATGGACTCAATGAAAATGGATGAGAAAAGAAAAATCCGGAATCCACATTTTACTTCTCGGCATGTAATCCGAGCCCATCGGATTCATTGTGGAGCCTCAGAACAGCGTGGAATATGTGTTTACAGTATGTAGCGTTGGATCAATAAAAGCGATCGATTTTTGGAATGGCGATCAGGAATTGGAATAATCTTTTTGGAGAACATCTGATCTAAGGTAAGGAATCTATGTTACCAGTCTTGGGGTAATCGGTAGGGATGCACCGAAATTTCGGCACGAAAGTTTTCGGCCGAAAATGGCAAAAAATGGCCTTTCGGCTTTCAGCCGAAAGAGTTTTTTCACCGAAAATATATCACCGAAACGGAAACAACCTTGCGTGTTGTTGTGATGATGTTGCCCTGTCGGGAGTCGCGCTGCCCCTATGTAAACTCTGCGCGCAACGCGTCCAACAAATGCGTCTTCAACATGCTTCCATATCCTCATTCACTATTATGCCCGTCGCGGTAGGAGTGATCTATGCATATCATTCGCGTGTTGTTGTGATGATGTCGCGCTGTCGGGAGTCGCGCTGCCCCTATGTAAACTCTGCGCGCAACGCGTCCAACAAATGCGTCTTCAACATGCCTTTACATCCCCATTCACCATATGCCCGTCGCGTTTAATCACCGAGTGATCTAATATGCATATTATTCACATTTTGACGCTGTCTACTGTGCCGAGTCAAGCGAGCACATTCAGCTGGGGACTAGAAAGGTGCGCTCAGTAGAGCACAGATGTCCGCTGCGGCAGCCAGAGAAAAGATGGAATTAATGTACTGTATGCATTCAGAAGTGCTGAATAAATGTTTTATGGACCCATAATAGTGATTATTTATTATTTAAGTTAAGTTTTGCCATAATCATATATTTTTCCATAATCATAATGTTCCACAACATTGGTAAAAAAAAAATCTATTCTATGAATAATTTTCGGCCTTTCGGTTTTCGGCCAACTGTTTTCTATTTTCGGTATCGGTTTCGGCCAAGAATTTCCCATTCGGTGCATCCCTAGTAATCGGAGCTGTTTTGACATATCTCAGCGTGTGCCATGTGTGTGTGTGTGATGAGGAAACAAGCGAATAGATTTTTCAGCTCGCTTCTTTAGCGTGCATAAGTACACATATACTATCGATAATCTAGCATTTATTTGAAAACGATTCATAAATAGGCCGACAAATGACAACGTGTCTAGTGTATTCGAGAATATTCCAATAAATGCCGTTTATGGGGGGAATCTTTATATTTTCTGAAAATTTCCCAGAGAACGATGGCTTTTCGAAATGCTATAAAAAGGATATGAACCGATTTTATTAAAAAAGAAAAAAAAAGAAAAAAGAAAAAAATCCGTTTCGACAATGTTGACTGCAAACAAGTCATTGATAAGCGACGGGCAGATTAGACACATAGCCATAATTTAAAACATAGATTAGGCGTTTTTAACGCTATCATTGAAGTGGGTGGCGGCATTCAAGGGGGTAAAAAGGAAAACACGGTCGACTCTGAAAGTGTTAAGCACCATCTTCCTGGGGAAAGCCCTGCTTAATAATAAAAAAACATCTACAGAAAAGTATTGCTCCCCCCCAAAAAACACCTTTGATTAACATATTCCTTGCCAGTCTGCCAGCGCTATAAGTCTATGGAGTGGCTCACCTTCTTTGCAGGGCTATAACTTTTTAAATTGTATTGCTATATTGACATTACTATGGCCCATTCAACATCGATTATCTATCGTTCAGGATGTGGGAACGTTATACTTTTTCATTCATACAAAAATACCTTCTAGAATATAAGTGTTTTAATCGTTTTCTGCAGTAATTCCTAGAACGTGAGTTATAGGCCTAAACACATATATAGATTATCGATTGCCGTTTCCCCCCCATACACGCTATATAAAAAAAATGCAACTGTATATGATCGGTATACGTTATGCTTCATCATGCGTGGAGGAAAGGGGGGGGGGGGGGTCGTTTATAATTCCCCGATCATCAGTAAATGCTTTATGTATGCGATATATATATATGATCAGATGGTTTGCAAACAAGGAAACTCACAATTGGGTTGAAAATAACGTTATATTCCTCTTACCGTGGGTCAAAGAGACTGGCGGTGAAAGATCCCAAGTATACAACGCCGATCGCCTAGGTCCATTTCCGGTTTGTATGTCGCAATAAACGCCGAAATCATATCGATTATTAAGTTTAGAAAGCGATCCATTATGTACATTGTGTCTGTCGGGAGCACATCAGCCACATCCGACGCACATCAGCCACATCCTGTAGGCGAGTGTAACTCGCCCGACCATCCACCAGGCGGCGGTATTGAGCTGTCGTTGCCGTCACCTATAGGGTCCAGGGTGTATATATGAATTATGAATGCCATGGCGAAAAAATGAAATATTGATCTCAAAATCGCTGGACAGCGGTATTGGCAGAATGCGCATAGCGGCCAATATCGCCGTAAAGCATTTTTGGCGCAGAAAGTGTTAATGAATTCATCATAATATGTATAATTGATTATTAAATTACTTCCTGACTGGTGCTTTAGTGCGACATCTAGTGGCTGCATGTTATCTCTAGCACCTTTTAAATAATACTATTTCAGTTCTAACAATGACTTGAAAACTCATTGTTAGTTGAAAAAAATAAAACTTGAAATTGTATTTTCATCAGATGTTTCTCACTTTCTGACTGGTAACAAATTAAATATACAACATGACGCTATTGCTGACATTTAAATTCAAATGATATCAATAAAATAATTTTCTTTACATTCAACTTTGTGTTTTCCTGAACAGACATAGCACAGAGTAGTTAGTATCGGAGTAATTTTACGAGTACATGAGCACAGTATCGTAGGAGATGTCCACAAACACGCCACAAGAGGAAGCCCCACGGACCTGGTCCCGCCGAGAGTCAGGACATGCATGAGGAAAGATGCATTTTTTTACTCTGCTACTGTAATGTGGAATGCCCTGCCAACAGTCATAAAACTCCTGAACTCCCCTCTCGGATTTAAATCCGCCCTAAAAACATGGCTCAGCAACAAAATTGGTCTTAATATGATTTTTATCTCTTTTAACATTAGTTGACTATGAGTTTTCAGGTTAGGTGTTATTGTACTTATTTTTAGGGTGTCCTGTCTAGTGTACATGTCTATTCGTGTTTTTGTGTCTTTATGTTCCATGGACAACAATGGAAACAAGCCGTGGCTTTATTGTGTTTTATCCATTTTTGACCAGCGTGTTGACATAGAGCTGCCGCGGTATTGATGTTTTCCTTACCGCACAAATTTGCGAAATATTTCAGACCGCCGCGGTTATTGCACAAAAAAAGAAAAAAGTTTGAAAGCATTTTTATTTATTTTTTGTCTACTCTTTATAGCATATAGCCTGCCTCTAGTCTAATGGCGCTTTTCCACTTCATAGTACCTACTCGACTCGACCCGCTTTAGGTACCTGGTACTTCGTTCCTTTTCCACTGCAGGTACTACTCCGTTTGTCTCCGTGTGGGGAGGCAGGGCCGCTGGTGTACAGCATGAAAGCTCCGTGAGCATAGCTATGTCCGAGGGCTTGCAGCAAGCCAGAGTTTAACACAGTTTCAATCAATCAATAACAACATTAACCAGACTCTCGTTGTGTCTATTCTGCTAAAGCTAACTGTAACTGAGGGGTTACAAAACCCTGACTGTATTAAAGATTGTGATAGAGTAAACCACTGCTAGGTATGTACTTTAATTACTGGCCAGACAGTACATCGAATATATGGTGGACACTCATAATAACACGGCATTGACAAAGAAATAGTATTTGAGGGTATTTATTATTATGCAATAATTGGTTACAGATATGAGAATTAGGGTCGCGCTTGTATGGCGAAGAATAAGCATAAAGTCAGTCGGTAGCATAAGTCACTGGGAATAGAATGATTCCTACGATGGGTACTAGGCTGACGCCACCTGGCGTATAATAGCAATTATAGAGGGCAACGCTGGTACCGCCTGGAGACACTGGGTTCCTCCCAGAGTTGTAAGGTCTGGAGGATAGAGGAATGTTCGGATACTCAGTCTGATTCAATGAGGAAGAAGGGGATTCACGTACAGAAGCCAGCCCTTGTAATCCAACGCTCAGCAACAAAAGCAATAACTGTAATCCAATGCTCGATAGCAAACGATGATAGCCAGCTAGCCTCGGTCCATGAGGCCAGCCCGAATGTAAATCCTCACAAGGTTAAATCCCAAACGACAGTGGAGATTAACGATGCTCTTCTCCGGGTAATACGTTCCACAATCAATATAATCCAACCAGTAATGGTTCTGCAATCGCCGCCGCCGGTTCTCCTGTGCACATGTCCAGCAGGTTTATCCGACTAGGCCTCCTCGTGTGCTGGTACCAATGTATTTAGTCCACGCGCACTGGCTAAGGTCCACTAGCTAACACGAACGAACCGCTGGGTAAGGCTACACACGAACGAACTGTTGTTGGCACGATATACAATAAATTAACGACTATTTACTTCACATTAAACTAAGTCGAACTTGACGTTACTGCATTAATCTGACACTTTACTATTCCATTCGCACGTGGTTCTCAACGCTCTGTTAGACGCACTGCTGCTCACTTCACTACACGTTGACTCGGGATGAAATTGATGAACAACTACTGTTCGCACCTGCCGCAGCATATATACTTAAGTGGTTATCTAGTCCCGAACCTCAGTTCTCGTCTCGAATCAATACGCTGTCTCCGGGCATGTTGCGACATGCCTGGGCTCGTCTTTGAACCTGACTTTGGGGGCTTGCGGTCTGGCGCCAAGGGCGTTATCCAATAAGGAGAGCGAATATTACTATGATTCGAACGCAGGCTTAAAGGGATATACCGTGTATATATAAATAATATACAATGTATATAAAACAATAAATGTAGATTCTCAGCTTTAATCTGGCCCTTCACAACACTAACATTACCTCTTATTGTGTCTATTCTACCAAGCAACCCGGGTTTAACGTTACCTATCGTGTCTATCTGCTGAGCATTAGCATTAGGCTAACACAACAACAAGCTTAACACATCAGCGATCTTTGTGTGACACTAAACTCTCCGCTCGGTGGTAAATTGGGTTAATGTCGGTTTTGTTTCATCAATAAATGAGGCAGAATACACAGTGAATCCATCCTTTTTTGTTTATTGCACTTGGTCGTCCTGTTGCAAACAAATCCTGAATGGAATGAATCTTAGCGAGGCAGTAAAGATGGCGGCTTTCTGCTTTTGTGCACGACGCTCCAAGCCTCCAACGTGTGACGCGTCTCTCTTCTGACCAATCAGTGGTCTGCAGTGTTTCACGTGACTTTTCTGGTACCACTTCTACCCAATAGGGTCGCTTGGAACCGAGTAGGGTATATCTGCAGAGCCGCAAGCCCAACGTCTGGGTGGTACTTTATTATTATTATAAAAAACAGCTGTGATGCGGTATTCAGCCTAACTCTGCGGTGGGCGTGATCTAACAGCGATACCGCGGTAATGTGGTTATCAATCAATCCCTACTACGGTAACCATTATTAAAGTAATCGATTTATTTCAACTATTTTATTGATTTCACATAATCTCATCTAAATGATTTACATTTTAAGTTTATATATGGTCACTACGTTGTATTTTTCCTGTAATGCACACATGTAAAGCATGGCACTTTTAACAGGGCCCTTTTTCAGACCATCTTCTAACAATCTTTCTTAGTGCTTCTGAATCACAGAAAATTCTTCTTCTTTTGTATTTCCGTCAAGACTAAATGCTTTGGAACGTTTAACCGCCACCAATGAAATGTTTTGAAGCATCGATGCCATAATCTTTTTGCATTTTCTTTTATTTATTTGTAATCTATTAATTCGATTCAGTCAATTAATCGTGACACCCCTACTATGCTTCTATGTCTATACTACTACCTACTATGCTAATAATGTACTTACAGTATGCATGTGCAGCTAAATGACTAAATGTAAATGTGAGCACTCTGAGTGAAGCGTCTAAGTTCGACAGTACCACTGACCCTCAGTGTGTACCCTTCCTGCTGACTTGTACACAGTTTGTACATCGCTTTGGATGACTAAATGTAAAATGATGCAATTATCTCTCTAGTAAATATTCGGCTGGGGTCAGGCGAATAATAGAACGAGGGAGGTGTAATCGAAGGTAGAGGTGCAGGGAATGAACCGAAAAAGATTGAAGATTCTTATCTTCTCAGATTGAAAATCGGTTCACCCAAACATTTATTATTTTTTATTTTCAGTTTTACAGATTGCCCAGATTAGCCGAGCAGAAAGACTGAAAATATACAAGCTTTGTAACTCGAAGGTTAATAGCAATCTAGAATCTACTATATTGAATTGCCTAGATAATCATGATGACCTATTTTGAATTTGTCTGAGAACCAAAATGTTGCCATATTTTCCTTTGGGATTAGCTTCTGATTTCACAGAGTAACCAAACAATTCATTATAACTCACCCTCTCTTTTTTTATTTATTATAGCTCACCCTCTCTTTTAATATATATAACTCACCCTCTCTTTTTAATATATATTTATAACTCACCCTCTCCTTTTAATATATATTTATAACTCGTTCTCTCTTTTCATTATAACTCACTCTCTTTTTAATATATATTCATTATAACTCACCCTCTTGTTAATATATTCATTATAACTCACTATTTTTAATATATATTCATTATAACTCACCCTCTTGTTAATATATTCATTATAATTCACTCTCTTTTTAATATATTCATTATAACTCACCCTCTTGTTAATATATTCATTATAACTCACCCTCTCTTGTTAATATATTCATTATAACTCACCCTCTCTTGTTAATATATTTATTATAACTCACCCTCTCGTTTTAATATATATATTTATAACTCCCTCTTTTTAATATATATTTATAACTCACCCTCTTTTTAATATATATTTATAACTCTCCCTCTTTTTAATATATATTTATAACTCACCCTCTCTTTTTAATATATATTTATAACTCACCCTCTCTTTTTAATATATATTTATAACTCGCCCTTTTTAATATATATAACTCACCCTCTCTTTTTAATATATATTCATTATAACTCCCTTTCTTTTTAATATATATTTATAACTCACCCTCTCTTTTTAATATATATTTATAACTCGCCCTCTCTTTTTAATATATATAACTCACCCTCTCTTTTTAATATATATTCATTATAACTCACCCTCTCTTGCTAATATATATTTATAACTCACCCTCTCTTTATATATTCATTATAACTCACCCTCTCTTGCTAATATATATTTATAACTCACCCTCTCTTTAATATATATTTATAACTCACCCTCTCTTGTTAATATATATTCATTATAACTCACCCTCTCTTGTTAATAATATATTCATTATAACTCACCCTCTCTTGTTAATATATATTCATTATAACTCACCCTCTCTTGCTAATATATATTTATAACTCACCCTCTCTTTAATATATATTTATAACTCACCCTCTCTTGTTAATATATATTCATTATAACTCACCCTCTCTTGTTAATATATATTCATTATAACTCACCCTCTCTTGTTAATATATATATATTCATTATAACTCACCCTCTCTTTTTAATAATATATTCATTATAACTCACCCTCTCTTGTTAATATATATTCATTATAACTCACCCTCTCTTGTTAATATATATTCATTATAACTCACCCTCTCTTGTTAATATATATTCATTATAACTCACCCTCTCTTGTTAATATATATTCATTATAACTCACCCTCTCTTGTTAATATATATTCATTATAACTCACCCTCTCTTGTTAATATATATTCATTATAACTCACCCTCTCTTGTTAATATATATTCATTATAACTCACCCTCTCTTGTTAATATATATTCATTATAACTCACCCTCTCGTTAATATATATTCATTATAACTCACCCTCTCTTGTTAATATATATTCATTATAACTCACCCTCTCTTGTTAATATATATTCATTATAACTCACCCTCTCTTGTTAATATATATTCATTATAACTCACCCTCTCGTTAATATATACATTATAACTCACCCTCTCTTGTTAATATATATTCATTATAACTCACCCTCTCTTGTTAATATATATTCATTATAACTCACCCTCTCTTGTTAATATATATTCATTATAACTCACCCTCTCTTGTTAATATATATTCATTATAACTCACCCTCTCTTGTTAATATATATTCATTATAACTCACCCTCTCTTTTTAATATGTATTTTACAGAAGTCGTGAGGCCCGCTTCAAGCCTGCATGTGGGCGCCCCGAACAATGACTACCTATCAGCCTTCGATAGCTTAAGAGGGGCTCCACCACCACCGCCCCCGCCGCCCTCCACTCGAGCCCCGCCTCAGAGCCGCCACGCCCCGTCCCCCCTGCACCCCGCCACCGGCAGCCGCGGCGGCAGCAGCACCGGGGGTGCGGTCAGAACGGTAGGGAGGGCGGGCGACGGCCACCACTCCCTCCCCCCCTCCCTGTTCCCCTACACCTGCAGGCTGTGTGGCATCGTGCTGGAGGACGAGGACGGCACCACTGCCCAGATCTGTGCCAAGTGCACCCTGGACATGCTCACCAAGGACTCCTCCTCGCCCAACAGCCCTGGCGAGCGCAGCGACAAGGTGTACACCTGCTCCGCCTGCCCCTTCCTCACGCACTACCCCAACCACCTGGCGCGCCACATGAAGACCCACAGCGGCGAGAAGCCCTACAAGTGCCCGCAGTGCGACTACGCCTCGGCGCACTTCGACAACCTGAAGCGGCACCACCGCGTGCACACGGGCGAGAAGCCCTACCGGTGTCAACTGTGCGACTACGCCTGTGGCAACCTGGCCAACCTGAAGCGGCACCAGCGCGTCCACTCGGGCGCCAAGCCCTTCCAGTGCGCCGTGTGCAGCTACAGCTGCAACCAGAGCATGAACCTCAAGCGGCACATGCTGCGCCACACGGGGGAGAAGCCCTACAAGTGTCAGGAGTGCGGCTACACCACGGGCCACTGGGACAACTACAAGAGGCACCAGAAGAAGCACGGCCTGGCCACCGACGGCTGGGTCAAGGTTCAGATGACCGGCCACTGCGAGGAGGAGGAGGAGGATGAGGAGGAGGACGAGGAAGAGGAGGAGGAGGAGGAGGAGGAGGAGGGAGGAGGAGGGAGGATGGGGGTGGGAGTGAGCGTCGGGGTTCAAACTCGGATGAAAGGAGTCGGGGTGGATATGCAGTACATGCCTCGGTAGAGCGAGAGGGACGGGACGTTTGTGCCACAAACTTGAGATTGTATAAAAAAATATATAACTCAGAAACACTAAGCTACCAGCAACTACTATTTTGTCTTCTTTTCACAAAGCCCTTATATTGTATATGTGTCCGTCGGTCTTTCTTGTGTTTTTTTTTGTCGGATGTCTTCAGAGGCTGCTACCCGTTTGTCTGTGGAATCGTACCTGACTATAAAAGACGATGTTGAGAGACGTTTCGATGCCTTCTGGATATAGTGGTGTAGCGAGGGAGCTGGTCAGAGTCCGTCTTCTGTTCTCCTGCAGTTGTGCCAGACAGAACGCACTTGGATACCTGCTCCATTTTATAAATCATCCCAACATCCCCCGTCTTTTTACACTATTCTACTGGTCCCCCACATCCTCCTGAACTGCCCCGTGTGTTATTGTTTCACATTATGCCTTACAACCACTTGTTATCCTTAACCCAACGTTCATCATCGATACAACATCACGCCTGGATCCTTAAGTTACGACGGGTCATGGGAGAGATTCCATCTTGAACTTTTCTTTTTGTAGTGGTGCACCAATACTGAGATTGTCCCGAATTCCAGCTTGAAACACTTGCATTTCGGTATTGGTGCAATGTAGCTCACAGTACTAGCACTACACTGTCAAAATATAATGATAAGTTGTCTCAAAAAGTATCCTTTTTGCATGAGCCTTTTTGTTCTTGTTGAGTCGACTAAATGGGAAAGTGAATATTAAATATCAAGTTTACATCACTCGAAGCTAATGTTACTAGAAAATATAAATGGAGACTACTTCTTTTTTATGCTGAAGTATATCTTTATCAACTACATTACAAAATTAGGCTAGCTGTTATTTTAGCAAATGAACAGTTAATCGAACTATAGTTAAAGTTGGCTAATATCAAGAACTACTGATAACCTTTTAGATTCTGATCTTTCCAAAGCACTCTAGAAGTAATGGGCGGTCGAAGACGAGTAAATGTTGGGAACATTTAGAACCGACGTATTGGAAATAGGAGAGACCTTTTCAGTCTAGTTAAAGAGTTTAAGTAATTTAAGTTGCATGCATCGTTAACCCTTTCACTACCACACTACAGACGGTTAACCGAAGGTAGTGTGGTAGCGAAAGGGTTAACCTTCTGTAGTGTAACCGTCTGTAGTGTGGTAGCGAAAGGGTTAACCTTCTGTAGTGTGGTAGTGAAAGGGTTAACCCTTTGGCGGTGTGGCAGTGAAAGGGTTAATGAAATGTCATCATTCTGCTCCACTGTTGGCTTCAGAAGTGTCCGGTTTGGATGAACCAGCGCTGCTGTACTTTGTGTTGGTGCATCACTACTCTCCTCTGTGCTCTGTCCTCCTACAGTATGTAGCCGCTTATCTCCTTTATATCAATTACTGTGGTTCTGTCATTACTGAGTGAGTAGAAAAGGAATTCGGGTGTACTCTTCTAGGATTATGCCAATCCAATGCATCTTGGGAGGGGGGGGGGGGATGTGAAGAATTGCATAATATTGAGAACATAATTCTGCATTCTCGTGGTCTCGTCAGAATTGGCCGGATAACATTTTTTGTTCTCCCACCGGGAATCACCACGTGAATGTTGGCCGTCCCGAAGTGGGAGAAATGTGGGATGTTGATTGTGACACAGATCGCCCAAGTTGTTATGTAATGATTGGTTACAAGTTTGTAGTTAAGTAACAAAGAAAAACATCAGTTGACAAACTGTTAAAATAATGCTGTGTTTGGGACCTGTCAACCAAATGTTTGAATTTACAACATCGTTTGACAAACTGTCCTGAAATACCAAGACCGAAATAAGCAACAGAAAGAACCAAACCAAGAGCTCCATGACCTCCATGTTTCTTTTTGTTTTTATTTTCCGACCAAAAAAAGCACACAACGCGCTGCGGTCGGATATCCAAGAGAACGCAAGTCTGAGGGGGAAGTCTACCTGACAGGCACACGAGTGCAGTAGACTGTTGAAGTTCAGCACAGACGAGACCAGACTCCGACAATAAACTCATGCATGAGCATGATTACAAAAAAAGTACATATCGCCAAACCTTCCTTTGATGGTCTGAGCCTAAATCTGACATCATAGAAGAAACATTTGGGGGGAGAGTCCTTTTGAGAGGAGGAGAGAGTGTATGTCGTTGAATGATGTTGCTTTGTTTGATTGCTGTGTCTTACCGACTGTGAAATTAGCCCATTGTCGTCTACTTTTTTGTCCTTACTTGAAAAAACAAGATGACACGTATAAATAAGCATGAGTGTCAAAACTGAATATATAGTATAGCTTTTTATTTTTTTTAATGTGACTGTATTACATCATTAGAAGTGCATACTTTATTAATATATATCTATATATAGATATAGGACACTTCTGTTTTTTTGTATCTGGAATGTGTGACATGTCATTTAGTTTTATGTGGGAGAAAAATGTAAGGGACCATGATTTAAAATGTCACCTCTGATGTGAATTACTACTATTATATGCAGTGAGCTATTTTTTCAGGTTGCCATGACGACACAACGGAGCGCTGACGCCGATTGATTAGGTCGGAGGTCCCAGAGTGTTCTCTCTTGTTCTTATGCAGTGGTTTCATAATTGCCTTAAGTGAGGACTTTGAAATAAACTTGTGAGCTTCAGACAGTTCATTCATTGTGGGAATTTTTTTTCTTTCATTTTTCGTACATGAGTTAATAACTATTTGTTCTTGACTTATTGTTATGTTTATTCTTGACTTGTTTAAAGAAGACGTGTCCGGCCCATGGGGACATTAACGTGTTGTCGGGCCTTACAAATAAATTTGATTTTATTTGATTTATAGCACCTTTCATACAGGGGATTGCAGTTCAAAGTGCTTTACATCAGTAAGAAAATAAATCTGTGTAAAACAAGCGGCATGAGCAAAGCATAAAGTCAGATAAAATAATGCAGATATATTAATCATATCAGAACCTCACGTTCCAATAGGCTTCTTGAATGTCTAATCTGTTACAAAACATGATAAAGGTCATAGTATACACCCAGCGGATAGTGGGGCGTAGAGATAAAAGTAAAATAATAGCAAGGGTAAAATAGTGTGTAGTCATGGCTGCTCTTCAAACATTTAACGCGATTGATAAGCCAAGTCATTAACCCTTTCATGAGTAAGCTTTTTGTTTGGAATGTCTTGTTTTGATGGTTGTGACGTCATTAGGACCACCCCGATTCTCAAAACATTCCAATCTCGTTTGAGTGGACTGTACACCTGAAGGGGTTAAATACGGGAGGTTTCGAAGCAGACGTGCAGTAATGTGGGTGTAACTCGATACACTCTGACGCAGACTGAATTTGGTCCCATTGGTTAAAGAACCGCCCCGCTTTGGCCGCTGCTAAGTGACTGTGCAACAGTCTCACAAACATTCCCCTCGCCGCAAAAACCCAGAGGACTAATGAAATAAGACAAGTCAATACAAACCTTCTGTTGTGTTCAGTTGAGTCCACCTCTGGTGTGCGCCTTCAATGAAATACCCTGTAGTATCACATTGTGTACTACCATGTACCAAGTAGCACCCTCTATTACTATAGTACAATGTTATATCCTATAGTACCATGAAGTACCCTCTATTACCATGTAATACAATGTAATATCCTTTTTTGAACAAATGTTTTTTATTTTCCCTTTTTTTAACATGAAACAAGACAAACAATACAGTAACAGTAATAATCAATGATAAATCACAGGACAATAACCGAAATAATAATAACAATGACAGTCCAGTAATTAAATCTGAATGAATGTAAATTAAAAGACATAAAAATAATAAATACAATACATAGGCTCTTGCTCGCTCTTCCTCACTCTTCCCTTCCCCTCCCCCCCCCCCCCCCCCTATCCCCCACTTGGACTATACATCCACTACTTCATTTCACATCAGAAAATTACAAATTTATATGCGTTCCTTTATCTTCTCCACCACAGCTACCCAGATTGCTATGCTGGCTTCATTAACACCTCAAATTCGTGCAGTGGATATCTCTAGATAAATCACATCGAGATAGGTGAGAATCCATACCTTCCGGCACATTTTATCCGGTTGAATCCAGCGTGATGCTATCAACTTTTTGGCAGCCGTAAGACCGGCCAAAATGAGTCTCTTTACATGTACAGAGGTTGATAACATCATTCAACAACAGCACAGAAGGCAGTGTCGGTATGGTCGGAGATAAAATCTTTGATAATTGAGTGGTTACCTTTTCCCAGAAAGTCTTGACAGGAGGGCATTCCCAATACATATGCATATATGTACCAATAGCACCGTTTGAACACAAGGAGCATCAAGAGTCCGGTCTGAGACCCATTAGGTGCAAACGTCTAGGAGTCAGGTAAGTCCTATGAACAAAATTAAGATTAATCTGTTGGTGATCTGGGTTGCGTGATGATAGCCGAACATTTTCCCAGACTGCATCCAAATCAAAATTTACTTCCAGGTTTGGGATATCCTTCCTCCAAACAGAGTCTAGGGGAAGGACCTCATGAGGACGTAAGTAAGGGGCGATAAAAGTCAGACGAAGCTTCTCGACGTCTCCTTGTCATAAAATAATTTGTGAAATCTGTGGTGCTCAAGTGGAATATCTAATGGGACTCCGTGAGCCCTCAAAGCTGCTCTTATTTGTAGATAGAAGAGATAAGTGGAAGTGGTGAGGTTAAATTTGTTGAATATATCTTGATAACTGCGGAGACCATGGTCATCGAAGATATCCCCCAATGTGTGTATGCCTTTCTTTTCCCATCCAGGATATCTGATAGGTTGTTGTGCAATAAGGAGTAAATTGTTATTAAATAGGGGAGAATGCCTGTGCCATTTATGGTGGTTAGTACACTTTTTCTGTGTGTCACGCCATATCCGGATCACATGTGTAATAAGGGCCAAATCTCAAGTTTCATTGCTTAATTGATAAGTTGGTGTACACTATATCCTGCAGTCTATGTGGTGCCACTATGTTCTCCTCTAATGGTCTCCAGGATACCGATGCTTGATAATCAAACCAGGTGATCAGTGGTCTTAAAGAGAACGCTTTAAAGTAATAGTTGAAGTCTGGAAAGGCTAAACCCCGGTCGGTTTTATTTCTCTGCAGTGGATATTTTATTACCATGTAGTACAATGTAATATCCTATAGTACCAAGTAGTACAATGTAATATCCATGCAATGCCCTGTATGCTATACTCTTAGTCTCACCCATACATTTTATATTTGGCCAGATTTGACCGGAAACATCAATGGATGAAAGTAAAACAAGAACCATACAAGTCTGTTTTGAAATTTCTTGGACAGCAGTTGTGAAATCAATCTAAATCACTTTAGTGCAAATGTGATCTATCACAAGAAACTACTCAAGTCTTGATCATCTTTAACTATGAATGAACCCAACACTAACGTACCATCTTTAGATACAAAGGTTTGAAAACATTCTTCCTCTGAAAACTTAAACAGACATATGGTTCTTCGTGTGAGGTACTCGATATGTTCAGATGCCTGTGTGGAAGAATTTATAAAGCCTTAGATGAACCAAACCACGTACAAACCAACACAACATGGGTTAAATAATGATTCCTCTTGCGTTGGATATTCAGAAAATAAAATGCAGTCCAGGTCAAAGTGTAATTTGGCACCTATACATTTATTGAAATCCAGGACTTTGCAGCTCCCATACATGTTCTTAAACAGCAACACAGAGATGAAAAACAAACAAAATTATCAGAATAGGCTTCATTGGTGACATACTCTTCCACCACGAGCGCCTTCGCCCCTCTACATCCGACAGAGAACACGTATACAAGCGGAAACAGTGAAAGAACAAGACATTTTCATGTTTTGAGAACATACATATTTGTCATTTATACAGTTCTGGCTACCAACGTTGGGGCACGACCTCTCGATGGGTTCGCTTTTTGTTTACATTTGCAGATTTCAAACCAGTTTTAGAGATGTAGCTTCTTTCCCCACACACTTATGATTCAAAAGAAGAAAAGAGAGTGGAATGACTCGAGTCACTGGGAATGACATCCGTCACAGGAACTGTGGGGATATGTAGATTTCCAGATCACAGAAATAATTTAGCCTTTTCAACAAAGCACCGTGTCACTAAATCCTCTGAGATGATTGCAACATTGTACTTACAAAATACAAAATGGAATTCTGAATCAAGCTCAAGAGAACATTACACACAACCCATCGCTCGCCCCCAAAATAACACAATCAATACAAATCACGTGTGGAATTTGTAAACACTTTTCATTTTAACAAAAAGAAAAGTCTCCTAAACATTCTGTAAACAATGATAAATGTTAGCTTTTAAATGTTTTGTTTCTATACAGCTTAGATTACATTTGATCTATTTGATTACAATAAACTATTGATGATACAGATATTAGTATAAATGTTCTGAATACTTTTTCTTAATTGCATGTACATAATATAAAAGTGACATTATCATAGTTTTTTATGTTTCTTCTGTGCAAAACGCTTTAGTAAACTATAATTTGGCATTTATGAGAAACCTTAAATTGGTTAAAAAAAAAAAAAAAAAATCATAGATGGATTTTTTCAGAAACTCTTGGAAGATTTCCCCGCCATGTTTAGTCATGCTCGATCTCTCGCTCAATAAATATCCATCTCCATCGATAATACTGTGCAAAATTATGGGTTCAGCAAGTGCAAGCAGTTCGGCCGAACCAATCAAACTTGTGTTCTGCAAGATTCTAGCTAGAAAGCCCGCCCATTTTCTGTCTTCTTTTATGACAAGGTGATCCATGAGGCAAAAAGAAAGTTTAAGGCATTAATACCAATTCCAAAGGTGTTTATGAACAGTGGTGCCTGAACCAATCGGTGGACATGTTAAAAGAAAAACCATTGTAATCATAATATTGATACATGAGAGTTGAACCTAAACTACAGTATTACTCGCCAACTTGGCACTCATGAAAACCACGAGATGGAGGCTCACTGACGATATAAAAACAGATATTGGCCAGTAACACATTGGCCCCAGAGGATGACACTACAGTGTCTATCCAAGAGCCAAGCGTATGTCGCCATGTCATCAAGCTGTCGGTCTGAATGATCTCTACGATACCAATCCCAGAAATATCCATTTCAACATGTTCACTATGGATTCCAGGTCAAATTTCACCATCCAGATCCAATTATGCCGTATGAATTTTATCACTAGTAATAAGTTCTGTGCAACATTTGCCTTTCTGGTTAGAAACACGAAGCCACAAGACAACTTCCAACATTTATTGAGGTCCAGCAAAAAGTCCCACACCGGCTTTGCTTCTAGGATATCGCTTTGCTTTTTACCTCAAAAACCCAATGCTTTTTCCCCCCCTCCAAATTTGACACTTAATGAATGAAACCCTGTCCCTTGGAAGAATTAGATAAAACACTAATATCTATGAAAGTAGTAGGTGAGCAACTCTTTAGAAAAAAAGTGTGCCTCTCGGTATCGCACTTTGTTTACATTTGTTTGGTTTTGGTCTGATGTGTGGGTTGGCGTTGGTTGGGGATTTAGGGGAGGAGTTACAATTGCTGGCCACACCTCAAGTTCTGCCAAGAAAGGTCTGGAGAAATTCACAGTGTAATAAGTTACTATATTTAGTATCATTTTATACTAATGGCTGTGGTGCACTCTGGACTGCGGTCCATGTGTGAAGAGTACTATATAGATAGTTATTAATATTTATTGTTATATTGTAGAAATGTGTGCATTGAAATGTCTGTAAAGTCTCGACGACATTGAAAATGAGGGTGACCTCAATTGTATTTGAGAATAAATAAAGGTTGATGATGATATATTACTATATATTACATACTAAATATATAGCTAATACTATATAGTAACTTATTATACTGTGGATTTCTCTTGGCAGAGCCTGAGGTGTGGCCAGCAGTAGCAACCCCTCCCCTCTCCCCAACCAACTCCAACCCACACATCAGACAAAGAGGGAAAAAAAGAAAATGTAAACAAAGTGCGATACCAAGCAGGGCTCGGTTGCTTAGAGGTTCGCCGTTTGACGGCGTCACAGACTCTACCTTTAAAAGATTCACCAAGATGTCGATGATTTAAAACGAGGACCGTGTAGACTCAACTACATAAACGATTATGTGGAATATAGAACGTGTATAAGTTAATGGTCGAGTCTACAGGGTCCGCATTCGACAGTCTGGCGATGAGAAACCTTGTAGACTCAACCCCTACATGACCTGCTTTTATTCCACACATAACCGTGTGGTTGAGTCTCCACGCTGTCTCCTCATTTCAAGTCATCGCAATCTTAGTTGGTTCATCTTTGAACATTTTGCGTTTACATGCGGTACTATTTAACCCTCTGTAGTGTGGTAGTGAACGGGTTAACCGATGTCACAAAACCCACCACATGGGGATGAGGTTGAAGCTGACGGGCCACAGCCGAGATACAAATCAAGCCGATAAGGTTTTTAGGGTCTACAAAATAAAAATAAAAAAACAACAACGATTAAACGGGAGCTTAAGGGCCTGTGTCGACCGGGGACGTTTTATGAGTTGTCAGCTCCTTTCTGTCATTCATTTCTATGCTACAGACGCGACAGGCGCGCTCCTTTTCCCAGCGCCGCGCCTCGCGTTTTAGCGCTCTCGGCGGCCAGCGTTTTTTGGGCGGAGCGCTCCCAGCGCATAAAGTTGAAACTAGTTAAACTTTTGGAGAGGAGCGGCGCTCATCAAGGTAACTTTTTCCGACCGACCAATCAACATCGAGCAAGTGGCGGAGCCGCGGCAGTCGCGAGACTCAGGAAAACGCTCTGAGCATATGTTTGCTTTTCAAAGCGGTCCGCCTTGAAAGAAAACGTCCCCGGTGGACACAAAGCCTAAGGCAGTGACTAGAGGCTACAATCTTGCAGAATCGGGACACCTCTGTACCACTTGGCTTGGCTCAGCTCAGCTCGGAATCTTTGCCTTCCCATTCGTTGAGAGTGGGATGTGGGGAGGGAGGGACGGGGGAGGGGGTTACAGGTCGTCATCCCCGATTCCCTCAAAAGCGTAGTTGCCGTGGAAATCGTTGCCACTGATGTCGTTGGCAGAGTTGGAGGCGCTGATCCCTCGGAGAGACACTGAGCTCAGCTTGGTCTGAGGAGAGGAACATGAAATATAGAAACATGACAACACAATACAATAATAATAAACAGGACTTCACAGGACAATAATAGTAATAACAATAAAGACAATAGAAATGACAGTAGAAATAACAAAAATAATAAATACAGAACATAAAAACGAAATCTAATTATATGATCACAGACAGGCATGCAGTGGTGGTCAAACGCGGTTAAACGCCGTTTAGGCTACGTCACTGAGGGAGATTGTTTTGATTCAGTTTTCTTTAATGAAATCTGTTCTCTCAAATCCCAGCTAGAGAACCTCGTCTCGCCGTATACCCCGGCCGGCACTTATCACCTAGACTTTGCATAACAAGCCCTGTAGGTGGGGGGCTGCTTGATCTCCCGACTGGAAGGATGAGACAAGTTGTGCTTCAGTCTGAAGGAAACTGTCCTTCTGTAAAATAACTCTAAGTTACATTGTTAATTTAGTTTGTATTTACTTTTCTAGTTTAAGTTAATTCAATTAAAGAAATTGTAACTACAATTACATTTAAAACATTGTTATGTATAATAATCATCTGTTCTGTGCGCAACCGAGGGAACATGTATGCGCGTGCGCGGGAGCGCGCGTGCACGTGGCGTTTGGCCTACTGTCATATTACGACTGCACCACTGATCACAGACACCACAAAAGACATTTCCTCCCCCACGCCAGGCCCAGGACCCCCCCGGACCCACACCCCGACACGCTGGGACATTTTAAAAGAGTCTGTTCAGGCTTTTCAGACGACGTTTCTCTTCATACTCAACGCCCGCAGCTCCAGCTCGTTTAAACACGACAGTAAAGTAACGGACCGCTCTTCAGTTCAGTACCAAACGCCCTGAAACCTACTCCACAGCGGTTGCTTTGGGTGCCACATATTCCATTCATTTTGCACATAATGTTAGACATCCAAACAGTTTTGCACACATTCATTTGGCACACGGTTATTGAGAGTAAATTAGTTTGAATATGGCCACCGACAATGTCATCTGGGACATTGTATCCTTGTGTTGTGTTAATTACAGTTCAATGAAACGATAGAGCAGCAGTCCCTATGAGACAAGGTATTACTAGGTAGTACAGTTGTAGGATGGTTGATTATCACTTTTGACATTCTAATGATCACAATGAAAGGTATAGAGTACTACAACAGGCAGGGTGCAAACCACAGGGGGAGCCAGAGCTCAGTTACACTAGGGCCATTTCATTTTTCGCTTCATTTTGCTTTTGAGAACGCTGCGTATTGGCAGGCAACTAAGGGTTAAGTGAGACGTCGTTTTGTCACGTCTACTATATACATGTAGTACAATGCCAAAGCAGTAGGTGGCGATGTAGTTCAAACATGAAGGCCATTTTCAACCAATCAGAAAAGGTTGAACGCGTCACACCACATCCTGCTCAAAATCTCAGAGAGCCACCATCTTTATACCTCGCATGAGCCATTTAGCTACATAGCATTTATTTTTCAGCAAGAAATAAAGTGCAACACACATCACTCACACACATGCAACATGCAAGCGTAAATTACACGGGCATATTAAACATTCACACATAAAACACGCACATAGGTAAGGCACACGCACACATGGGTAGGTAGAACACACATATATATAGCACACATAGATAATGCACACACATAAGAGCCACATTTATTTTTAATTAAATTTTTATTATTTTACTTTCTTGTTTGCCTGTCTTGTATTGTTATTATTGTTGTCGTCGTTGTTATTGTTACTATATTTTTATATTTTTCCCCCTCCTTTTTTCTCCGTTTTTCTCCCATCCCAATGTTAGTCGTTATGCCAATTCCCAATCCCCTTCCTGGTCGCTGCGCACTTACCCCCCACAGTCGGTCTGGGAGAGTGGAGGCTATCATGTGCTTCCTCCGACACATGTGTAGCCAATCAACCGCTTCTTTTCACCTGGCAGCGCGGACTCTCACTGAGAGGGTGTAACGTGTGGAAGGATCACACTACCCCCCTTAGATCCTTTCCTCGCTGAGCAGGCGCTCCGACTGTAGGAGTCGCTGTTTACAATGACCAGGACCCACCCACCAGCTTTCCCACCCCTAACACTGCCAATTGTGTTAGTATGAACGACCAGCCAAGCTGAACCCAACATCTCCTGCACTAGTGGCGAGCGCCTTGCCCACTGCGCCACTTAGCCGCCCCTTGTTATTGTTACTATTATTATTATTATTATTATTGTTAATGTTATTGTATTGTGATGTATGTATGAGAAATGGAAAATAAAAACATTTATAAAAAAAAATAAAGAAATAAAGTGCAATAAACAAAAACGGATACATTCACTGTGTTCTGCCTCATTTGTTGATGAAACAAAACTAACATCAACACAATTGACCACCAAGAGCGGAGTTTAGTCTCACAAAAATATAGCAGATTTTGTTAGCTTACGTGCTAACGTGATTGGGATATGCCAGTATAGCATTGTGGCTAGCAGCGTAGTGACGTTAATGCTAGCAGAATGAATGGATGTAAACTTTATTTAACAGATTGCAGAATGGGTACAATTAGGGCTGGGCGATATGGCAAAAAATCTTATCGCGATAACGATATGATAATGTTATCATATCATTCGATATCGATAATTATCGAAATTGTTATAAGTAAAAAAAAATTTAACAACATAATGTATGTTTATTTTGCAGCAATTCTTTGTCATTGCCGCCATCTTTAGTGTTACATCCCCTCACACTCCAGTTCTCAGGCTGCAGCTGGTTTAAAAGCTAAAGTAAACCGGCTTCTCTGCTGGCTGTGGCTCCAGGGGAGTTGAACAGTTCTGGCTCTGCTAGTTTCTTTTCTATCTTTTGGCGCTTTTTTGGTGGACAAACCACCGCACATGTGCACCGTGACTCGTGACTGGAGTCTAGCTCTGCTAGCACACATAGCCTACTGTGTACAGACGGTTTCAAACTGTATTTTAACCCTTTAATCGCCAATGACGTCTTTGAGATCAATATTTCAAATTTCTGTCACGGTATTCATATTTCACCCACGGATCATTGACTGGTGCTGTAGGACTCCGCTCTACTCTCCAGCGCTTCAATACCGCCACCTGGTGGCCGATCGGCGAGTTGCCAAACCGGAAGTGGGGCCGGAAGTGCTTGGTGTCCCCCCTATTACGTCCGCCGCTCGCGGGACTCCATCTGGACACACTGGATAATCGATCCGTTGCCATAACTCGATAAACAACATTATTTGGACGTATATAGTATTATACAACCTGGAAATGGATCGCATAGATCAACATCCCATAATAGCGATCTTTTTGCTCCAGTATCATCCCCCATCGCTACGAGGAAGCTGCGGTGAGTTTCAGCGTTTTTGATTATTATTATCCATACAAACTGCTATGATCAATATATCACCCATACTACATGATTAATTTAACGTCGGTCATTGCATTATAAACGACCCCCCCCCCCCCCCCCCTCCGGTCACCAGCAGATGATGAGTCATGACGTTTAGGACCTTGTACAATTGAAATTTTTAATCTGGCGTCAATCGCTATCAAACTGCATTTGATGATCTAATATAGGCATAAATGGCTATAACTCACGTTCTATGAAATACTGCAGAAAACGATAAAAACATATTTATACTCTAGACCGTATTTTTGTATGAATGTGTGAATGAAAAAGTTAAACGTTCCTACACCCTGAATGATAGCTAATCGATGTTGAATGGGCCATAGTAATGTCAATTTAGCAATACAATTTAAAAAGTTATAGCCCTGCAAAGTAGGTGAACATCTCCATAGACAAATAGAGCTGGCAGACTGGCTACAAGGATGGATATAAGCGTGGCAGAGAAAGGGTTAAATTATAAAGCAAACAAAAAGAAAAATAAATCTCAATTTGGTCAAGCAAAGCCATTACTTTAAGTTGCAGGCAAGAAAGACAAGTCTGTCCACTGTCTCTGGTTCGGTATCGATATCTTTTTTTTTTGATTTTTTTCCCCCCCGATATCGATTATTAAAATATATCGCGATATTTATCGTTATCGTTATATCGCCCAGCCCTAGGTACAATACAATACGGCTCAATATAAACAATTGTTAAGGGAATGCAGACTGTTGTAGCTTGGACTGGGCTCCTTATAACAATAACTTGACAACACGTTGGTAGCCGCAGCTACTTGGTACAGCTCTGCTGTAAACACTGGAAATAACTGTGCGGGTCTCTACTGCGCATGGGCATTGGGCAGAACGGCTCCGTATCCGGCTTGCGCAGATTACATGGCACCATTGTCTGCGAGTTTCCAAAACGAAAACACCTTTTCAGCGTTCCCGCTAGGGAAACACGTTTTCCTGCCAAAACTGCGTTTCTTTTTAACTTGGACATGCAAACGTAATCATTCAGCAACAAAACGTTGCTGTTTTAGTCCAGTGTAACCATTTAGCCCAGCTCCCCTGAAAACATGATTTATGAAATTTTGAGGAGTCTCTAAAATACTGACAATAAATGCTATTTAAAAAAAATCGGTATAGTCATCATCGTGTATAATGCATACAATTTGGCTAATTTGATGTATGATTCATGATTGCTCACTAATTCGCTGTAATAGATAGTGATATGTGATATCTTCATCATGCATGCAGACCTGTGTGGCGTGGACTATGTGTGGTAACGTTACTCATACCTATAGCCTATGGAGGTGTAGTCTGACGTCGCTTTGGACCGCCCGCGAGGTCCAACCGTATAGGGATTTATCATTGGGAAAATGGCTATTGTAACAATTCTGCCGCATGAATATTGAAAAGCTTTCCATTTTTGCACAAAACGAGTTCCCTTCTATCACTAACATTATTGTTTACGCATTTTTGGTTGAGATAAAATTTGGCGATTTTCTTTTACGATTAATTGCGAATATTTTCATGTTGTTCTATAGATTGTGGATGAATACGAACAGAAAGGTACACCATGCAAATGTTAATGCTTTATTTGTTTTAAACGGGACAATTTAGAAATGGGCCATGGGGAAATACATTGCGTTGGACAGAGGGTGGAACACGAAAAACGGCAATGACGTCACCACTACACCTATTGTCTACACTACAGCAAACAGTAAAGTCCTGCCTGTGTGGCACGCTGTGTGGCACGCTGTGTGGCACGCTGTGTGGCACGCTGTGTGGCACGCGCAGCACTTCTCTTACTAGTTACGCTGCTGGCCAGTATGACTACTACCATACCATCTTTATACTTGTATCACTGTACATAATTATTATACTACAACTCTGTACATACATCTGATTAGCACTACACTCAGTAGTACTCATTTGTATATTTTGTACCCAGTTTAATCACCTGTACATTGTATATTGCTGTTGCACTTTACTGTTACATTTGCACTCTGGTTGGATGCCAAATTTATTTTCGTATTTTACTTGTGCTGTATGATGATAATAAATTATAATCGAATCGAATCTAAAACTGGCGGCTGCACTTGCCAATTCAAATAGTTGCATCTTCCATACAAGCTCTCGCCAGACACACCAAGCTCCCGGTAGCCCCACAAAAAACAACGACTTTAATACAAAAACATTTCATATATTTAATATTATTTCATCTCCCGACAGCCGGGCTGCCCCCCCCCCCCCAAAATGTAATACCTGTGCAAATTAAATGTACTTTTGAATACCTTTTAATGCCTTAAATTGAGAATTATGAATTTAATACTTTGTAATACCCTGCACAATTCTAAGATGAAACTCCAAGAAAGCATTCCAGAAGAACCTACATATGAAAAGGGTCTGTATACACATTAATTAAGACTAGAATTGTATTGTAAAAAATTTACACAAATCGTGATAAACCATAGAATGTTGTCATTCCTATATTCCTAACTGTTCTACACCACGGCAGCACATGTCTTAACATACTGTACAGGCATCTCTCTGCAGCTTCCATTACAAACAATCTACAATAAAATCTACCTAAGAAAGTTCCACTGGAAAAAGATACTCACAGAGAGTTTGACAATGTGTTGACGACTGGGGTCAGGTGAGTCCTACAGGTCAAAACAAAACAAAACGAAACATCTTTACCCGATAACATCTACATACAAAACATATTTACCAGATAATATCTACATCCAAAACAACTTCACCAGATAATATTTAAGCATTACATCACGCGCAGGAGTGGTTTGTGAACAATAAACCATGCCTAGGGGTGGTCGTTAGACCCCCCTAGGCATGGTTTATTGTTCACAAATCACGACTGCAAGTGGTGTAAAGCTTTTATACAACTGCCACATTCATCCAACCTTATTTCTATACAATAAACACACATTAATCGAAGATTTATTGAAAAAACCATCCGCCAGAAAAAGTAGTTCCCACAACTACAAAAAAGACAATTTGCCTCCATGTGGAAGCAGATCGGAAGTGCATCCAACCAACTAACACATCCAACTGTGTATTATTGGAATGATTGAGAGAAGTTGCCTCATGTGGAAGCAGCTTGAAGTGCATCCAACCAACTAACACATCCAACTGTGTATTATTGGAATGATTGATTGAAAATTTTATTACCAGATGCAGAATGGGTACAATACAGTACGGCTCAATACACACAATTGTTAAGGGAATGCAGACCTACTTTCCATAGAACTTCATTCTTAGATGCTTCTATAGAAAGTAGGTAAAACAAATTAAAAAGTTTTCTTTGCCCTATAGGAAAAAAACGTTTTCTTCGCCCTATTCTTTTATTTATTTTTTTAAACCTACTGTAGAGGGCCTAAACTTAACCAGTTGGAAACCAAGCGTACAGTAATAAAATTAGCAATCAATCAATCAATCAATCAACTCAATAGGCCATGCTCACTTAGAACAGCGCAGCACCCAGCTCTCTCTCAGTCCGACTATCCCCCGCGTTGCAGGCAGAGTGTGTGTGTGTGTGTGCGTGTGTGTGCGTGTGCGTGTGCGTGTGTGTGTGTGTGTGTGTGTGTGTGGGGGGGGGGGGGGGGGGGTGTGGCGGTGGGTGGAGACTAGAGCGAGCGCTGACAGTCGAAAGGAAAAATAAATTGATTTTATTTTTTAAATTAATCAATCAATCAATCCGTCCATCCATCAATTACATCATCCAACATTGTTTAAACGACTAAGACATTCGCTGTGACAGAATCGCTTGATATTTAGTCGTTTAGTCGCTATCAACATATCCATTTGTAAAGATTATTGTCCACCTTCTTGTGATCCGGCGGATTGATGTGATGTGATTCGGTTGTGGGCGGGTCCTGGGCCAGCAAGCGTGGACTGATCGCAATACATACGTGTAAATGGACTGTTTCAGCCAATCAGAATCGAGAAATTTGCATGCCGTTGTATAACTACATCCAAAACATCTTCACCAAAATCTACATCCAAAACAACCAGAGCATAGAACTTGCTATTCCAATCCTCACCAGTAGAGGGGGAGATTTCACAGCTTGCTGACTGTCTGACCGGTGGATGGAGCCACTGTGACGTTTCCTCAGCATCTGGAGGAGACACAGGAGCAGGAGTCAAGATTCAGTGTTGGAACCTGGCCTGTCGGGCCTCTACCAGTGTCCAGGTTCAAACCAGATTCAGTGTTGGAACCTGGCCTGTCGGGCCTCTACCAGTGTCCAGGTTCAAACCAGATTCAGTGTTGGAACCTGGCCTGTCGGGCCTCTACCAGTGTCCAGGTTCAAACCAGATTCAGTGTTGGAACCTGGCCTGTCGGGCCTCTACCAGTGTCCAGGTTCAAACCAGATTCAGTGTTGGAACCTGGCCTGTCGGGCCTCTACCAGTGTCCAGGTTCAAACCTGACATCAACTGGCCTTTCATTCAACCCAAAATGAAAAGCAGCTTTGTACTATTACTAATGTGTATTATTAATGTGAAAGTGTATGTAATGTTAGTACCCTTTATGTTTTTGTAATATTTAGCACTAATTATTTGTAAAATGAAAAATGCAATACGTTAAAACAACAACATCATTAGTCTTAACTAGGGATGCTCGATATTGGCTTTTTTACCGATACCGATATTCCGATATTGTCCAACTCTTAATTTCGATACCGATACCGATATCAACCGATACCGATATATGCAGGGTTTCCCCCCAAAAAAACTGAATAATTTCAGGTAATTAATCATTTCACTGGATGCATTCAAAAGGCTTTCTAAATGTAAGCATTATCTGTGCAAAATATGATAATTAAAAAAGTAAAAATTAACATTACATATCTCTTGTTGTTGAATTAAACCAACATGCATACTTTTGACAATAAATAAAATAAGAATTGGTTCTTACTTGCTTGCCTGGGTAAATAAAGGTTCAATAAATGTAAAAAAAAATAAATTCGATACCGATATTTTCCGATATCACATTTTACTGCCGATATCGGCCGATAATATCGGTCGGCCGATAATATCGGACATCCCTAGTCTTAACACATTCATGGCCAACCACGTATATATCCGTGTTTGGGCGCCATGCTTAAAGGGCCAACCACGTATATATACGTGGTAAACTCGTTTTTGTTTTTATTGCATTTTAATATCCTACTCAATGTCACGGAGCGGCACTGCAGATATACCCTACTCTTGGGATTCGGAAAAGTGCATTACCGGCCAGATCCTGGTAGTGGCGCTGTCTCGAGAATGGAGTACTCCTTGTTTTCAGATGTTATTTATTTTTCATTCTGGCCTACTTTTTCTGTTAGCCTGAAGCTATGCCTTCATCAGATCACATGGAATACTGTTTGCGACGCCGAATTCAGTATGCAGTAAAGGAATATATAGCATCAGCCAATGGACATATCGATCTACCAGATGGCGATAAATAACTGGGAAATCCTTTTTGGGATCCAACCGGCCACAGGTAAGAGCTATTTGACGTAAAGTACAGCCCGATCGGGCCTTGGTCTCATATCCAACCCTCTCATCAGCGTATGATGCAACAATAACGAATGCAGTTATTGGTCATCAATAATCAGAAACAACTTCCCCCGCCCCCCCCCCCCCCTTTCATGCATTCATGGTGGAACATGATATCGATCATATGCATTTTTATTTTTATCTCTAGCTTGTGTAGGGCCGAAACGCCAATCGATTTAACGTTATTAGCTTAGCGCCCTATAACTAGCTTTGCAGGAATTATACCAGACCATTCCGATATAACGTTCATATTCAGGACGCTATAAAATGGGAACGTATTGATGAAAAAATTATTTCTTTGTGGCATATTGAAGGGACGGTTTATAGTGTCAATTGACAATGAGAATGGACACATAGCAATAATTAGAAATATAGATTTAGCTCTACAAACAACCTCACGCCCAGTTAAACCTTGTTATGAGAAGCTGGCCTTAGAGTGGGGCCCGTCTAATCCCTGTGGCCGTCAATGTGTTAAGACCTCTTTTAGAATTAGACACTATTTGGACTCCCTGGCCCATAAGACTAATGGACATCAAAACGCCTGGTGGTTAAGTTTGGAAAGAGAATATTTGAGAGGTTTTAGTGTATTTATCTATTTATTTTTAGAGGCTCTTGTGTCTGTCTGTCTGCCTCCAGCACAGCACTCAAACCACCATCTAACACTAGAGATCAGTCAACCCTATGAGCACTTCCTACATGGACACGTCCACAAGCATGGATCTTCCAGGTCAGTGTTTCTCAGAACTGCTCCCTGGGATGTTCGTCGGGCTGGTTGCCTGACAAAGAGATAAGCCAACATTCTAAAAAAGTATAGTTTTTAGGGATATATCGATATTGATACCGGTTATTGGATATCAGGCCGATATCAGGCTAAAAACGCGGTTCTGGAAAATGTCCCCCGATAGTGAAATCCAAGACCCACGCGCAGGGGTGTAAAGTACTTGAGTAATTGTACTTCGTTACAATACTTAGGGGCCTTTCTCACTCACCAATCGGGGTCGAATCAGCGCCCCCGGAGACGGGGGGGGGGGTGTTCTCACTCAGACGGACACACCCCTTTTGGGAGCGAAGCGGCGCTGATTCGGAATACCCCCCGCTGAACCTGGGACGGTTGAAATAGGTGGTCTCGGGTGCGGGGGGCGTGACACACACAACGTCGTTACTGTAATGCTTTTCATGGTTGCTTGAATTTTGGGCAGATAAAACCACAGCAACAACTGGACAATACCCACAAAAACTATATTTATGGGCAATTTGAGAGTTCAGACCGCAACCAAACAAGCATGTGGAGCCTCACAGCTCAGTGGATGAAAACATGAAGCCACGTTACAAACAGCACTTCCCTGGCTCGCATTAGGCCTGGCAATTTTGTTTGCCATGCTATGTCTATACATTGGTTTCTTGTTCAATGCATTTATTTCTATTAGACCAGTGGTGCCCAACCAGTCGGCCGTGGTCGACCAGTAGATCAATGACATGCAATATAATTGCCACGAGCGATGGGATAATGTGCTGAACAGGCTAAGCTAACTAGCGTTAGCCGCTAGCTTAGCGTTTGCCACAATGCTATACTGTTATACTGGCATATTCCATTCACGTTAGCATGTAAGCTAACAAAATCAGCGCCGACGAGACTAAACTCAGCTTTTGGTGTTCAATTGTGTTGATGTTAGTTTTGTTTCATCAACAAATGAGAGGCAGAACACACAGTGAATGTATCTGTTTTGTTTATTGCACGTTCTTTGCTGAAAAATAAGTGCTACAGGCTATACTAGACTAGGCTAAGCTAACTAGCGTTAGCCGTTAGCTTAGCGTTAGCCCTGGGAAACGCTCAAAAGCTAACTCTACAACACCATCCATTCGTGATAAAATGGGGTGGGTTATATTGACAAGGCTTGACAACAGAGGTTCAAATATAACTTCATATTTATTGGTTATTTGTTCATTTTATATCAGCATCCAGTCTCCGCCGTCGTGTTAACACACTTCCTGTTTACATTTTCGAACGTGACATCATCGCCTACGGCAAGCGTAAACGCTCAAAACGCAAACCGTAAACAGAACCCGGAGCGAACCAAGACTGAAGTGTGTACACAAACTAGAGGGGGGAGAGGGAGGGGGGAGTTCGCATCAGATCTCGGAACGGACTAGAACGGAATGGAATGGAACCGAATGGGTGAGTGAGAAAGGCCCCTTAAGTACTGTTTTGGGGGATTTGTACTTTACTCAAGTATTATTACGGTAGGTTTGTATACTTTGTACTTTTACTCATTACATTTCAGAGAAAAATAAAACATACTTTTTACTCATTACATTTAAAATGCAGACCTACAAAGTACAAAGCCCAAATCTTGCAGGTCCAACCATTTTAATTAGTATATTTGAATTGTTTATCTGGCCAAACTAACGTTAACGTTATTAATCCTGCGACCGCAGGTAAACAGCCAATCAAATCCCCATCAATGGAAAATTAACCCGCCCATACCCATGCTGATTGGTCCTTGTGCAAGACTAGAAAGCGGGGATCTTTGATTAAAGCCCAACATCCAGGTTAAACCCTACTGATCAATTATGGGTAGTTTACATCATTGGTATATAATTTCATAATTTATTTTTTTTCCATTTGACACCGGAAATGCCACTCTGAAAGAGTTAAAAAGGTCCACACACGAATAACATGCACGCGCGAATCAAAAAAGCTTATCAAACGCCGACGTCACTACAGGTGCATATTAATGAGCCGAATCTAAAAGCTTATAAGACGCTAGCACGACCGTGACGTCACTTCAGGAAACGTATGCCTTGCCCGTCCGGGTCATAGTACTACTCGATATATGGCGCTGGCTAACGTTAGCATTATGTCTACTGTCGTGAACCATTTGAGATCGGGGCATGTAGATCAATGGTGGCCCACTCGGTGCATCACAGTTAGCCTATAGCTCCGCCGTCCCTGCTACAGTCGGGACCACTACACTGACGTTAGCCTATAGCTCCGCCGTCCCTGCGGGTGGTTCTCTCCTCTTTGCAGTGGCGGCTCGCCACCGGGGGCGCTAGGGCGCCTACCCCCCTTGTTAAATCAGAGAAGAAGAAAAAAAAACGTTTTTGTTTTTTGTTTTATAGCCCTATAAATAATATAAACATGTTTAAAATGAATAATATTTACTCATTTTAAGTATGTTTGTGTTTCCAATGCACAATATAACGTTAATATATATAATAAAAAATATTTGTTTTCCTGAACAGGAAGTGACTAACTTTTTTTTATTTTTTTGTATTTCTCGGCCCGGGCTAGACGCAATATCGCTCTGAGTGCGCGTCACTGTTTGATCGCTGTATCCGTCGCAGCCAATCAGTGCGTAACGCGTTGTGCGTTGAAATATGACTATTATGTTGGAATCCGGGCGCGATTTGAAGCGGTCTAGGCAGCAGCGTCAAGAATTTCCGTAGCCGCATTTCGCGGAGACGCTCTCTGATTGGCCGACGTCAGTTCTTTTTTCCGTAGCAGTATTTCGCGGAGACGATCTCTGATTGGCCGAATCCACTTTCTATGTTCCAATTCTAGCTTGGTGGTAGAGATAGTTGTGTTGTTGTGACTTGTGAGATGCAGCTATTTGTCTTAGAGCGTGACTGCAAGTTCTTTCGACGGTTAAGCTTAGGCACTCTTTCAAAGTTGGTTAAGGTTAGAGTTTGTCTTAGAGCATGGCGATAGAACGCCAGGTAGTTTGCAGTCTGTTCGACGCGGAAATGGACAAAGAAATGAAGTACTTGTGTTGTGTGGTGCTAACTGCTAACAGCTAACACTTGGCTAACAAGCTATATGGCGGATGCAGTCTGGACAGTGGACAGTGGTCTGGAATACATCAACAGTGGATTATACACTTTATCAAGCCCTCCTGCCCTGGACGTTTCGACTAAACAGTGAGTCTCTCCCTCTCTCTCTCTCTCTCTCGCTCTCTCTCTCTCTCGCTACACAGCCGTCTCCGAGAAATGCGGCTACGGAAATTATTGACTGTGCTTGCTGAGACGAGACGATAATAGGCTAGCGATTCAAAACGCGCTGCTGTGTTGTGAACTATAACATTAATTTAGCTGCTGCTGATGCATAATGAATGAATGGTGAGTTGTTTAAAATGACAACATACATGTGTTAATTATTTTATTGGATTGATCCGAGAGACAGAGAGAGAGATTGCTCCAGAGCATCTCAGAGCATTACATTTTCAACGCGACCTAACGTGAACCCCCGGCTGCGACCCACAAGGCTGCGATAGTACCAGCCGCTACTGCCTCTTTGTGTGCCCCCGTCCTCGCGGGTGTCCTGTGGAGGAGCTTGTGGACGCGACAACAGCAGCGGCCGTAGGGTGTTTGAGCCTGTAGCGTTAGTTAGCTCATAGCTATCGTGTACCACTAGCCTTTAAGGGCTCGAGCACCCTACGGCTGCCGCCGTTGTTGCGTCCATGGGCCCCCCGGCAGGGTACCCGTGGGGACGGGGTGTACAGAGAGGAGAGAACCATTTTGGGTCGGCCGTTCATGCCGGCCAGCGAGCCGGATGTCGGGATATGTTGTTAGCACAATAGCTACCAAGCTAAGCTATGTTAGCTACTAACGTTATAAACACAATATGTACAACGACACAATGATTTACATTATTACAAATATGGTAACGTGGTTGTGGCTTTTACAAATAGTGGTTAGCTTTAGAGATGGATGGCTATAATCACGGAGCAATAGTGTTAGGTGAAACGGATACATTTTCATTCGGCTAGTAGTAGCAAGCATATATCTATGGTAGCAAGGCTCTCTACCTGCAATGCCTGCCACTAGCTGTGTGTGACTCTCAGCGCCCCCTGGTGAGCCCCCTGGTGCCCTGCACCTGTTGTGACGAGATCATTTCGATTACACACGCACGTTATGAACCATTGATTAAAATATCCACGTGCGTGGTGATTGTGTTGGGCAGACAAAATGTTTGATAAAAACGCTAAAACTGGGTCAATTTCAATACTTTTTTTTCCCTTCTTCATGAAAGTCACCGTTGGCCTAGTCCACATTGTTTATTGAACAAAAATACAACGTGAAGGTTGGCCTTTAAACACCTGTTATCAGAAGAATAGACAGTCATAGTGACAAGCCATAGAACAGGGGTCAGCAACCTTTTTGACATGGAGTGCTTGTTTGAAATATAGTTGTAACTAGTGTGCCTCAACAATATTCCATGCATCGTAAATTTTTTTTCTCATAATCAGGTATTTTTAATGATAATTTTTACATTATTACATCATTATTGTTATTGTTATTATTAACAATATTATTATGATGGTTGTATCAACCCTAAATCTGAGTTGGGGGGGGGGGGGGAATGCAATGCAGACAAACAGCTGCATACAGTGCGACCATTTCACTCACATTTGCCCATTCATTTTTGGACACATCACACACCATCGGTGTGTGTACTGTACGTGTGCTGTCATAGCTCCACCTACAGGCCTAATGGAGAACACCAGGAGAACACCAGGATGTGAATGGAGGGTGAATGTGAGGTATATCGTGTTAATAAGTTTTGATTGATCGCAAGACTAAAAAATAATAATAATAAGTTACCAGAACTAAAAAATATTGAGGTCAGTTACTGTGCATTAAGGTTTTCAGTTTTCAATCCATAATAAGTTAACAGAAAAATAAGTACACAACCACATTATTTCAACCTAATAAAACTATGTTTATTGTCATTGTTTTAAGAACACAAGTTGACTTGGTAATACTCACATTTTGAGTAAAGAAAATGGCTATTAACATGTGCAATGTTCAATGAAATAGAAAAATAAATAATAAAATGTGTTGATTAATCCCACTGGTCACAATGGTGACCGTAATAATGTTTTTGTTATAAGGCTCTGCAAATGTTACTGAATGATGTATTTCCAGCTAAATTGAAATAATAAACAAATAAAGGGTCTCAATTAAATATGTGGTAGTAAAAATAACCTGTGGGAGGATTTCAACAAGATAAATGCGACAACAGTGCAAAATATTTCAAGTTTCTTTAACTCTTTCAGTGCCACTCACGAGATTTCTCGGTTTTTTTATAGGTGGTTGCGTGCCACTCACGAGATTTCTCTGATTATTTTTTTTTTGCGATCTGAAAAATTATTGCATCACCCGAGCCTACCCGAGTATAGCCGAGGGGCGCCGACGATCACTGTGGAAAAAAGCGCCCCCTGTCGTCTCCCAGATGACATAAGTGATTTTGGAATGGACTCAATGAAAATGAAATGGGGAAAAAAATCCGGTACTCCACATTTTCCAGTTCACTGATCCAGCCGGGGTTACCACAGTTAATTCTGGAACCTCAGATCCCCGTTGATCATGGAGTTCTACAGTATCGCGTTGGATCCATACACTTATCGATTTTTTCGAATGGTGATCAGGAATTGGAATATACCAGTTGGATACCATCTGATGTCAGGTAAGGACTCTATGTTATCAGTGTTAGGATAATCAGAGTAAGTTTGATGAAGTTATAAGCTGTTTTGTGAAATGTCCTCTTTCGGTTTCACTGTAAAAGTCCGTGAGGAAATCAACGGAGCGATTATCAGTGCGCGGCCGTAATGTGCTTGCGTGCACGTATAATATTGATCATCTAGCGTTTATTTGAAAACGATTCATAAAAAGGCAGACGAATATCAACGTTGTGGAATATTCCACTAAAAGACGATTTTCATAGAATGCTCCAGAATGAGCTGTTTTTTATATCAAAACGGGGGCTTTTCTAACTGCTCTGAAACGGAAATGACGCGATAAAAAAACAATCTGCCTTCACAGCACTGACTGGAAAATAGTATTTGATAATGCGATGGGCAGATTAGACACATAGCCATAATTTAAAACATAGATTAGGCCAGTGGTTCTCAAACTGTGGTACGCGTACCACTAGTGGTACTTGGTTTGATTGATTGATTGAAACGTTTATTAACAGATTGCAGAATGGGTACAGTACAGTACATCTCAATACATACAATTGTTAAGGGGATGCAGACCAGAGAAAGACTTTCGTCTTGTTTCCACCAGGGTCCCCCATTTTCAATTCATCATAACATATATGACATACATGACATACAGATAGACAGTACTGCTACATCTATACATTTATGACATGTCAGATTTGCAAATACAGTACTGTTTGTGATACAAAAGTGTCCAGAAAAGGAGTGTATATACATTTGGCGTAGAAACTGTACATTGGCGGAGGTTGGTGGGGTGGGGTTGGGTGGGTTGGGTGAGGGCTGTACATTGGAGGGGGGGGGGGGGGGGGGGGGTTGGGTAGGGGACACATACACATTTTACACTGTACATTGGAATGTTGACAAAGCCTTACTTGGTCATTTACTGTACAACTAGGTTAGGACATTTGTAGGGGCCAGTTTCGAATTGCAGTCTCACGTAGGTGTTTTTTGAGAGTGTTTTTGAAGGTGGGTAGTGATTCACATTCCTTTACAGCTTTAGGCAGGGCGTTCCACATTGATGTGGCATAATTGCGAAACGTGTTTAGTCCCTTGTTTGAGCCGAATCTGGGTTTTACATGATTTGTGGAGCTCCCTCTGGTGTTGTGATCGTGGTATTCACTGACCTTTGGGAAGTATTTTGACATGTACATGGGTACCTTGGTCGCGTAGTGTATCTTGTAGACCAGGCCCATTGCAAGTTGCTGTACTCTGTCGTCTACTCTAAGCCATCCTAGGTTGTCAAAGTGGGCAGGGGTGAGGTGGGTTCTAGGAGTCAGGTCAAGTAGTAGTCTGACTAGCTTGTTTTGAGATGTTTGTAATTTGTTTTTTAGTGCCTTTGAGGTGCTTTGGTACCATGAGGTGCAAGCATAGTCGTAGTACCCTTGAATGAGTGCTCCTGCTAGAGTCTTCAGGGTATTCTTGTTTACCAGAGAGGAGATCCGGTACAAGAATCGCGTTCGTTGGTTGACTTTTTTTATTACATTGGATGCCATTTTGTCACAGGAAAGATTAGCCTCTAGGATGGAACCCAGGTAGGTAATTTCATCTTTCCTTGTGACAATATTGTCACCCACTGTAACCGAGAAGCCGTCAGTCTTGCTGAGTTTGTTATTTGAACCGAAGAGAATGGACTCTGTTTTGCCCATGTGTAATGATAGTTTGTTGTCGGCGAGCCATATGCAGATTTTGCCTAGTTCAGAGCTGAGGGCTTTTTCAACCTGTAACTTGTTCTTGTCAGAGACCAGCAGGGCTGAGTCGTCCGCAAACAGGAACAAGTTGCAGTCACAAGCTGACGACATGTCATTTGCATAAATTAGGAATAGTAGCGGTCCTAGTATGCTTCCTTGTGGAACACCACAGCTCACTGTGAGGGGGGGGGATAGGGTACCGTTTACTTCCACCATCTGTTCCCTCCCCTCCAGGTAGGATTGTATCCAGCTCACTGATAAACTATCAAAACCAATTGCTTTTAGCTTGTCAATCAGAATGGTGTGATTGACAGTGTCGAAGGCCTTTTGTAGGTCCAGCATGACCATGCCGCAGTATTTGCCCGCGTCCACCTCTTGTTTGATGTGGTCGTTCAAGTAGAGAAGGCATGTGTCAGTGGAGTGGGATGTTCTGAAGCCAGATTGGAATTCGTAGATTAGATTTTTTTCCGCGAGGTATTTTTCGATCTGTTCGTATACTATTTTTTCTATGACTTTCGAGATGGATGTAAGGATAGAAACAGGGCGGTAGTTACCCGGGTCTAATTTGCTGCCCTTTTTGTGCAGGGGTGTTACTCTCGCAATTTTGAAGTCCTTGGGGACGTGTCCCTGTTTTATGGAGAGGTTTATTATGTGTGTGATGACTGGGGTGATGGCTGCTGCTGAGTCTCTGAGGAATTTGGAGGGGATGTTGTCATGGCCAGTGGCCTTGTTTGGTTGGAGGGCGCTCAGTTTTTTGAGTACCTCATCTGTAGTTACTATTTCCAGTTTGAAGTCGTCTTTGTGGACGCCTAGGTTCATGTAGTATGCTACTATGTGTTCTACCCCATACTGCCCTGAGTGGGAGGGTAGTTTGTTTACCAGTGTTGTGGCTATGTTTGTGAAGAATGTGTTTAAGTAATTGGCTACATCCAGCTTGTCTGTGATGAGCGTGTTGTCCGTCTTTATGTTTATGTTTGAGAACCTGGTTTTGAGTTTTTTACTGCAGCCTAGTTGATTGTTGAGTAATTTCCAAAGTTCACGTGGTTTATTTTTGTTTTCCTCGGTTTTGTCATTGATGAAATTTTTTTTTGCAGTTTTGATCATGGAGTTTACGTCATTTCTTAGTCTGTTTCTTTCTAGTTTGAGTTCAGTCACGTGGTCTTGGAGTTCACTGCTCGTGCTTTTGGTAAGCTTTGACTGACTTTTACGAAACTCAGAGCATTTTTTGTCTCTGGCTTTCATAGCGGTCAGTATTTCAGTGTGCATCCATGGCTCAGCGCGATTTTTTACCCTGGTGGTACTGCTGGTGGTACTTGAAAACATTTCCAAAAAAGCACAAATTTTTTCTTTTTTTCTCTCAGGCCACTGAACTTAGAAGCAGGCCAGGCCAGTGTTTCTGGTTGCGGCGGCGCGATAGTTAGATAACCTAAGTGGGGAACAACCAGGAGATCACTGTGACAGAGAGTAATGCAGTCTAAACAGTCATAAATCTTTAATTCAACTTCAGCCCTGATTATAACCATTTATTTTTATATTTTTTGTAATGTCAGATAAAAAATGAAGTACTCCCACTTTTCTGAAAAGAGTTGGTGTTAAATCTGACATTACAAAAAATCCATCAAAATCTGTGTTGCTGCTAATCATTGACACATGCCTAGCCTGTAATAATCCCCCCCAGAAAGATGTACTTTGCATTTGATATATTGAAAATATTTTACTTTTTTGTGTTTTTTTTAACAATAATTTGTGATGCCATCACACAAACTGGCATTTAAAGGGTAAACATTCAAAAATGTATTGAATATGTGTTTTCTTTTCTTTTTTACAATAATGTGTGATGCCCATCACAAACACTGGCATTTAAAGGGTAAAAATTCCTGCACCAGAATGCAGGAAATTAAGTTTTTGTAACAAAATAATTGTGTGTGTGTGTGTGTGTGTGTGTGTGTGTGTGTGTGTGTGTGTGTGTGTGTGTGTGTGTGTGTGTGTGTGTGTGTGTGTGTGAGAGAATGACGGGGACAATTGCTTGGTGTGTGAGAGAGAGAGAGATAGAGATAGAGAAAGAATTAAGTACATTTGCTGAAATACAGTTGTTCTTAATTTTCTCACTTGCTATGTGAGAATGTTAGTTATTATGTGTGGAAGCGTTTGCTAGTTCTAGTGCTATCCCTTTGTACATTGTGGCTGTGTCTGACAAAAGTTAACAATAAATAATGGTATTAGGAATACATTTGCCTCCTGCGTGAACTGTGCATAGCTGAATAGACTGTATTTTAACGCCGGTCATATGGTGGTACTTGGAGAGCCAGCTACGTTCTCAGGTGGTACTTGGTGTAAAAAGTTTGAGAACCACTGGATTAGGCGATATTAACGTTAACATTGGCGCCGATGGTGGCATTCAAGCGGTAAAACGGAAAACCAGGCGTGGCACTGAAAGAGTTAATAGTTGTCATACAGAAGTACAGAATACTTTTATACAAAATGCTTCTTACTGTTACGCTCCAGAGACTGTGCTAGACAAGATAAGTATCAAATAACATAGTATAGCATGTAAATTAGAAGTAGAAAATGAGGTCACAGTGTTCAGTATAGACATATGTACAATGTTCGATGCAGAATAGACGTAACTGAGTTACCATATAATATACAATACTATGCAGTGTACTAATATACAATACTATATAGTGCAAAGCAGAAATGGGATGAGGTACAATTTAGGTACAATTTACAGTAAGGTGTACGAGTTGTAGTGCAATCCTTTATCAATAAATATAAAGTGTGGGGAGTGGGTGCTACAGTGTGTTTGTTTAAAGTGAGTGTGTGCTATAAAGTGTGGGGAGTGGGTGCTACAGTGTGTTTGTTTAAAGTGAGTGTGTGCGTGTGGATGTGTGTGCTATGTGCGTTTGATGGTTGTTGTGTAGTGTTCATTGTTCGTTGAGCAGCCTGATGGCCTGGGGATAGAAGCTTCTTCTGAGTCTTTCTGTGCTCGCCTGACCGCAGCAGTTCAAAGAGGCAGTTGTTCGGGTGACTAGAGTCCTTAATGATTCTCTTAGCCTTGCCCCTGCACCGCTTGTTGTAAATGTTCTGGAGGGTGGGGAGCCCCCCTCCAATTGTGCGTTCGGCTGAACGTGTCACTCTTTGTAGTCTGCTTCGGTCTTGTGCAGTGCTATTCCCAAACCAGGAGGTGATGTTGCCAGTCAGGATGCTCTCTATTGTACATGAGTAGAAGTTCTTAAGGATCTTCTGACTGACTTGGAACTTCCTTAGGCGCCTGAGGAAGTAGAGGCGTTGTCGTGCCTTCTTCACCACACTGTCAATGTGTGTGGTCCATGTCAAGTCCTCGGATATGTAGGCTCCGAGGTACTTAAAGCTGTTCACTCTCTCAACCAGTGCCCCGTCGATGCTGAGGGGGCTGTAGTCCTTGACCCCCGACCTCCTGAAGTCCACAATCATCTCCTTTGTTTTGCCGACGTTCAGGGAGAGGCTGTTTTCCTGGCACCATCCCGCCAGGACCTTGACCTCTTCCAGGTAGGCCCTCTCGTCGTTTGCAGAGATCAGGCCCACCACCACTGTGTCGTCAGCAAATTTGATGATTGTGTTGCTACTCCGCTGAGCCACACAGTCGTGTGTGTACAGGGAGTAGAGGAGGGGACTCAGAACACAGCCCTGGGGGGCCCCTATGTTGAGGGTGATGGATGAGGAGGTGCAGTTGCCTGCTCTCACCACCTGGGGTCTGCCCGTCAGGAAGTCCAAGACCCATTGGCAGAGGTCATAGTTCAAGCCCAGGTCCCTGAGCTTGGCTATGAGTTTGGAGGGGACTATGGTATTGAATGCCGAGCTGTAGTCGATGAATAGCATTCTCACATAGTTCCCCTTCCTCTTGTCCAGGTGTGATGCTGCTGTGTGCAGCACATGGGCTATGGCGTCCTCCGTGGACCTGTTGGGGCGGTATGCAAATTGCAGGGGGTCCATGTTGATGGGGAGGGAGGAGCAGATGTAGCCCTTTACTAGCTTCTCAAAGCACTTCATGGCTATGGAGGTGAGAGCTACAGGGCGGTAGTCGTTGAGGCAAGCAGGCTTGGATTTTTTGGGTACAGGGATAATAGTGGACTTCTTCAGGCAGGTGGGGATGACAGCCTGTTCTAAGGACAGGTTAAATATGTCAGTGAATACCGGGGCCAGTTGGTCGGCACAGACTTTTAGGACGCGGCCGGGGATGCCGTCCGGTCCTGCTGCCTTCCTGATATTCACTTTTTTAAAGGTCCGCCTCACCTCATGCTCTGTTACCCTGAACACTGAGTCTCCATCAGCAGCAGACCCCCCCCCCCCCCCCATTGCCGTGGCTTGTGGGCTGGTGTTGTTATTACCAGCATCAAACCTCGCATAGAAGGTATTGAGGTCATTTGCTAAGGAGATGTCACTGTTCAGTTTGAGGGAGGTGCCTTTGTAGTCTGTCATCGTTTTGAGCCCCTGCCACATAGCTCTGGAGTCGGCCTGTTCAAACTGTAGTTCAATTTGATCCCTGTAGCGCCGGTTTGCCTCTATTACTGTCCTCCTTACGTTGTATCGCGCCACCTTGTGGTCATTCATGTTGCCTGCCACCAGGCCGTCGTTGTATGCTTTGGTACGCGCTTTCAGAGCTTCACGGACGGATTTGTCTACCCAGGGTTTTTGATTTGGGTAAACTTTAATTGTGGTAGTGGGGATTGTTTCTTCCACCAAAGTACGAACAAAGTCCAGCACTGTCTCCGTGTAGACATTAATGTTATCTGTGTCGCGGAACACACCCCAGTCTGTGCACTCAAGCGCAGCTTGGAGCGTCTCCTCTGACGCCACATCCCATTTCTGCACCTCTCGCGAGACTACCGGTGTGCTCTTGATTTTTTGTTTGTACTTTGGAGAAAGAAAGATGGCCGCATGATCAGACTTCCCAAAGCCACTAGCAGAATGAGCCTTGTATCCACCCTTGAATTGCGTGTAACAGTGGTCTAAAATGTTACCGCCTCTGGTGTTACAAGTCACATGCTGATAGAAGTCAGGCAAAACCTTTCTCAGATTGGCGCTATTGAAATCACCCACTACTACAATGGCGGCGTTAACGTTCGCTGCTTGGAGTTTGTTTACTTCGTCGTGGAGCCTGGAGAGCGCGGCACTATTGCTGGCTTGCGGTGGAATATACACTGCGACAAGGATGATCGCCGTTAACTCCCTCGGGAGGAAGAAAGGTCGACACTTGATGGTTATATATTCCAGGTTGGGGCAGCAGTGGTTTGATAATTCCTTCACGTTGGCTGGATCGCTCCAATTGTTGTTCAACATGAAGGCGATACCGCCTCCACGCTGTTTGCCGGACTCTGCTGTTCTATCCTTGCGGTGAATGAAGAAGTGATCGGCCGGTTGGATGGCATGATCTGGGATTTCTGGCGACAGCCACGTTTCAATGAAGCAGAGAACATTGCAGTCTCTAACGTCTCTCTGGAATTTAATCCTTGCTCGGATGTCATCCAGTTTATTGTCAATTGATTGTACATTGGCTAGCAATATACTAGGTAGTGGCGTTCGGTGTCGTCTGGTTCTCAGTCTGTTCCGGATTCCAACTCTCTTCCCTCGCCGCCTGATGATTCCTTTGTTCCTGGGGTCAGGATCTGCCCTATAATATTTCAAAAAAATATATATATATATAATATTTTTTTAAATTTTTTATTTGCTTATGCTGCCCCCTGTGCCTATGAAAATGCCCCCGCGCCTAGGGTTGCCTACCCCTGCCATAGAAGATGGCCACAATGAGTGATGAAGAGGATGAAACGGTCGGCGATGGCGTGGACGGACAAGACGAGCATCCATGGCCCTATATACATAAAAAATACATAGTTCAAGGACTCCAACCTTATAGTGTTGTTGAGTTGCAATCATTCAAAAACCTGATGAATGGTTTTCGACCAAGCACTAACGTCATTACGAGGCCCACTGTCCGCTCGAAGATCAGCAAAGCTGCTCAAACCATGAAAGAGAAAGTCACTGCTGCTATGAGTGAAGTTGAATGGATCGCCACAACAACAGATTGCTGGACAGCCCGACGAAGAAGTTTCATTGGGATAACCACTCACTGGATCAACACTGAAAGCTTTGAAAGGCGTTCTACTGCACTTGCCTGCAGAAGACTGAAGGGCTCCCATACTTTCAATGTTTTGGCCAGTGCCTTAAACAACATTCACTTGGAGTACCGGTACCAGGGCTCCAGACTAACTTTTTTCACCACCGTCCCAGAACCGTCCCGAAATACAATTTTAACCGTCCCAAAGTGAATGTAACCGTCCCAAAAATCAAATGTAGTTTCTTTACTTTGGTTTTGTCGTCTATAGTTGTTATTGCCATAAGAAACACCATTCAGAGAAGGGGAGAATAAATTGATTTAGTCAAAAGGCTCCCATGGTGGAAAGATTTCACAAGAATAATTATGATTAAAAATAAATATAAAAAAAAGTGTTTAACAAGGTGCTAGTATAGGGATATTTGGTCGCGGTGCTGTTATAGTCAACCAATTGGAGCCATGTTGATTATTCCTTCCATAGGAAAATATATTTAAATGTATTTTATTTCGTTTTAGTTTTTTTTGTTATTACAAATGTGTGTTTATGGTTGAAAATGTTAGAGATAAATAAAGATCAAATCAAATCTAACTGAATAAGTTATCCCTCTTCTAACAAGAAAGAAAAACGTAGTTTAGCTTTAAACTACATAATGTCATTGCGTCCAGAGATTCCACCTTTGATAACTAAAGTAATGACACTTGACTAGTAATGAAACATGTCCCTTAGATCGCGCTGTCCTCCTGGTCGATATTGATAATTGCTGTTAAATTCCAGCGGGCCCTCCTCACTGAATATGGATTCATTGTGTAGCTGAAGTGAAGTTTGCCTATAGCCTGTCGTCTATTTCTCCGCGTTTGTTTAGATAAATGTAACGTTATGCCAATTAACTCGCAATGGTAGTAACATTACGTGTTAGTATAGAATCGAATAGAAATCCTTTAATAATCCAGAGGGAAATTCGGCACTACAGAGCAGACTATGTATCGCTCACATTGAACAACAATAAACATTTAGGTCAATAGGACTAAAATAGGAATAACAATATAATAATATTAAAAATAAGAATAAAATAGTGTGAACTATGGATTAATCAGTGGCAGTCTGATACGTTAGTCAGTAACGTTAGCTAGCAATAAGCAGCTATAACTAGAACGCGTCGATAACTGTATACAGTTCCAATAGACTAACATTACACTTCTGTGATTTAAATGTGTCCTCACCTTAGACTCAGGGGTAGTATTGCTGGATGCAGTTCCCTGTTGGTCATTTTGGGTCTGTGTTTATCCTCTTCAAATAGCGCAGCATGTTTGCGGTGCTCTCTTCACTGAGAGGATGCCACAGTATAGCGCACGTTTTTTTTTATTTTTTTATAACATTCTGATCTTTCCGCGGTTCTTGTACAGTGGTCTCGTGCCGTGCGACTGTCAATTACCAGCTGTCATTCACTGTGTCAACCAGGGTTAAATACCAGTGGAGAAAGCCTAGGTAAGAGAGATTTCCCTCACCTGTTAACACGTTTTTCTTTTTCGATGCAAGATTCATTTGGGGTGTGACGCTGCTGCAGCGCGACTGGCTGAGGAGAGGTGGGTAGGAGCTTGATGCTGGATTAGTGTATCGCTGCGTTGGGAGGCGGAGATAGTCATTGGATTTGGCAAATCACGCTACGTTTAGACTTCAGTGAACTTAGTCAGCACGAGACATTCACCATTTGACAGCAATATATGCGCGCACTGACAGTCGGCCAATTGACATTTCCTGTGAAAAAAAAAATCCTCTCCGTCCCGCTTGCGTCCCAGCAAAGATTTCTGTTCGTCCCAAATCAATATTTGATCGTCCCCGGGACGACGGGACATCGTTAGTCTCGAGCCCTGACCGGTACAAAATTTGCATTATGCTGTGGTTAATATTGTGATATTATTCAGGGTACTCCAGTATTCTGTCTTTAATATTGTGATATTATTCAGGGTACGCCAGTATTCTGTCTTTAATATTGTGATATTATTCAGGGTACTCCAGTATTCTGTCTTTAATATTGTGATATTATTCAGGGTAGTCCAGTATTCTGCCTTTAATATTGTGATATTATTCAGGATAATCCAGTATGCTGTGGTTAATATTGTGATATTATTCAGGATACACCATTCTGTTTTTAATATTGTGATATTATTCATGCTGTGATGTGAATGCCGTCCATGTTAGTTTACCTTCAATGGAGAAGTGCATTAAATAATTTTAATGCAAAAAAAAGTGTCCTCTGTTCTTTCATTTTAGCAGTCCATCGCAGAACACATTCCATTGTGGGCAGAGTGTATGCTTGGTTTCATTCCAGCCTTGCCTAAACACCAGCTGATGATTTCACTAATTGGCTCACCTCTTCAACTAACTCACCTGGTGCAATGTATAGTTCAAATGAAAACTTGACCCACGATGACCCTGGTCTATCCTTTAAATTTTTTTTTTTTTTACTTTTTAGTACATTTAAAAGTAGACCTTTTTTACTCAAGTGTGTTTTTAGCCAGATACTTCGACTTTTACTTGAGTCAGATTTTGAGACAGTACCCATACTTTCACTTAAGTATAATTTCTGGGTAATTTTTACACCCCTGTGGCCACTGCCCACGCGTAACATATCAGAGCAAAGTGGCTTGATTTTATGCATTTTGAGCACATGGGAACATTATGGATGTCCATTATATTTTATAATATTCATTAGATCTCAATCATTTTTGTCTATTGACTCCTAACGAATGGTCTTAGTCTGTACTGTTCAGTAACAGCGATTGATCGGATCAGTAATCCCAGAATGGGCAGGTGCATCCCTAATAGTTTTAATATAAATCTATATCATCTTCAATGATAAACCCTGAAGCAGTTAATCCTGTCACCATCACCAAGGTCCATATCTAAACATACTGGTCCCCGAGAATGAAAACACTTAGGTGTTTAGTGAGTTTCTAGGGGTTGTTGTTGTTGTTGTTGTTGTTGTTGTTGACAAACCTTCTTGATGCTGCCTCCAGACTTCTTCACCATCAGTTCATCCACCATGGACTGAAGACAAATACTCATCATGATCGCCTGGAAACACACGTCAAAAACAACACTTAACACCAGCTCTTCAAAGGGATTCATGGATGGAGCCAATAGGGGTGGGAATCACCAGTTTCATCATGATACGATACGATATAGATTCTTTGGACAACGATACGATATTTGCCGATATCACAAAGTCTCTCACGATACGATACGATACGATTAGATTCAGGTGCCTGCGATCGATATGAGATGATATCATATGCCCATTTAACACAATCAGTAACATTTAGATCAACAAAAAAAGGTAATGAAAATATCATTTGACATTTGTATTTTTGAGCTCTTCCAGACATTTAAAGGAAAATCAATCTATTGTTTTTAATACAAATAGACCTCCTGTTCACTGTAAAGTGCCACGTTTTTATATATTGAGCTTTAAACTTTAAGCTACATTTTTTGGAACTCAAAACTCACAACCTCCCTCTCCCAAACCGTTCCTACAACAATTTGTTGATGTTGCATGATCATGTATAGGCCTACATTTATTATGTATTATATTGTTTATGTTTAAATAACATTTAAACATCAAACTCCTCTGACCTCATCTGGTCTTTCCAAAGACGCGCGCACACACACACAGAAAGGGAGAATGCTATGCTGTAACATCTACACACACGGAGCTACTGCTGTTGTTCTTGGGCGGATATGAGACTCGCCACAGGATTTTCAAAATAAGAGTATCGATATGAATCGATCTTATTACATCGCATCGATCCGATTCGATTGTTGATAATTACATCGATATATCGATCTGGATCGATGTATCGTCCCACCCCTAGGAGCCAAGCTGCATAATCTTCTCAGATGGAGCCAAGCTGCATAATTAACCAATTTCGGAGGAAGCACTTCAAAATGGAGCTCTCTATAACCACATTCAAGCACTAACTAGATTTGACTTGTTTACGTTCTAAAGGGCATCATGCTTTCGACCCCCGACTGACCCTGTTAGTGACCCCCTGACCTGTGGACTGGTGATGGTGACCCACTGCAGGCGGTCCTTGCTCATCAGGTACTCGAAGGCCAGCTCCAATTTCACCTCACATTTGGTGGAACTGCAGGGGTTGGCCGTGCCGTTGGCCACCGGGACCTGCTGTGGTGGAGAAGGGAGGAAGCAGAGGGTTATTCTGACAGTAATCACCGTCAGAGACTCTCCCTCACTCTCCACCTTCAAATCCAGACTCAAAACCCACCTGTTCTCCCTAGCTTTCAACCTTCCCTACCCATAACCACCCTCCTCCAACCACCACCCCCTTTTACCCTGCCCTACGTTCTCTCCTCTCCTGCCCCCCCCACCCCCCTCGGTTTCCCTTACTCACTTCCCGACTGTCTCCCCCACTGACTCCTGTATTTGTTATCCGTTACTCGTGGTTTTATGTTCTTGTGTATTCATATTGTTCTCCGTTTCCCTGTGGTTCTGTTTTCTTAGTTTTTTGCCTATCGTCAGCGACTTTGGGTCATTGAAAAGCGCTATACAAAATAAATGAATTATTATTATCATCATCATCATCGTACACTATTGATGTGTCTATTTTAGTGTCCTGCTGTGTCCCAAACTGTCAAACTGTCAGCAGACAGAGGGACATGAACACCTAGAATAACAAGAGGATGGGTCACAGGCCCAACGTTCTAAACTAGAACAATAAGAAGAGGATAGGTCACAGCCCCAACAACCTTAGCTCCACAGCCTGGCTAACCTTACCTCCACACAGCCTGGCTAACCTTACCTCCACACAGCCCCACTAGCGTTACCTCCACACAGCCTGGCTAACCTTACCTCCACACAGCCCCACTAGCGTTACCTCCACACAGCCTGGATAACCTTACCTCCACGAGTCCACACAGCCTGGCTAACCTTACCTACACAGCCTGGCTAATGTTACCTCCACACAGCCTGGCTAACCTTACCTCCACACAGCCTGGCTAACCTTACCTCCACACAGCCTGGCTAACCTTACCCAGTGGAGGCTGCTGATAAAATTTTTAGGTGAAGCACAAATTATTATATTATATATTAAATAATATTTTTAAAACATCCCCCACTGTGTGTCAGTGGTCAGTGGACACAGATGAAAACATATTAACATTAGGTGACAGCGGACCTGACCAGATGAAAACATATTAGGTGACAGCGCACCTGACCAGATGAAATCATATTAGGTGACAGCGCACCTGACCAGATGAAATCATATTAGGTGACAGCGCACCTGACCAGATCAAAACATATTAGGTGACAGTGCACGTGATCAGATCAAAACATTTTAGGTGACAGCGCACCTGACCAGATCAAAACATATTAGGTGAAGGTGACAAGGAAGCCACAGACTCATACCCCCCCGACACTCAACTAACCGCCTCGGACAGTCCTTCATACCAGTGGCCATCAGGCTCCACAACAGTGGGCAGCGACTGCTGCCAGACATCGACCTAGAACTAATAGGAACCCAAGTAGGACAACAACGCTACCTTATGCATACTGCACCTTATGTGGATACTGTGATTGATACTGTGAATAATGAATAATGTATATTTCAGTTAGTTAGATAGTAAATTATATTGACCTATTTGTTTACACTGCTTGTGTTGTTTTCACTACCTGTACCCCCCCCCCCCCCCCCCCCCTTCCCCCATGCTGCTATGATGCCTGAATTTCCCCAAGGGGATCAATAAAGGAATATCTTATCTTATCTTAAAAGGAAAGATGAAATTACCTACCTGGGTTCCATCCTATAGAGGCAAATCTTTCCTGTGACAAAATGGGATCCAATGTAAGTCAACCAACGAACTAGATTCCTGTACCGGATCTCCTCTCTGGTAAACAAGAATACCTTGAAGACTCTTAACAGGAGCACTCATTCAAGAGTACTACGACTATGCTTGCACCTCATGGTACCAAAGCACCTCAAAGGCACTAAAAACAAGATTACAAACATCACAAAACAAACTGGTCAGACTACTGCTTGACCTTACTCCTAAAACCCACCTCACCCCTGTCCACTTTGACAACCTAGGATGGCTTAGAGTAGACGACAGAGTACAGCAACTTGCAATGGGCCTGGTCTACAAGATACACTACACCACTAAGATACCCATGTGCATGTCGAAATACTTCCCAAAGGTCAGTGAATACCACGACCACAACACCAGAGGGAGTTCCACAAATCATGTTCAACCCAGATAAAATAATTTAAAAAGTAAAAAAAAAAAAAAATTTAATAAAAGAAAATAGTCATAACTTAGAAATGAGATTGCATAGGTCTATGAATCGATATCGCGATTCTGTTTCGATTAATTGCCCAGCCCTACAGTGTGTACAGTAAGTTAGCTTGGTGATTATCATTGTGATGTAGGCTAAGCTGGCTAGCTACTGTTAGCATACAAGCACTGTAGCCTACTTACTTTTTCATCCACAACGTTTTTTCTGATCCAGGTGCATAAGTCCACTTCTTCATGTTGCTCAGTTGCTGGTTTATACTTCGGTCCTAATGTTGGCGCACACTTTAATTTAGCCTGACTTGACTTGTTATAGCTGTACAGCTTACTAACTACTAAACAACAACTTTCTCATAGTCTCAACTTTCACATAGTCAAAACGGGTCCAGCTGCATGTCCGGAGGATAGGTTTAGCTCGGGCCAATCTCAAGTTTCTCAAGTTTCTTTATTAGTTGTCATACAGAAGTACAGAATACTTTTATACAAAATGCTTCTTTATCCTCCGGACATGCAGCTGGACCCGTTTTGACTTTGCAATACAGCAATCTCTGATTGGATTTTCAAGGCTGCCAATCATATTCAACCTCTGTGTATTGGATGTCAAGGGCTGTCAATCAATCAATCCGCCATTCAATGGCAAGAGTTTAACTGCACAGACCGTGCTTAGATGAAGTTAATAGCCTATTTTGATTCGCTGTTATTTATTATTTATTTAACAATGGGTCACACCTGTGAAGTTTTCTTCACGAATAATTACTGCAGGCAATACTGCAGTGCAGGCCTGCTCAGAGCTGTCAAGTTTGGCCATTTTTGAAGAAAAAAAAATTCACTGGCATTTTTTTTACAGAGGAAAACATTTATAATAAAAGAATAATAATAATAATAATAATTAAAAAAAAAATATATATATATAGTTTTTTTATATATATATGTATATGTAAATTAATAATAATTATGAATTATGAGTGAATTTGTGTTTCACGTGTTGTCATAGAGAAACCGCCACTGCTACACAGCCTGGCTAACCTTACCTCCACACAGCCTGGCTAACCTTACCTCCACACAGCCTGGCTAACCTTACATCCACACAGCCTGGCTAACCTTACCTCCACACAGCCTGGCTAACCTTACATCCACACAGCCTGGCTAACCTTACATCCACACAGCCTGGCTAATGTTACCTCCACACAGCCTGGCTAACGTTACCTCCACACAGACTGGCTAACGTTACCTCCACACAGCCTGGCTAACGTTACCTCCACACAGACTGGCTAACGTTACCTCCACACAGACTGGCTAACCTTACCTCCACACAGCCTGGCTAACCTTACCTCCACACAGCCTGGCTAACCTTACCTCTAACCTTACCTCCACACAGCCTGGCTAACCTTACCTCCACACAGCCTGGCTAACCTTACCTCCACACAGCCTGGCTAACCTTACCTCCACACAGCCTGGCTAACCTTACCTCCACACAGACTGGCTAACGTTACCTCCACACAGCCTGGCTAACGTTACCTCCACACAGCCTGGCTAACGTTACCTCCACACAGACTGGCTAACGTTACCTCCACACAGCCTGGCTAACGTTACCTCCACACAGCCTGGCTAACGTTACCTCCACACAGACTGGCTAACCTTACCCCCACACAGCCTGGCTAACCTTACCTCCACACAACCTGGCTAACGTTACCTCCACACAGCCTGGCTAACCTTACCTCCACACTTGGCCCTTTAATTTCAAGCCATTAACAGTAAACAGCAAGTTTGTGATCATAGCAGAGTGCTGTATTTCAGCCCAAATGCACATATCAAATACCAAAGTCAAATGCTAACGTATGAAGAAAGACAGCTGGGGACAAAGATTCTCTCTGACCGTAACCCGACCCTGAAATAGCTCCTTTACCTTGTGTGGTCCAGCCAACGTCCCAACAACAATACACCATGTTTTCATCACTTCTGGGGACATTTGGTCCCTACAACAGTAGTAAAACAAACAGGCACACACACACGCGCGGTTCCCTGGAGACGGACATTCATTGCTCATTAGTGGAGTGAGTTCTGTGTCCTAAGACACTCTTGGAGACGCGCTGTATGGCTGGGACTGTTTCCTCTAAAATCCAATGGTTTTTAACGTGGGGTCCGGGGACCACCAGAGGCCCGGGGGGCGTCCACAGCAAAATATGTACTTTTCTAATTATACTATTGTTTTTTCATAGGAAATCACACACTGACACAGGCAACAGACTTGAGGAGCTATACAGGCTGTAATCCACTTCCTCCTGCCTGTCACTCAGGAGAGAAAGCTCAGACAAGATGAGATGTAACTAGAAAGGGGTGAGTCAGCAGTTCATTCAACCAGACATGACGGGATGGGTTTGTTTGGAGAGGAAGGCACTAGTTATAAAATGACCTCTTAGGATGAGCTCGGGTCTTAATAAAGACACTGAGCGTTGTGTGTGTGTAAAATGGGTCAATGACGTGACGCCTATTTTTTCTGTCCCACTGAATTTCTTACCTTAAAAAAACATTAAAATTCATAAAAAGATCACATGTATCTCTAATACCTTCCCCATATACAGACCCACTCTAACTCCTCCAAACATTTGAGTTATTGGTAATTTTTCTGCTATCTGAAGTGTCAAATGTCCATGTGACCGTCCAGCATTGACTTCTATTTGGACAACCGGCTTAAAATCACTTTAAATCTATTTAAATATTTCCCTTGCCCTATTTGGCATAATTTCAAACATGTTTTGCATTCATTGACAAAATTATGAAGCATTTGCACATAATACTTCCATCATAATATACAAACGAATGTTGTCCGCATATGTTAATTTTATGAAATATCATCTGGGGCGACCATCAAGAAAACACAATTGTGGGACTTTTATTTTGAAACCACCTCAAGGACAGGATGTTGCATCAGCCAGTCACATGTGAGGGACCCCAGAGAAACAACTAGCAGGTTAGTAAGTCTCTTTCATATTGGCAAATAAATCTCTTTTTTAACTGCTGTAATGTACTTGCCACTTTTGGATGTCTTGTGGGACGACTAGGGATGGGAATTGATAGGATTTTATCGATACGATTCCATTATCGATTCTGCTTATCGATTCGATTCTTTATCGATTCTCTTATCGATACCTGATCAATTTATAATTTAAATAAATAAATTGGAAATGCAACAGAACTAAGCTGGTTAGAATAACAACATGCAACTTGACATTTCTGATTGTCATTTATTGTTGAGCCCCCATGTCAGGGGCGACAGTGGCTCGGAAGGTAGAGCAGTCGTCTGGCAATCCGGAGGTTCCCGGTTCGATTCCCGCTCCTCCCGGGCAGCGTGTCGATGTGTCCTTGAGCAAGACACTTAACCCCTAACTGCTCCCGATGAGCAGGTTGGCACCTTGCATGGTTGCCTGCGCCGTCGTTGTGTGAATGTGTGAGTGATTGGGTAAAATGTAAGGAACAAATTGTAAAGCGCTTTGGATAAAAGCGCTATATAAAAAAGCAGCCATTTACCATGTCAGAAAAATACAAAAACTGTAAAAAATAAAACATTAACTATAGCCTACACTTAAATAAAATAATGTATTTGAGATTCTCTTAAAATGTATTTATTTTTTTATTCTTAAACTAATTTAATCTATTGAATAACAGTCGTTATTCCTCTGACTTCTGTCTCACACACACACACACACACACACAGACACACAGAGCTCCCTCCCCGGGCCCCTGTCCTGTAGGTATTGGCTTGTGTTGCTACACGGACACATTTGTATGTTGCACCATGGTACTTCCTGTCTGACGGACTCAGAGTAGAGACTTAGTAAATAAACAATCCGGCTCTTATGTGAACTAAAGAGTACAAGGTTTACACAACAGTCCCCACCCGCTGTTTTATTGTATTTGTACCTGTACTATCCGCTGTCAGCTGTTTATCTCTCTTTGTGAGCTTGATTAAATAGCGTTAGCTCAAGTTAGCTAGCGATAGCTCCGCGGCTAATTTTAGCTCACCCTAAACTAAATCAATGACTATGTTCTAAAGCATTCAAGTAGTTTTCACTACACATAGAAGTAGCCAAACAGCGGGAGCATATTACCAAAACCCAGACAATTTCGAGCCCTTAATGAATCAAATAGAGTCTGCCATGGCTACATGCTAACGCTAACATTATTACGCAACTAGGAAAAACCTGGCAGCGATAAGGGAATCGAAAGTCACGGGAGCCACACGGTTCCAGGCAACGGCCAATTAGGAACCGGTTCCCAACCGGAACCGGTTTTCGATTCCCATCCCTAGGGACGACCGCCCCAAAACTGTGAATAATACGTTTTATCTGAAAATCTATATTTTGATGATGAATTTGATAGTGACATGTGGTAAGAGCTAGCTAGTTTGGTTTTTGTAGCTAATGGTTAGCCTGTAATATTTGACTGACCTTAAAAACATCATCTGGGCGACCGAGTATCATGTGGGGCGACCACTGCTGAGTGTTTTAGATGATAGATATATGTCGTGTATTTATAGTTTCTGTATATTTATATTTTATTCATGTTTTATATACATAAAGTTCTTTGTTTTAGCATAACTCTTTGTATACTTTAACATATATTTTTCAACATTTGTCATTTTTCATTCCTATTTAGGAATTAACATTTCTTTTTTAGTATTGTACCATCTTATGAGAACATTTTTAAAACGGTATAGCATGACATTCCATTTAGGTAATAGTACATGTATTAGTCATGTTTAACTAGTTTAACCTATTTTCTAGATGGCACAAACAAGCAAACAGAAGACTGCTCACTACAGACAGCGGGTCAATGCAGACTATCTTGCCAGGAAAAGAGGTACAAAAAACTATAGGTAACATGCAGTATATCTTTCTCTGGTGTATTTCAAACTGTCATGTTAGTAGGATTAGGAATGACCTTTTCTGTAATATCTTGAACTTAAGTTTGTATATAATTTAGCCCACCAGAATTAGTATCACATTATACACTATTGTTTCAGCGAGAAGAAAACAACAGGGCAAGATTCCATGTGAAGTCAGATGAGCTATCGGAGAGGGAGAAGGCTGCGTCCAGAGGTTACAGGGAGAAGGAAAAAGATGGAAAAGGCGATGCTGGACCTGACACCACCATCCATGGAGAACACTCCACCAGTTCTGGCTGGTGTAGAAGTAGAGAAGAGCAGCAGGGCAAGCTGTGGTGGATCCCCTACCTCTAAATGAGGATTTGAATCACTAACATTTACTTTGATTCTACAGTAGGTTTAACATCCCTTGAAACCATAGGTTATATATCCAGCTCATGATCAACAGTGACATATTTCAACAATAAATGTTCAGTGGATTGCACTGTGCAACATCTTCATTATAATCTGATCAAAGTTTGTTTCGTGTTTGATATATATTTGGGGAATGTTGACTGTAGGAGCCAAAGCTATATTGTATTGTATGAATGTTTATATGTTTATTTTTATAACTGTTGTGAAGGGCCAGATTAAACCGAATATATATATTTATTTATATATATATATTTAATTGTATTTGTATATTCTCTAATATTCCCTGATATCCCTTGTATATTCCTTGTACAATATGCATTGAATATCCATTCTAGCCTACTGAACATCCCATAATAGTCTCCATTCTACTATTGGTCGAGACCTTGGTGCCAGGCTGCCATACCCCTCAGACCCAGTTCAAACGTACCGCTCAACATGTACGAACAAGTCCTAGTTCCGCGTAGGAATCTGGCTACCGCACCACTAATGGGACTATTTGTTCATAGCATAGTATATATACTGCGCTACTAAAGTAGGACTTCCTTTTCAGTCCAGTTTCTTACCCTCCAATAGAGTCACAGACGTAAAGCCTCCCTGCGACGCCACGTGTGGGAGTAAGGCCAAGTTCGGCTTACCATCGGTATTGAGACATCGTGTATATTAATATTTGAATAGTCATATTTGGCACTATATCGTCGAGTTGGACGTAGTCTATTAAGCTAATAATAGTCTGTTAATATATAGTGCTTCGTGCGGTGAGAATACTACCGTAGTCAGCACCCCATCGTTTCGGGCAGAGAACTGGCTGCTTATCCAGGGTGGTTGACCCCACGTGAAGCTGCACCCGAGGAGCCCCAGAGCCGACGAGCGAGTGGACCTGTATACCGGATTATTCTACCGACGACAGCCCGCCTTCCCCGGCACGGATTATGCTTTGTATACGTTGATTATTCCATGGATAAAGACCCCCGACACTGCCGTGTGTTGGAACCCCCCCCCCCTGGAGAGGACGCAAGGTGAGGAGACGCTCTGCAAGACGAGGTCGCTTCACGTCTCTCCTCCGTGGACCGGAGGACGCCGGCCCACAAAGAGTCCACCTGCTTTCATCTGTGGTCCAAGGATCGCCGGCGCATTGAACGGCACTACAGTGGGTTCACCTGGGATACCCTTGGCCGGATGAGGCAGCCGGATTCTACCCCCCCCCCCCCCCCCTTCCTACTCCTGTCGGCTTACAATCGACCGGATTAACCCCCCCTAGTGTATCCAGTCTATAATCATTAAAGTATCATTGCTGTTATTCCTTAAACTATTCCAGGTCGTATATGTACCACCTGCGCCTTCAGAGATTGGACATTCTCTATTGATATACCGACGAATACTCTTGCCATAAAAGTGCATACTAATTTCCATTCATAAATGTGATTGATTTGATTAAGTGCTTGCTCTACACACCATCGCTGTGTAGAAATAAATACCTATTTCTAATTCGTACATTTGTGTTGGATCCGTTTCATCTACGTGACAGTGTTCATCATAATATATTTATGCCGAGTACTGGGTGGCCGAATATTAAGTACAAAGGTAGTGGTAGTAAGTATCATATCTAGTAATACAGTCAGGGAATTGTACCCCTCAGTTACAATTGGTCCTTCGAGCCGGATGGTAATTAGTGTAATATTAATATAGTGTTATTAATATTGAAATGGCCTATGATGAACACTCCACGAAACGATCCTCCTAACCAACGCCCGCAGCGCGAACGACGGCTCCCTCAGTACTTAGAGGCTTACGCTGTCAGTCAACAACCTAGTCTTCTACTAACAGTAAACGCGGTAAAACTAGAAAGTAAAAGTATGTCTAACCCCAACGCCCAGACTACCCCGACCATAGAGGCCCCTACGGGCTCTAATGTAACTGACCAAGTTCACGGTGGGGACCAGTGGGAACCAGACATGACTTCACACCCCGCCAGTACTGAAGAAGTAGTCCCCGACGAGTCCCGGGAGGAATACAACGCTACCGAGAGAGAACTCGGCACGGAAGAAGACGGGGAGAGCACCGTGGAGATAGAGCTCCAAGGCTCCGCAAGGAGTACCCCGAGGGAAGGCTCCCCTATACAACCGCCTTCTCCCAGCGAGGCAGAGAGGACCCTACAGCAGGCCTTCCTCATCAGCCTGAACGCCGCTGCTGAACGCGACCGACTGCAGATCCAGCAGCGGAGCGAAGAAGAGCATATACGTCTAGAAATAAGACGCATTCAGAGGGAAGAGAATGTGGCCCGAGACCGAGCAGACAGCCAGCGAGCAGCTGCTGGTGCTCTACGGGACGCAGAGCGCGACAGACAGCAAGCGCAACTAATAGAACAGCTGATCAGACGGACAACACCCTCTCCCTCCGCCAGAGGCTCCAGGAACTCGTCTAGACACACCTCCAGGGCGGCATCCCCTAGCCGAGTAAACAACCCTGAACTTGACCAACAGACGAGGTCTATACCCCCCACAGACCACCTCCCCCCACCGGTCCAAGCGAGACCTAGCAACCGGGAAGGAGCAGCATATCCTGTGGAGAGGCTAACCCAGAGACTACAAGCACTGGATGACCTAACTGAAGACGAAGAGGAAGAGGAGGAGAACCACGCCCGACGACAGCACAGTACCGGACCAGGAGGTCCGGTACAGCCCAGGCTATACTCCCGCGGAGCTGCGCTACAGACCCCCGACTCTATACACGGGTGAGCACGACGCACGACCCGCACCGAGGAACAGCACCTGGACAAGCGGGCCATGGTACACTGCCGGTACCAGCCCATACCAAGGAGCGGGAGGAGACTCGCCTAGGAGGCCTCTCCCCCAACGCTCGCCGATGTATCCACAGTCAGCGTCATACATTGGCACGCCTATGGTACCCGACTTCACCCAAGAGAACCGGGCCCAGTATACAGAACTCCGCATGTGTCTGGAGACCATGTTGGTGGATGTATTGGATGAACGCCATAAATACGCCATCCTACTGAAGCACTTAAAGGTACCCCGCGCACATAATATAGCGCTCGCCTACGCGACTTCCACCACCCCATACACAGCAGCGCTGGTAGCATTGGACCAGAGGTATGGGCGCATATGGGATTACGTGATCCAGGAGATCCGACACATCGACCGCTTACCCCCAGCAATAGACAATCGAGCACTGGACGACCTGTCCATCAGAGTGCAGTCCCTGGTAGGGATGTTGGGAGCGCAGAGAGAGAAGGGGAGGCATGAACTTTACGCCAACTCAAATGTGGAAAGGATCTTGGAGAAGCTGCCGCCCGCTCGACAGGAGCGTTTTAGGCGGCAGAGAGACCACCGAGACCCGAATGGCCCCGAACCGAACCTCCTCGATCTAGCAGACTTCCTGGCGAGAGAAGTCAGCAGCCTACGGCTAGATACATTCGGACGGAGCACCCCTGGCTCCAGAGAAGGAACCAGACGACTAAATGATGGAAGAAGATCGGTGACTGTGATGCACCAATCGGAGTCAGTACCGAGCAGCAGGAGCCACAGTACCCCCTCCAGAACGGAGAAGTGGAAGATAGTGTGCCCCTACTGTGAGAAAGAACACTGGCTAGCGCAATGTGACTCCTTCCCCAAGCTGAACGTGGAGGAAGCAAGTCAATGGATAAAGTCCAACAAGCGCTGTTTTCGCTGTGCGCGCTCACACATGGCAGCCGAATGCCGCTTAAAGAAAAGGTGCACCAAGTGCGATGGAGCCCATCTGGACATACTTCACGACAGTAACAGACGGCGCCCTTCACCCGCACCATCCAGCAGCAAAGCGAGCGTCATGTACATCGATCCCGCCAGCAGCAGTGGAGCCCGAGTACTCCTAAAAGTAGTGCGTGTGACACTAAGCTACCAGAATAAAGTCCTGGACACTTACGCCGTCCTCGATGACGGGTCCGAGAAGACCCTTCTGCTCGCCTCCGCTGCGGCCCAGCTAGGGCTGCGGGGAAGCGAAACCCAAATGACAATTCGGACAATAAGACGAGATTTGAAGACGATAAAGGGCGAGAATGTCTCATTCTCTATCGCAGCAAGCGGCCAGCCTGAGCGACGGTACCAGATTACAGACGCTTTCACCAGCCAAGAAATAGGACTGTCGCGGTACACATACCCCGTCGCCAAGCTGATGGAGAAATATGCACATCTGCGCAAGTTACCGATCCCGCTCATAGACAATGCTATGCCGACCCTGTTGATAGGCTCCGACCATGCAGACCTCATTGTCCCGATAGACCAGGTTCATACCGGACCCCGAGGCTGTCCTGCAGCAGTCGAGACCCGTTTGGGATGGACTCTCCAAGGCCCGCTCGCCAAATCTCTCAACCGAAGTACAGCCACTAGATGTCTCCACTCCCGAGTCACGGAGGGAGAAACCGCACTCCTGCAACACGTAGAGCGGTTATGGACCTTGGAACAAATGCCCTTTAAGAACGGAAAGAAAGACATTCGCTCTAAAGATGACATTTACGCCATTCACCTCCTCGAGACAGGGACCAAGAGAGTCCCGGTCAACGGCGTGTTGAGATACGCCACGCCACTCCTGCGGCGAGAAGGAATGCCTACTTTCCACGCCAAGACAGACGCCACAGAACGGTACCTGCTGAACACGGAGCGGCGCTTAGCCAAGAACCCCGCCCAAGAGAGTGTATACCGCGCTGAGATTGAGAAGCTCATCACAGCGGGACACGTCACAAAGATGGACATTAAAGAGGCTGACCAGACCACTGAATCGTGGTACGTGCCTCACCACAAGGTCCATCACAACGGTAAAGACCGCATAGTATTTAACTGCAGCTACCAGATCGGATCCCAAAATCTGAATAAAGAGTTACTGCCCGGTCCCACACTCGGCCCCTCCCTACTCGGCGTTCTACTCCGCTTCCGCCAGGAAAAGGTGGCCATCAGCGGGGACATTAAAGGAATGTTCCTGCAGGTGAGATTAGTAGAGGAGGACAAGCCCCTGTTACGGTTCCTATGGAGAGAGAAGCCAGGAGATGAGCACCCAGCCATCTACCAATGGGAAGTCCTCCCCTTCGGAACGACGTGCAGCCCCTGCTGTGCTACATTTGCACTACAGAAACATGGAGCAGAGGACCCAGCAGCGGACGAAGAGGTCCGACACAGCGTAAAGAACAGCTTCTACGTAGACAACTGTCTACAAAGCCTTTCAACCCAGGAAGAAGCCGAGGCTCTCCTGATTAAACTCCGCGCCTCATTGATCAAAGGCGGCTTTGATCTCAGGCAGTGGGCCAGCAGCGATCTGCAAGTACTGCGCAGCCTCTCCTCCGAGGACAAGGCAGCCAGCAGCGAGACCTGGATGGCTACAATCCCGGGAGAAGCCCAGGAGATGACCCTGGGATTGGTGTGGCGATTCAAAACAGATTCGCTTCACTACAGACACAAGCCCCTGACTACGGACCAGGGAAGGCCGGCGGCGGCGCCGACCACCAGACGGAGTGTGTACACAACACTCGCCCGACAATATGACCCGCTAGGATGTATTCTACCGTACACCACCAGGGCAAAAATGATTGTACGAGCATTGTGGGACAAGGACCAGGGCTGGGATGACCCCATTCCCGCACACCTTGCATCCACCTGGAGAGAGTGGGAGATGGAGCTCCACTCACTCCCAGGCGTTAATATGCGCCGAAGCTACTTCCCACCCACGGTGAGGCCAGAGACATGTAAAATGGACTTACACGTCTTCAGTGACGCCTCAGAGGTCGCATACGGATCAGTAGCCTACTTGCGGGCCCAAGAAAAGGGGGGAGAGATCTACACAGCATTTGTCCTCGCCCGCTCGAGAATAGCCCCACGCAAGCAACAATCTATCCCACGTCTAGAGCTCTGCGCAGCCCTAGCCGGAGCGCACCTAGCCACGCTCATCCAACGTGAGCTCACCATACCGGTGTCTAGAACAATCCTGTGGTCAGATTCCACGACAGTACTCGCCTGGATCAAATCGGACTCATGCAAGTACAAAGTCTTCGTGGGAGTCAGAGTCACCGAGATTCAAGACTTAACCGAAGAGTTAACCGGAGAAACAGAGTGGCGCTACGTTGATACAAAGCAGAGCCCAGCTGACGTCATCACCCGGGGGATGCCCCTGGATGACCTCACCCGTCGCAATGTTTACAGTGACGGCCCCGCATTCCTAAGACTCCCGGAAGGACAGTGGCCCACGCCTATCCCGAGGAAAGCCAGTCAGGAGGAGGCTGAGAATAAGAAGCCTGTGTTCTGTGGATTGAGCACTGTTATCTCCGCAGACCCCAACACACTCCTGATGGGGCGGCTAGATCCCGCGTTACCCCAGACAATGTACCGGCCTGAAGAAGCGAACGGCCGACGAATGTGGAGGTACAGCCAAGTATTAGCCGACAAGTTTTGGAGCAGTTTCCTACTGCACTACCTACCGTCTCTACAGACCCGCCAGAAGTGGGTAAAGGAGAGAGACAATTTGACAGAAGGAACAGTCGTCATGATTATTGATCAATCACTGCCCAGAGCTATGTGGCCGGCCGGCCGCGTAAGCAAAGTGATCACCGGTGCCGACGGCAAGGTCCGAGCAGCTGAAGTGCTTGTCCAGGGTCGCACTTACACCCGTCCCGTGGCGAGGCTCATAGAACTGCCCCGACTCCCAGACACAATCGATGATGACCATGACCCTATAACCCTATGACTTTGTGAAGTTGACTGACCCCTACAGCAAACCCTTATGTGTAAATAGACAACGCGATTAATCTGTCTCTGTTTAACTGATTAGGTCTGGGACCAATCAGGGGGTGGCTGTTGTGAAGGGCCAGATTAAACCGAATATATATATTTATTTATATATATATATTTAATTGTATTTGTATATTCTCTAATATTCCCTGATATCCCTTGTATATTCCTTGTACAATATGCATTGAATATCCATTCTAGCCTACTGAACATCCCATAATAGTCTCCATTCTACTATTGGTCGAGACCTTGGTGCCAGGCTGCCATACCCCTCAGACCCAGTTCAAACGTACCGCTCAACATGTACGAACAAGTCCTAGTTCCGCGTAGGAATCTGGCTACCGCACCACTAATGGGACTATTTGTTCATAGCATAGTATATATACTGCGCTACTAAAGTAGGACTTCCTTTTCAGTCCAGTTTCTTACCCTCCAATAGAGTCACAGACGTAAAGCCTCCCCGCGACGCCACGTGTGGGAGTAAGGCCAAGTTCGGCTTACCATCGGTATTGAGACATCGTGTATATTAATATTTGAATAGTCATATTTGGCACTATATCGTCGAGTTGGACGTAGTCTATTAAGCTAATAATAGTCTGTTAATATATAGTGCTTCGTGCGGTGAGAATACTACCGTAGTCAGCACCCCATCGTTTCGGGCAGAGAACTGGCTGCTTATCCAGGGTGGTTGACCCCACGTGAAGCTGCACCCGAGGAGCCCCAGAGCCGACGAGCGAGTGGACCTGTATACCGGATTATTCTACCGACGACAGCCCGCCTTCCCCGGCACGGATTATGCTTTGTATACGTTGATTATTCCATGGATAAAGACCCCCGACACTGCCGTGTGTTGGAACCCCCCCCCCCCCTGGAGAGGACGCAAGGTGAGGAGACGCTCTGCAAGACGAGGTCGCTTCACGTCTCTCCTCCTTCTACACACCATCGCTGTGTAGAAATAAAGACCTATTTCTAATTCGTACATTTGTGTTGGATCCGTTTCATCTACGTGACAGTGTTCATCATAATATATTTATGCCGAGTACTGGGTGGCCGAATATTAAGTACAAAGGTAGTGGTAGTAAGTATCATATCTAGTAATACAGTCAGGGAATTGTACCCCTCAGTTACAATAACCTTACATTGAAACGGCATTAGGAATATTGATTGGATTTAGATAGTCATTGAACCGTCTTATTTGTCATAATAGAACATTCTAGAACATTTGTGATGTCACAGTATGATTTCATGACCGAACGTTCTAGAACATTTGTGATGTCACAGTATGATGTCATGATCGACCGGTCTGGAACATTTGTGATGTCACAGTATGATGTCATGACCGAACGTTCTAGAAAATTACTGATGTCACAGTATGATGTCATGATCGAACGTTCTGGAACATTCGTGATGTCACCGTATGATGTCATAACCGAACATTAACACTTTGGGTGCCGGAAAACGCTTAAACACGTCATTCCCGGCCATGCTCAAGTTGCCGAAGACGCTTTACAGCATCTTTAATATCAATATTTCAAAAATCTGGGATCGGATTCATATTTCCCCTCCGCTGGCCTGAGATCCACCAGGAGGCGGTTCAGGAGCGCCATCTGGTGGCCGATCGGCGCAATCGCTTAACAGGAAGTGCCGTAGAGGTTGTGCTGGTCGGCCGTATTACTTCCGGGCACTCGTTATAGGTCCCGGGACTCGATCTCGACACACTACATAGCGATCGATTGCCAATAACTCGATAAACAACATGATTTGGACGTATATACCATTATACAAGCTGGAGATGGACCGGGTAAATCGACATCCCATAATGGTAAAATTTCTACTCTACGATGATCGCCCAACGGCGCGCGGAGACTGGGGTGAGTTTTAGCGTGTAAAATTACCGTCTTCGATACTAACTGCTATTATCAACATTTGACCCACATTAGATGATTGGTATAACGCTGCCCACGGAATTATAAACGCCCCCTAGCCCATCCGGTCAACATCAGATGACGTGTAGTAACTTCTAGAAGTACGTCTAGTTGGAATTTTTTATATCGCGCTGATTGCCATAAAACTGTATTGCATCATCAATATAATGTATTTGGGGCTATAGATCACGTTCTGGAGAAAGCTGCAGAAAGAGATGAAAACATACTTATACATTAGATCATACTTTACTATGAATATGTGAATGAAAAAGTTTAACGTTGCTACACAATGAACAATACATATAGGACTTTGAATGGGCCCTAATAATGGCAATGTAGCAATAGAATTTAAAAAGTTATAGCCCTGCAAAGAAGGGGACTTTCTCTATAGACAAATAGAGCCGGCAACCTACGGTTGATAATGAATTTAACCCATGGCAGCCAAAGTGTTAATAATTTAACTAAATGTAAAAAATATCAGTGATTTGTTTTTTGGTGTGCTTCTTATTCTAGGTGTTCAGGTTGCCTGATTTGTTAAAACATGCACATGTACCTCTATTTGAAATGCCTGCAGTTTACCATGAGATAATATAAAAGGAACTAGGGATGGCACGGTATTGGTCCGATACTGGCCAAATTCACAGGATTGGATATCGGAAAAACAGGAAGTATTTTCCGATCCGATACAGGCCGTAAAGCATGCCATCACGTGAACAGTAGTAGCGTGACAACGTTAGCATTAGCTAAACGTAAGTCAACTTGTTAGCAGCGCGCCGCGATCATGTCAGCTGTGGAGTTATTTTAAGCTCAAAGAAGAAAAAGGCAAAACAGCCTGTGGTGTAGGGGTGGACGGTATAAACGGTATACGGTATAAACGGTATTAATTTGCTCTACGGTATGGATTTTGACTATACCGTGTAACCGGTAGAGCAGCTCTAAAATAGCAATGACGTCATGTAACCACAGCGCGACTATTTCAATCGCATTTGCCCCTAAAAATAGATAGAATTAGTCATAGATAATAGATATGTGCAAACTGGAAAAAGTTATTTAGGAGGCTTCGCGCAGTGGGCGTGTCAACACGCAATTGTCATTTCATAATAAACACATATCACTGCGGCGCACAGCAAGTTTCAATTTCAGTTCCTGGCATTTTTAACCAGTGGAGAAAGGTAAGAGATGTCCCTATCGTTTTTCTTATATGAATTATTCTACGTTAATAAAACATACCTGGTGATCAACTACAGTTTGCTGTAAACATTATGATATGCGTGTAGTGTTATGATAACGACGGCTGCAGCGGGAGGACGGCTGCAGCAGTGGATTTGCGAATAGCATGCAGCTGCAGAGCCGCAGAGCCAGCGGCGCTTTCAGGTCTGGTCACAGGCCCGCTCAACAGCGCCCCCCCCCCACCCAACGGCTGAAAGCTGTGACCAGACCTGAAAGCGCCGCTGGCTCTGCGGCTCTGCAGCTACATATGCTTCTAGCAAAATCCAGCATCCAGCCCCGCTGTTTGCAATGGGAGCAGCACGGACTCGGGACTTATTTTATTTGGAATATAATGACTTTATACGCAAAAGTAGCCTAGTTTTAAGTTAAAATATTATAAATCTACATGCCTTGAGGATGTCATTCTTTATATAGCCTGCCTATCAGGCAAAAAAAAGTATTCTAACGGAAACACTGATTCCGTGATATATACCGTTACCGTCTATGCTTCAAATTATACCGTGATATAAATTTTAGACCATACCGTCCACCCCTACTGTGGTGTTATGCTAATGTGTGTGCATTAATATGACACACGAGTACAGGCCACCGTACTGGGGTCACAGACAGGTACGCAGGGCAGAGTAGACTAAGAGCGGATAATAACGGACCTGTATGGTGGAGCTAACAGAATGAAGACACGCACAAACAAATACAGAGGACTCGCATGTATACTTGTGGAATAACACGACACAGCCAAGTGTAATATCTGCGACGCAAGAATTTCTAGGGGTGGCAGCAACACTGGAAACTTCAACACCACACACAACTTGCAGATTAATCATGGAAAGGGAGTATGCCGAGTTCATATGTGCAACGAATGCCAAGAGGAAAAGTTTTGTCGCAGCAGCTAACATAGCTGGAAACCATTCAGAAGCGAGAGAAACTCCCTGCAGACAGTAACAAAGCAAAGCTGAAGAAAACCGAGAAAATAACCACATTTATTGTGCTGGACGACCAGCCCCTTTCTGTTGTTGAAAATGTAGGTTTCCGACGCTTAGCCTCACTTTATGTTGCCAAACCGTCATTATCTCTGACACGTAGGGCTGACCTTCGAAGCTTTTTTTGGCAATCGAAGCTTCGGGGCCGAGCTTCGATTTAAATTCGAAGCTTAAAAAAATTTTTAAAAAAAAAAACGTTTTTTTTTTTTTTTTTTTCTTATGTTGTGGGACTTGTACAGCACTTTCATAAAAACTTTGTTGTTTTTAAATGTGCTCTATAAATAAAGTGGGTTGGATTAATTAATTAAGTAGCCCCTTTCGTGACTGAGCCAACAAGGTTTCACTCGGCTGTGTGATTTAATTCAAGGTGGATCGCTGTTGTCGTTTGAACAACTTCAGATTTCATGGGAACTACCAATCCCCCAAATCAAGAATGTTTAAGATGAATGAAGTAAGATTTTGATTATTTGAAATATGGCCTGTGTAGACTAAACTATGCACAGAATTATGTCAGTCTACAAGGTCCGGATTCTACATGGTCCGGCAATGTAGACCTTGTAGACTCCACTACAGACCAATTATCAGTGAATGGTTCATGCATTTTTAAGAAGGGCAACTTCCACAAAAAAACAAAGAACTCACCAAAACATCTCAGTAGCACCTTATCTAAATTTTATTTCCTATTTTGTTTATTCATCCCAGTATCTTTCTTTCTTATGTGTGGAATTCTACAAGGCATGTAGGTGTATATGTGTTTGAGGATGATATCCTTCAAACAGGCAATAGTGATGATATAATTTGGGCAGTGCTGAGCTGGGTTACTTTCCTCCAGTGTATTTGTCCCCCGGCCCCACCCAATGGCCCCATGCGCGCACACACACACACACACACACACACACACACACACACACACACACATTTAGCTGACGCTTTTATCCAAAGCGACTTACAAGTTCTGTACGACAAGACAGCAAGAAGGGTACAACTCTATCAGCTGAGTAACAATGTTTATCAAAGTGTTGCGTGTTACAGTGTAGGTTAGTTTATTAGGAAAAGTGCATGACAGTAAGGTTAGTGACGATTAGATTATTATTTTTTTTTTTATCATTTCAGATAATGGTTGAAGAAGTGAGTCTTTAGTCGACAGCGAAAGATTGGACGGGATTCGGCTGTCCTAACTGGGATGGGTAGTTCTCACACACACACATGCACACACACAAATCGAAGTAAAAAAAAAAAAATTTTAAAAAAAGTCTGTTGTTTTTTTTTTTTTTTTTTTAAACTTCGATTTTTTTTTTTTATGTTCGAAGCTTGTGCCATCGAACGAAGCTTCGAAGTATTTAAGACAGCCCTACTGACACGGCTATCTCAAATAAGTACAATGTTGTGTTTCTTTTTCAAATGTAGCCAAGAGTAAAGACCCTAACCCTATCAAAACAGCAGTCAAAGTGTATATTTTCAGCACTGTTTGTTTACCAATGATTGGAAACCATGCATTGTACCGGTAAACAGACGTTTTAGACGTGAGGACAGGAAGCCGTCATGAAATCGCTGTAGTCTTATTAACGTATTAACTAAATAATTTGAACAAAATAAAAAGCAGCAGCACTATTGCATAACTGAGTCATGTGTGGTATGTATTTCTTCCTTTAGGGGAGTTTTTGATGTTTTATAGATGGCTAGGTTAAAAACACAGGTTTTTCTTTTTTAAGGGAGTATCGGATGGGTATCGGTATTGGCAGATACTCAAGGCTGTGATATCAGTATCGGACATGAATAAGTGGTATCGTGCCATCCCTAAAAGGAACTGATACAACTGTGTTGTAGTTGTTTAGCGTCGATTTCATCCATGCAACTATGTTGGTGGTTATTGTTTATTGACTCTATAGAACTGTGTTGGTGTTTAATTTGTATTCCATACATACAACTCTGTTTACCTTTTATTATTGACTTAAATTGTTAATCCCTGTCCAATGTGACTACCATCACAAAAGTGATGCTACTTAACCCACCTTCTCGCTCTCATACATTGACAAAACCAATGCTGATATGAGGAATTGGACATTTGTGAAATGTTCAAGTTCCTGAAGCATGTAATGTGTATTGCACTTTAACTTTTTGAATGTTTAATGTTTTTAACATTTGTGATATTTGAATGTTCCTGACGAAGCTTGTAACCTACCGTGCCAAATGATTGACGGAGCTAGAGCCCCGGGAGTCGGTGTTGTATTTGTACAACACTGTGTACTTCGGCGCACACCTCACATATCGGCATGTAACTCGAGAACCGCTGAACGGATTGTGTCACCTGAAATGGCTATCGACGGGCAATAAATAGGGCTTTAATTCGATATATATATTGTATTACAATATATGCACATCCGAGCCGGTAGAGGTCGCCAAAGTGCAGGTGGGAAAATCTTTCTCAAGAGGATGTGGGCCCTCGCATGTTAACATGTTTTACTTTTGTGATATTTGAATGAATTGAAGAATATTTTTGTTGACCACTTGAAAAGATTGTAATAAAAACATTGTTCAGTTTTCTTTTGTCTGAACTGCATTGTGTAACATTTTAAATAGACTTTTAACTACTTTTGTCATGCGGGGTAAACCAATGATTGTCAATAACTGTACTAAATTCAAAATAGAATATCCATCAGTTTTGGCTCAAATATTAATTAAAATATTAATATAATATTAATCACTGGTATACTATGCTTAAGTGGATACTATCTGTACACATTTTAAATCAGTTTTATGGGTTTTAGAGCACATATGGGTATTGTAACTGCATTACGAGGGAGACACTGCCATTATAGAATAAACTTGTGAAATCATGATTTACAAAAAATTAAAGGGCACACAAGCCTGTTTTTCTTAAGATGTATATTTAATTACTGATACCCGTTAAAATATTAGTAATGTTAAGGAAATATATTAATTTTGAGATAAAAGTCACCCCAAATGACTTTTATTAAGGCCATGTCCTATTAATTCAACTTTAAACACACTAAAATCTCTTAATTTGGGGTGTTTGCATAAATGCATGTATACACTACATTCCAAATGTTTGAAAAATGGCCAAATATATCCTTATTTTTTGTATTTTAAAATTGGCCTATTGAAAAGTCTTATCCGTCAATGACCCGTATGCTTTAAAGGGATAGTCCACATTTTTAAGAAGCCTATATCAATTAGTCATTTCAGTCCATAACAGAAGCCACTGACCCCACAATTTGAGCTCAAATGGGAACATATCCGTTAGACACTCCCCTCTGGCAGGAGGCTGCGGTCCATCAGGGCCAAAACCCCCCACCACAAGAACAGTTTCTTCCCCTCTGCAGTGAGCCTCATCAACAAGGCTCGGGACCCTCACTGACACCACTGTTACATTAACACACCCCTACTGGACTATATACCGGTACTTGCCCACTGTATTGTTACCTCATTCTAATTAGTGTATATAATTGACCACATCTGCCCAGTTGTACAGCGCTGGCTTATTCCTATTTTATTTTACTATATTCTATTGTGCTATATTTAATTTATATCCCATATAATTGTATTCAACCTCTTACAGTTGTACAGCCCTAGCCTATATTTTATTTCATAATTAATTATATTATTCTATTGTGCTTAACTTGGCTCATATTTAATAAAATTTTACTCCACCTCTTTATTGTATATGTCTGTCCGCTGATGTCGCACCAATAACGACCGAGGCAAACTCCTTGTATGTGAAAACTACTTGGCAAATAAAGACGTTTCTGATTCTGATTGACGTGGATTAGAGTCTACGCTCCTCACGCGCCTCAGATTGGGTCTCTGGGGAGAACAATGGCAGGTTCTGAGATTACAGATAAGTGACTAAACTGCTGTAATAATAATAAGTCAATACGACAACGAATAGTAGCCCTTTGCATTTAAACGGTGACTTATTATGTCCGACTGCAGGTCTTCCAGAAGGCAGAGGTTTACATTTAGTCATTTAGCTGAACGCTTTTATCCAAAGCGACTTACAAGTTCTGACAAGTACAGCAGGAAGGGCACAACTCTGGCAGCTAACGGTAAGTAACATTGTTCATCAAACAGTGTTGAACTTGGGCGCTACAGTCTTTAGTAGTATAGACATATTAGCATAGTAGGTAGTAGTATAAGCCCAGTAGATAGTAAGCCCTTAGTTAGCAAAGTGCATGATAGTAAAAAGACAGTATGAAGGTTATTATACGTATATATTTATTTTTCTTTCCTTCTTCATTGCAGATATTAATTGAAGTAGTGTGTTTTTTTTTGCAGCAGAATGGGGTTGTCAAGCAAGCCGTATGGACCCCCCCCCCCCCCCCCCCCCAGCCCTATCTGAGACTGGTGGCACAACACACATCCGTATGGACCCCCCCCCCCCCCCCCCCCCAGCCCTATCTGAGACTGGTGGCACAACACAGTATGGACCCCCCCCCCCCCCCCCCCCAGCCCTATCTGAGACTGGTGGCACAACACAGTATGGACCCCCCCCCCCCCAGCCCTATCTGAGACTGGTGGCACAACACAGTATGGACCCCCCCCCCCCCCCCCCCCCGGAGCAGAGCACGCTTCTTCTGACACCTTCTGGGACAGATGGCGGCTTGAAGCAGAGTTTTTTTTTTTTTTTTTTTTTTTTATGTCTAGTGAAATAATACACAGGTCTGGAGGCAAATACATCATAATATATTCTGTAACTATTAATGATTCTATAACTGTGGTCCAAATGTTCAGATCAGATTTGCCAGGGTACAAACAAACGACATAACCATTCAAAGCCAAATAGCAGGTTTAAAACCACCAGAGAGCAAAGACATCTGCTGCATCCATCTGTGTAGAATGTGCTCTGGTAGGTACCTGCCTTCTCTGGGTCACATGTCAACAGATTCACCCCAACGCCAATATAAACAATATCAATTAAAGTAAACGACAGCACCCCTGTGTGTGTGTGTGTGTGTGTGTGTGTGTGTGGTTTCTTTTTGGAGGTCAGCACTTTCTGAGACCAGTGGGAGGGAAGAGAAGATGGCGCCTGAGAGAGAGAGAGAACTGAGAGAGAGAAACAAGAGAGTGAGAGAGAAAGGAGATACAATAGAGACAGAGAGCGATAAAACAACAGAGAGACAGAGAGATAAAACAACAGAGAGAGAGAGACAGAGAGAGATAAAACAACAGAGAGAGACAGAGATAAAACAACAGAGAGAGAGAGACAGAGAGAGATAAAACAACAGAGAGAGAGAGAGAGATAAAACAACAGAGAGAGAGACAGAGAGAGATAAAACAACAGAGAGAGACAGAGAGAGATAAAACAACAGAGAGAGACAGAGAGACACAGACAGAGAGAGCAGTGAGAGAGCAGTGAGAGACAGCTAAGATGAGCCCCTAAAAAATATTCAACTTTTAATGGAAGAACTAAACAGAAGGAAAAGATAACTTCACAGAGGCAACATGAATATACATAGATCCAAAAGGACAAAAATCAACACTTAAATCCAAAGAGAAGAGGATCTATACCAGAGAAAACAAAGTAGCAAGGAGCCAACGGCCGACATCAGCTAAAGAGACTAACTGCAAATAGAGTAGCCAGGTACTGACACCAGGTACACACAGTTACCTACGACAGCTAGCCGGCCCGCTGGCTCAATATAACGTTAGCTACGTTAGCTAGCCGGCCCGTTTAGCTCAATATAACATTAGCTATGACAGCTAGCCGGCCCGCTGGCCCAATATAACGTTAGCTACGTTAGCTAGCCGGCCCTGTTTGGCTCAATATAACGTTAGCTACGTTAGCTAGCCGGCCCGCTTTGGCTCAATATAACATTAGCTACGACAGCTAGCCGGCCCGCTTGGCTCAATATAACGTTAGCTACGTTAGCTAGCCGGCCCGCTTGGCTCATTATAACGTTAGCTACGTTAGCTAGCCGGCCCGCTTGGCTCAATATAACGTTAGAAATGACAGTTAACCAGCCCGCTTGCTCAACAGACCGTTAGCTAGCCGGCCCGCTAGCTCCCAGAACATTAGCAACAATAATTAGCCAGCCAACTACTGACGCTGGCCCACAGAACGTTAGCTAACGACAGCTAGCCAGCCAGCTAAATCCTAAATAATATTTTGTACAAAGGCTAATAACAACAGTCTCTGTCAGTTAAGTTTGTGTGTTGCCATGGAAAAGGACCAAAACAGGCAGAGCAGCACAGAGCTGAGCAGCAGAGAAGTAGAGTACCCTCCTAAATGCAGAAGTAATAAAAACAAGAAAAAACACAAGGAGGAGACTCTGTTGGCCCATCCAGAGGAGCTGTTTGCTGACTATACTGTCTATAATGAGAAGAAGGTGATGAATGACCTCATCTTCCACACAGAACATGTTAACTCCTGGAAACAGGTGATCTGTAACCACTATGACCATGTTGTGAAAGAAGGCATTGGACGAGGAGGACGGCACACTATATGCCATGATGAGACCCTGGACACTGATAACCCAGTTCTAACAATCTCTTACTATGTTAAAGGGACTGTATTAGTACAGGGAAATGAAGCAAACCTCAACATATTTCAAGAGCTTTTCCCAAAAATAAAAACGGAAGTGGAGAGAGAAGAGCCCAATACCAATGCTGCAGACACACAGACAGAAGAGGACAAGGTGAACACAGACACAGAAATATCAGAGTCAAAACAGCAACTAGCCCTTCTGACTGTGCCACTCCAACTCCCTCCAACCACACAGTGAATCCAGTGATGCCACTGCCAGTACAAAGAGCACCAGCCAGTCCATCCATCCACACTCCTTCAACACCCTCCAAACTGGTCCAGCAGCTGAGAGAAAGCGTATCTCTCCTGGAGCTGGACTTTACTGAATTTAAAGAGATGACTCTGGCCAGGCTGACTGAGCCCTGCACCATTCAGCAGCTGGGAGAAGAGCTCCGTCATCTGAAGAAGAGCGGGGAGGAGACCACTTCAGAGCTGAGGGAGACCCAGAGGAGAGTCAGGGAGCTCACACAAACCATGCGGGAGCTAGAGCAGGAAAACTACACCCTACAGGCCCAGATGAAAGCCATGAAGGAAGATACAAACAGCCGGGAGGAGCTTCTACGCAGAGAGATAGAGGAAGTAAAGCTACAATGACAGGAAGAAAGAATACATACATTTCCCCCCGATCGTAAGCGGTCCTCTGCTCCAACACCCACCACCACCCCCCCCCCCTACTGCCAAACCAGAATCTACCGCCCCCACTAACTCCTCCCAGCCTGACGCCCACTGACATGCCTTCTGACTCAGACCCCCTTCCAGCAGCCCAACCTCCACCCGAGCCACGGCCCCAGTCCACCAGACCAGCCCAGCCCGAAGCCCAGGTAGTCCTCCTCATGGATTCCAATGTCCAAAAACCTGGACACAGCACGCCTCTTCCCGGGCCTCAAGGTGACAGCCAAGCGCTGTCGGAACACAGGCCACGCCATGGAGCTGCTCAGACAGGACACTCTAGGGAGCCCCCAGTACATGGTGGTGCACACGGGCACAAATGACCTCCACTATCTACAGCGTGGAACTGCTGAAGCAATGACCAAGGTGGCTGAGAAGGCCTCCAGGGAGTTCCCACATACCAGAGTGGTCATCTCCACCCTCCTCCCCAGGATGGACACCCCCCCACACATCATTCATGAAATCAACATGGAGACCTCAAGAAACTGTGCTGCCCTCCAAAATGTCCACCTGGCCCACCACACAAACATCGGCAGATGGGACCTTCATGATGGGCTACACCTAAACAACGCGGGAGTGAGGACATTTGCAAAAACATTAAAGGATGCTGCCCTCGGACACAACCCCAACAGACCCAGTCACACACCGGCCTCTCCAAGAAAGCACAGGCCTACGAGATACCCACGAGGAGTCACCCCACAAACCGCTGCAGCACCCCATGCCCCACCTATACCCCACCTTTCCACCCCACCCAGTGAGAGGAGACATCCCCCCAGCCGACCCCTCAACCGCCCCCAGCAGCAGATGACCTATGCACCCGCCCCACCCATACCCCACCCTTCCAACCCACCCAGTGACAGGAGACGTCCCCCCAGCCGACCCCCTCACCGTCCCCAGCAGCAGATGACCTATGCATCCGCCCTGACCAGGCCCCCCCCCCACCCACATCAGAGCTGAATGAGATCAAACAAATGTTATACACGCTATGCAGTAAACTTCTCACTACAAGCTAGCAGTCGACCCAAAAAAAAGAAAAAAAGAAAAAAAAGCAGGCCAATTGCCTGCTGTTGCCTTTGTTGCTGTTACATTTGTTCTGTGATGTTTGTTCATTGATTGAATACCTTTATACCCTATAACCGTTATACCTTTTGAACACCTTTATATATATTTTTCATTGATCGAATAACCTTATACTTTTTTTTTTTTTTTTTTTTCCCTCCATTTTCCTCCGATTTTCTCCCATCCCAATGTTAGTCGTATGCCAATTCCCAGTCCCTTCCTGGTCGCTGCGCACTTACCCCCCACAGTCAGATCACCTGGGAGAGTGGAGGCTACCACGTGCTTCCTCCGACACACGTCCAGCCAATCACCGCTTCTTTTCACCTGGCAGCGCGGATTCTCATTGAGAGGGCGTAGCGTGTGGGAGGACCACACTATCCCCCTCACGTCCAATCCGCGCTTAGCAGGCGCCCCGACCGAACTGTAGGAGTCGCTGTTTACAACGACCCGGACCCACCCCGCCAGCTTCTCCCATCCTCTGATACAGCCAATTGTATCAGTGCAGACGGCCAGCCAAGCTGGTGACAACCCCGGAGCTGTGAGCTGGATTCGAACAGGCGAATCGAGCTCACAGCTCCGGGGCTGGTGACGAACGCAATCTCCGCTCGGCCACCTAACCGCCTTAACCTTATACCTTATAACCTTTATACCCTTTGAACACCTTTATATATTTTTTTGTACAAAAATGCAATCATTTGCTATCAGTTGTTGGAACATACAGGGTCTTTGCTCTTCAACATTCGGCCTGAAGAGTAGAGACTCTGATTTTTTACAGGCTATAACAAACAATGACCTCTTAATCCTAACTGAAACATGGTGTAGAGAAGATGTAGCCACACACTGTCCTCCACAATATAGAGAGGTCATTTTGCCATCAAATAAAACAAAACATATTAGTCAGGGCAGAGACTCAGGGGGATTGATAATTTGGTACAAATCACAACTCCACCAGTCAATACAGATTCTAAAAACCAGGAACAATCATATTTGGTTAAAACTAAACAAAGAAGTAATCCCCTCTCAAAGAGATCTATTTATCTGTGGAATATATGTACCACCCACTGGGTCTCCATATTACTCAGACGACATCTTCTCCAACCTTGAGTCAGAAATATGTCTTTATCAAAGTCAAGGTCATGTGCTTGTTTGCGGTGACTTTAATGCCCGAACGGGAACCCACCCTGATTTCACCAGTACACATGGTGACAAATTTCTATCTGACCACACCATATGCAACCATGTAAACCCGTCCCCTAGAAATAACCATGACACCTCCATAAACAAAAATGGGAAGGACTTATTACAGCTGTGTAGAGGACTGAGTCTCTACCTTGTCAATGGGCGTGTGAGAGGGGACTCACAAGGAAGGTACACTTACTGCTCATCCCTTGGCAGCAGCACAGTAGATTACATGATAACAGACCTGGATCCAGTATCTTTCAGTTCATTCACAGTCAAACCTCTGACCCCACTCTCCGACCACAGTCAGATCACTGCATACATGAAAAGAACTGAGTCTCTCAAAAATCCCCCTACACAGCCCAGTAAACTACACAACATCCCCAAATACTACAGATGGTCCCAGAACAGCATGCAGGACTACCAGAGAGCCATCGCCAGTGATGGGATACAATCACTGTTAGATACGTTCCTAGCCACGCCATACTCTAACAGTGTTGAAGGAGTCAACCTAGCTGTAGAACACATAAATTATATATTTGAAAGAACTGCAATAAAGTCCAAATTAAAATGATCAGGTAACAAACAGAGAAAAACTAAAAAGGACCACTGGTTTGACAAAGAATGTAAAGTTCTTAGAACACAGTTAAGAAGAATATCAAACCAGAAACACATAAACCCACACAATGACACCTTACGCCTCCAATACTGTGAATCACTGAAACACTACAAAAAGACCATCAGAATTAAAAGGAACAATCAAGTAAATAAACAATTATGCAAAATAGAGGACTCTCTAAGCTCTAACTCCTTCTGGGACCACTGGAACTCACTGAATAAAGATAAGCCGGAAGAAATGGCTATTCAAGATGGGGATGTTTGGACAAACCACTTCACATCACTCTTTACAACTGTAGCCCTGAATACAAAAACGGAAACCAGCCAGATATGTGAAAAATTACAAAAATGAGAAGATATCATAAAGGATAATCAAAACCCTCTAGACTTCCCAATCACAGAACAAGAGCTGAAATCAAAACTCCAGTGCCTTAAAGCTAGAAAGGCCTGTGGTACAGATGGCATATTAAATGAAATGATTAAACACAGCTCTGAAAAATTCCAATTGGCTATTTTAAAATTATTCAATTTGACACTAAATTTAGGCTATTTTCCTGATGTCTGGAATGAAGGACTCATAACCCCAATATTCAAGAGTGGAGATAAACATGACCCAAAAAACTATAGGGGTATCTGTGTGACGAGTAATTTGGGCAAACTTCTATGTAGTATCATCAACACCAGACTCATAGAATTCCTTACGGAACAGTGTTCTAAGTAAAAGCCAAATCGGATTCTTATCAAATTATCGTACCTCTGACCATACACTCTTAAAACCCTAATTGACATTTAGGCGAGTCAATCTATGAAAAAAAAGCACTTAACCCAAAAATAATTGATACAAAAGGTTTTTCGATGAATTCCGATAGTATTGGGCGTGCTAAATAACATACTAAAAGTCGACCAAAATCGACCCCCCCGAAAGCCGGCATTTCCAAGATGGCGGTGGAGATATTAAAATGGCTATATCTCAAATTGAGAATATGGTGCAAAGGATTTCTCAACTGATTCTGGTACCTCTGGGCATGTTCACTAACATACTAAAAATCTAGGAAAATACACCTTCCAGAAAGGCTTAATTTTCAAGATGGCGTCCAAAATGGCGGCAGACCAAGCTTAAAATGGCTATATATCTCAATAGAAAAAAATATATAACTATGATTTTTCAATTGATTCTGGTACCTCTAGACATGCTTGTGAACATACTAAAAATCTAGGAAAATACACATTCCGGAAAGGCAGCATTTTCAAGATGGCGTCCAAACTGGCGCCCAGGAGCTTAAAATGACTATACAAATACAAATAGCTTACTAAAAAAGGTGTTTGCACTCTCCAGCTCTCAAGCTAGCATAGTTGAAGCCTTCTTTTTGACCATTATAGTTGTTATAGTTAGAGGTGTTTGCACTCTCCAGCTCCCAAACTACCATCGTTGAAGCCTTCTTTTTCTGAATCAGTTTCTTTGCCCTTGATTATATTCCACAATCACTCCACATTGTGTTAAAAGCTTTGTTTGTCGGTAAAGAGACAGAGCAGAAAATTGCTAGTATTGGCCACGCAATCATACAGGCAGTCCGACCACGAGCTGTCCTTGCCCCTTTGCAAATTGGCCTAGCAGTGCAAATGCACCACTTAAACCGGTCTCTGTTCATTGTAGATATGCTGAATAAGATGGGATTCTGCTCTGAGCCTCTTCCTATTCTGAACTGCAGAGGTTTGAAATGAATGCTGCAAATTGTACTGCACCAAACATGCTTGGTAAGGATATTGATGTGTTGAACACGACCGTCTTATTTGCTGCAGACAATGTAGATCATAATATTCTAACAATTGATGGGAAAGGGACATTTCATGGGATGGGCATGATAGCTGCCTTGACACCAGGACAGAAGACAGACCAAAGGATTCCGAGGTTCAGAATTAATGAACTGAATCTTGTGCAGAGGTCAAAAGTTGTGATAATAGATTATCACTTTGCCAAACACTTTTGCAGAGACACCACATTTAAAGAACTTCCAAGACTCGCAGAATGTAACAAGATGGTTGATCTGCTTTGGGAGTTATCGTTCAATTTCAAACAGCCTGCACCTGGTTGGCAGGGGATGATGCACATTATTCATAAGGGAGATGAACATCCAGGGCAGTCTTCAGTGAGATACTTACCAATGATAGACATGTACTCCGGAGACAAAACATGCATTCTGTCAACACTGGAGTTCATTTGTGGTCTGGCATCCAAACACCACCTTGCCCCAGTAGTTACATTTGACCAACCCCTATATTGGAAAGCAGCAGAGATAATCCTAGATTCACCACAGTGCAGTCACCTCAAGTCCTTTGTCCTGCTCCTAGGAGGATTTCACACATTTATGAATTTGCTAGGAGCAATTGGTACACTGATGGACGGTATAGGACTTAAGGACATTCTAGGGGTAGTCTATGGGGAGAACTCAGTAGCCCATATGATGACAGGCAAATCAGTTCAGAGAGCATTCCGTGGCCATCTTCTGGTTGACAAATGTCTTAACCGCATGATAATATCAGAAATGGTAGATGATAGTCATGAATTTGCAGCAATGGTTGAACAGTCTGAAGCAATGTATACCTCAATAGTTAAGGGTGAAATGCCATTGGAAACAGTGTTCACATCAGAGACCCTCATTACAATAAATGAAGAGCTGGGAAAAAGGAAGATGGAACTGTGTGCTAGATCCAAAACTAGTCAGTTGTGGCTAAATTACCAACACATGTTAGAAGTTGCTAGGTCACTGATAACAGCAGATCGCACAGGTTCCTGGCTTTTGCACCTACGCGCTGTTTCTGAATGCATGCCGATATTCGCTGCGGCTGGGCATTACAATTACTTGAAATTGGCACACTTTTATGTCCAAGAGATGAGTCAGCTTCACATCAACCACCCAGATGTCTTCAGACAATTTGAAAAGGGTTTTCATGTTATCCGTCGCAGCAGCCAATCATGGGCAGGCCTCAGCTCAGATCTTGTAATCGAAACAACATTGATGAGGTCATTGAAGACTACAGGAGGGATGACACATGGAAGTGGAATGACCGACAATCAGAGATCCCTTTGGACAATGTCAAAGGGCATAACATCAGAGTATAACACCGCAATGCAGGAGTTCTCAAACCAGACACACACAACATCAGAACAGCACAAGGATTCAACAGAGGCAAGGATGAAAAGGGATGCTGCTGACCTGGAGAAGATCACTTCAAAACTTGCTATATGTTCACCTTTCTCTCCAGACTCTTCTTTTTTATTTATTTTTTTTTATTTTTTTTTTTATTTTTAAACAAACATATAAACAAACATGACAACACACGATAAGATATACAAGCATTAATTGTCAGGGCACATCCAATGAGATCACCTTTTGGTTAGTTGTTTTATATAAGATATACCCATAATACTTGTTTGAGCCCCATTCGGCACAGTCTTATAGGAGTCAAGTATGTCCTGTGAATATAGTTAAGATTGATTTGTTGATGATCCGGGTTCCTTGATGTAAGTCGGACATTTGCCCAGGCTCCTTGCCAATCAAAGTCATTTTCCAGGTCTGGTATATCCCTCCTCCAGACAGAGTCAAGTTGGAGGGTTTCATACGAGGACGTTAGTAATTGATGATAAAATTCTGAAACAAAACCTCTCGATGTCTCTCTTGAGTAGAAGAATTTGTGGTATCTGTGGTGTTCAATTGGTCTGTCTAATGGAACACCGTGAGACTTCAAACATAGCTCTAACTGTTTGTGAAAAAGCCATGTGGACTTGGTGAGATTACATTTTTTGCGTATTTCTTTATCACTACAGAAACCCTGTTTGTTAAAAACATCCCCTAATGAGTGTATGCCTTGCTCTTCCCATATAGGGAATCTTATAGGTCGTTTTCCAATTAAGAGAGCATTGTTATTGAATAAGGGAGTATGATTGTGCCATTCTTGTGGGTTAGGATTTTTTTTTTGTGATTCACGCCATATCCGGATCGCATGAGTAATTATGGGGCCAAATTTTCGTTCACAGTGCTTGATTGGTAGTTTAGTGTATGCTATGTCCTTCAGTCTATGTGGGGCTACTATGTTTTCTTCTATTTTTCTCCAAGATGCTAATGCTTGGGAGTCAAACCATGTTGTCAATGGACTTAATGAGTACGCCTTAAAATATAGGAAAAAATCTGGAAATGCCATGCCACCATCTGCTTTATTTCTCTGTGCGGTGGATCTTTTTATACGTGGTGGTTTGTTATTCCAAATAAATTTGTATGTGGAGGAGTGTAATCTTTTCCAGTAACCCTCTGGAGGGGGTAACGGTAGCATTGAACAGAAGAAGTTGATTTTAGGTAGTACATCCATCTTAACTATTGATATCCGTGCTTGTACTGTGTTCTTAAGTTTTGCCCATCTATCAAGGTCGTCTTTGATTTTGTTTTGGATTTTTGTGTAGTTGTGCTTCACCGTTTGTCTTATGGTAGGGAATATTTCCACTCCCAAGCATCTGAAATGTTTTACCATCGGTATCTGTCCTGGGAGGGTTGTATCTTTTTTTGCAGGGGTGTTAAGTGGAAGGAAAGCCGACTTCGGCCAATTTATCTTAAATCCCGATAAATCACCAAAGTCCTCAATCAACTTGAGCAGATGAGGCAATGTGGTGTTGGGGTTTTTCATGAACAATATTACATCGTCCGCATATAAACAAATTTTTTGTTGTGTGCCCTTGATTACGATAGGTTCTATGGATTGGGATTGTCTTATATATTGTGCTAAAGGCTCTAATGATAGATTGAACAGTCCGGGACTAAGAGGACAACCCTGTCTGGCAGAGCGTGATACCGGAAATATTTCAGAGATGATTGTGCCTGTTGTAATCATGGCCGATGGGTCTTTGTATAATACTTTAATCATATCGATGAATCCTTTTCCTAACCCCATCCTTTCTAGCACTGCCCACAGATACGACCATTCCAGCCTGTCAAAGGCCTTCATAGCATCCAGGGACAGCATCGCCTTAGGTATGGTGTCCTCCTTGTCGGCATCAAGTACGTGCAGTATACGTCTTATGTTCTCAGTGATCAGGCGGCCTCCTATGAAGCCAGTTTGGTCCGGGTGAACTAAAGACGTCATATGCTTTTGTAATCTGATGGCTAATACCTTAGAGTACAGTTTGATATCTGTTCCGAGGAGGCTTACAGGTCTATAACTACCGCACTCGTTGGGGTCTTTGTCTTTTTTAAGGAGGACTGTTATGAGTGCAATATTGTCAATTTTATGGAAGTTCCCCTCCTTGACTGAGTATAAGATCATATTTAGTAATAAGGGGCCAATTATGTCCCAACAAGAAAGGTACATTTCTGATGGGAAACCGTCTCTTCCTGGAGCCTTACCACTTTTCATTGCGGTTATGGCCTTCTTGAGTTCCTCTAGTGTGATCGGTATTTCTAACTGTTTAGCGTCATCCTCTGAAAGTTTAGGGAGAATAATTTGATTAAGAAATGTGTCCATTTTGTTTTGATCGAAGGTCATTTCTGATTTATATAAGTCGGAGTAGAATACTTTGAATGTATCGTTTATTTTTACAGGATCTGTTACAAGTACTTGTTGTGCTCTAATGGTAGTTATATCTGCAAATGTTGCATTAATTCTTAATCGCATGGCTAATAGGTGGCTGGGTTTGGAACCATGGGAGTACTGCTGTTGTCTTGTGCTGCGTATTTGTATTTCCGATTGTTGTCTGTATATGGCATTGATCTCTATTTTTAGTACGTTAACTTGATTTTCTAGTTGAGTTGAGTTGTTGTATTTCAGAGAATTAAATAACGTTGAGTAAAGCGTTTCCAGCTCATCCAGTTTTGTGCTTTGATTCTTGCGCATTTTGGAGGAAAAGCTATCCGTGAAGTCTTTGATCATTCCCTTTACCGACATCCATATTATTCTGGGGTCTTGCACCGAGTTTGCATTCTCCCGTTGGAATACTATAAGAGCTTCCTTGAGTTGTGTAATGAATTCCTTGTTGTTAAGCAGCAACGAGTTAAATCGCCATCTTGGGGCTCGGGAGGATAGTATACCAAATGTACCTTTAAGGAGTAAATAACAGTGATCTGATAGTGCGTTGGGTATCATTTCCACTTCATAATTATCAAATAGTCTCTGTGATGCAAAGACATAATCTATTCTGGATAGTGTCTTATGTCTCGCAGATCGACAAGAGTACTTTCGGGTCGTGGGATTAAGTAACCGCCATAAGTCCTTTACACCTGTAATCTTTGACCAATCCTTTAATGCCTTCGATGAATTCTTTTGTTCGCTGGAAAAGGCGAGGTAAGATTTGTCTATCCTTGGGTTCCAGATGGCATTAAAATCCGCTCCTATTATAAATGAGTAATCGGGAATGTCTAACATTGCATTGGTTAGTGTAGTGAAGAAATCTTCTTCGTACAAATTTGGGGCGTATACCGCTATCAACGCTATTTTCCTGTTCTTATGTTCAATCTTAGCTATAGTTATCCGACCTTCTACATCAGACCATACTCCCTTTAGTACAATATTCAACTTACGTTTAACGACTATTGCTACACCCCGAGTTCTCGTACCAATAGAGGAGTGACTGATATTATGGTATATGTTGTCCGCTAATTTACCTATGTCTTTCCCTAGAATGTGTGTTTCGCTTAGCAGAGCAATGTCCACATGTTCTTTTTTCATCAGTGTGAGCACGCTTTTGCGTTTGAGTTGGTTATTTATTCCCCCGGTGTTCCATATCATTATATTCAAACTAGCCATAGTCTATACATGTTGCATTGTAATTTTTGGTAATGCTTCTAGAGTGCGAGGCAATAATAGATATACATCCCACTAGTGAGGTCCCGTTGAGAGCCGAGCTTAAAAACATACATATATACAAATAAAAATCCCCTACCCTTCCCTCCCACCGAGAGTCGTACAGGATTGTGTTCCATGAACACAACCTTTGCGTATGACTCTCTCCCTTGCACCACCGGATATCCCAGAATGATCCAATTATCCTTAACATTCCTATGTATACCATAGGATCTAACACTCTAAATTCTACCATAAGTAGAATGTCGACTGTGGCTTGGCCACTTACCCGTAAAAAATAAATAAATAAAAATTTAAATGAGATAAACTAAAAATAAATACCAAAAATAAGCTTCAATTGTCATGCCTTAATCACTTACATTTTATATGAACTTGTAATTTATAGTAATTTATAGTAACCCATGAATAATATGAAGGTATTGAACTGAAGAGAGAGCCTCAATAAATCAGAGAGCGGATGAAAAAAAAAAAAAAAAAAAAAACAAGTAAAAGGAAGAGAACATTAACTTAGATCTTAAAAGAGCATTGCTATGCTTAAACATCTAAAGTATTAATTGGAGAAGTAGTGAAATTATTTCCCATTAATAAAAAACAGTTTTTAAATACGTATAAGCAGCATTTCCCCCGACCGGGGTGGGCGATGATCGTTGTGTAGAGTGATCTTTCAGCCGGCCGGCTATGATGGCTCTGTGGTTCTGCATCTAGATAGCTGTTGACTATTCCCCCGAGGGGCTTCTGGTAGAGTGAATGACCACGTATTGCTGATATTCCAGAATGCTCCATATATCAAAGAATGCTTCGATGTTCTAGATTATTCCAATATGTCATTTTTACATTGTCTGAATGTTCCAGTATGTTCTGGAGTGTTCCAATCTTAAATCCAATATGTCCGCAATAATATAAACACGTCGGGGAAAGCATTCAAAAACTCTGAGCACGTAGGTCTCTCTGTCCCAAATCCTCGGTTATTAAAGGTTGTACTATATGGTGACCTTGCATAACTGAGATTTAAAAGGCCATTTATACACTATTCTGCTCCTGTTCAGACAGGAATTTGGCTGCATCTTCAGGCGAGTTGAGGAGAACCTTTGCTCCTTGTTTGTCGACGACGCGAAGTATTGCAGGGTATATTAGTAGGGGTCTGTATTTCCCCAGGTATAGTTGAGACATCACCGTCTTGAACTTGGCACGCAGATCCACTACCTCACGACAATAATCTTCAAAGCAGTGTATTGGTACCTCCATGTATTTCAGATTGCCTTTCATCCTGCGAGTTTCACGCATAATCATTTCTTTTATTCTGACTTGGCGCAGTATAACTAATATCACTCTGGGCTTAGCGTTATTGCCAATGGAGCGGGGACCCAATCTGAAGCACTGATCCACCTCCGGTATTTTAGGAAGGATTCCTGTTCCCAAGATTTTCTGTAATTCTGTGGCAAACTCTTCAGGGTTTTCACATCTCACTGATTCGTCCAGACCGACAATACGAATATTCAGCCTGCGTTTTTGATATTCCATCTCGAATATTTTGGCTTTCTGTTCTTTATTGATTCGCGTGAGCTCCAACGTTATTTCGCTGAGCTCCGTCTTGATTTCATTGTAGTTCCCCTTCATCTCAGCAGTTAGGTTAACGTTGTTAACCTCTACTTCATTGTAGATGCGAGTGAAATTGATTTCGTGGGCTTCCACTACTTTCTCCAGAGCCTCGGTGCGTTTATTCTGTGCGTCTGCGTCCGCTCTCAGCGCATCAATTTAGCCTTCAATAGATTCTTTAATAGCATCTACTTTTTGAGTTATTATCTTCTCCGACAGTTGTGATTGGTGGATCATTTCCTTCATTATTGTCTTCCCCATTTCCTCCATTTTCCGGATGATATGTTCGGTATCTGCGGAGGTGTTTGATGGGGATGAACTTGAAGCGGCCTCTGTCAAGTCTATATTTACTGCTGTCCGCTGTACGAATCCTGGGTCCCGCGGCGGGACCTCTTCGACTGGTTTTGGTTTCGCTGTGTCTTTCCTTGTGTTTGGCATCTCGATTCTTTTGGTCAATATAGTTAGTTGATATTCTCAGTTGATATATGCGTCAAGTTTTAAACGCATTAATGGTTTAAAAATATGTTTTTAAAACGGAAAAAAAATAACGGGTTGAGCAGCTGTGTCACATGCGACCTACTCCATTCTAACGCTAAACCGGAAGTCTCCAGACTCTTCTTTAAGGAATGTTGTTACAGGTGTTGTCGCTGAGGATGGAGTGAACGTGCATGATTATGACTCTGTTGGACGCAACATCATGCACAAAATGATCGGACAGCTGGCATTCACATTTTCATTTAGTAGAAAGGATAAAGCCATAACCCTTGGACAAAAATCATCTATCAAGGTTGCTCCTGATCGAATCATTGATTCTGCACTTCTTTTTCAACGTTTCCTTATTGTCTCCCAAACTGGAGAGCTGTCATTGGAGGAGGTTATGCGTTGCGAACTCAGTCCTTTCCCTCCTGCCCTCTTTGAAGCCGGAAACGTCTTCCGCAAAGCTGATAAACCACAACTAGCGCACACAATCTGTGATCATGCAAGTGATGCAATCCTAGATTCTGTACCAGAAACGGAGCATTATGTTCTTGATGGTGGTTCACTCCTTCACCGAATACAATGGAAGCACGGACAAAGCTATGGTAAAATTGCACAGTCATATGCAGACTTCACCATCCAACATTATGGCTCAGCTACAACCATTGTGTTTGATGGCTATGAGGATGGGCCATCCATTAAAGACAAGTCAACACACATCAAAGAAGAGGAAACAATATTCATCCCATTGTCAACTTCACTGCTGAGACAGAGTTCTCAGGTAAGAAGGAGGAGTTCCTGTCAAGAGATCTGAATAAACAGAAACTGATCCACATGATAAGTGATGAACTGAAAGAACGGGATTGCACTGTGGTCAATTCACTTGGAGATGCTGATGTAGACATAGTAAGGGCCGCAGTGGGATCATCTCTTCTTCACACCACGACGCTGATTGGAGAAGATACTGATCTCCTCGTCTTACTTCTTTACTATGCACAGAGAGATAGCAAGGGCCTTTATTTCAGATCAGACAAGTCGAAAGCTGATGGCAGTTTTAAAGTGTACGCCATAAACCATTTGAAAGAAGTACTCGGACAGGATGTGTGTTCTCAGTTGCTGTTCATCCATGCTGTGACTGGCTGTGACACAACTTCCCGGATCTTCGGAGTTGGCAAAAAGACAGCATTCCAAAAACTTGTAAAAGGGGATCCTGTCCTTCAGGCTTGTGCCAATGCATTCACTGTACCAAACCAGACAACAGATGTGATCGATGACCTTGGGTGCCAAGCAATGGCTGTCTTTTTTGGTGGAAAGTGCACAGATTCGCTTGCAAAAATGAGATATAACATTTTCAGCAAGAAGGTTGTCTCAGCTTCATCAACGGTAACGCCTGAACGTCTACCACCAACTGAATCTGCTACCAAATTCCACTGTCGTAGAGCATACTACCAGGTCATGGTCTGGATGGGAACAGATGATGGTATAGATGCTCTAGACTGGGGCTGGAACCTGCAGGACAATAGATTTGTCCCACTCATGTCAACAATGAATGCTGCTCCAGACAGTCTCTTGAAGGTCATTCATTGTAACTGTACCACTGCCTGCAAGACACTTCGCTGCTCATGCAGAAAATATGGACTACCTTGTACTACTGTCTGTGGACCATGTCAACTTCATGAATGTGACAATCCACATAACAAGTTTCTCCCAGAGGATCCTGAAGATGATGATGAGTAGGCCTAAAGACCACAATAAGTGGGTCATTTATTTTGTGTTCAACACCAAAGCCAGCTTTCTAGGTTGAATATAATAACCAATTTTAATTTTAGCCAAAATAAGCTACAGGCAGTCATTTTGATGATGCAAATGATGCATTCCTAGCAGATATATTTAGCTAGATATTTTGCTCGTTATTAATGTATAGAGGTGCCAGAATCAGTTTATAAATCCTTTAGAAATGTTTTCCCATTTGAGATACAGGCATTCTAAGCTCCCAGTCGTCATTTTGGACACCATTATGAAAATTAAGCCTCTTCGGAAGGTGTATTTCCCTAAAACTTTAGTATGTTCCTAAGTATGTCTAGGGGTACTTGGGGTACCAGAATCAAATGACAAAATCATTTATATAATTTTTATATTGACATATATATAGCCATTTTAAGCTTGGCCAGCCGCAATTTTGGACGCCATCTTGAAAATGAAGCCTTTCTGGAAGGTGTATTTTCCTAGATTTTTAGTATGTTAGTGAGCATGCCCAGAGGTACCAGAATCAGTTGAGAAATCCTTTGCACCATTTTCTTAATTTGAGATATAGCCATTTTAATCGCCCCGGCACCATCTGGGACGCCATCTTGGAAATGACGGCTTTCGGAGGGGTCGATTTTGGTCGACTTTTAGTATGTTATTTAGCACGCCCAATACTACCAGAATCCATTGAAAAACCTTTTGTATCAATTTTTTTGGGGTTAAACCATATATTGACTCGCCTAATTCACGTAAAACAGAACAAAAACAAAATATATTCCTGCTTTGTCGATTTTGAAAAAGCTTTTGATTCAATTTGGCACAAAGGTATTTTCTTCAAAATTCTAGAAAGTGGTGTTGGAGGAAATACATATGACTTGATCAAATCCATGTACACAAAAAACAGATGTGCTGTTAGAATTGGCAATAAAAGAACACATTTCTTCACCCAGGGTCGCGGAGTCCGCCAGGGGTGCAATTTAAGCCCAACATTGTTTAATATATATATAAATGAATTAGCAAAGTCATTAGAACTTTCTACTGCACCCGGTCTGACTCTGCACGATACCTATGTAAAATTACTGATGTATGCAGATGATCTGGTTCTGCCGTCAGCCACTAAAGAGGGTCTACAACAGAACCTAGACATCCTCCACCAGTTCTGCCAGACATGGTCTCTGAACGTAAACATGAAGAAGACTAAAGTCATGGTCTTTCAAAGGAGACACGAGTCTCAGAGTTCACATAATACATTTAAATTAGGCACACACATTAGAAAACACAAAAAGCTACCCATATTTGGGATTGAAAATAAATCATAATGGTAACTTCAATATGGCTGTGAATGAACTGAAGGAGAAGGGAAGAAGGGCTTTTTATGCCATCAAAAGGAAAATTCCAATTGACATCCCAATTAGGACCTGGCTCAAAATTCTAAATTCTGTAATAAATCCAATAATATTATATGGCAGTGAAGTGTGGGGTCCATTAACTAACCAAGACTTCCCAAAATGGGAAAAACACCCATTAGAAGTACTGCATGCAGAATTGTGCAAAAACCTACTTCGGGTCCACAGACACACTGCCAATAATGCATGCAGGGCAGAACTTGGCCAATACCCCCTAATCATTCAAATTCAAAAGCGAGCCATCAAATTTTATACACACCTCCAATCAAGTGACCCCCACTCCTACCACTACAAAGCCCTTCAGAGCCAAGAGATGAACCCAGATAAGAGTCCCCTCTGCCAGCTAGTCAGAAATCTCTGCCCACAAACTCTTCAGGACAGACACCAAGAAATCTGGCCCAACCAAATAACCTAAAAAAAAAAAAAAAAAAATTATATGGAATATTGGAACAAAGCAACCAAATCTCAAAGTAAATTAGAATTCTATTTGACCCTAAACAGAGAGTACACGGTGGCAGAATACCTGACCACTGTGAATGAGATAAAATTAAGAAAAACATTGACACGGTACAGACTGAGTGGACATAGTCTAGCCATAGAAACAGGCCGTCACAGGCAAAACTGGCTGCCCAGAGAGGCCAGGCTGTGTTCACTTTGCCATCAGGGGGACGTTGAGACAGAACCTCACTTCCTGCTATACTGTGAGAAATACAAGGATCTAAGAGAAGTCTTCTTTGATAAAATAAATAAAATTGATGCAGTTTATCCATCTCCCTGATCACCAAAAGCTGCTATACATGTGTGGGGAGAAAAGTCAGTGTACAGCATTAGCTGCAAAATATGTAGACGGTTGTCACACAATAAGAGAACAAGCTCTGTAAATGTATCCGAGTGGCCACACTTGAAAAATGACTACCCGATTGAGTGACAATTTTGTAAATTAATATGTTTCTTGTTGATTGTCCTTACTGTTATTACTAATATTATGATATTTTATTGCTTAATATATATGTTATTGTTTGTATGTTGAACTTGCTTTGGCAATAAGTATGTTAATATTTCATGCCAATAAAGCCTATTTGAATTGAATTGACAGAGAGATAAAACAACAGAGAGAGACAGAGAGAGATAAAACAACAGAGAGATAAAACAACAGAGAGAGAGACAGAGATAGATAAAACAACAGAGAGGCAGAGAGATAAAACAACAGAGAGAGAGACAGAGAGAGATAAAACAACAGAGAGAGACAGAGAGATAAAACAACATAGAGAGAGAGACAGAGAGAGATAAAACAACAGAGAGAGATAGAGACAAGGAGCGATAAAACAACAGAGAGAAAGAGAGAACTGAGAGAGGAACAAGAGAGAGAGAAATAGGGTTAAAACAACAGAGAGGGAGACAGAGAGACAACAGAGAGAGACAGAGACAACTGAGAGAGAAACAAGAGTGATAGAGAAAGGAGATAAAACAGAGAGATAGAGAGAGAAGAGATAAAGACAGAGACACAGAGAGAGAGAGACAGAGACAACAACAGAGACAGATACAGAACAACAGAGAGAGACAGAGACAGAGAGACAACAACAGAGAGAGAGAGAGAGAGAGAGAGAGAGAGAGATAGAGAGAGAGAGAGAGAGAGAGAGACAACAACAGAGACAGACAGAACAACAGAGAGGCAGAGACAGAACAACAGAGAGACAGAGACAGAACAGAGACAGAACAACAGAGAGAGACAGAGAGACAACAACAGAGAGACAGAGAGACAACAACAGAGACAGACAGAACAACAGAGACAGAGAAGACAGAGAAGAGAGAGAGAGACAGAACAACAGAGAGAGAGACAGACAGAACAACAGAGAGAGACAGAGAGAACAACAGAGAGAGAGACAGAGACAGAACAGAGAGAGACAGAGAGAGAACAACAGAGAGAGACAGAGACAGACAGAGAGAGAACAACAGAGAGAGAGACAGAGAAGAGGTTTCTTTACCCTCTACTGGAGTTAATGAGAGAATGAAGAGCGTGCCTGGGCTTAAGATTCTTCTTCCGTCTCTATTGCTCTCACACTTTGTATTCCTTTCAGTTCAGATAATAAAACAGGGAATGTAAGACTGGGAGTTGTGTGGGGACAGAGAGAGAGAGAGAAAGAGAGGGATAGAAAACAGGGAGAGAGAGAAGACAGAGGAATGAAAAACAGGAGAGAAAGAGAGAGAGAGAGAGAGAGAGAGAGAGAGAGAGAGCACATGAAGGGATGACAGAGGGAGCGTTTCACTCTCAAGCCAAAATAAATTATATCTGATAATTTTGTTGTTGCCATCAGAATATGGACAGGCTCCTAATGCATGACGACTCCCCCTCTGTCCTTGTGCATGCACTCACAAATCAGGACTGTCCTTGTGCACGCACTCACAAATCAGGACTGTCCTTGTGCACGCACTCACAAATCAGGACTGTCCTTGTGCATGCACTCACAAATCAGGACTGTGTGTATCAACAAAAATATGCTGGTACAACACCAGTGATTCCCGCTGCATGTTAATACTTTGGGGGGCCCCCCAAAGTATAATTTTTTTCACTCAGTGAGCACTCATTTGCATTTGCATTGGTGGCAATGAGTGCTCAGTGAGTAAAAAAAACTTAAACAATAAATTATACTTTGGGGGGAGCCACCCATAAGATGTGTGTATGAAAGAAGACCACAAAAAACAGCAGTGACTGCTCTCAGCTGTTTAACAGTTAAAGACCTAGACACCATCACCAGTTGTAGGTTGTCTGAAGTGCAGTGTTACTATGAAAATTCACTAGAATGCAGGATTTGAAAAGAAAAAAAAATCTCAAAATTGTTCACGGGGGAGGGGCCCCCCCCCCCCACCCCCTGAGTCGTTCCCCCAAAGTATATTTCATTTCTGCGGGAATCACTGAACACCTATCACGATACAAGGGGGTCTCCATTCAATATATTGTGATATATTGCAATACTATATAGACACTGATGGAGAGATCCGCATTTGTATTCAGCAACAGGAAATAAAAGTGCTTGTGGGATTCTTTAAGTAAATAAATAAACAAACTATATATATATATATATATATATATATATATATATTAAAAACTAAAAAGTACTCTTAAGGGAAAGTACAGTGAAAAATCTAGGCTAGATGCTTACACACAGATAACACAGACACATGATAAGACATCGTTATGATATGAGACATGCTTTTACAAAACGCTTCACGTTACCCTTAAGTTCCTTAACCTAAAACCAATGCTTTAAAGACAACTGTAATGTATACAACTATGTCATACTGGAACAGACTACCACTGTATTTAACCCAGATTCCAAGTAAATCTGTTTTTAAAAATAAATTAAGAACAGCAATTATTCAGAAATAAATCAGTTTGGACTATAATGTGATATTCTCTGAGGTGCTGGCTGGCTATAATTGTGGTGCTTAACCCATTCTTCGCCAGGCATTGTACCCTTCTTATACCATCCTCTGCCAGCTCTATTTGTCTATGGAGATGTTCACCTACTTTGCAGGGCTATAACCTTTTAAATTGTATTGCTAAATTGACATTACTATGGCCCATTCAACATCGATTAGCTATCGTTCAGGGTGTAGGAAAGTTTAACTTTTTATAATGCAATGACCGACGTTAAATGAATCATGTAGTATGGGTGATATATTGATCATAGCAGTTTGTATGGATAATAATAATCAAAAACACTGAAACTCACCGCAGCTTCCTCGTAGCGATGGGGGATGATACTGGAGCAAAAAGATCGCTATTATGGGATGTTGATCTATGCGCTCCATTTCCAGGTTGTATAATACTATATACGTCCAAATAATGTTGTTTATCGAGTTATGGCAATGGATCGATTATCCAGTGTGTCCAGATGGAGTCCCGCGAGTGGCGGACGGAATAGGGGTGACACCAAGCACTTCCGGCCTGGCAACTCGCCGATCGGCCACCAGGTGGCGGTATTGAAGCGCTGGAGAGTTGAGTGGAGATTTACAGCACCAGTCATGACTCCGTGGGTGAAATGTGAATACCATGACAAAAATTTGAAATATTGATCTCGATGACGGCGTAATCAGTCATTGGCAGATTAAGCATGGCGAGGAATGACGTCTTAATCCATCAATGGCGGAGAATGGGTTAAGCATACGTAAAAATTTTATTCTGGTGAGAGAACCTCCTATATTGTCATATTTTATTTAGTCTCTTGTGTGGAACCCAGGAAGAATAGTTGTTTCTAAGGTAGTGACTAATGAGAATCCTAAATAAACATACTGATACTGGAAACCACGTAACGATATAATATTGTAGGGGGAAATAATCGCAATATGCCGTATCAATTTCTTCTCACGTCCCTTACTCACAAACAAGTAAACAGGGTTTATGTTAGTTTTTTACCAGTAACATATGTTGATTATATGTATATCATATCTATCAAATAATTATATATCATATTTAAATATCTCTGGTCAAAATATTTCCCTATTATTTATATTTGGTTACCAAGTAACATACTAGAAGTGGTTGTTTTTGTGTGCGTGAACCAGGAAAACAAGAACTGGAATAACATTTGTTTATCTAAAAGATAAAACCAATGGACCTCATTCTCGAACGGACTTACGAGAAAGTTACCAAGAAATGTCTTTGTAACTCGTTTTACGGAAAAGAAATTGGCATTCTCGAACGGCTTCTTTTTGTAAATTTGTTCGTACAAACACAGATACTATTTATTTTTGATTTTTTTTATTATCTTTTCCCCCCTCCTTTTTCCGATTTTTTCTCCCATCCCACTGTTAGTCATTATGCCAATTCCCAACCCCCTTCCTGGTTGTTGCGCACTCCCCCCTACTGTTGGTCCGGGAGGCCGGAGACTATCACATGCTTTCCTCCGACGCATGTGCAGCCAGCCAGCAGCCAGCCTGGCAGCGCGGACTCTCACTGGGAGAGTGTAACGTGTGGAAGGTCACACTACCTCCCTCCAGATCCTTCCCTTGCTGTGCAGGCGCCCCGACCGAACTGTAGGAGTCGCTGTTTACAACGACCAGGACCCACCCATCAGCTTTCCCACCCCTAACACTGCCAATTGTGTTAGTATGAGCGACCAGCCAAGCTGATAGCAACGCCGAGAGCTGGGCTCGAACACAGATACTATTTGACTGGAACCTTTCAAATTTGTCCGGGACATTGAAATCTTCCCAGACACGTGGGCCAGCACCAATTGTTTCTAGCGGAAACCCTGCAGGAGAACCCAGTCCGCCCTCCACTCACCGAGGAAGTGACCCGCCAGCACCGCATGCGCGTGACCTTGAAGCTTCCCTCCTTGATCTGCTCGTTGGGCAGCTTGACGTGGAAGTTGAGCTCGTTGTTGCCGGCGCTGACGATCACGTGGCAGCCCTTCTCGGGGAAGTCGGTGACGCACGGGTCAAACTTGATATATCCAAAATATTTCAGCGTCTGACCTAGATGGATGAACTGGCGAAAAAAAAGGGAGAAAAGAGAATTTTTTTAGATGGTTGATGAATCACACAATTAATTTTTTTTTCTTTTTTACATAGAATATAAAACAAAACATGACCGCACATAATACAGGAATAATAATAATAATAATAATAATAATAATAATAATAATAATAATAATAATAATAATAATAATAATAATAATAATAATAATAATAATAATAATAACAGAACAACACCAGACAATAATAATAACAATAACAATATAATAACAGTAGAATAACTAAAGTAATACAAATAATAAATACAGAACCTAAAAATTAAAACAAATTATATTATCACAAACACCACAAAAGACATTAGACATTTCCTCCCCCACTCCCACTCCTGGACCCCCCAGGACCAACACCCGAACCCCGCTGCTAGATAGTGGCTTTAACCTTCTCGGCCGCTGCGACCCACAGCTCAATGCTGGCCTGTCCCGCCCCAATCACACGTGCAGCAGAGATCTCCATGTAAATGACATCCAGTCGTGTCAGAGACCAATTCATCATTGTGAGTTTCTCAGGTTGTTTCCACCGCATGGCTACACATGGGTTTTACATAACCGGTTCCTTTCCGAAGGCAGTGTTGAACGGAATTTGACCCTAATGAATAATCATAACTTAGATTTTTTTTGCATGTGTATTTAACGTTTAATTAAATTTAATTAATTTAATAAAAAATATGTTTAAAATACTTTTTTCTTAAAAAAGAAAAAAAATATATATAATTTAACGTTAGTTCTTATTAGGGGTGCACCGATATGAAAATTGGCCACCGATACCGATTGTTCAACTAACACAATCGGCCGATACCGATACCGATACTTGTGGCAAAAAATAAGTATTTGTAATTTTTTTTAATATTTTTTTTTTATTATTATTTTTTTTAATGAAACTACTGTATATTTGTATGTTTGTATTTGTAGGCCTCTTTACTTACTTAAAAAAAGGAAACATCAAGAAATATGTTTATGGTATCACTATCTCCCAGTATCGTCTGGCGGCCTGCAGAGGGATACTATTTTCTCAACCAGAGCTTTCAACCAATGCAATGGAACCATTCTTGCGGCCTGCAGCGGGATACTATTCTCTCAACCAGAGCTTTCAACCAATGCAATGGAACCATTTTGATTGACAGTCGATTCGGCCAATTACGCCACACCGCTAGCACCCACCTCCTGCTGTTCTTACCACCAATCGGCAAGCGTTTATTCATTTTCTACTTCGGGGGCATGCCGCCATTGATCTGCTTGCGAGAATGCGAGTCAAACTCAGAACCACAACAAGCTAATACGTTAGCTGCCCGGCAGTGCCCGCCGACCAGCGCGCTCCACAGGATGGCCAAACGAGACACAATGATTTTACTGCAACAAATGTTATAATAAAACAAAGCCTTTCTATACATTTGTCTGGTTGAAAACTTTATTAACAGATTGCAGAATGGGTAGTTGGGTACGGAATGGAACCGAGCTATGAACGGCTTGCTTGCTATCTTCGGGTAAATACTATGCTGATGTAATTGAACGTGTAACTAACTATATAACGTTAATGCCACAAAACGAATGTTTGTGTCATTTTAACAGCAGATACTTTCTTAAATGCCATCCTCCCGACAGAGCGGTGTTGATGGGGAGCTCTGATGGGTTCGCTTGGTTGTGTTATTAGCATTGAACAGCTAACTGAAAGCTAGCGTTAACTAATGTTAAAGGTTTAGCCATAACGTTACGTTGGCTAAAGTTGGGGCTATTCATAATCCAGCAATAATGGCTGCAGACCTGCAAGCAAAGTACAGCAAGTTGGCAAAGGAGTATTCCAACGTAAATCACATTTTCACCAGTAACGTTAGTCTTCTGCCTCCCGGTAGCTCATGCTGCAACGGAATGGAACTGAGCTATGAACGGACTCGGAGTAATGCCTTGCTGCTATGGGTAATAATAATATGCTGATGTTATTGTCCGTGTAACACTAACTATATAACGTTAATGCCACAAAACGAATGCCTTGTTAATCATAAGTAGTAACTGATGCAGTAGCTTGTGTGTGTGTGTGGGGGACGGCGGGCGTTGTGCAGGTAGGTCGCGAGTGAACTTTTATTTTTTTGCCTTTTGACGCTACACAAATTGATGGTTATTTATCGGCGACTGCTATCGGCACATTTGAGCTTATCGGCCGATAGGCCGATAGCAGTCAACAAGGCACTTATCGGCCGATACCGATACCCGACCGATATATCGGTGCACCCCTAGTTCTTATGTGTGTGTGTGTGTGTCGTGGACCAACTACAGCATCACAAAAACTACAGTGAGTGCACGTGACACACACACACACAAACTAACGTTAAATAATAAATTTTTCTTTTTTTACACATGCAAAATAATAATAAAAAAATAACGATATTTATCGATCATTTTGTCCCGTTTTATCGATTCTTCCAAATGGCATATCGTCTCAGCCTTAATGATGGCCTTGCTTACCTCTTTCTTTGAGCCTTTCTCCTGCAGAGACTTGAGCTGCCTGTGTTGGTCCTTGTTGACGAGTATCCAGCCTCGCTCCACGTCAGACACCGTCTGGAGGAGAAGAAAAAGAAGAGGAATTGAATCTCTCTGCTCTGAGAATAAAAACACACCATGTTTCAGTCTCTCAAGGTGCTTCAGCTTCAGAACACATATATGTTCTGTTATAGGAGAGCTGGACATAATGCTACTTCACACATGATGGTCAGCAGATTAAATAATTAATATACATAGACACTAGGGCAGACCTCGACTAGTCGAATAGTCTAATCGATCGAAAGGAGTCGTAGTAAAAAAAAATATATAATAATAATTCAAATATATGAGGCGGCTGGGTGGCGCAGCGGACATTGTGCTCGTCACCAACGCAAGAGACACCGGGTTCGAATTTGGCTGTCTGCGTTGCCTCCGGCTTGGGCCGGCCGTCATACTAACTCAATTGGCGGAGTTAGCGGGTGGAAGTCGATGGGTGGTAATCTGGACGTTGTGGACAGCGACTCCTACAGGTCGGTTGGGGGACGCCTGCACAGCAGAGACAGGAAATGGCGGGGGTAGTGTGAGCCTCCCACACGTAACACCTCGCCAATGAGAGTCCGCGCTGGCCGTGTATCGGAGGGGACACGTGATGCAAGGCTTCTATCCTCCCTACAACCGGCCAGTGGGGGGCATATGCGAGCAACGTTCAAGACAGGGGAGAATTGGCACAGCGAAATTGGGATGGGAGAAAAAAATTAAAACATTTAAAAAGTGGATACATTTTTTTTAATAATAATTAGAATATATATATTATATATATATAATTTTTTTGGATCAAGCAAAGAGGCCTAGAAGCGTGGCCAACACTAATGACGCGCATACCAGAGAGACTAACTGCCTAAGAAAAAAGGCACAGAGGCACTGAAAGAGGATTTCACCCCTTCTAATGAACACACTGACTAGACAAATATCAAGATGTATCCATCAGTGGACCAATTGCATGCTTTCGCAGGACAAGAAGCCTTCAGTTGACTCCTTCAGCCATTAAGCACCCCCACAGCCAAAATGGAATGCCAGTCGACTATCGGCACATTTTGGCCAATCAAAGTCGACTATACAAATCCTTAGTCAGGGACAGGCCTAATAGGCACACATGTTCACACATACATACACACACTAGGGATGCAAGGCCGAGACGTTGAGATGGAGTGTTAGGGGTTAATGGGGGGAGATATGAACAGAGTTCCCTGGTTGCATTAGCAATTCATAGACCGCAGTGGGAGAGGGAGATAAGAACATTTTCCTTGTACTAAAATATGATACCAAGAAACGTGTAACATGCTAGAAATCCAAGCAAAGTGACTTGATTTGCTGAATTTCTAACACAGAGTTAGATCTCAGTAATGGAGTATATCTCAATCATCTTTCTCCAGGGAGCCCAAACTGATGATCTGGGTCTATTACTGTTTCCAGTGAAACTGCTGAGTCAGCTGAGCAGAGACTCTTTTTTACTTGCCCTGGAACACGGCGACCAGCAGCAACCGCTTGGTTGAGCTTCACAAGGAAGATGGAATACAGCCAAACGCAATACTTGCAGCCAGAGTGTTTTGTGCAGTAGCAAGGAAGCTCCTCCTCCAACATGACAAAGCATCTGCTTCAATCCTCCGTGCACCGGTTCCCACGATTAGAATGTAACATAGGACATTTTATATTAGTATATTTTATATTAGAATGTAACATAGGACATTTTATATTAGTATATTTTATATTAGAATGTAACATAGGAAATGTATATATCGGACCATATTTTATTCTTAGGCTTATTTTTATTCTTATTCGTGACTTTTTGTTTTTGTCTACCTAAATGTTTGTCTCTCTCCCTTATTTATTGTTGTCCTTGTATACTATTGCTACTGTAATTTTGTATTTTATTTACTTGTATGCATGTACATAACCTTGTTTTTGTTACAAGTTCAAGTTTTATTTTATTTATTATTGTAATATCTAGTCCTATAAGCTCAACTGATAAGCTGGAGAAATCCAGTGACTGCTGTGAAAGTGCAGCTGACAACAAGGGAAAGACCATGTGACGGCTTGGAAAGACAGCTGACAGGAAGGAAAGACCCCAACGGGGCTGTCATGGACTAGCTATCCATGATGGCAGGCTCTGTCGCTTAATTAAGTGCACAAAAGCCACCCATACAAATAAATTGTATATTATATGGTAACTCAGAACATTGTACATATGTCTATACCGAACACTGTGACCTAATTTTCTTCTTCTAAATTACATGCTATACTATGTTATTTGATACTATCTTGTCTAGCACAGTCTCTGGAGCGTAACAGTAAGAAGCATTTTGTATGAAAGTATTCTGTACTTCTGTATGACAACTATTAAAGGAAAAAAAAAAAAAAAAAAAAACCCTCATTGCTACGAAAAGTCTAAAGAGAAAAACACCCCTAGAGTCTGCGAGAGCGGGGGCGGAAGATGACTCATCGGCTGACCACCCGGTAACTGACCCTGGAATGAACATGACGACGAATCAGATAATCGGCACATCAACTGAAGGACAGGAGCACAGAGTATGTAGCTGTGGCTGGTCCAAGGTAACATCCATCGGAGGCCTACGAATACATCAAGGGCGGATGAAGTGCTTGAAGAAAGTGAGGCCGGGACCTCGCATTGACCATTATCTTCTGAGAGAAAGGTCAAGTCAGGCGAGTGAAGCTCAGCGGCAGGATTTAACCCACAGTCCACCGAGCATCAGTACCCCAGTGGCTGAAAGTAATTCAAGCACATCAGAGAACTTGGAACCAAGTCACTTGCAACCTTCTTTGGAGAAAAACATGCAAGGCCACAGACCTCATGTGAAGTGGTCCAGCAGCAAGAAAGAGTGGGCGACAATCAATGCAGACCTGATCAAAATCCTGGACGGAATCAAAGCAACAGTGGAAAAGAAACTGGATAAAATGGGCGATCTGATCTACTTCTATGGAGCAGAAAGGTTCGGAACAAAAGAGACAGGAAAGAAGGACATGACACCAACAACCCCTCCCATGTCCAGAAGGCAGCAAGAAATCCAGCGCCTTGGCAAAGAAAGAAGGGACTTGAGGAAGCAATGGAAGAGAGCCTCATTGGAGGAAAGAGTGGGCATCGACCTCCTGCAAACAGACCTGAAGGGACGCCTGGGAAGACTGTGGAGAGCTGAAAACCTCAGGACTCAGGACGCAAGAGGAAGGAAAGAGCGAGGACATCCAAATGGAGTTCCATACCGGCTGTATAAAAACTCCCCAAATATCTTACGCTATCTGTGGAGGCAAATGAAGGTGATGTGGACAAAGCAAACCATCCCAAAAGCGTGGTGAAGAGCAGCGGGAGTGGTAATCCCCAAGGAGTAGGATGCCTCAAACATCGATCAATTCCGGCAGATCAACTTGCTGAATGTTGAAGGGAAGGTCTTCTTTAGCATTGTTGCTAAAAGGATGACAACATACCTGAAGCAAAACAACTTGATTGACATATCTGTGCAGAAGGCCGGCATTCCTGGTTTCTCAGGATGCTTGGAACATACAAGCATGATATGGCACCAAATCCAATCTGCCAAAAGGGAAGGAAGAGACCTGCACGTCTTATTCCTGGACCTAGCCAACGCTTTTGGATCCGTCCCCCATTCTCTCATCTGGACAGCCTTCAACTTCTTCCACATCTCAAATACCATCACAAACCTGGTGAGAAATTACTTCCAAGATCTGCAATTCTGTATCAAAACAACAGAATACACATCATCATGGCAATCTTTGGAAGTGGGAATAATGGCTAGATGTACCATCTCCCCACTAGCCTTCACCATGGCAATGGAAGTGGTCATTCGAGCTTCCAAGTGGGTTGTGGGAGGAGAACGTCTGCAATCTGGACAGCGTCTACCTCCTATTCGCGCCTACATGGATGACATGACCACCTTGACCTCAACCCAATGCCTAGACACTCAAACACCACTTCTTTTGTAAGAGCAGGACAGCTCCCAGCAAAGCCATCTGCAAGAGTAGAAGCAACCCTCCTGGACACTGCCCGGGACTGGAGAATGCAGGTTGACTTGGACCAGAAACTAATCTTTCCGCCTGAGATCATTACAACTAACCTCAGGCCGGACCTGGTCTTGTGGTCAACCTCCCAGAAGTCTGTATTCATTGTGGAACTAACTGTACCATGGGAGGCTGCAGTTGGTGAAGCATATGAACGTAAACGACTGAAGTACTCAGACATAGCAGCCGAGGCAGAACAACGCGGCTGGCGTGTCCAGGTGCTTCCGGTTGAGGTTGGATCTAGAGGATTTGTTGCCATGTCCACAACCAAGCTTCTTAACACTATCAGTGCCACTTGTTAACATGGTAAAGCATGGTTGAATGCCACCACCCACTTCAATGATAGCGTTGTGAACGCATAATCTCTGTCTTAAATTATGGCTATGGGTCTAATCTGCCCGTCGTTTATCAATGACTTGTTTGCAGTCAACATTGTCGAGACGGATTTTTTTTTTTTTTAAATCGGTTCATTTCCGTTTTATAGCATTTTGAAAAGCCCTCGTTTTTCAGGAAAATATAGATTCCGTGATAAACGCCCTTTACTGGAATATTCTGGCATACACAATTGCGATTGTAATGATAATCTTTACAATAATAATAATAATATTGCATTTCACTGTAGACCGCAGCAGCGATAGAAATATATGGCGAATGTAGCTGTGCATTCACTGTACATGTATTGCAGGACAATGTGTGTACTGCCTAATATCTGTGTTGGTACAATTATATATTATATATATAATTATATATATAAAACGATATATATTTTAGCGACTAGCCCACTAGCGTCCTGCTACGCTCATAGCGAGGGGGGCGTACTAGCGTAGGTCAGTGGCCAATCAGAGCGCAAAACGGGAACCCAGAAACACGAACGCGTTGGTAAAAGCATAGACGCGGACCCCCCCCCCCCCCCCATCAGTCTAAACCAGGGGTCAGCAACCTTCTTGACATGGAGTGCCTGTTTGAAATATAGTTGTAACTAGTGTGCCTCAACAATATTCCATGCATCGTACATTTTCTTTCTCATAATCAGGTCTTTTTAATGATAATTTTTACATTATTACATCATTATTGTTATTGTTATTATTAACAATATTATTATGATGGTTGTATCAACCCTAAATCTGAGTTTGGGGGGGGGGGATGCAATGCAGACAAACAGCTGCATACAGTGCGACCATTTCACTCACATTTGCCCATTCATTTTTGGACACATCACACACCATCGGTGTGTGTACTGTACGTGTGCTGTCATAGCTCCACCTACAGGCCTAATGGAGAACACCAGGAGAACACCAGGATGTGAATGGAGGGTGAATGTGAGGTATATCGTGTAAATAAGTTTTGATTGATCGCAAGACTACACTGTAAAAAAATTACAATAATAAGTTACCAGAACTTAAAAATATTGAGTTCAGTTACTGTGCATTAAGGTTTTCAGTTTTCAATCCATAATAAGTTAACAGAAGAATAAGTACACAACCACATTATTTCAACCTAATAAAACTATGTTTATTGTCATTGTTTTAACAAGTTGACTTGGTAATACTCAAATTTTGAGTTAAAAAAATGGCTTTTAACATGTGCAATGTTCAATGAAATAGAAAAATAAATAATACAATTTGTTGATTAATCCCACTGGTCACAATGGTGACCGTAATAATGTTTTTGTTATAAGGCTCTGCAAACGTTACTGAATGATGTAGCAATTAGGGATGGGTACCTTTCACATTTGAACCGATACGGTACCGGTACCTGTGAATCGATACCGGTACCCAACGGTACCTTTTTTCGGTACTTTAGCCAAAAAAAATTTGATTTACCTACCTCAGTCGTGAAAAAAAAATCCAAACTTCAAATAACTACAATTTCGACCGTTTTCGGCTTGCCATTGCTCCGACTGCTCAGCTGAGTAACAATGTTCATCAAAGTGTTGCGTTACATTACAGTGAGATGCTTGGTTCATACACATACAGCTCATTATAGTAATATTACACAATTATTACAGTTGATAGTAAGAATGGCACACATACATTTCACACCAACATGCGCATTTGTTGATACATGCATGACTAAGTCTTGAGACAACGTATGTGTATCACCGCTGCCATTTTCACGGCGCGGAACACCCCCTGAGGGTCGGAGGGGGGGGGGGGGCATTGGGAGAGCTGGTCCCTAGCCACAGTTGCAGCTAGCGAGGGGGACAGACCAGCGCTTGAAATTTAGTTTTACTTTGGCTTAAGAAAGATGGCATCGTGGTCAGATTTACCGAATGCACTAAGAGCTTGTGATTCATACCCTTCCTTAAATTGCGAGTAGCAATGATCTATATTCTCGCCTCTGGTGGGACAAGTCATATGTTGATTGAAGTTTGGTGAAACTTTTTAAAGATTTGCCTTGTTAAAGTCCCCCGCTACCACAATAGCAGCATCTACGTTAGCTGTGTGGAGTTTGTTTACCTCGTCGTGAAGCTCTGAAAACGCTGCCCAAGTGTTGGCTTGAGGAGGAATATAAACTCTGATCAAGATGACCGACGTGTATTCTCTCGAGATGAAGAATGGACGACACTTGGCGGATATATACTCCAGGTTGGTCGAGCAGTGGTCCGATAGTTCCTTCACATTCCCTGGATCGCACCAGTTGTTATTAATCATGACTCACGCCTCCTCCCCTGGACTTTCCGGACTCTTCCGTTCTGTCCTTGCGGTGAACAGAGAAGTTGTTGGCGCTAGATGCAAGTTCACAAAGCACCCTATATACAGTTAATCCCCAGACACTCCTATCAACGAAAACCTTCACTTTAGCTATGACGGGGAAGATGACCACAGAAAGAGTGGATGAATGTGAAAGATATATATATTCATGTCATGGTTCACAATTTACCGACTAGAGCCTAAATCTGCCAAGAATGAAAAGTTAGTTTTGGTTCTTGATATTAAATGTTCTCCCCCACGACAAATATTAGAATCGGAACAGAGAATTAATAAGAACCGGATTTAATAAGCAGAACCAGAACCGAAATTGATAAAAATCCAAAGGATACCCAACCCTTCTGAAAAACATTACGGTACGAAAAAAACCTTCACCGTTTGCGCCTGCATTTTTTCATTCATGTTTTTCCCATTTAGGAGTGGCCATGTGCTCCTTGGCAAAAAAAGGAGGGAACAAGCCCTGTGATGTTCTCAAATCAATGAGTAATCGTGTTTAATAATCGTGATTTCAATATCAATCAAAATAAAACTATGATTTTTTTTGTCATAATAAAGCAGCCCTAGTTTATTCAGTCAAACTGATGATCTGGGTCTTTATTGTTCAGTCAAACTGATGATCTGGTTCTGTATTGTTCAGTCAAACTGATGATCTGGTTCTGTATTGTTCAGTCAAACTGATGATCTGGTTCTGTATTGTTCAGTCAAACTGATGATCTGGTTCTGTATTGTTCAGTCAAACTGATGATCTGGGTCTATACTGTTCAGTCAAACTGATGATCTGGGTCTATACTGTTCAGTCAAACTGGCAGTGTTCACCCAACTTAGACTTTAATCAAACCAACCATCTATAAAATGCTTTAAGAAAATATGAGGCTGCTGCTGCTGAGGGAACAACCTATAAATAGAAACGCAGGCTTTAACGCAGGCTTTACAGAAAGGAACTGGCTTCAGCCAGTGGCCCAGAGCACAACCACAGACACCTCCATCAGATAACAGATGCCCCCAGGGGGGGGGGGGGGCAGCGAGGGCATCTGGCAGCCCCACAGGAGTCTGAGAGCTATTTGTTTTCTTTCAGATATTTTAGGTAATGCTTGACTTGGCTTGCTTTTTGTGGCGACTGCACCACCGGGCGAGCTTATACAAGGAAAACAAGTGTTTTGATTCTGATTTCTTATTTCGTTCTGTTGGGGAGGATTTCAAATCTTTTTTCGGTTTCTCCTGGAATGTGTATGATGCGTTGTTGTCGTTAAAACCTTGGTAGTCACTCTTACCCGGGCGTAGAGCAAGTCAAGACCTTGGTAGTCTAACCTTACCCAGGCGTAGAGCAAGTCAAGACCTTGGTAGTTTAACCTTACCCAGGCGTAGAGCAAGTCAAGACCTTGGTAGTTAAACCTTACCCAGGCGTAGAGCAAGTCAAGACCTTGGTAGTTAAACCTTACCCAGGCGTAGAGCAAGTCAAGACCTTGGTAGTTAAACCTTACCCAGGCGTAGAGCAAGTCAAGACCTTGGTAGTTAAACCTTACCCAGGCGTAGAGCAAGTCAAGACCTTGGTAGTTAAACCTTACCCAGGCGTAGAGCAAGTCAAGACCTTGGTAGTTAAACCTTACCCAGGCGTAGAGCAAGTCAAGACCTTGGTAGTTAAACCTTACCCAGGCGTAGAGCAAGTCAAGACCTTGGTAGTCACTCTTACCCAGGCTTGGAGCAAGTCAAGACCTTGGTACAGGGTTCCCACAGACATTGCAAAATGAAATTCAAGGACTTTTAAGTAATTTTCCAAGCACTATTTTTCATTTTCAAGGATGTCGCTCAAGGATAAAATTCACTTTTAAATGCTGTTTTTTTAAGCATCTTCTTGGCCTGCTTGCCAGCTAGAGCATCACACGCAAAACTATTTGGAAAAGCAGTTGGAGCGCGCAAGACAGTGACTCGTCATAATTTTTTTTTTATCTACTTTTTCTCCCCATTTTTCAATTTTTCTCCCGTCCCCAATTTCGTATTGTCCAATTCTACCCTCCCCTGTCTCGAACGTTGTTAGACCATGCCTCCCACTGGTCGGCTGCAATGTGGACGAAGCCTTGCATCACGTGTCCCCTCCGGTACTCGAGGAGGCAGCCGTCGCATCTTTTCACCTGCACAGCGCGATCTCTCCGTCTACTGCGCAGGCGCACCAACCGACCTGTAGGAGTCGCTGTCCACAACGTTCGATCCCCACCCACCAGCTTCCCACCCCCTAATACTGCCAATTGTATTAGTATGAACGACCAGCCAAGCTGGTAGCAACGCAGAGAGCTGGGCTCGAACCCAGCATCTCCTGCGTTGGTGGCGAGCGCCTTGCCCACTGCGCCACCTAGCCTTGCACCTTGTTAAAAAATTGGCTGTTTTCAAAGATTTTTTTTTTTAAATCAAGCACTTCAAGGACCTTGTGCGAACCCTGTTAGCAGTCAAACCTTACCTGGGCGTAGAGCAGGTTCAGACCCACACGGTTCTCCATCACGTCGCTGTCGTAGGCCATGTCCCAGTAGCTGCAGAGATAAACGAGACAAAAACCATGACTCCATGATGCGACACACCACCAGCTCCAAACCACATTCATTATAAAAAACATTTTGAATAGGCAGCCGAGTACTTCCAGAGCCTTGAATGCATTCAGTCCATAACACGATTTTCTGATAAAGCGATTATATTTAGCGATCTGCGGCGTGGCTCGGTGCTCTCAGACGAGGGAAGGCGGTACCTGTGTTGTCAGGTATCGAGTTTAATTAAATATGGACAGTCGACGCTTCTGGCAGAACGCCCAGATTGTGGAAGAGCAGAGTTGAACGAGAAATCAGTTAAATATGTGTACTGCTAACTAGGAGAGAAACATCTCCAGCAATGTGTAGTCTGTGTGTGTGTGTGCCTGCTGCCTTGATTGTTTTGAAAGCCGATAGTTCAGCCTGCATCAAAGGTCCAATCCGTGACCCAGACACAAAAATAAAACCTAGAAAATGGAGACATGTTCTTGTTCTCTAGTTGACTCAGGGTGCTTTCTCACTCACCATTCGTGTCCGTTCCGGTCCGTACCGTCCTCATTCCGGGTTAGGGTGCGAACCCCCCCCCCCCCCCCCCCTCTAGTTTGTGTACACACTTCAGTCTTGGTTCGCTCCGGGTTCTGTTTACGGTTTGCGTTTTGAGCGTGTACGCTTGCCGTAGGCGATGATGTCACGCTCGAAAATGTAAACACAGGAAGTGTTAACATGGCGGTGGAGACTGGATGCTGATATAAAATAAACAAATAACCAATAAATATGAAGTTATATTTGAACCTCTGTTGTCAAGCCTTGTCAATATAACCCACCCCATTTTCTCACGAATGGATGGTGTTGTAGAGTACGCTTTTGAACGTTTCCCAGGGCTAACGCTAAGCTAATGGCTAACGCTAGTTAGCTTAGCCTGTTCAGCAGCTAACATTATCCCATCGCTCGTGGCAATTATATTGAATGTCATTGATCTACCGGTCGATCACGGCCGACTGGTTGGGCACCACTGGTCTATAGAAATAAATGCATTCGAACAAGAAAGTATAGTAGACATAGCAATGGCTAACGCTAACGGCTAACGCTAGTTAGCTTAGCCTGTTCAGCAGCTAACATTATCCCATCGCTTGTGGCAATTATATTGCATGTCATTGATCTACTGGTCGACCACGGCCGACTGGTTGGGCACCACTGGTCTAATAGAAATAAATGCATTCGAACAAGAAACCAATGTATAGACATAGCAATGGCAAACAAAATTGCCAGGCCTAATGCGAGCCAGGGAAGTGCTGTTTGTAACGTGGCTTCATGTTTTCATCCACTGAGCTGTGAGGCTCCACATGCTTGTTTTTGGTTGAGGTCTGAACTCGCAAATTGCCCATAAATATCATTTTTGTGGGTATTGTCCAGTTGTTGCTGTGTGGTTTTATCTGCCCAAAATTCAAGCAAGCATGAAAGCATTACAGTAACGACGTTGTGTGTGTCACGCCCCCCGCTCCCACTGGCCCGCACCCGAGACCACCTATTTCATCGGTCCAGGTTCAGCGCCCCCGGGGACGAATCAGCGGGGGACGGGGACGGGGGGACGGGCGTTCTCACTCAGACAGACACACCCTTTTTCTGGTTCGACCCGGCGCTGATTTGACCCCGAATGGTGAGTGAGAAAGGGCCCTCACTCTCGTTTCCATTTCTGGGACCCGGGAGTTGAGGAATCAACTCTTTTGGGGTTGACTCACTACTGTCGTCAACTGTAGTGCAATTGACCATATTCACGAGGCGGCCATTTTGCTCTTATGTCCTGAGGGTGGAAAGGAATCCCAACCTGAGCATGACATAAGAGCAAAATGGCTGCCGTTTGAAAATGGGCCAAGGCAACAACTCCCACTTTTAGGCACCTTCCTACTCCCTTGACCAATCAAAGGAAAAAACAATATAAAGTGTCTTGGTGAGGTGAAGAACAGCTTCAATGGATTCTACAACTCTCTGGAACTACTGGGATGGATGGAACACCATTCTTCCAAAAGATATTCCCTCATTTGGTGTCTTGTTGATGGTGGTGGTGGTGGAGAGCGCTGTATAACATGTCGGTACTAAATCTCCCCATGGGCGTTCAATCAGGGTTGAGATCTGGTGACTGGGAAGGCCACAGCGTAATGATTCACATCCTTTCCACTCAGTGACTCTATGGGCGTGGGGGGCGTTGTCATCCTGGAGCAGACCGCTCCCCCACTAGGATAGAAATGTTTCCTTGTAGGATAATAATGGTGATCACTCAGAATACCTTTGCATTGATCTGCAGTGACCCTTTCCTCTAAGGCGACAGTAGGTTGTCTTATTCAAAGACACACTTCTTCATCAACACCCTAAGGGCCGTGATATACTTGTATTTTAAGCGGCTGCATAAATCTAGCGGCATTGCTCGCATACACGCCTGCCTATTTCGCATGTACCTGGAGGATTCAATCGTTACGCAGTGTAGCGTTCATTTCTGAGGATGTGAGCAAAAAATATGTGTGATGGATCACGGTTTATGTGGGTTTTATTTTAGTTTATATTCTACGGTGCTTTGGATGTATTTTTTTTTCTTCTTCTGGTGAGCCGTCAATCACCAGACACCAGTTAATTGCCATGCGGCATGGCAGGTGTGTGGGCTTGATTGCCACCTGATTGGTGTCAGGTGTGCAGCGCCTTGAAGTAGGTTTGGTTGACTGTGTTCGGATGCTTGTTGTCCATTTCATGTGTTTCCCTCAACAGTAGAGGAGCGTCCCAAGCTCATGCTTCTAAAAAAAATTAAAACAGATACAGATATTTTCCGATATCACATTTCAATGCCGATCTCTCTCTGTGTGTCCTACACCCCCCCAATCCTGACAATATGTGGCTCCGCCCTCTTGCAAACGGGTATTTAAAAGCAAGTTTACTATGGCCCTTCGATGGAGTCTGTAGTTATATCCATATCAGTCTGAATATACCTGCATGTAATTCTTCTATATACCTACTTATACACCTGAACATACAACTCTGTATGATAGCATGTACAATAATGCTATATATATTGTATATATATATTTATTCTTACCGTATATATCTATCCACATCAGTCTGTACATACCTGCATATAATCATTATTACATATCTGTAGATACTATATCTATATCTGTACATATCCCTTACCTACTCTTACTAGTTACGCTGCTGGCCAGTATGACGTACTACATAAAGTGTCTTTATACCTGTATCACTGTACATATTATTAATACTACAACTCTGTACATATGTCTGATTAGCACTATACTATTTTATACCCAGTTTAATCACTTGACCATTGTATATTACTATGCAACTATTGTTACATTTGCACTCTGGTAGGACACCAAACTTCTTTTAGTTGTACTGTACTTGTGCTGTATAATGACAATAAAATTGGAATCTAACCTAGTTACATTTTAACTTGTAGCTGCGGGCATATTATTGGAATGAAACCTCCATCTTGCGCTTCATTCCAAGGCTATAAACCCTCCACACAGTCTGAGCCTGTGCTACTGCTGACGACAGGAGATGAGCTGAAGCTCTGAACCTCTTCATCCTCTCTCCAGTCAAGTCTCATCAGTGACTGACAGACTCTTTTTGTGATGCGACACACAGTAATCACGCTCGGAAACCAAACCCCTGAGTGAGACCGAGATGTTGACATGAAGGGCGTTAAGGGTTGGGGGGGAATTCTTTGCTAAAGAAAATGAGAACAGATCTTGCCTGGTCGCATTAGCAATTCATAGACAGCAGCGGGAGAGGGAGATGAGAGAGAGGGAGGGAGGCAAAGGGAGGATGGGAACAAAGAGAGGGGGAGCAGTGGAGGCAAGATATGTACATATCTTTTATAGCTCTGATTTTAATTAAATTCTAAGATATTAATGCCTTTAATAATTCTCTCTCTCTCTCTCTTGAGTCTCTTTCTGAAAAACCTAAAACTAACAAGCAGCTAAATGAAACGTACAGGCCTGGCCCGTGTCTCTGGGTAAACAGTGGGGCATACCTCATACCATCCCTCCAGATGGTCCCACTTACACAGAGCAGCGGGAGACACACTGAAGCAATTTCAGGTTAAGAGCAACGTTGGCTTCGCCCCCCCATGCAACAGTTTCAACCTAGCGACTGTCTGGCCACAACACTACGGTACTTAGAGAGGATTCCGAGGCCTACGGCCTAAATAAACTGCCACATAATGACATCACAGGAGACGGTTAAGTAGGATAAGCAGACTAGTGTTCAGACTAGTAGTTGTGCCAAGGCCTTGACATGAGTGCACCACTAGTGATATGGAAGTATGATATACACTCATATTTACCGTCTATCTGGGTTTTCGTATTTTGTTGTGGGATTTCTTTTTACATCTTAAATCACACAACACACAGTTTTTGAATTTATGATTGAAAGCATAAAAAGGTGCTATAGATAACATTCAGCCACTAGATGTCGCTCTAGAGCACCAGCATGTCATTTATCCAATCAGGTGCCTTCCACATGGGGAAATGGGAAGTAGGGAGGGGATACATGTAAACAACAACATTCATTTTGGACCCGCAAAAACTATAGCACCTTTAAGATTTCTCATAATGTCTCCTGAAATATTCAAGAATGTTCATTGTAGTTTCAATATGAATCGATTGCATTATCCAACTAGCACTTTTTGATGTCTAAGCAGATATTGTTATATAAAGCTATAATATTTATAAAAGAAAAATGAAGAAAGAATGAATATGATTACATATACCCCTCCCCCCCACATATATTATCCAGTGCTAGAGGCGAGCATTAGTAAACACTATCCGTACTTGACGTCTATGCTTGAATTTTTTTTTTTTTTTTTTTTTTTATCTTTTTCCCCCTCATTTTTCCTCCGATTTTCTCCCATCCCAATGTTAGTCGTTATGCCAATTCCCAATCCCCTTCCTGGTCGCTGCGCACTTACCCCCCACAGTCGGTCTGGGAGAGTGGAGGCTACCACGTGCTTCCTCCGACACACGTCCAGCCAATCAACCGCTTCTTTTCACCTGGCAGCGCGGATTCTCACTAAGAGGGCGTAGCGTGTGGAAGGATCACACTATCCCACTTAGATCCTATCCACGCTTAGCAGGCGCCCCGACCGAACTGTAGGTGTAACTGAGGGGTACAATTCCCTGACTGTATTACTAGATATGATACTTACTACCACTACCTTTGTACTTAATATTCGGCCACCCAGTACACGGCATAAATATATTATCATAAACACTCTCACGTAGATGAAACGGATCCAACACAAATGTACGAAGTCGAAACAGGTCTTTATTCCTACACAGCGATGGTGTGTAGAACAAGCACTTAATCACTTAATTACATTTATGAATTGAAATAGTATGCACTTTTATGGCAAAGAGTATTCGTCGGTATATCAATAGAGAATGTCCAATCTCTGAAGGCGCAGGTGGTAAATATACGACCTGGAATAGTTAAGGAATAACAGCAATGATACTTTAATGATTATATACTAGATACACTAGAGGGGGTTAATCCGGTCGCTTGTAAGCCGACAGGAGTAGGAGGGGGGGGGGGGTAGAATCCGGCTGCCTCGTCCGGCCAAGGGTATCCCAGGTGAACCCACTGTAGTGCCGTTCAATGCGCCGGCGATCCTTGGACCACAGATGAAAGCAGGTGGACTCTTTGTGGGCCGGCTCTCTCCGGTCCACGGGGGAGAGACGTGAAGCGACCTCGTCTTGCAGAGCGTCTCCTCACCTTGCGTCCTCTCCAGGGGGGGGGGTTCCAACACACGGCAGTGTCGGGGGTCTTTATCCATGGAATAATCAAAGTATACAAAGCATAATCCGTGCCTGGGAAGGCGGGCTGTCGTCGGTAGAATAATCCGGTATACAGGTCCACTCGCTCGTCGGCTCTGGGGCTCCTCGGGTGCAGCTTCCCATGGGGTCAACCACCCTGGGTAAGCAGCCAGTTCTCTGCCCGAAACGATGGGGTACTGACTACGGTAGTATTCTCACCGCACGAAGCACTATATATTAACAGACTATTATTAGCTTAATAGACTACGTCCAACTCGACGATATAGTGCCAAATATGACTATTCAAATATTAATATACACGATGTCTCAATACCGATGGTAGGCGAACTTGGCCTTACTCCCACACGTGGCGTCGCGGGGAGGCTTTACGTCTGTGACTCTATTGGAGGGTAAGAAACTGGACTGAAAAGAAAGTCCTACTTTAGTAGCGCAGTATATATACGCACTATGAACAAATAGTCCCATTAGTGGTGCGGTAGCCAGATTCCTACGCGGAACTAGGACTTGTTCGTACATGTGGAGCGGTACGTTTGAACTGGGTCTGAGGGGTATGGCAGCCTGGCACCAAGGTCTCGACCAATAGTAGAATGGAGACTATTATGGGATGTTCAGTAGGCTAGAATGGATATTCAATGCATATTGTACAAGGAATATACAAGGGATATCAGGGAATATTAGAGAATATACAAATACAATTAAATATATATATATAAATAAATATATATATTCGGTTTAATCTGGCCCTTCACAACAGCCACCCCCTGAATAGGTCCCAGACCTAATCAGTTAAACAGAGACAGATTAATCGCGTTGTCTATTTACACATAAGGGTTTGCTGTAGGGGTCAGTCAACTTCACAAAGTCATAGGGTTGTAGGGTCATGGTCCTCATCGATTGTGTCTGGGAGTCGAGGCAGTTCTATGAGCCTTGCCACGGGACGGGTGTAAGTGCGACCCTGGACGAGCACTTCAGCTGCTCGGACCTTGCCGTCGGCACCGGTGATCACTTTGCTTACGCGGCCGGACGGCCACATAGCTCTGGGCAGTGATTGATCAATAATCATGACGACTGTTCCTTCTGTCAAATTGTCTCTCTCCTTTACCCACTTCTGGCGGGTCTGTAGAGACGGTAGGTAGTGCAGTAGGAAACTGTTCCAAAACTTGTCGGCTAATACTTGGCTGTACCTCCACATTCGTCGGCCGTTCGCTTCTTCAGGCCGGTACATTGTCTGGGGTAATGCAGGATCTAGCCGCCCCATCAGGAGTGTGTTGGGGGTAACTGGGTCGATATCCGCCACATCGCTGGAGACATAGCCGAGGGGCTTAGAGTTCAATACTATCGGGTATTTAATGTCATCCGGTAGATTGGGGGCTCTGCGTAGGCGACCACCCACTCTGATGAGGGTATGAGCGTCGCTCTCGGGGGCCAGATGAATTAATCTGCTGTCGGATGGGACGTGCTTTCCTCCCTGTAGACAGGCCAATTCATCGGGGAACGAGTCTCTCTGGGCTCGCTGCAGTAGAAGCAATTCTGCTTCCTCGTAGTTAGCTGCTGACATATCACTTGCACTCCGGGTGGTACCGCAGGAATGTTCTTTGTTGTGCACTCTCTATGGACGTGCAATCGTCTATGTTAGGGTCGGTGGAGGCTACGGTGCTCAATCCACAGAACACAGACTTCTTATTTTCCACCTCCTCTGGACTTGCTTCCCTCGGGATAGGCATGGGCCACTGTCCTTCCGGGAGTCTTAGGAATGCGGGGCCGTCACTGTAGACATTGCGACGGGTGAGGTCATCCAGGGGCATCCCCCGGGTGATGACGTCAGCTGGGTTCTGTTTTGTATCAACGTAGCGCCACTCTGTTTCTCCGGTTAACTCTTCGGTTAAGTCTTGAATCTCGGTGACTCTGACTCCCACGAAGACTTTGTACTTGCATGAGGATTGTTCTAGACACCGGTATGGTGAGCTCACGTTGGATGAGCGTGGCTAGGTGCGCTCCGGCTAGGGCTGCGCAGAGCTCTAGACGTGGGATAGATTGTTGCTTGCGTGGGGCTATTCTCGAGCGGGCGAGGACAAATGCTGTGTAGATCTCTCCCCCCTGGTCTTGGGCCCGCAAGTAGGCTACTGATCCGTATGCGACCTCTGAGGCGTCACTGAAGACGTGTAAGTCCATTTTACATGTCTCTGGCCTCACCGTGGGTGGGAAGTAGCTTCGGCGCATATTAACGCCTGGGAGTGAGTGGAGCTCCATCTCCCACTCTCTCCAGGTGGATGCAAGGTGTGCGGGAATGGGGTCGTCCCAGCCCTGGTCCTTGTCCCACAATGCTCGTACAATCATTTTTGCCCTGGTGGTGTACGGTAGAATACATCCTAGCGGGTCATATTGTCGGGCGAGTGTTGTGTACACACTCCGTCTGGTGGTCGGCGCCGCCGCCGGCCTTCCCTGCTCCGTAGTCAGGGGCTTGTGTCTGTAGTGAAGCGAATCTGTTTTGAATCGCCACACCAATCCCAGGGTCATCTCCTGGGCTTCTCCCGGGATTGTAGCCATCCAGGTCTCGCTGCTGGCTGCCTTGTCCTCGGAGGAGAGGCTGCGCAGTACTTGCGGATCGCTGCTGGCCCACTGCCTGAGATCAAAGCCGCCTTTGATCAATGAGGCGCGGAGTTTAATCAGGAGAGCCTCGGCTTCTTCCTGGGTTGAAAGGCTTTGTAGACAGTTGTCTACGTAGAAGCTGTTCTTTACGCTGTGTCGGACCTCTTCGTCCGCTGCTGGGTCCTCTGCTACATGTTTCTGTAGTGCAAATGTCGCACAGCAGGGGCTGCACGTCGTTCCAAAGGGGAGGACTTCCCATTGGTAGATGGCTGGGTGCTCATCTCCTGGCTTCTCTCTCCATAGGAACCGTAACAGGGGCTTGTCCGCCTCTACTAATCTCACCTGCAGGAACATTCCTTTAATGTCCCCGCTGATGGCCACCTTTTCCTGGCGGAAGCGGAGTAGAACGCCGAGTAGGGAGGGGCCGAGTGTGGGACCGGGCAGTAACTCTTTATTCAGATTTTGGGATCCGATCTGGTAGCTGCAGTTAAATACTATGCGGTCTTTACCGTTGTGATGGACCTTGTGGTGGGGCACGTACCACGATTCAGTGGTCTGGTCAGCCTCTTTAATGTCCATCTTTGTGACGTGTCCCGCTGTGATGAGCTTCTCAATCTCAGCGCGGTATAAACTCTCTTGGGCGGGGTTCTTGGCTAAGCGCCGCTCCGTGTTCAGCAGGTACCGTTCTGTGGCGTCTGTCTTGGCGTGGAAAGTAGGCATTCCTTCTCGCCGCAGGAGTGGCGTGGCGTATCTCAACACGCCGTTGACCGGGACTCTCTTGGTCCCTGTCTCGAGGAGGTGAATGGCGTAAATGTCATCTTTAGAGCGAATGTCTTTCTTTCCGTTCTTAAAGGGCATTTGTTCCAAGGTCCATAGCCGCTCTACGTGTTGCAGGAGTGCGGTTTCTCCCTCTGTGACTCGGGAGTGGAGACATCTAGTGGCTGTACTTCGGTTGAGAGATTTGGCGAGCGGGCCTTGGAGAGTCCATCCCAAACGGGTCTCGACTGCTGCAGGACAGCCTCGGGGTCCGGTATGAACCCGGTCTATCGGGACAATGAGGTCTGCATGGTCGGAGCCTATCAACAGGGTCGGCATAGCATTGTCTATGAGCGGGATCGGTAACTTGCGCAGATGTGCATATTTCTCCATCAGCTTGGCGACGGGGTATGTGTACCGCGACAGTCCTATTTCTTGGCTGGTGAAAGCGTCTGCAATCTGGTACCGTCGCTCAGGCTGGCCGCTTGCTGCGATAGAGAATGTGACATTCTCGCCCTTTATCGTCTTCAAATCTCGTCTTATTGTCCGAATTGTCATTTGGGTTTCGCTTCCCCGCAGCCCTAGCTGGGCCGCAGCGGAGGCGAGCAGCAGGGTCTTCTCTGACCCGTCATCGAGGACGGCGTAAGTGTCCAGGACTTTATTCTGGTAGCTTAGTGTCACACGCACTACTTTTAGGAGTACTCGGGCTCCACTGCTGCTGGCGGGATCGATGTACATGACGCTCGCTTTGCGGCTGGATGGTGCAGGTGAAGGGCGCCGTCTGTTACTGTCGTGAAGTATGTCCAGATGGGCTCCATCGCACTTGGTGCACCTTTTCTTTAAGCGGCATTCGGCTGCCATGTGTGAGCGCGCACAGCGAAAACAGCGCTTGTTGGACTTTATCCATTGACCTGCTTCCTCCGCGTTCAGCTTGGGGAAGGAGTCACATTGCGCTAGCCAGTGTTCTTTCTCACAGTAGGGGCACACTATCTTCCACTTCTCCGTTCTGGAGGGGGTACTGTGGCTCCTGCTGCTCGGTACTGACTCCGATTGGTGCATCACAGTCACCGATCTTCTTCCATCATTTAGTCGTCTGGTTCCTTCTCTGGAGCCAGGGGTGCTCCGTCCGAATGTATCTAGCCGTAGGCTGCTGACTTCTCTCGCCAGGAAGTCTGCTAGATCGAGGAGGTTCGGTTCGGGGCCATTCGGGTCTCTGTGGTCCCTCTGCCGCCTAAAGCGCTCCTGACGAGCGGGCGGCAGCTTCTCCAGGATCCTTTCCACATTTGAGTTGGCGTAAAGTTCATGCCTCCCCTTCTCTCTTTGCGCTCCCAACATCCCTACCAGGGACTGCACTCTGATGGACAGGTCGTCCAGTGCTCGATTGTCTATTGCTGGGGGTAAGCGGTCGATGTGTCGGATCTCCTGGATCACGTAATCCCATATGCGCCCATACCTCTGGTCCAATGCTACCAGCGCTGCTGTGTATGGGGTGGTGGAAGTCGCGTAGGCGAGCGCTATATTATGTGCGCGGGGTACCTTTAAGTGCTTCAGTAGGATGGCGTATTTGTGGCGTTCATCCAATACATCCACCAACATGGTCTCCAGACACATGCGGAGTTTTGTATACTGGGCCCGGTTCTCTTGGGTGAAGTCGGGTACCATAGGCGTGCCAATGTATGACGCTGACTGTGGATACATCGGCGAGCGTTGGGGGAGAGGCCTCCTAGGCGAGTCTCCTCCCGCTCCTTGGTATGGGCTGGTACCGGCAGTGTACCATGGCCCGCTTGTCCAGGTGCTGTTCCTCGGTGCGGGTCGTGCGTCGTGCTCACCCGGGTATAGAGTCGGGGGTCTGTAGCGCAGCTCCGCGGGAGTATAGCCTGGGCTGTACCGGGCCTCCTGGTCCGGTAGAGTACTGTGCTGTCTTCGGGCGTGGTTCTCCTCCTCTTCCTCTTCGTCTTCAGTTAGGTCATCCAGTGCTTGTAGTCTCTGGTTTAGCCTCTCCACAGGATATGCTGCTCCTTCCCGGTTGCTAGGTCTCGCTTGGACCGGTGGGGGGAGGTGGTCTGTGGGGGGTATAGACCTCGTCTGTTGGTCAAGTTCAGGGTTGTTTACTCGGCTAGGGGATGCCGCCCTGGAGGTGTGTCTAGACGAGTTCCTGGAGCCTCTGGCGGAGGGAGAGGGTGTTGTCCGTCTGATCAGCTGTTCTATTAGTTGCGACTGCTGTCTGTCGCGCGCTGCGTCCCGTTGAGCACCGGCTCGTTCTCGGGCCACATTCTCTTCCATCTGAATGCGTCTTATTTCTAGACGTATCTGCTCGTGTTCGCTTCGCTGCTGGATCTGCAGTCGGTCGCGTTCAGCAGCGGCGTTCAGGCTGATGAGGAAGGCCTGCTGTAGGGTCCTCTCTGCCTCGCTGGGAGAAGGCGGTTGTATAGGGGAGCCTTCCCTCGGGGTACTCCTTGCGGAGCCTTGGAGTTCTATCTCCACGGTGCTCTCCCCGTCTTCTTCCGTGCCGAGTTCTCTCTCGGTGGCGTTGTATTCCTCCCGGGACTCATCGGGGACTACTTCTTCAGTACTGGCGGGGTGTGAAGTCATGTCTGGTTCCCACTGGTCCCCACCGTGAACCTGGTCAGTTACATTAGAGCCCGTAGGGGCCTCTATGGTCCGGGTAGTCTGGGCGTTGGGGTTAGACATACTTTTACTTTCTAGTTTTACCGCGTTTACTGTTAGTAGAAGACTAGGTTGTTGACTGACAGCGTAAGCCTCTAAGTACTGAGGGAGCCGTCGTTCGCGCTGCGGGCGTTGGTTAGGAGGATCGTTTCGTGGAGTGTTCATCATAGGCCATTTCAATATTAATAACACTATATTAATATTACACTAATTACCATCCGGCTCGAAGGACCAATTGTAACTGAGGGGTACAATTCCCTGACTGTATTACTAGATATGATACTTACTACCACTACCTTTGTACTTAATATTCGGCCACCCAGTACACGGCATAAATATATTATCATAAACACTCTCACGTAGATGAAACGGATCCAACACAAATGTACGAAGTCGAAACAGGTCTTTATTCCTACACAGCGATGGTGTGTAGAACAAGCACTTAATCACTTAATTACATTTATGAATTGAAATAGTATGCACTTTTATGGCAAAGAGTATTCGTCGGTATATCAATAGAGAATGTCCAATCTCTGAAGGCGCAGGTGGTAAATATACGACCTGGAATAGTTAAGGAATAACAGCAATGATACTTTAATGATTATATACTAGATACACTAGAGGGGGTTAATCCGGTCGCTTGTAAGCCGACAGGAGTAGGAGGGGGGGGGGGGGGGTAGAATCCGGCTGCCTCGTCCGGCCAAGGGTATCCCAGGTGAACCCACTGTAGTGCCGTTCAATGCGCCGGCGATCCTTGGACCACAGATGAAAGCAGGTGGACTCTTTGTGGGCCGGCTCTCTCCGGTCCACGGGGGAGAGACGTGAAGCGACCTCGTCTTGCAGAGCGTCTCCTCACCTTGCGTCCTCTCCAGGGGGGGGGGTTCCAACACACGGCAGTGTCGGGGGTCTTTATCCATGGAATAATCAAAGTATACAAAGCATAATCCGTGCCTGGGAAGGCGGGCTGTCGTCGGTAGAATAATCCGGTATACAGGTCCACTCGCTCGTCGGCTCTGGGGCTCCTCGGGTGCAGCTTCCCATGGGGTCAACCACCCTGGGTAAGCAGCCAGTTCTCTGCCCGAAACGATGGGGTACTGACTACGGTAGTATTCTCACCGCACGAAGCACTATATATTAACAGACTATTATTAGCTTAATAGACTACGTCCAACTCGACGATATAGTGCCAAATATGACTATTCAAATATTAATATACACGATGTCTCAATACCGATGGTAGGCGAACTTGGCCTTACTCCCACACGTGGCGTCGCGGGGAGGCTTTACGTCTGTGACTCTATTGGAGGGTAAGAAACTGGACTGAAAAGAAAGTCCTACTTTAGTAGCGCAGTATATATACGCACTATGAACAAATAGTCCCATTAGTGGTGCGGTAGCCAGATTCCTACGCGGAACTAGGACTTGTTCGTACATGTGGAGCGGTACGTTTGAACTGGGTCTGAGGGGTATGGCAGCCTGGCACCAAGGTCTCGACCAATAGTAGAATGGAGACTATTATGGGATGTTCAGTAGGCTAGAATGGATATTCAATGCATATTGTACAAGGAATATACAAGGGATATCAGGGAATATTAGAGAATATACAAATACAATTAAATATATATATATAAATAAATATATATATTCGGTTTAATCTGGCCCTTCACAACAGTAGGAGTCGCTGTTTTACAACGACCCGGACCCACCCCGCCAGCTTCTCCCACCCTCTAATACTGCCAATTGTATTAGTGTGAATGGCCAGCCAAGCTGGTGACAACCCCGGAGCTGGGAGCTGGAGGCGAATCCAGCCGCTCCGGGGTTGGTGACGAACGCAATCTCCGTTACGCCACCTGACCGCCCTGCTTGAATTATTTCTAAGTTCAACTGATCCAGTTTATGTACCATTCATTTAAATGTAAATAATAATATCAATAATGCATGAAAACCCCTCGGGTACTAGATCAGCGCTTTTCAGTCACAATGAACAGCAGCCGTTGTTTAGGTACCTTTAATTCATAGAGTGAGTGGGTGTTTAGGTACCTTTAATTCACAGTGTGAGTGACTGTTGTTTAGGTACCTTTAATTCACAGTGTGTGTGAGTGGGTGGGTGTTTAGGTACCTTTAATTCACAGTGTGAGTGGGTGTTTAGGTACCTTTAATTCACAGTGTGAGTGGGTGTTTAGGTACCTTTAATTCACAGTGTGAGTGACTGTCGTTTAGGTACCTTTAATTCACAGTGTGAGTGGGTGTTTAGGTACCTTTAATTCACAGTGTGAGTGGGTGGGTGTTTAGGTACCTTTAATTCACAGTGTGAGTGACTGTTGTTTAGGTACCTTTAATTCACAGTGTGAGTGGGTGGGTGTTTAGGTACCGTTAATTCACAGTGTGAGTGAGTGTTTAGGTACCTTTAATTCACACAGTTTGAGTGACTGTCGTTTAGGTACCTTTAATTCACAGTGTGAGTGGGTGTTTAGGTACCTTTAATTCACACAGTGTGAGTGACTGTCGTTTAGGTACCTTTAATTCACAGTGTGAGTGGGTGTTTAGGTACCTTTAATTCACACAGTGTGAGTGACTGTCATTTAGGTACCTTTGATTCACAGTGTGGGTGAGTGTTTAGGTACCTTTAATTCACAGTGTGAGTGAGTGTTTAGGTACCTTTAATTCACAGTGTGAGTGGCTGGGTGTTTAGGTACCTTTAATTCACAGTGTGAGTGAGTGTTTAGGTACCTTTAATTCACAGTGTGAGTGGGTGTTTAGGTACCTTTAATTCACAGTGTGAGTGGCTGGGTGTTTAGGTACCTTTAATTCACAGTGTGAGTGAGTGTTTAGGTACCTTTAATTCAGTGTGTGAATGAGTGTTTAGTACCTTTGATTCAGTGTGTGAATGAGTGTTTGGTACCTTTTCCGAAGAACTATGTGAAACTCGGAGCACCGCAAGCTGGTTATGGACACATAAGGCAGTTCAAACTCCTGCAGCTTTCGTACAACTGAGAGAGAGAGAGAGAGAGAGAGAGAGAGAGAGAGAGAGAGAGAGAGAGAGAGAGAGAGAGAGAGAGAGAGAGAGAGAGAGAGAGAGAGAGAGAAATAGAGAGAGGGAGAGGGAGAGAGAGAGAAATAGAGAGAGGGAGAGGGAGAGGGAGAGAAGAGAAAGAGAAATAGAGAGAGTTTTAACAAGCATGTATTGTGCAATTGTGTGACAAAGTGTACACAGTAACACACAAAATCAGTAACTTAAAATAAATACAGACAAATCTACTATAATTTCCAATCCACTACCCGACAACAGAGGATACCCCTATCTGCAATAGCTGGGACCTTGTACGCACATGCATTCACACACACACACACACACACACACACACGTCAGCCTCCTAGGGTGAACACTGTGGCCACTAGAGGGTCAGACTGACCCGCCAACAGAGCGATATATAGCGTCTCTAGTCGCAGCTAAGAACACCTGGAGTGAAGTAACCTGCGGCCTCTGGCTGCCCCCCAGCGTGACATTCAACAGCCGACATCTTGTTTTTCTCTTCTCCAAAAATAAAACACACCGACACAAACAATTAGAAAATAGAAGGGAGCTAATCTGTCACAGACAGACAGACTGTGAGAAATTGGCAGAGAGAAAAAGAGTGAGATGAGAGAAAAAGAGTGAGAGGAGAGTGAGACAAGAGAGAGAAAGTGTGACAGAGAGACAATAGTGAGATGAGTGATAGAACAAGTGAGAATAAGGTGGCTGGGTGGCGCAGCGGACTAAGCGCTCGTCACCAACGCGAGAGCCACTGGCATCGAATCCGGCTGTCAGCGTTGCCTCCGGCTTGGGCCAGCCGTCATACCGGCTCAATTGGCAGAGTCAGCGGGAGGGAAGCCGGTGGGGTGGTATTCTGGTCGTTGTAAACAGCGACTCCTACAGGTCGGTCAGGGCGCCTGCACAGCAACCTCCCACACGTTACACCTCACCAATGAGAGACCGCGCTGGCAGGTGAAAAGATGCTGCTGGCTGTCTCCTATGTCTCGGAGGAAGCATCCGATAGACTTCAGGGCTCCCTAGACCGACCAGTGGGGGCACATGCAAGCAACGACCAGGAAGGGGAGGGGGGAATTGGCATAACGACTAAATTGGGATGGGGAGAAAAACACAGAAAAACAGGAGGAGAAAAAGTGAAAAAAAAAAAGAAAAAAAGTGAGAATAGTGTGAGACGAGAGAGAGAGGGAAAGAGAAAGTAAGAAGGGAGGATGAGGACAGAGTGATCCCAGAGACATTTTGGTTAATGCTGGAGACAACAAACAATGAAGGATGAGAAGAGTCCATCTGGACAGAAACCAGCAGGACTGGCAGAACGGGGTGCGTGTGGGCGCCTGTGCATACTTGTATTAACCCTTTCACTGCCGCACTACCAAACTGTTAACCCTTTCACTGCGACAATACACAGAAGGTTAACCCTTTCACTGCCACACAAAGGCAGGTTAACCCTTTCACTGCCACACTACAGAAGGTTAACCCTTTACTATCACACGTCGGTAGTGTGATAGTAAAGGGTTAATCTTCTGTAGTGTGGCAGTGAAAGGGGGTTAAAAGACGTGTGAGGGCCGGTTAGGGCTTGTGTCCATAGCGGACGTTTTTTTCAAGGCGGACCGCTTTGAAAAACAAAAACAAAAAAAGCTCAGAGCGTTTTCCTGAGTCTCGCGACTGCCGCGGCTCCCCCACTTGCTCGATGTTGATTGGTCGGTCGGAAAAAGTTACCTTGACGAGCGCCGCTCCTCTCCAAAAGTTGAACTAGTTTCAACTTTAGGCGCTGGGAGCGCTCCGCCCAAACACGCTGGCCGCCGAGAGCGCTAAAACGCGAGGCGCGGCGCTGGGAAAAGGAGCGCGCCTGTCGCGTCTGTAGCATAGAAATGAATGACAGAAAGGAGCTGACGACTCATAAAACGTCCGCTATGGACACAAGCCCTTAGACCTCTGAACTTTCTTTGACAAGATTAAAATAGTCAGTGGTTACTGCAGCACCGTTGCCTCACAGCCAGCAGGGGGAGCACACCCCGCCGGGGGGCCTCTCTGGGTTTGTTCTCCAGACATCTGTGTGGGTTTCCTCAGACAGGGTTTCCTCAGACAGGGTTTCCTCAGACAGGGTTCCCACAGACAGGGTTCCCACAGACAGGGTTTCCTCAGACAGGGTTTCCTCAGACAGGGTTCCTCAGACAGGGTTCCCACAGACAGGGTTCCCACAGACAGGGTTTCCTCAGACAGGGTTTCCACAGACAGGGTTCCCACAGACAGGGTTTCCTCAGACAGGGTTCCCTCAGACAGGGTTTCCTCAGACAGGGTTCCCACAGACAGGGTTTCCTCAGACAGGGTTCCCTCAGACAGGGTTCCCACAGACAGGGTTCCCACAGACAGGGTTTCCACAGACAGGGTTCCCACAGACAGGGTTTCCTCAGACAGGGTTCCCTCAGACAGGGTTTCCTCAGACAGGGTTTCCTCAGACAGGGTTTCCTCAGACAGGGTTCCCACAGACAGGGTTCCCACAGACAGGGTTTCCTCAGACAGGGTTCCCACAGACAGGGTTTCCTCAGACAGGGTTTCCTCAGACAGGGTTCCCACAGACAGGGTTCCCACAGACAGGGTTCCCACAGACAGGGTTCCCACAGACATTGCAAAATGAAATTAAAGGACTTTCAAGTACCTTTCTAAGCACTATTTTTCATTTCAAAAGGGCATTTAAAAGGATACAATTCACTTTTAAATGCAGTTTTTTTATAGAAACATCCAATATTTATGGCTTAAAACCAATTTCCGACAATTAGTTACACTTTAAATAAAAAATAGTGTATTTCTTGATTCAGAACAATTTGATCATATGGATGAACAACACTTTCAATGCGAATGGTTGATTTAAATTTCAAGGACTTTTTAAGCACCTTGTAAAAAGAATTGCTTTTTTCAAGGAATTCCAGGCCTCGATTATTTTGGTAAAAAAAAAATCAAGCACTGAAAGCACTTCCAAGGACCTTGTGCAAACCCTGCTCAGAGTACTCCGACTTTCTCCCACACCATGAAAGACACGCATGCTAGGATGGTACAAATCCCTACCACAGCCCTTCACCTACTGGCATTACAACTGGTCCCAGGGTCACTACACACCGCCCGTCGCTACTACCGATTGGGGTCCTCGGATCGGCCCCACTGAGGACGGTCACGGCCCTGGCGGAGCGCCAGGAAGACGATCAAACTTGACTATCTAGACTAGAGGAAGTAAAAGTCGTAACAAGGTTTCCGTAGGTGAACCTGCGGAAGGATCATTAATGAATACCAGCCTTTTTCGGCCACGGGGCGCAAGCTTCATGGCAGGAGGTGGTTGCGTTGGAAACAACTCTGGCCGAGGGCGGACGGGCGGCAGTCGGGAGCCCGTAGACGGTGGACGGGTCTGTTGAGGAGCCGAGGCGCGCGCCTCTCTCCCCTTCCCGTCGACCAAGAGTGAATACCTGTAGTCCCCAAGGCTCTGTCCCGACCGGTGTCCGGATCCCCCCCGAAAGGATGGGTGAACCGGCCCGGGGAAGACCGGGCGAGCCCGACTTAACGAGAACCATAAAACCTGAGCGCGAGGTGGCTCCGGCCCCTCGTGCGCCGCCGCGGTTCCCAACTCCCCTCTCCCTTACGGGGAGAGGCGGGGGGGATTCGAATAAATATAATAAATAATAATAATCATCATTCTTTCCAAAAGCAAAGAGGCCTAGAAGCGTGGCTAATGCTAATGGCGCGCATACCGGAGAGGCTAACTGCCTAATAAAACGGGCACAGAGGCACAGAAAGAGGATTTCCCCCGTCTAATGAACACACGACTAGAAAAATATCAAGAAGTATCCATCAGTGGACCAATTGCATGCTTTCGCAGAGGACAAGAAGCCTTCAGTCGACTCCTTCAGACATTAACACATTGACCGCCAATAACGTTGTACGACGGGTTTGCTGGTCATGTGAATTCCGCCAAGCCACGGCGTATGACGTTATTGAGATCATATTTAATTTTTTCGCCATGGTATTCATAATTCCGCCACCCAGCCTCTGCTGAGACAGTGGGACTCTGCACAACCGTGCAACGCTTCAATACCGCCGCCTGGTGGATGATCGGGCGAGTTACAACCGGAAATGGATCTCTGGTGATCTCGGTGCATCTGGGAAATCCGTCCGGCAGTCACATATTGTTGCAGGACTCTAGACACACATCCGTGTATATGGATCGCTGCCATAACTCAATAATCGATATGATTTGGGCGTTTATTGCGCCATACAAACCGGAAATGGATCTAGTCGATCGACGTCAAATAAGTGGGATCTTTTTCCTCCAGTCTCATCGGCGAACGGTAAGAGGACAGTAACGTTACTTTCAGCTTGATTGTTTATTCTTTTCAATGCAAACTGCTCTGATCAATATATCACCCACAGACAGGGTTCCCACAGACAGGGTTTCCTCAGACAGGGTTTCCACAGACAGGGTTCCCACAGACAGGGTTTCCTCAGACAGGGTTCCCTCAGACAGGGTTTCCTCAGACAGGGTTCCCACAGACAGGGTTTCCTCAGACAGGGTTCCCTCAGACAGGGTTCCCACAGACAGGGTTCCCACAGACAGGGTTTCCACAGACAGGGTTCCCACAGACAGGGTTTCCTCAGACAGGGTTCCCTCAGACAGGGTTTCCTCAGACAGGGTTTCCTCAGACAGGGTTTCCTCAGACAGGGTCTCCTCAGACAGGGTTCCCACAGACAGGGTTCCCACAGACAGGGTTTCCTCAGACAGGGTTCCCACAGACAGGGTTTCCTCAGACAGGGTTTCCTCAGACAGGGTTCCCACAGACAGGGTTCCCACAGACAGGGTTCCCACAGACATTGCAAAATGAAATTAAAGGACTTTCAAGTACCTTTCTAAGCACTATTTTTCATTTCAAAAGGGCATTTAAAAGGATACAATTCACTTTTAAATGCAGTTTTTTTATAGAAACATCCAATATTTATGGCTTAAAACCAATTTCCGACAATTAGTTACACTTTAAATAAAAAATAGTGTATTTCTTGATTCAGAACAATTTGATCATATGGATGAACAACACTTTCAATGCGAATGGTTGATTTAAATTTCAAGGACTTTTTAAGCACCTTGTAAAAAGAATTGCTTTTTTCAAGGAATTCCAGGCCTCGATTATTTTGGTAAAAAAAAAATCAAGCACTGAAAGCACTTCCAAGGACCTTGTGCAAACCCTGCTCAGAGTACTCCGACTTTCTCCCACACCATGAAAGACACGCATGCTAGGATGGTACAAATCCCTACCACAGCCTTTCACCTACTGGCATTACAACTGGTCCCAGGGTCACTACACACCGCCCGTCGCTACTACCGATTGGGGTCCTCGGATCGGCCCCACTGAGGACGGTCACGGCCCTGGCGGAGCGCCAGGAAGACGATCAAACTTGACTATCTAGACTAGAGGAAGTAAAAGTCGTAACAAGGTTTCCGTAGGTGAACCTGCGGAAGGATCATTAACGAATACCAGCCTTTTTCGGCCACGGGGCGCAAGCTTCATGGCAGGAGGTGGTTGCGTTGGAAACAACTCTGGCCGAGGGCGGACGGGCGGCAGTCGGGAGCCCGTAGACGGTGGACGGGTCTGTTGAGGAGCCGAGGCGCGCGCCTCTCTCCCCTTCCCGTCGACCAAGAGTGAATACCTGTAGTCCCCAAGGCTCTGTCCCGACCGGTGTCCGGATCCCCCCCGAAAGGATGGGTGAACCGGCCCGGGGAAGACCGGGCGAGCCCGACTTAACGAGAACCATAAAACCTGAGCGCGAGGTGGCTCCGGACCCTCGTGCGCCGCCGCGGTTCCCAACTCCCCTCTCCCTTACGGGGAGAGGCGGGGGGGATTCGAATAAATATAATAAATAATAATAAATAATAATAATCATCATTCTTTCCAAAAGCAAAGAGGCCTAGAAGCGTGGCTAATGCTAATGGCGCGCATACCGGAGAGGCTAACTGCCTAATAAAACGGGCACAGAGGCACAGAAAGAGGATTTCCCCCGTCTAATGAACACACGACTAGAAAAATATCAAGAAGTATCCATCAGTGGACCAATTGCATGCTTTCGCAGAGGACAAGAAGCCTTCAGTCGACTCCTTCAGACATTAACACATTGACCGCCAATAACGTTGTACGACGGGTTTGCTGGTCATGTGAATTCCGCCAAGCCACGGCGTATGACGTTATTGAGATCATATTTAATTTTTTCGCCATGGTATTCATAATTCCGCCACCCAGCCTCTGCTGAGACAGTGGGACTCTGCACAACCGTGCAACGCTTCAATACCACCGCCTGGTGGATGATCGGGCGAGTTACAACCGGAAATGGATCTCTGGTGATCTCGGTGCATCTGGGAAATCCGTCCGGCAGTCACATATTGTTGCAGGACTCTAGACACACATCCGTGTATATGGATCGCTGCCATAACTCAATAATCGATATGATTTGGGCGTTTATTGCGCCATACAAACCGGAAATGGATCTAGTCGATCGACGTCAAATAAGTGGGATCTTTTTCCTCCAGTCTCATCGGCGAACGGTAAGAGGACAGTAACGTTACTTTCAGCTTGATTGTTTATTCTTTTCAATGCAAACTGCTCTGATCAATATATCACCCATACTACATAAAGCATTTACTGACGATCACGGAATTATAAACAACCCCCCCCCCCCTTTCATCCGCGCATGATGAGTCATAATGTTTAGGATCGTATTCAGTTGGATTTTTTAATATAGCGTGTATCGCGAATAAACTGCAATCGATAATCTATATTATGCGTTAGGCCTATAGCGTTGTAGGAATTACTGCAGAAAACGATAAAAACGTATTTATATTCTAGACGGTATTTTCGTATGAATCTATGAATGAAAAAGTATAACGTTCCTACATCCTGAACGATAGATACCATACTTTTCGCACTATAAGCCGCACCTGACTATAAGCCGCATGTGTTTTAATGTTTAATTACCATATGTAAGGAGTGGAGCCTGCGGCTTAATTTGACTCAACACGGGAAACCTCACCCGGCCCGGACACGGAAAGGATTGACAGATTGATTGCTCTTTCTCGATTCTGTGGGTGGTGGTGCATGGCCGTTCTTATATTGAACTTTAAGTTCCCACCTCTACAGAGAATGACTCCCATTGGGACACAATACTGTCGGACAAATAACAAGAATTAACTCATTTACAAGTTGTATTAAGTAAATAAGGGAACAGATAAATAACATTTCAATGCAGTAAAAAAAGCAATATTTCGATTTTCGGGTTTTGTCCACATATAAGCCGCACCGTTATATAAGCCGCAGGGTCGAAAAATGGTGGGAAAAGCCACGGCTTATAGTCCGAAAAGTACGGTAATCGATGTTGAATGGGCCATAGTAATGTCAATTTAGCAAAACAATTTAAAAAGTTATAGCCCTGCAAAGAAGGTGAACATCTCCATAGGCTTAGACTGGTGGCAGTGATCATACATTGATGGATAGAAGCGTGGCAGGGAATGTGTTAAGCACCCCCCACAGCCCAAATGGAATGATAAAAAAAAAATATATATATATATATATATATATACAATTATATATACTACCAGTCGACTATCGGCAAATTTTGGCCGGTATACAAATCCTTAGTGGGGGACAGGCCTAGTGTGCATGCACCGTGTGTACTGCACCAGCCGATAGTGAGTGTCTCTAGCTGACGCCTGGTCTCCAGGGACTCCAGCTGGCGGGAGGACCTGCTGCTGCTGCTGGGCTGGTGGGCATCCATCAAGAAATAATGAGCAAAACACACTACAAATAAAACGACTGAGAAAACACCCCAGTTAGCCGTCCGGTGTGTAAAACGCTGCCACTGCCCCTCGACCAGGCTGGAGCGAGCGCTACGTGCTGCTCTTTAACCCTTTCACTACCACACTACAGAAGGTTAACCCTTTCACTACCCACACTACAGAAGGTTAACCTTTCACTGCCACACTACAGAAGGTTAACCTTTCACTACCACACTACAGACAGTTAACCTTCTGTAGTGTGGTAGTGAAAGGGTTAACCTTCTGTAGTGTGGTAGTGAAAGGGTTAACCCTTTGTCATGTGGCAGTGAAAGGTTACCCTTCTGTAGTGTGGTAGTGAAAGGTTAACCTTCTGTAGTGTGGTAGTGAAAGGGTTAACCTTCTGTAGTGTGGTAGTGAAAGGGTTAACCGTCTGTAGTGTGGTAGTGAAAGGTTAACCTTCTGTAGTGTGGTAGTGAAAGGTACCTTCTGTAGTGTGGTAGTGAAAGGTTAACCTTCTGTAGTGTGGTAGTGAAATGTTAACCTTCTGTAGTGTGGTAGTGAAAGGGTTAACCTTCTGTAGTGTGGTAGTGAAAGGGTTAACCTGCTGTAGTGTGGTAGTGAAAGGTTAACCTTCTGTAGTGTGTGGTAGTGAAAGGGTTAACCTTCTGTAGTGTGGTAGTGAAAGGGTTAACCTTCTGTAGTGTGGTAGTGAAAGGGTTAACCGTCTGTAGTGTGGTAGTGAAAGGTTAACCTTCTGTAGTGTGGTAGTGAAAGGTACCTTCTGTAGTGTGGTAGTGAAAGGTTAACCTTCTGTAGTGTGGTAGTGAAATGTTAACCTTCTGTAGTGTGGTAGTGAAAGGGTTAACCTTCTGTAGTGTGGTAGTGAAAGGGTTAACCTGCTGTAGTGTGGTAGTGAAAGGTTAACCTGCTGTAGTGTGGTAGTGAAAGGTTAACCTTCTGTAGTGTGTGGTAGTGAAAGGGTTAACCTTCTGTAGTGTGGTAGTGAAAGGGTTAACCTTCTGTAGTGTGGTAGTGAAAGGGTTAACCGTCTGTAGTGTGGTAGTGAAAGGTTAACCTTCTGTAGTGTGGTAGTGAAAGGTACCTTCTGTAGTGTGGTAGTGAAAGGTTAACCTTCTGTAGTGTGGTAGTGACCAAAAAAACACCTACAGATGTTGTCTTTAAGGGAAACTGCAGAAACCAAGTACGCAGGTTAAAAATGGCCACACTTTGTACCCGGCACACGGCTCTATGGCTATTGATGGACGGTGTACCGCTTTGAGAAAGAGAGTAATCTCTTGTGTTGGGAGTCAAGACACTAAATAAATCCCCTCTGGAATCCTGTGCCGTCAATAAGTTCTACCGCTCCTGTTGATTGATGGGAGGTTGATCCAGCAGTTGGGTTTCTATCTAACACACAAGCCTAGTACTTCCTCATACAGTATATATCTCCTATTTTTCAGATCCAAAACGCTGTGCCGAGAAACAGACAAAAAAAAAGTCTCCCGATATCCACTAGATTCCTCCAGCTTAGGACTGGAGCTCAGTTGGCAGTTGGTCCGACTCAAAACAACATCGTCTGGCACAGGGAGATGTCTGGGGAGAAGAAATGGAAAAGCAAACCTGCTAGACAAGAGGACCCCCACCGGGATCCTGAGCCATTGTGTAGTGTGATGTGTGCCTGGTGCCAGTGTATGGCAGCCATTGAGCCTGCATAGACCAAGGTTGGGTGCTACCAGTTGAAGGATGTCTATGTTTTTCAAGGTGTATAATGTAAAATATTGGTGGGTATATAATGTAAAATATTGGTGGATGACAGCATCTACTCAGTCATCTCAGAGGAGGAGGATAACAGAGAGAGAGTGTGTGTTAGGAGCTGACTAACCCCAGCAGATGAAGCTGTGCTGTTATCATTAGGGCTGCACACCCGATAATTATCTGGCCGATATCAGCAACTATGACATCATCCCGATAAACCCGATAACGTTATTGATAGCTCCGATAATATAATATATTTTTTGGTAAAAAAAAAAATGCGGTGTGGGTGAATTGGGATGAAGGGCGTTTGTTTTTACTGTAGGCTCCTCCCGTTTTGCCAGTACTGTGGTACGACTGATAGCGTGTGGTTTAGGAAGAGGGCGTTTTACACAAATCCAGCGCTCCCTTTCTTGGCTGTGACGTAGCCACGTAAGTTTCAGAGGCAGCGCGGATGTAAAGAAAGATGGCGTCAGTAGTGTGGGAATAGTTTGAGGAAAAAAGTTTGCTTGCTATTTGTAACAAATGCAATGCAGAAGTTCCATGAGGAGGGAAAAGGGCAACAACTTATAATACATCCAACCTAACAAGTCACCTGCAACATCACCACCGCTACGATGGTGTGTTATTGTGTTAAAAGCCTACGACGACGCACAGCTAAAGCTGCTGCAAATCTAGCCCCTTTCATGACTGTGATGCAACCCTTGGTTGAATACGCAGTCACTTATTGCTCCGTAGTAGCCAGGTTAATTTGCACCACCAAGCACTGCTTAAAAGCTAGCGGCTTGAGCCCTTGGGTCATTTGTCAAACTTCTTTAATTTAGCAAATGCTTCGTCAATAGATACAAGCGCCGCGGGTTCCTTTGTAGCTGGCTTTGGATTCACAGCAGCTTTAGCTGCTTGCGCGTCGTTGTAGGCTTTTAACACACCATCGTAGCGGTGGTGATGTTGCAGGTGACTTGTTAGGTTGGATGTATTATAAGTTATTGACGGATTGTGAATTTTCTGATTCAAATTATATTTATTTGGAAAAATAAATATGGTCACTATCAGTCAAAACTGTTGTCTTGGCTTTGTTTTGTTCATAGTAGTAACGCTCATGTCATGATAAATCTGGTTAGGTCAAAACTACAGGAATATACATTTAAAATTTGTATAATACAATAAATATCGGTTATCGGTATCTGTATCGGCCTTGAAGAGCATAAAGTTATCGGTATCGGGGTCAAAAAATCTATATCGTGCACCCCTAGTTATCATCAACAGCCGATAGCCACAGCGTTTGTTTGGGGTAAGTTAACATCAACATCACCGCTGCCATAGTGATCTGGGTCAATAGACAGCGTGTCACATAGCAGCGAGAAGAGGGCCGGGCCTGTCGTTGCTATGGCGAGAATATTATAATGTGAGTTTCCTTCCGGGGAAGTTAGATTCAGATTCGACGCACAGACGAGAAGAGCTTGATCAGAGACTTTGAAACGATTTCTAACACCCCCCCCCCTCCCCGCGGGAGGGGAGGACTGAAGTGCCACGACGACAGGGAAGGCTTTTTGGATAAACAGCTAGGCTGCGACAACCACCGAGCGGGGTGAAAGGAGAAATCCATTAGAATAATGAATTTAGTTCCTTCCAAAGACTTTTTTTTTTTATCTACTTTTTCTCCCCATTTTTATATTTTTCTCCCGTCCCCAATTTCGTATCGTCCAATTCTACCCTCCCGTCTCTGAACGTTGTTAGGCCATGCCTCCCACTGGCCGGCTGCAATGTGGACGATGCCTTGCATCACGTGTCCCCTCCGGTACACGAGGAGGCAGCCGTCACATCTTTTCACCTGCACAGCGCAATCTCTCAGCGGCGAGGGTCTGCGTGGGAGGGACACGCCGCCCTCGTTGCTTCCTGATTCTACTGCGCAGGCGCACCAACCGACCTGTAGTCGCTGTCCACAACGCCCGATCCCCACCCACCAGCTTCCCACCCCCTAATACTGCCAATTGTATTAGTATGAACGACCAGCCAAGCTGGTAGCAACGCCGAGAGCTGGGCTCGAACCCAGCATCTCCTGCGTTGGTGGCGAGCGCCTTGCCCACTAAGCCACCTAGCCGCCCCTTTCAAAGACTTTTCAAGGACAATACAGAACTGGTTTACATCTAGTACGAGGCTATGTCTATAAGAATAAACATGAGGATCTAAGGAAAGAGATCAAGTTGCAGTGTCGTTTCTTATGACTATGGATGTACTATCAGGGGTTGCAATAAAACACAACGCACAACAGAGAGTCACGAAGGAGCCATGATGAGATGAGATTGGCTGATTGCCAGAATCCAACACAGTGGTGGTGAAGGAGGCAATTTCCACCATACATTGAAACAAAATTGAGTTTAGAGCATCACCACTGGCTGAATATAGCATATAATAATAATATCAATAATATCAATGTCCCAAGTGCAGTAGTGCTAGTGCAATAAATAGTACAGTGACAGTCCAGTTGAATGGATGGCATATTGTATAGTGTATAGTGCAGCAAATGCAAGTCCGGTTCACAGTTAGTTGTAGTCATGTAGAAGTGGGAGTTATGTCACCGGGGGTTGGGGATGGGGGGTGCGAGGGGGGCAAGTTATTTAAGTGCTATATAAATGTAATGAATTATTATTATTATTATTATTATTATTATTATCTGATGGATCCAGGGGTCGGGAGTGTGAAGCCAGGCCCTCAAAAGCATGCACTCACTCACTCACTCACTCGTGTGTACAAACTCAAACACAAACACTAATCTCTTGGACTGGAACAGTTTTATTACTGCGGAATAGTTAATATCATGCATGGAAGTGGTTACCAATGGTTACAGGCAGCCATGTTGGAAGAAAGAGAACTAGAATATACAGCTGTGGGATGAAAAGGTCCTTTCTTACATGATAAGCTCCCGTCTGCGACCTCCCGGACCAGGAAGAGGCTGAAGTACCCCACCAGCTCGTCTGGGAGGTCCAGCTTGGTGGCAACGGCCTGCAAGGAAAACACAAAACAAAGAGGTAAATAATTTGAGGGATGAAATTTAACTCTTTCAGGTGTACAATCGTACCGGGTAACATTTTGAGAACTGAATATTCGAACAATAATTGTCACATTGGCTACTGGCCGCTGGAAGCTATAAACCGTGTCAAAGTTCAAACATAAACATTCTAAATCACTCCAGGTGTATTTCCTGTTGCAGTGTTTGCCAATACAATAGCTGACGGGGGAAACAACCTTGAATCAAAGCTGTTCCCCTAGCAACGCAATTCCACTGAAGCGGTCTATATATAGAGTGGTAGAGTTCTAAGATGACACACAAAAAAACACAACTGAAAGGGTTATATACATTCATCCTTTTAAATTATGGCCACATTTAGTAGATGATGATGGCTACAATATCTAGGCCACCTAATAATTAGCCCTCTCCTTAATTGGCTGATATGGAACCTTGTCTCCCTAGCCTTTCAGCCATTGTGTGTGTTGGCGCCTGGCAAGGGTTAACCAAGGTTGGATGCTACACATCGGTGGTGGAGGAGGCAATTAAGTGCAATTTCCAGGCTGCAATATCTGATGAAGGCAAAACATGAGTCAAACTGCCATTCAAAAAATATATATACTGACCGCTAAGCTTTCATAAATTTAGCCTGTGTCACGCCCTCATCCTTCACACACAGACTGTGTCTCGCCCTCATCCTTCACACACAGACTGTGTCACGCCCTCATCCGTCACACACAGACTGTGTCACGCCCTCATCCTTCACACACAGACTGTCACGCCCTCATCCTTCACACACAGACTGTGTCACGCCCTCATCCTTCACACACAGACTGTGTCACGACCTCATCCTTCACACACAGACTGTGTCACGCCCTCATCCTTCACACACAGACTGTGTCACGCCCTCATCCTTCACACACAGACTGTGTCACGCCCTCATCCTTCACACACAGACTGTGTCTCGCCCTCATCCTTCACACACAGACTGTGTCTCGCCCTCATCCTTCACACACAGACTGTGTCTCGCCCTCATCCTTCACACACAGACTGTGTCTCGCCCTCATCCTTCACACACAGACTGTGTCTCGCCTGTCACTAGGGATGGGACCGAATATTCGAAAATTCGAATAGTCGTTTCTGTTAAGATCAATTTCATTTTTTTTACAATCGAATATTCGTTAAAAAAAATTTAAATAGGGGAGCTCCAGTAGCTCACCGCATATCTCGGCGCTATTTCTGCGTCGGGGAAAACCGTGCTGCGTCACGGATCTGGTGGACTCAGAGTTCGATTCCCGGACCCGCCGTCATTTGCCAGAATGTCTTCCCCTGCTCTATATCCCGTTTCACCCTGTATCTGTCGGTCATGCTTGACCAGAAAAAGCGATAAACGCTAAAAAAATAAAGTTAAAAAAAAATTATAATAATAATTTAAATAAAAAATGTCACGCCCTCATCCTTCACACACAGACTGTGTCTCGCCCTCATCCTTCACACACAGACTGTGTCTCGCCCTCATCCTTCACACACAGACTGTGTCACGCCCTCATCCTTCACACACAGACTGTGTCACGCCCTCATCCTTCACACACAGACTGTGTCTCGCCCTCATCCTTCACACACAGACTGTGTCTCGCCCTCATCCTTCACACACAGACTGTGTCACGCCCTCATCCTTCACACACAGACTGTGTCACGCCCTCATCCTTCACACACAGACTGTCACGCCCTCATCCTTCACACACAGACTGTGTCACGCCCTCATCCTTCACACACAGACTGTGTCACGCCCTCATCCTTCACACACAGACTGTCTCGCCCTCATCCTTCACACACAGACTGTGTCACGCTCTCATCCTTCACACAGGGAGGTGTGTGGCTGACGCTCATCATAATGTTTTGGTGGAGAGCGCTCTATAAAAGGCTGTTTTACAGCTATCGGTGACAAAGGGCAGCTCGTATCATTTGGTCACTGAGAAGTGACTGCCTTGTTATATCTCCGGGAGTAATGGTGGAGTACGTGTGGGGCCTGGTCTCCACCAGCCAGGGTGTAGCCGTGCCGTGGCCTGGTCTCCACCAGCCAGGGTGTAGCCGTGCCGTGGCCTGGTCTCCACCAGCCAGGGTGTAGCCGTGCCGTGGCCTGGTCTCCACCAGCCAGGGTGTAGCCGTGCCGTGGCCTGGTCTCCACTAGCCAGGGTGTAGCCGTGCCGTGGCCTGGTCTCCACTAGCCAGGGTGTAGCCGTGCCGTGGCCTGGTCTCCACCAGCCAGGGTGTAGCCGTGCCGTGGCCTGGTCTCCACCAGCCAGGGTGTAGCCGTGCCGTGGCCTGGTCTCCACTAGCCAGGGTTTAGCCGTGCCGTGGCCTGGTCTCCACTAGCCAGGGTGTAGCCGTGCCGTGGCCTGGTCTCCACTAGCCAGGGTGTAGCCGTGCCGTGGCCCCTGGTCTCCACCAGCCAGGGTGTAGCCGTGCCGTGGCCTGGTCTCCACTAGCCAGGGTATAGCCGTGCCGTGGCCTGTCTGGCACACAGTGAGTGGCTCCATTGTCTTTACAACCTGATCAAACCTGGCTGGACCCCGGCAGAGACAGCCACCTTTCACAACCTGCAGGCCAGACCTGCAGCCAAAGCCGTCTGGGACTGTTGTATCATCATGGTTTAATAATAATAATAATAATAATGGCGTGGATTTATATAGCGCTCTTCATGACACCCAGAGCGCTTCACAAGTTCACAGAGTCCATTATTCGTTCATACACAGTCATACCGGTGGTGGTAAGCTACAATTGCAGCCAGAGCTGCCCTGAGGCAGACTCACGGAAGCGTGGCGAATAATCATCGCCTACGGCCCCTCCGACCACCACCAACATTCATGTTTAGCTTGTGGTACCACAGTTAGTGGTGCGTTTTTAACACTTTGAGTGCCAGCCACGAGAAATCTCGTTAGTTCATGCCATGCGTCGAGTGCCAAGAACGAGAAATCTCGTTATTTAATTGTTATTTTTTTTATTATCGATTTCCATTCATTTTTCATCAATCTAGCCTCACGTTACCAGTGGGGATCTGTCTGAGCTCGAACAGGGAAAATACCGCCCCCTATCGTCTCTCCGGATGGTACTGCACACATTGGATTGGACTGAATGAAATGGATGGAAAAAAAAGACTACTACGTGACTATAGACAAGAGTGAATCGCCTCAAGGCAGTACCAGAGCTCAAGGCACCAGAAGTAACTACATAGGGATGATTGTAAGCACTAAGGAGTACATCTAACCGATGTAAGGAGTACATCTAACAGCCACATGCACTCTGAAAGGAGACACACAGTAAACTGAATAATCTAAAACTATTCTAAAAGGTTAGCAGGTTAGACCAACACTACTCCTAAATGATATATCATTACTACCGGCATCCATACAACAAAAAAGATCATTCTGGCGGGTATCACTGCAGCCAAGAAGCTGATAGCCATGAGGTGGAAACAACCTGAGAAACTCACAATGATGAATTGGTCTCTGACACGACTGGATGTCATTTATATGACGATCTCTGCTGCACGTGTGATTGGGGTTGGACAGGCCAGCATTGAGCTGTGGGTCGCAGCGGCCGAGAAGGTTAAGGCCACTATCTAGCAGCGGAGCGGGGTTGGGGTGTTGGTCCTGGGGGGTCCGGGGGTCCTGGGGTGGGGGCGCGGGAGTGGAAATGTCTTTTGTCTTGTGTGGTGTCTGTGATAATATTGTCTGGTGATGTTCTGTTTATTATTATTATATTATGTGCGGTCATGTTTTGTTTTATATTCCAAAATGTATTTGATAAAAAAATATATATAAAAACAATTGCAGGTTAGCAGGCAGCCCTGATATGTACCTCCAGAACATCCTCCGTCTGGTCTGAAGTCAGGATGTTGACCGAGACCTTCTGGCCGTTGGAGAGACAGATATCTAGAGGGACCTCTTCTGTGGGGATCTGCTGGGTCTCCTGCAAGAAAGAGACAAAACATTAAGGTTATCCTTCATAATAAAAACAACTAAATACAGCGATCAAACTAGATATAGAAGCAGATTGGAGGTTTCATTATCCATGACGGAGGCCCCTTCTTAGATTTCTGGATTTATTTCAACATTTTCCAATTTGTCCCACTGTATCCTTTTTTTAACCCTTTCACTACCACACTACCAAACTACCCTTTCACTGCGACAATACAGAAGGTTAACCCTTTCACAACCACACTACAGACGGTTAACCCTTTCACTACCATACTACAGAATGTTAACCCTTTCACAACCACACTACAGAAGGTTAACCCTTTCACTACCACACTACAGACGATTAACCCTTTCACTACCACACTACAGACGGTTAACCCTTTCACTACCACACTACAGACGATTAACCCTTTCACTACCACACTACAGATGGTTAACCGGTTGGACTCTACTCTATTTCACTATTTGTCTGGGGAAAATACAAAGCCCACATGCAGAAATACACAGAAACAGGCTACTATACTGGGCAGCCAATTCCAGGGCGTTGACACACTGTACTGGCACTGGGGACTGCCAGGGGAGACAACATGGTGAGACCTGGACTCATCAGCTGTAATAAAGTCCTCCCTTTCTGCCTGGCTTTTCTCTGAATCAGAATCCCCAGGGAAATATTATATTGGTGAAAACGTCAAATTAAGACACTAGCTGAGAATTCTGAGACAGATGAAAAGTGTTAATGTATTACCTGCAGGTTTCAATATACAGGCCTATGTCAAGACCTTTTTTTTTTTTTTTTTTTACCGTCTGAAACAAATGTGCTCTATAATGTTGTTATGGTTACAGGTTGGGTAGCGGATTAATTTAGAATGGCGATTAATGTTGAGCCAAACTACGTGTTCATTAAACGGTTTCAACACACACCTGTCGGCCAATCAGAAAAGAGTATTCACTCAGACCATGGTACTGTATAATCTTGCTCCTTCACCTTTATGTGATAATGTCATGGTTAATATCCATAATAATCATCATCATCATCATCATCATCCTCCTCCTATCCTCCGTGGGTTGAACATCATAGATTAACTATGGGCCACCCTTCCAATAAATCAACGAGAGGAGAGAGGAGAGTCGGAGGGGGACAAGCACAGACAACATTGGCCGGTCAGAGGAGAGTTGAATTTGCTGCAGGGGGTCAAAATGTGGGAGTAAATAAGGATTTTCAATCAGCGGTGGAAGGAGCACTACATGTGGTCGACTATGTCTCGTTTTATAGTTCTGTACAGTAGAGGAGCACAGTGGAGTGTGTAAGATCTGTCCCCTCGCTTCACAAGGGGGGGGGGGGATCTACACACTCAATCAATGCTACAGTCAGTACAGTCGATGCTAATAAGACTACTATGCTTTTAACAAGTTGTTGCATCATCATTTGAGCATTCTAATCATATAAGTATTATAGACTAGGATCAAGTGAAGCCAGGGGTTCTTCTGCCACCGCAGCAGAATCATCTTTAATCCCTCCTCTCTCGCTGCCTGACAAGGGCTCTCAGAGTGCATCTCATCTCCTATTCTGCACCTGCGGCCACCGCAGTGAGAGACAAAGAGAAGGAGAGAGAGAGAGAGAGAGAGAGAGAGAGAGAGAGAGAGAGAGAGAGAGAGAGAGAGAGAAAGGTTAGAGAGGTTAGAGAGAGAGCGAGTTTAATGAAGGAGCGGATCAGAGAGAGGCAGAGTGTGTGAGAGAGAGAGAGAGAGAGAGAGAGAGAGAGAGAGAGAGAGAGAGAGTTTAATGAAGGAGCGGCTCAGAGAGAGGCAGAGTGTGAGAGAGAGAGAGAGAGAGAGAGAGAGAGACAGAGACAGAGAGAGAGAGAGAGAGACAGAGTTTAATGAAGGAGCGGCTCAGAGAGAGGCAGAGTGTGAGAGAGAGAGGAGAGAGGAGAGAGGAGAGAGAGAGAGAGAGAGAGAGAGAGAGAGAGAGAGAGAGAGAGAGAGAGAGAGAGAGAGAGAGAGAGAGAGAGAGAGAGAGAGAGAGAGAGAGAGAGAGAGAGAGAGTTTAATGAAGGAGCGGCTCAGAGAGAGGCAGAGTGTGAGAGAGAGAGAGAGAGAGGAGAGAGAGAGAGAGACAGAGAGAGAGAGAGAGAGAGAGAGAGACAGAGTTTAATGAAGGAGCGGCTCAGAGAGAGGCAGAGTGTGAGAGAGAGAGGAGAGAGGAGAGAGGAGAGAGGAGAGAGGAGAGAGGAGAGAGGAGAGAGGAGAGAGAGAGAGAGAGAGAGAGAGAGAGAGAGAGAGAGAGAGAGAGAGAGAGAGAGAGAGAGAGAGACAGAGTTTAATGAAGGAGTGGATCAGAGCGAGGCAGAGTGTGGATGTGACCTGCCTGCACGCAGAAGGGGGGTTGGTGGTGTTGGTCCTGAAGTTAGTGAGTGGGTTTTAATCGCCCCGGCAACACGGGTCACAACTTCACTGACAGCTGCTCAGTCTCCAATCTCCTCACTTTGGACCGTGTCAGCCAATGGCAAACTCACCCCTACCCCCATGTAGGGATGCACCGATCCGACTTTTTCAGTCCCGATACCGATCCGATACCGGGGTTTGGGTATCGGTTGATACCGATCCGATACCCATTGTCCAAATTTGTTTTCCAAAAAAGTAAAATAAATAAATGTATCCACGTTTTTTTCAGTGCGCAACGCAGCCAATTGAAAAATGCACAGGGCAACATAAATGCACATAGCAACTAAATTGAGCCAATCAGCGTCTTCAAATATGATGCCTGAAGGGCGTTTTTTCTAGCACCCCAAGAACAGTCATTGTCGAATTGTCTATTCACTCTATTGGCTGAGCGTGGCATTCGTGTGACATCACGTCCTGAATCACGTCCACCAGGAAATACCAAACACTAATAGTTGTTGTCGTCGTCGTCGTTGGAAATTGATAATAATCACAAGATACATTCAGACAGTGTTGGATCTAACTACATGGATTTATATATGGACACGTTTATGGAAAGTTCAAGCCCGGACCACAAAGCTTCTCAGAGGGTTAGCGCGACACACAACGGCTCTTCCAACTCGTACGTGATGTTCTACCGGCAGCAAAAAAAGTAAGTCTCAGCCTCAATATATACTGTTCTGTAGTTACTGAAACTGATTGAATATGGCCGCCCCACTATGAATAATTTTCACCAGCCGCCACTGATATTCATTCCAGTCCATCATTGTAATGTCTTGAATTTTCTCCAAAAGAAACGGCAACATCAAACCACATTTGCCATTTGTGTCCCAATCTCATCCAAGTTCACGCTTGATGACTAAACACAAACACTTTCCAATCTCAGAATTTCATGCATCATGCTTTGCTACTTAGCATTACAAATAATACACCCCCAACCCCCCAAAAAAAGAAAAAAACAGTTGTTGAAATTGCTAGGATGAATCATAACACTTTCAGTATTTCTAACACCTGCTCTTGATTCACTCTGGCCTGGTAAGAAGGTTAGAATAGATCCGACTCCCACGCTGAGTGGAACGCTGTTGCTAAAAGGCAGGGGAGGCGCTTTCACCGCTGTGATGAAATCATCCTTTCACATTCATATGAACATCAATGGTAAATGGACTGCATTCATATAGAGCTTCTATCCAAAGTGCTTTACAACTTATGCCTCTCGCATTCACACACTGACGGCAGAGGTAACCATGCAAGGTATCGACCTGCTCATCAGGAGCAGTTAGGGGTTAAGTGTCTTGCTCAAGTTGACATGGATCTCCATCTTGTGAGCAGGTTAAATGACCCTAAAGACCACGAGGCATCATCATCAAGAACACAAGCTGAAAAGTTGACCCTGTTGATGGACGCAATGGGGAACAGGTAGTAAATGACTACCAACCTGCTGGGCTTTTCTTAAGAAGCTGTTGAACATCTCACTGGCTCCGAGCAAGGGGTCCTGACGCACTGTAAAGGAGGACAAATTAACCCACATTAAAAAGGACCAGTCTGGGTTTCTTTTTAAGGTATAAATGAGGAGCGTATTCACAAACATTCGGTTTGATTTAAGGATTGAACAGATACTTTCCTTAACCCATTATAAATCACAATATAGGTTTATTTTACCTTACTTTTACTGTTGCCAATGTAAACAACCCCTTTATAGCCACAAAACACAATAAAAAATGGTATCAAATAAAAAACAGGTCAATCTTCAATTGCAGCTTTAACTATAAAGAAGGACTCAGGGGTGAAAGAGACAACATTCAGTTCTACCAGCATTGATAACTTTCTGCTCCCAGTGTCTGAAAACACTGTATTATATTATATTGAACTAACTACCAGTTCATGATAAATCAGACAAAAAAAGGCTAACTATCCCTTTAACCTGTTCCACCCCAGGTGAAAATCTGCATAAAATGTATACCTAGGTAAATGGAATATTGCTCCACTTCTACAAGGGCTATTTGCATATTCTTGGTATCTAGGAACATCTATGGACCTCAATGAATGTATTCTCAGTAGTGATGCACGATATATCGGCCGCCGATAAAATATCGGCCGATATGGCCGTTTTTTTACACATCGGTATCGGTCCGATATCAAGATAGGGCCGATATCCGATATTAAAAAAAAAAAAAAAAAAAAAAAATTTTTTACATGTTTTGGCCTTAAATAGTTTCAAAATATCAGTCATTTCTGAAAATAAGTTACAAAAGTAAAAAAATTATGCGTTTTGGAAAATAGCTCTTTATTTGATTATCATAAAAAAGTGTTTTCTATACAGAGATATCGACATCGGTAAATATCGGTATCGGCCAGAACAGCAATATTAATATCGGTTATCGGTATCGGCCACAATTTTCACATCGGTGCATCACTAATTCTCAGTGTCAGAAATAATGAGGAAAATATGAATTATGATTTTTCTTTTCATCTTTGACAGTGAATAAAACCATGATAATAATGACCAAACTTAAAAAACTGCCACTGAGCTCATTCAGTACCCTCTTGAGATCATGTGTACAAAAGATCTAAGGAAATTAATAAAGGGAAGATGATCAAATTGAAGGTTCTGTATATACAGTACTGAATTCTCCCATCCGGACCAATGCAATTTGAAATATTATTATAGAATATAGAATATATGCTTATACATTACCTTATTATAGCCAATTCGCACATTTATATATATATATACATATAGTATCTTTCAAATGGCCGAGTTCAATTTGGATATAGTATCACCAGGCTTGCATAATAACAGATACTGATATTTACTGTAATCGACTGTAATATTTTATTTCCCCCACAGTGTAACCATATTGAAACTAATTTCAGATCTAATTCTTCTTACATGTTAACAATAGTGTGGAGAAACTGACTGCGTTTCAATATTTGTCAAAAACGTTACCTTTAGTAGTGTATTATCGCGAATCATAACAATTATTGATATGATTAATTCAGAACGCTGAACTTTGAACCACCATAGGGGACCACAGGAAGTGTAGATTGGAGAAAATCTTCAAAATCTTCAAAATGGCCGCAAAAAGATTCCAATTCCGATGGTTCAACATTTCCATATCCGGTTCCGGGTCAAAAAAACGATTTCACATAAAAAAAACTTAAAATGATATAAACTCACTTTTAACCTATTGCTAAACTATTGCCAACCTAACGTTTTACATTCTACATGTATTTGTGACATAGTAGTGATAATAATACTTGAAAACGGTTGATTTTAAAATCACAAATTTTTTTCCATCTTCATAAAAATATAATAATAATTTAATAAGGTCAAAAGGGGTCGGTACCGACCCTGTCGAGTGGAACAGGTTAAAAAAAGAAATCATCACAACGGCCGATAAAGTAAAGGCCACTATCTAGTCCGGGGGTCCTGGGGTGGGAGTGGGGGAGGAAATTGTGTTTTTTTTATTTTTTATTTTTTTAAATCTTTTCCCCCCTCCTTTTCCCTCAGTTTTTCTCCCATTCCAATGTTAATCGTTATGCCAATTCCCAATCCCCTTCCTGGTCGCTGCGCACTTACCCCCCACAGTCGGTCTGGGAGAGTGGAGGCTATCACGTGCTTCCTCCGACACACGTGTAGTAGGGGTGGACGGTATGGTCTAAAATGTATATCACGGTATAATTTGAAGCATAGACGGTAACGGTATATATCACGGTATCAGTGTTTCCGTTAGAATTTTTTTTTGCCTGATAGGCAGGCTATATAAAGAATGACAACCTCAAGGCATGTAGATTTATAATATTTTAACTTAAAACTAGGCTACTTTTGCGTATACAGTCATTATATTCCAAATAAAATAAGTCCTGCGTCGAGACAGCGCCCCCCACCCAACGGCTGAATTGCCAATGGCTGAATTGGAGTATTGCACTGTGCAGGCACAGCTGTCCAGCTCTGCGGCTCTGCAGCTGCATGCTTCTCGCAAAATCCAGCATCCAGCTCCCGCTGCCCAGCCGTCGTTATCAGAACACTACACACATCATAATGTTCACAGCAAACTGTAGTTGATCACCAGGTATGTTTTATTAACGTAGAATAATTCATATAAGAAAAACGAAATCTCTTACCTTTCTCCACTGGTTAAAAATGCCAGGAACTGAAATTGAAACTTGCTGTGCACCGCGGTGATATGTGTTTATTATGAAATGACAATTGCGTGTTGACACGCCCACTGCGCGAAGCCTCCTAAATAACTTTTTCCAGTTTGCACATATCTATTATCTATGACTAATTCTATCTATTTTTAGGGGCAAATGCGAGTGAAATAGTCGCGCTGTGGTTACATGACGTCATTGCTATTTTAGAGCTGCTCTACCGGTTACAAGGTATAGTCAAAATCCATACCGTAGAGCAAATTCATACCGTTTATACCATATACCGTTTATACCGTCCACCCCTAACGTGTAGCCAATCAACCACTTCTTTTAATTTTTGTTATTCTATTGTCATTATTGTTATTATTAGTATTGTCTGGTGTTGTTCTGTTTATTATTATTATTATTACTGTATTATGTGCAGTCATGTTTTGTTTTATATTCTATGTAAAAAAAAATATATATTGAAAAGTTGTCAATTGTCATTGTCCCCTGGAAAGGACAAAGTGAAAAGAAGTTATGGGGGGGGGGGGGGGTTGGTTAGGCAGCCGTGACGCCAATAAATCACCAATTAGTCCAGAGGCTTTTAGCAGACCTCCTGGCTGATTTTGTGGAGCTCAGCAACCAAGCCACATTAAGTTTGATTACGTTTTTATTTTTATACCATTTGATTTTATTTTATGTTAGAATCATGTCTAAACAGACACAGACCAGGATGGGAACGCTGAACGCCGTGGATAAGGAGCTCATTAGGTCGATATTCCGTGAGGAAATAGAGGCTATCGTGGCTAAGCTAACCGGCAGGGTGGATGCGCTCCAGGAGACGGTAGCCAGCATAGACACACGGTTAGCCGTGGTGGAGGAGAGCCTATCCGCAGTCGTGGAGGTGGCTGATACCAACGCCACGGTGATATCGTCCTTGGAGGACAAGCTGCAGGCTTGTGAGATGAAGTCGGCAGATCTGGAGGACCGTGGCAGGAGATGCAATGTTAGAATATACGGGTTACCCAATGAAGTGGAGGAGGACGCGCCGATTAAGTTCCTCGAGAAAATGATACCGAAGTGGTTCCCGAAGCTAGCCTGCCCCGAGATAGAGAGAGCTCACATGCCGCTACCCTGATGAAGAGCGAGCGTACAAACCCACGCACATTCATCTTCTGCTGCCTGAGGTTCCAGACAAGACAGGATATTTTAAAAGAGGCCAGGTTGAATCCTCCGGTTGTGAACGGCCGTACCCTGAGATTCGCCGCAGATTTCAGTGACTACACAGCTAGGCGCCGTAGAGCTTTCGCCAGGGCCATGGATCTAGCACGTGAAAGGGCGGTGGAGGTATACCTATTGTTCCCGGCAACGCTGAAAGTAAAGACGGGACGAGGAGAGGTGTCGTGCAACCGTCTATTCAAGTCACCATCCGAGGCGGAGGACTTCATTCGGAAAAGCAATACAAACATCCCGACTGAGAGGAACAGACCGCCCCCGGTGGAGCAGACCTCGAGTGACGGAGAGTGAGAGGCCGGAGCAGGTACCTGAGGCTGGCTTCACGCGAGGCCTGCTAGCATGCTAGCTATCCAAGCTAGCGGCCCTGAAGAGTAGAGCGGGCTCCACACGTGGGCTGCTAGCATACCAGCTAACCAAGCTAACGGCTCTGGAGCACGAGAGCTGTTAGCACACCAGCTAGCTATCCAAGCTAGCACTGTTGTAAACACAGCCGACCGCAGATTTTTCAATCCTCAGAACGGTAACACTCAACTTCTCTATACGGTATTGTCTCAGTCACGAGCATGAACATTGACTATTTGAAATGTAATTCAGTTTCAAGTTTCAAGTTTCTTTAATAGTTGTCATACAGAAGTACAGAATACTTTTATACAAAATGCTTCTTACTGTTACGCTCCAGAGACTGTGCTAGACAAGATAAGTATGAAATAAAATAGTATAGCATGTAAAATAGAAGTAAAAATAGAGGTCACAGTGTTCAGTATAGACATATGTACAATGTTCGATGCAGAATAGAAGTAACTGAGTTACCATACAATATACAATATACTATGCAATGTACTAATATACAATACTATATAGTGCAAAGCAGAAATGGGATGAGGTACAATTTAGGTACAATTTACAGTAAGCGATATGGCCAAAAACGTTATCGCGATAAAACATTTAAATTATTTTCATATCACTCGATATCGATAATTATCGTCGATATAATTTCTGTCAAGTATAATTAACTTCTTATGCCCGGCGCCGACGTTCTTCTAGGCAGTAAACACGGCCCAGTGCATAGATTATTATATTCCACCAGGGGGCAACCTACCGCCACTGGATCATATGCATTATAAGAATGGAACAGTTTGCCAGAGCAAGCGGTGTATCCCACGACAATGTACTAACTATCACCCTAAAATACTCCGTTCCGCCCCAATACATTGCAACGACGTCCACCGCATACCCCACACTATTCTAACAGTTACCATCAAAATTCACGCCACACACCCACTCCACACGTAAACTATAAAATAGCAGCGTGCAAGCTAATGATCCTAGCCAGCCTTGTTTCCAATGTACTAACTATTAGAGATGTTCCGATACCATTTTTTACTTTCCGATCCGATTCCGATACCTAAGCTTTGGGTATCGGCCGATACCGATACTTATCCGATACCAGTGCATACATATAATTTAAAAAAAAAAACGATATTATATAAATTATACCTTTTTTTTTTTTTTTTTAACAAATACTGTTTTATATATACTGTTTTTTAGTAATAACTAGAAAGTAATGGTATTTATTCAACAACAGGTGATTGTATAGATTTTTTTTTTTTTATCCACTTTTTCTCCCATTTTTCTATATTTTCTCCCATCCCAATTTCGTATCATCCAATTCAACCCTCCCCTGTCACGAACGCTGTTTCTTGCCTCCCACAAGCCGGCTGCAATGTGGACTAAGTCATACATAGCACAAGTCCCCTCCGGTACTTGAGGTAACAGCAGTCGCATCTTTTCACCTGCGCAGCTCGATCTCTCAGTGTCGAGGAGTAACGCGTGGGAGGCTCACGCTGCCCCCGACACTTCCTGATTCTACTGCGCAGGCGCACCAACCGACTTGTAGGAGTCGCTTGTTCACAACGTTCTATCCCCACCCTTCAGTTTTCCCTCCCCGTAATACGGCCAATGTGTATTACTGCGGACGACCAGCTAAACTGAAAACAATGTGGAGAGCTGGATTCGAACACGCGAATCCTAGCGTCTCCACACTGGTGGCGAGTGCCTTGCCCACTACACCACCTAGCCGCCCGTGATTGTATAGATTTGTATTAGTATCATTAATCAATGAGTATGGGGCTTCAGCACTGCAGATATACCCTACTCCAATGATCCACACGGACATTATACGTTGCTGCACTCGCTACCCACTGGCTCTGCAGATATACCCTACTCAGTCTGTCTACAAGGCTCCGTTTCAGTAGCAGTCGGATCTGTTGTGATTTTTGCACAATAAATATTCAACATTCTCTTTTGAGACTCCGCCTCAGACTCTTATCATTTGGCACTAAAAGCTAAACATTGTCACCGATATGGCTGTCCGCAACATGTCATTAATTGTGTACGCGAGGTGGTCTCAATGACGACGTCAACGTGAGCTAAGTTAGCATAGCATGAGCTGCCGGTATATGAAAAGACTAACGTTACTGGTGACATTGTGATTTAACGAATACTCCTTTGCCAACTTGCTGTACTTTGCTTGCAGGTCTGCAGCCATTATTGCTGGAGTATGAATAGCCCCAACTTTAGCCAAGGTAATGTTAAAGCTAGCTTTCGGTTAGCTGTTCAATGCTAATAACACCAGCTACCAAGCGAACCCATGAGCTCCCCGTCAACACCGCTCTGTCGGGACGATGACATTTAAGAAAGTATCTGCTGTTAAAATGACAAATGGCATTGACACTTTAATCGATTAAGCACACGTTTGTTTTATAATGCTTACTCAACAGACCGCAGTGTTGTTGATAAATTACGTCATATGGTATCGGAGCGCAGCATTAGAGGGTACTCGCCGATACGATACCAGCATTTTAGGCAGTATCGGCGGCTTTTCCGATACTGGTATCGGTATCGGAACAACTCTACTAACTATCACCCTAAAATACTCCGTTCCGGCCCAATACATTGCAACGACGTCCACCGTGGCGCAGCATACCGCACACTACTCTAACCGTTACCCTCAGAATTCACGCCACACACCCACTCCGCATGTAAACTATAAAATAGCGGCGTGCAAGCTAATGATCCTAGCCAGCCTTGCTTACTACCCAGAGGTGCACCGCGGGTCTCCTTTGCTGTCGCCATCTCCTTCACTGATTGGTTGTTAGTGCGTGTGCGCTGATATCCAAGCTTGGAAAATCGATATATCGAAACTTTGCGACCACGTTTCATGTTTATTTCGAGGAAATAATTTATCGCGATAGTTATAGTTATCGTTTTATCGCCCGGCCCTAGCTGACGGTGCAAAACTTATCATAACATAAGCTCCTCTTCTTTTAGCACTAAGTCCCGTAGAGTAGCCATAGTAGCTAAGCGAAAGTTGAATATTAAACTATTAGACGTGTGGTCTGATGCAGAAGGTCGAATTACTATTGCTAAGATGGAATACTCTAACAGGAAAATTGCTCTGATAGCCGCCTATACCCCTAATGTGTATGACGCTAACTTTTATACTGTACTCACCACAGAGATGTTGAAACTACCTGAGTATTCATTTATAGTGGGTGCTGATTTCAATGCCATTTGGGATCCATTGATTGATAAGTCCAGTAATGCTGAAACCCACGATCAGATGCAAGCGACCGCGGCCCTACGTGCCTGGTCTAGGGACATGGGGGTTATTGATATGTGGCGGTTACTCAACCCAACCGCGCGAGACTACTCTTTTTTCTCCGCGAGACATAAAACTTTTTCCAGAATTGATTATGTTTTTTTCTTTCTCTAGGCTATTCGATAGCCTTGACGTTGACTTGAGGCCCATTGCACTGTCAGACCACAAATACATCCTCCTTAAGGGTTCACTCAGTAAAATAACGTCCCGTGCCCCTAGATGGCGCTTTAACTCAACGCTGCTGAAGAACGATGAATTCAACTTACAATTTAAGGAGAAGCTCATTGAATTCTTGCAGTTTAATGCTGGATCGGTACAGGACCCCAGAATTTTATGGAATTCGGTTAAGGGGTTTATTAGAAGTAACACCACTCAGGTCCGGTTCCGGGTCAAGAATGGGGTGAACGTCTTTGAGCCACGCTGCCGCTCCCGTACTTTTATTTTACTTTAAAAAGCCTTTTTTTTTTATTTCAAGATAATTGAACCACCAATATACAACATCCGTATCTCTGCCTGTATTATTCGACCCAAAAGAAAAAAGAATAACGAGTGTGATGGCTGCGCGAGTCTTGAGGAGCGAGACCAGCCCCGTGGATGGGGCTACCATGGCTAAGCTAATGGAGGAACTCAAACAGGCCTTCACCACAGAGTTCAGAACGTTTACTGCCTCGCTCGAGTCTAGACTCGACTGCTTCCAACAGGAGATCGCAGACCATACCCAACGCCTGACCTCCGTGGAAGGCGGCCTGGATATGTGGTCGGGTAGGATGGTGGAGCTGGAGGCAAGATGCACAGCTCAGGACGTAGTCATTGACAAGCTAAAAAACAAGCTAATTGATGTTGAATCACGCAGTCTGCGTTCTAATATACGCATCCTAGGCCTGGACGAATCCCTACACAGCAACCGCCCTAGTGTCTTTTTCGCAGTGGTCCTGGTGGAAATCATGGGGAAAGATATCCTCGCTACACCACCGGAGCTCAACCGATGCCACAGGACGCTAACACCCAAACCAGCGCCAGGCTCCAGGCCTAGGGCAGTGATCGCCTGCTTACATCACTACAAGATTAAGGAGACTATTATCCTGGAAGCTCGCAAAAGGAGAGGGGATCTGACATACTTCACCGGAGCTGAACGCGGACCCGACACCGGCCTCATCAGATCCAGACGTGGTAGTAGCTCTGGGCCGTTAGCATCCTGCTACGGCTATCACAAAGAGAGGGGTTGCGTTTAATGTTTTATTACATATGTGATTATGGATGAATACTTGTCGTTAGGCTTCGCCTGGAAGGTTATCTTTTTCTTTTTTTCTTTTCTTTTCTCCAGCCGTTGACCTTACTAATGGCTTATGGTTCAATTTGATTTTTTATTGTTTACTTTACACTTTGAGGCACTTTTGCATACAGGGGAATGTGGCAGTTGGCCACTGAGATGGTTCTATGAATGGTAGTTTTGAAGTCTCTGGAAATGTTGGTGAGTCCCTGTGATGTTGGGGAAAGACCCACCGGTCCCACACCTTTATATGTTTTTTATGTCATTGATATTTGTTTTATGTATGGCTCAAAGTACGTGTGCATAGTGTTTAAGATAAGTGAATTCTGCATGCCCACAGGCTTGTCCAGGTCTGCCCCGCCTACACACCCCTCAATATTCTATGGCTATGGCTAACTCTGAGACCTTCAAGCTCTGCTCCTGGAATGTTCGAGGTCTTCAGAAGTTGGCTAAGAGGAAGGCGATTCGGACCTTTTTAAAGAAGGAGAATGTCTCTATTGCTTTTTTACAAGAAACCCATATGGGGCCCAACGACACTGCTAAACTCCAAAAGAGTTGGGTGGGACAGGTCGCCACAAACTATTCTACATTCAGTAGGGGAGTGGCCATATTGATCAATAAAAATCTCCCCTTTAGACTCATAACTTCCTCCTTGGATAGCCAGGGTCGCTATGTGATTATCAAAGGGGTTCTTAAGGGTAAAGAAATGACATTTATGAATGTATACTGTCCCCCAGGCTACTCCCCTGACTTTCTATCCAAAATATTTACTGAATTTAATGGCCTGGCCTCTGAGAATGCTTTTGTGGGCGGAGACTTTAATAATAATAATAATAATAATGGATTGGATTTATATAGCGCTTTTCTCTGACTCAGAGCGCTTCACAGAGTCCATTATTCGTTCATACACAGTCATACCGGTGGTGGTAAGCTACAATTGCAGCCAGAGCTGCCCTGAGGCAGACTCACGGAAGCGTGGCGAATAATCATCGCCTACGGCCCCTCCGACCACCACCAACATTCATTCACATGCATACACATTCATACGAGGCAAGTAGGTTAAGTGTCTTGCCCAAGGACACAACGGCAATGGGATGGACATGGGCTTGAGCGGGATTCGAACCACCAACTAGGGCTGCAACGAATGACTATTTTGGTAGTCGACTAATCTGCCGATTATTTTTTCGATTAGTCGACTAATCGAAAACCAATGTAAACAACAACAAAAAAAAAAAAAAAAAAAAAAAAGGATTTTTTTTTTTTTTTTTTTTTTTAACTACCTATCTTTGTGAAAGTGGCTTCTCAGCTCTGGTCCAGCTGAAGACAGAGCAGAGGAACAGATTGGACATTGAGCATGACCTCAGAGTTGCTTGTCTACCATCACCCCAGACTTTGAGACTCTTGTCAGGACCAAACAGCAACATCATAACATGATGATCCCATAGCAAATTAAAATAATGACTCATGAAACATTTGAATTTGGATCTTGCAACTTTAAATGAAATGTATTTGAAATGTTGAAGTCAAGAATACAGTCAGTCAGTGCATTGAGTCAAGTGCAATCACTCATAACAACTTAAGATAAATAAATTAAATAATACAAAATTGGAAGTGTAGTGCACTGTACTTTAAGTTTAAATAACTAAAATAATAATAAGAAAAAAGAAATAACTAGCAGCAGCATCTGCCCCCAGCACCACGGCTGATGGGGCTGTAACTTGGTCCACGACCAGGAGGGGAGGGTGACGTACACTACTGAGTACTGACGTCGTGGAACAGCTGTAGGGGGAGACGGGGATGAGTCAGATCAGACAGACTTCTAGGTCTTTTGTTTGCTGGGTGTGAGAGGAGTCCGTGTGTGTGTGTAATTGTGTATGTGTGTGTGTCTTACTCTGATCGCTGTGTGAGAGTGAGAGGAGTGTGTGTACTGTACTGTGTAATTTGTGTATGTGTGTGTCTTACTCTGATCGCTGTGTGTGAGTGAGAGGAGTATGTGTGTGTGTCTTACTCTGATCGCTGTGTGTGAGTGAGAGGAGTATGTGTGTGTGTCTTACTCTGATCGCTGTGTGTGAGTGAGAGTAGAGCCATATGAAATCCGTTTTATTATTTTCCAAATTCCATTTTATTTTTTCCCAAATTCCATTTTTTCCGTTTTAATATTTCAGAATTCTGTATTTTGCCTTTTATGCTCATTTTACCATCAGAAATAGTGTCTAATAAGTGGGAATGAATAAATGTCCACAATTGAATAAGATATAACAGTCCATTTAATGTTTTTAAGTGCTGCAACTCAGAAATACAGTTCAATTTTACACAATATTTTTCAATTAATATTGTGACAAAATAAAAATACATATTTCAAGTGTAAACAATAGATACAGCTAGCTACTACTGACATTATCACAATGACAATGTCAGTAACCTAGCTATATCTATTATATTGTGATGAAATATAGTAATGCATAATTTAGGCACCTTTAGTTTAGTTTATTTCGTTTATAAAGGACAGTGTATAATGGCAATCGTTTGCATTAAACAAATGGATGGGTGCACTAGATTTAGCAAGAAGCTATCATTTCCATCTATAGTCCTATGTACTGTAACGTTTCATAGCTATTTAAGTTTATTTAGATTATAAAGGGCAGTGTATAATGACAATAGTTTGCATTAAACAAATGGATGGGTGCACCAGATTTAGCTAGAACTTCTAGAAGCTATCATTTCCATAGATAGTCCTATAACGTTACATAGCTATTTACGTGTATTTAGTTTATAAAGGGCAGTGTATAATGACAATCGTTTGCATTAAACAAATTGATGGGTGCACTAGATTTAGCTAGAAGCTAAACGTCCTAACGTTATAGCTATTTTTGCGGGTCCAGTCCACGGAACGTTGACAGAATTAGCAAAACACCTTATCACCGGAGGCATAAAAGTCATTAGGATACTGTTCTGCTCTGAATTGAGGGCTTATTGTGGAATTGTTTAGCTTATTGACGATGTTAACACTGAAGCAGCCAGACGCTTGAGCACCGCGGCTGTGTTGTGTGTAACACGCTGTAGAGTCCCCGCCTCCCCGGTCGCGTGTGCACCAAACGTTCCACCCAAAAACGAAATTTCTGTCCAGATTAGGCCAAATTCTGCAATATTCCACGTTTTGCAGTTGATTCCATTTTTATTGGTTAATTCCGCGATTCCGTCCGCGATTCCGTGAACGCGGATTTCATATGGCTCTAAGTGAGAGGAGTGCGTGTGTAACTGTGTAATGTATTGTGTGTCTGTCTGTCTGATGATCATCATCTCCTGCAGGGGAACACAGTACACCAATTTCTTTAAATTGCAGTGAGTGCGAGCATATCGACATGCTCTGTACTTTAAATAACTACTAAAATAATAATATTAAAAAAAGAAATAACTAGCAGCAGCATCTGCCCCCAGCACCACGGCTGATGGGGCTGTAACTTGGTCCAGGACCAGGAGAGAAGGGTGACGTACTGACGTCGTGGAACAGCTGTAGGGGGAGAGGGGGATGACATGAGTCAGATCAGACAGACTTCTAGGTCTTTTGTTTGCTGTGTGTGAGAGGAGTCTGTGTGTGTGTGTGTATGTGTGTGACAGACAGTGGTGGTATTGGTGGTGTATGTTAGTAGTGGTGGTGGTATTGGTGGAGTTAGTAGTGGTGGTATTGGTGGTGTTAGTAGTGGTGGTGGTGGTGTTAGTAGTGGTGGTGGTGGTGTTAGTAGTGGTGGTGGTGTTAGTAGTGGTGGTGGTGTTAGTAGTGGTGGTGTTAGTAGTGGTGATGGTGTTAGTAGTGGTGGTGGTGTTAGTAGTGGTGGTGGTGTTAGTAGTGGTGGTGTTAGTAGTGGTGGTGGTGTTAGTAGTGGTGGTGGTGTTAGTAGTGGTGGTGTTAGTAGTGGTGGTATTGGTGGTGTTAGTAGTGGTGGTGTTAGTAGTGGTGGTGGTGTTAGTAGTGGTGGTGGTGGTGGTGTTAGTAGTGGTGGTATTGGTGGTGTTAGTAGTGGTGGTGTTAGTAGTGGTGGTGGTGTTAGTAGTGGTGGTATTGGTGGTGTTAGTAGTGGTGGTGGTGGTGTTAGTAGTGGTGGTGTGGTGTTAGTAGTGGTGGTGGTGTTAGTAGTGGTGGTATTGGTGGTGGTGTTAGTACGTGTCTTACTCTGATCGCTGTGTGTGAGTGAGAGGAGTGTGTATGTGTCCAATGTGTGTGTGTCTTACTCTGATCACTGTGAGTGAGAGGAGTGCGTGTGTGTGTGTAATTATAATGTATTGCAGGGGAGGAAACTAACTTTTTGGCTTACCAGCCAACTGGCGAGTATCTGATTTTTTTTACCAGCCAAAAAGATTTTTTACCAGACAAAAAAAATCGCTAATTGTGATAATTACTTCTTTGTACGTCTTCGTCTAAATTGATTTTCAATCATAGTAAATTAATCACACTGTCTCTACTCTTCAAAATATTACATCATTAAATCACATATTAACATGAAAGAGGGAACTATTATGGACTGGGTTGGGCTGAACTGGGCAGTGAAAGATGCTGGGTTGGGCTGGTCTAGGTTATACTGAATGATGAATTGAAAATGAATTGAAAATGGGGGACCCTGATGTAAACAAGACGAAAGTCTTTCTCTGGTCTGCATCCCCTTAACAATTGCATGTATTGAGCCGTACTGTACTGTACCCATTCTGCAATCTGTTAAATAAAGTTTTCATTCATTCATTCATCACAGCTCAACTACTAGGAATGTGTGTCTGACTCTTAAGTGCAGGAAATATTCATCAGAAAGGGGGGACATGATGGAGGGAATGGAAAGAGCAGGTTTGACAGGAGCAGGGTTGAAGGGCATATTGGAGTGTGGAGGAAGTGGACAAGGCATTAAGCAAACAGGACTGAAATGGGGGACCCTGATGTAAACAAGACGAAAGTCCTTCTCTGGTCTGCATCCCCTTAACAATTGTGTGTATTGAGCTGTACTGTATTGTACCCATTCTGCAATCTGTTAATAAAGTTTTCAATCAATCAATCAATCAATCAATCAATCAATACTGGGTTGGACTGAGTTGGGCAGTGAAAGAACCAAGCATTTCACTGTAATGTAATAACTAAATAAAACAACTTGAACTTGACTTGTTACATTTGCACTCTGGTTGTATGCCAAATGTATTCTGGTTGTACTGTACTTGTGCTGTAAGATGACAATACATTGGAACCGAATCGACAACGCTAGGGGTTCAGCAGGTGTATTCTGAATGCCAAGTATGACAACATCACCGTTGTGAAGGGCATATGGGCGAGTGGTGATATGGGGGGAACCCCGGTAATAATAAAATGTCACTCGGCTGCATTTAAGCAAAGCCGCTCAGTATAGTCGTCCACTATGTTGAATGCGCGTTATGGTAGCTTGTTACATGCTAGGTAGCTAGCCGGCTAATGCTGGTTGACTTGTCATTCTCATCCGACTCGAAGGAGACGCGTCGCGTGCTGTTGTTCGCCCCCATGTCAGACCGCAATGATATCCGAAAGCGACGACTCTACATGCAATTATTTTCATCCACTGATGTGTTTTTGTAAGTTTGTCTACGTTGTCAAGCCGGCTGCCGTTGGCAGGAGTTTGTAGGTCTGCGCGCAGTGGTCTGTCCACTTCCCCTAGATGGGCGGCATCTTCTAGAAAATGAGTGTTCATTGGAGGAGCTTAGAGCGCATCTGTACAACGATGATGTTCATTGGTTATGGTCTGATTATTATGTGGCGCAAATGGGAGGAATCAAGGGGGGAGTCAGAGTTCGGTTTGTGCCAGTGAGCGAATCAGCAGATTGCAGAATGATTTTTTTGTTTTGTTTTGTAATTACTAGTACTCGCCAGACTGGCGAGTGCTCTTCATGAATTACTCGCCAAACGTAAAAAATACTCGCAATTGGCGAGTAAAGTGGCCTAATTTCCTCCCCTGGTATTGTGTGTGTCTGTCTGATCATCATCATCTCCTGCAGGGGAACACAGTACACCATTTACAATTTCTGATGCCAGCAGCCAGCAGGACATTGGCGCCATTGTCATGAACAACCGCCACAAGCTTGCTTGGAGGGATCTCAAACCTTTCCACAGCCTGCTCAATCCATGTAGCAATGTTGGTCCCAGTGTGCCGTTCTTCGAGTGGCATGGTTGTGAGGCAGAAGCTATTGAGCTTCCAGTCATCACTTATAAAGTGACAGGTGATGCCAAGATATGCCTCTGTCGCAACACTGGTCCAGGCATCAGTTGTCAGGGCAATCTTGTTCTTGTTTGCTTTAAGAGCAATTTTAACCTTAGCAAAAGTATCTTCATACTTTCTCTCCATGAGCTTTGTAAAATGAGTTCTGGAAGGTAAGGTGTAACCTGAATGGAATGTTATGTGGTGACCATCTGCTTAAAGCCCTCATCTTCAACCATCGATAATGGTCTCATGTCTTTAACAAGCATGGTGAGGATGCTCTCTGTGAAGACTCCAGCCATTTGAGGGGTGCATGAGCCTCTCTTCAGGACAAACTCATCCACACGTGTTTGCTTTGCCCTACAATAGAAAGAGAACAAAAAAAACAGAAAGCTGTATTAATTATCATCAGAATTTGTAGGCTATAGTATCAGACTATCAGTTTATTTTTATTAATTATAGTCAGCCTTATATATACCTAGGCTAGAAGTAATAATATTGAGATGCAATATCTATGTTTTCCCACTAGAGGGAGTTATCGCTTAAGGGATATTATTTTGTGGACTACAGACAGAGTGACTACAGATATATACGTGAGGTATTTCCGTATCCGGTTGGTCGGCATAACAAACGAAACTAAAAGTGAAGCAGCGTCAGCAACGCTGTAACCTCACCTGTACTAACTACTAAGCATGGCGCTGTTTAACGTTACTTACAACATACAGCAGCAGCGCAGCCTCTATAAGCCTCAGCAATAGAGTTCGCATAGCAAGCATTTTATCCATATCCATGAGACGTTCTGTTTTCCAACGTAAAAAATACAATACTATGGCTAACTACTCTAGAACTTACCCATGTTCCGACGACGTCACCGTGGCTCCGGGGTGCTTTCGTTTTAGATGTTCGTGCATCGCCGTGGTGCTGCTGTGAAATGCCAATTCCACCTTGCATAATCGGCATTTAACAGTTTTCTTCGGTTTGTCATCTGTAAAGAATTCCCACACCTTTGATGCCCTCTGTCTCGCTTTTTTTAATTCATCTCCTCCGTCTTTCTCTCTCCCTTCCGCCATCTCATCTCCTCTGTCTTTCTCTCTCCCTTCCGCCATCGTTCATTCTTTCTTCTGAAGTGAAGTTCTTACCTGCAGGCTGCGCCGTTAAGTACCAGAATGCACTGCAGTCAGACAATGGAAACTATACTGCCCCCAGCAGTTCCTGTAGTGCATTGCAGTTACAAATGAACATTTGCGCATTGCAGTTACTTATTATTAATTGTTATTGTTATTGTTTTTAATGACTAATCGACGCAACAATATCTCGTCGACGATTTTTCATAATCGACATCGTCGATTATGTCGACTAATCGTTGCAGCCCTACCACCAACCCTTCGATCATTGGACGCTCCGCTCTACCCCTGAGCCACGCTGCCCCGACTGTCACCTCATACCGTCTCTTGACAAACTCCAACCCAGTCTGGCTCCCCCTCTAGGCAAGCAAAGATGCTCACCTCCCTATGCGAAGACACTGGATTCTCAGATGTCTGGAGAACCCTTTGCCCATCCGAACTGAAGTTCACCTTTTTTAGCTGCCCACACAAGAGCAACAGTAGAATAGACTATTTCTTCATCCCTTCCTCTAAGCTCTTTCTAGTATCGTCCTGCACAATCGGAAGTATCGTTTTATCGGATCACACCCCTATATATCTGGTCTACTCCATGTCAGAAGAGAGAGCGCTGTCAAGGTGTTGGCGCCTCAACCCATACCTCCTCAAAGATGATATGTTTGTCTCCTATTTCGAATCGGAATTTAAAATGTTCTACTCAATTAACTCGCATTCTACAGATAACCCGTCTCTACTCTGGGAAACATCCAAGGTATTTTCTCGCGGACTGATTATATCTTATGTATCATCCAAGAAACGCAAGAAAAATGAACAATGCAAACTTCTTGAGTCCAAACTAGCCGACCTTGAAAATCAACATGTTTCAAACCCAGCCCCGGCTGTGCTTATAGAGCTTACGGCCACCAGAACTGCGTTAAACACTCTTCTGATCCAGGACGCCGAATATTCTCTTAAATTTGCCAGACAGAGAATGTACGAACACGGTGACAAGCCTGGTAGGTGCCTGGCTAACTTGGCAAAAAAAAGGGCTGACACCCAAGTAATAGCCTCAATCTCGGACTCCAACGGGGTCAGGTCCTTTGACACCAAAACTATTAATAAAGAGTTTGCCTCTTTCTATGCCCAACTCTATATGACCAAACGACCCGATGGTGCTCTCTCTGACATGCAGGCTTTCTTCGCTGAATTACACCTCCCTAAGGTATCGAAAGATCAGAACTTGCTCCTTAACGCCCCAATTATGAAGGAAGAAGCTCTGGGCGCCTTTAAGGCTATGCCATCTGGTAATTAGGTCTAACAACTTTCCTCTACAACGGGGGAACCCCCAGGGGGATCCTCTTAGCCCTTTACTATTTGATATGGCCATAGAACCACTCGCGCATGCCGTGAAGCAGTCAGCCGAGATCTCAGGATTAGAGTGGGCGAGAGGGAGCACAAAATCACTCTTTACGCGGACGACGTGCTGATCTTTATATCTAAACCTGACTCTTCAATTCCATGTCTAACCCGCATGATTTCCACATTTGGAACCTTCTCGGGGTACAAAATTAACTTTTCCAAATCCGAAGCAATGCCACTTGGGACACTTAAATCCATTCCGATCCTGCCCGAGCCCTTCCCATTTCGCTGGTCGCCCTCGGCTTTGTTTACCTAGGAGTATTTGTGACACCCACCTATGATACATTGTGTAAGGCCAACTTTCCCCCCCTTTTAGACACCATAAGGGCAGACTTAGTTAGATGGGCCCCTTTACCGATCTCCTGGCAAATGATCCCGGTGCTGCTGACAAACAAGGTTATCAAGGCGTTAGAAGGATGGCTAAGCTCATTCATTTGGAATGGGAAGAAACCGCATCTGTAAATGGCCAAATTACAGATGGATGGGGGTCTAGACCTACCTAATATTAGACATTACCAACTAGCGGCACACCTTAGGGTGCTGGTCGGCTGGTCCAGATCAGACCCACGGTCAATCTGGCTGGACATTGAATCCTCGCAATCTAAGCCCCCCCTATGGAACCTACTATTTATCTTTAAGGACTTTAAGTCTGTTAGGAAACTATGCTCCAACCCCATCACACTATGTTCCGTCAAGGCCTGGAAGACTGTCCGTAAGATGGAGGGCCGAGCCAAGCTGACCTCTCCTCTTACCCCGATCGTAGGCAATCCTGACTTTAAGCCAGACAAAATTGGCGGCGGCTTCAAGACCTGGCACAAGCAGGGCATAACTGATCTTGGCCACCTGTTTGATGGCCAGACCCTAATGTCCTTTACGCAGCTGCAGCAGCGGTATGGCCTATTGAAAGCGGAATTCTTTAGATACCTACAAATTAGGCAGTTTATCACCAAGGACACCTCACTTTTTTTTTTTTTACTTTATTTTTTAGCGTTTATCGCTTTTCTGGTCAAGCATGACCGACAGATGTAGAGTGAAACGGGAGAGAGAGCAGGGGAAGACATTCGGCAAATGACGGCGAGTCCGGGAATCGAACTTGGAGTCAACCAGGTCCGTGACGCAGCACGGTATTTCGCGACGCAGCGCGGTACATGGTGTGCTACTGGAGCACCCTGGACACCTCACTTTTAACTAACAGCTCCACCTCACAGGTGGAGAAAGCCCTCTCCTTGCAGATCCCCAAAAAACAAGTATCTATCTTCTATAGTACTCTGAACCTTAATTCATCTTTATCTTCCTTTGTTACTAAACAGTCCTGGGAAAAAGACCTGGACATGGAAATCACAGATGCAGACTGGCAGGATGCATGGACCTACGCAAAAAAAATCTCTGTTTGCAACCGCACCAAGGCTATTCAAATGAGAATATTGCACCGCATTCATATTACCCATGCCCTTAAAAGTAAAAAGGATCCCAATGCATCCCCACTTTGCTTTAAATGTAAGATAGAGACTGGAAACCACGTTCACTGCTTTTGGACCTGTGTAAAGCTTCAGAGCTATTGGTTCGACATCGTAGAGGAACTATCTGACATATTTCACACCCCCATCGAGCTGGATCCCCTCTGCCTTTTACTGGGCCTCCCAGATATTCATATTGCCAATTTCAAACATAAGAGACTGTTCAATTTGTTGACATTTGCTGCTAGAAAGAACATCCTATTGTTTTGGATCAAGGATGAGGTCCCATCAAAGAGCTAATATCATAATGGAATGCATTCCCTGTGAGTATAATACGTGCATGCTGCATTCCAAGTTGGACACTTTTTATGAGATCTGGGACCCTTATCTATCACATATTGGACCTGCGCTGTCCACCACTGTACTCGCCGGATTTCCTCATTACCAGTAACCCCCCAATGGACCACTGCTGCCTTGGTTTGTCTGGTTGTACTGGCATTGTTGCCGAGGGAATACACGGACACATGCACACGCTCACACTACACATATACATTCACACATAAAACATGTACATAGGTAAGGCACACACATATGGGTAGGTAGAACACACATATATATAGCACACAAGATAATGCACACACATGAGCCACACTTAATATATATATATATATTTTTTTATTCTTATTGTTTTACTTTCTTGTCTGCCTGTCTTGTGCTTTTTTTTTAATTTTTTTCCACTTTTTCTCCCATTTTCTATATTTTTCTCCCATCCCAATTTCGTATCATCCAATTCAACCCTCCCCTGTCACGAACGCTGTTTCTTGCCTCCCACAAGCCGGCTGCAATGTGGACTAAGTCATACATAGCACAAGTCGCCTCCGGTACTTGAGGTAACAGCAGTCGCATCTTTTCACCTGCGCAGCTCGATCTCTCAGTGGCGAGGAGTAACACGTGGGAGGCTCACGCTGCCCCCGACACTTCCTGATTCTACTGCGCAGGCGCACCAACCGACCTGTAGGAGTCCCTGTCCACAACGCCCGATCCCCACCCATCAGTTTCCCACCCCCTAATACGGCCAATGTGTATTAGTATGAACGACCAGCTAAACTGAAAGCAATGTGGAGCGCTGGGCTCGAACAGGCGAGCCCAGCGTCTCTGCATTCGTGGCGAGCGCCTTGCCCACTACGCCACGTAGCCGCCCTGTCTTGTGCTTTTATTACGGTTGTTAGTGTCACTATTATTATTAATGGTATTGTGATGTCTTGTTCCATGTTGAAAATTGAAAATAAAAACATTTATATAAAAAAAATATTAAAAATAAGTAACACCACTCTATTTGCTTCCAATCTCCACAAGGGCCGTCTCTCCAAGTTGGTAGAATTGGAAGAGCTTCATAAAACAATGATGTCTTCTATGCAGCACAGCTACTCTAGCCGACTGGAGCTACAAATTAAGGTGGTGAAAAGGGAGATTAACTCCATTTTAAGACAACAGTCTGAATTTCAACTGCACAGAACAAGACAACACTACTACTTTCATGGCTCTAGACCTAGTCACCTACTAGCTATGAAGATACGGGCCAGTGAGGGCGGCTAGGTGGTGTAGTGGGCAAGGCACTCGCCACCAGTGTGGAGACGCTAGGATTCGCGTGTTCGAATCCAGCTCTCCACATTGTTTTCAGTTTAGCTGGTCGTCCGCAGTAATACACATTGGCCGTATTACGGGGAGGGAAACTGAAGGGTGGGGATCGGGCGTTGTGAACAAGCGACTCCTACAAGTCGGTTGGTGCGCCTGCGCAGTAGAATCAGGAAGTGTCGGGGGCAGCGTGAGCCTCCCACGCGTTACTCCTCGACACTGAGAGATCGAGCTGCGCAGGTGAAAAGATGCGACTGCTGTTACCTCAAGTACCGGAGGGGACTTGTGCTATGTATGACTTAGTCCACATTGCAGCCGGCTTGTGGGAGGCAAGAAACAGCGTTCGTGACAGGGGAGGGTAGAATTGGATGATACGAAATTGGGATGGGAGAAAAATATAGAAAAATGGGAGAAAAAGTGGATAAAAAAAAATAGATACGGGCCAGTGAACAATTTGCGGATATCCCTGCCATTAAGAACCAACAGGGGGAGATAACCACCAACAAAATCAATGATACATTTCGCTCGTTTTATTCCAACCTGTACGAGTCAGAAGTGGTCTATGATCATACCAAGCTGGAGGACTATTTTAGTCAAATTAACTTACCACAAATCTCAGAGGATGATGCTAAATGGTTAGCTGCACCTATCACACTAGATGAGCTCAGGGAGGCGATTGCTGACATGCAGCGGGGCAAGGCTCCTGGTTGGGACGGCATTCCACCGGAACTCTATATTGCGTTCTGGGATGTACTCGGTCCCTTATTACTCTCAATGATTTTACACTCAGTCAAAGAGGGCAATTTTTCCAGGGATGTCAATATGGCACTTATATCTGTCCTACTCAAGAAAGATAAGGATCTCACCGAATGTGGCAGCTATAGACCCTTAAGTCTCCTCGGAGCCGATCTCAAGCTATATGCTAAGGTGCTAGCCATCTGACTTCAAAAGCATATGACATCTCTGGTTGACCCTGATCAGACTGGCTTTATAAGAGGCAGACTGGTCACGGATAATATCAGACGGTTACTGCACGTGATTGATGCCAGCAAGGATGTCGCAACCCCTACGGCTGTCATGTCCTTAGACGTGATGAAGGCCTTTGACAGATTGGAGTGGTCATATTTGTGGGCAGTCCTTAGAAGGATGGGGTTAGGTGAGGGGTTCATTCACATGATCAAAGTTATCTACACAGGGCCCTCGGCCATGATCTTAACAGGGAAACTCTGCTCATCACTCTATGTCTCGCACTCTTCTAGACAGGGTTGTCCTCTTAGCCGCGGACTCTTTGCTTTATCACTCGAACCTCTAGATCAGTACATAAGACAATCCCAGATTATATCCCCTGTGTCAATTAAGGGCACACATCACCATATCAGCTTATACGCAGATGATGTACTCCTATTTATGCAGAACCCTGCCTTATCTCTACCTCATCTTCTCCAAGTAATAGATGATTTTGGCAGTCTATCTGGATTTAAGATCAACTGACCAAAGTCAGCCTTCCTTCTACTCAATGAGACTGCGAAGGCAACCATCCTCCCAGCAAACATACTCATGGTAGAGCACTTTAAGTGTCTTGGGATTGAAATATTCCCCACTATTAACCAGACAGTAAAGTATAACAGATGGTCCAAATAAAAAAAACTCATTACAGGCCCGTGCCTCAATAATTAAGATGAATGTTTTACAGAGAATTAACTTTATCAGCTCCATGCTACCGTTATCTTCTCCTGTTGGTTACTGGCAAAAACTGCACTCTGCTGCATATAAATTCGCCTGGAACAACAAACGCCCGCGCTTAAAGAGATCCACTGCACAGAGGAGTAAACTCGACGGGGGTTTAGCATTTCCAGACTTCAAATATTATTTTCAAGCTTACTCTTTGAGACCTCTCATCACTTGGTTTGACGCTCAGGCAGCCGTGTCCTGGCGACCATTGGAGGAGAAGATGGTGTCCCCACATAGACTTCAAGATATTGTGTATACCAACATTTCAATTAAGCAATGGAAATTACAATTTGGCCCTCTTATCACACATGTGATCCAGATTTGGCGTGACACCCAGAAAGCATGCACTAACCACCATAAATGGCACACGCATTCCCCCCTATTCAATAACAATTGACTCCTTATTGGACAACAACCCATTAGATACCCTACAGGGCTGTACGCTAAGCTTTTTCACTAGGGGCACACTTGCCCCTAAATGAGAAATTTAGGGACAAAAAAAATTTTTAGGGGCAAATTTTTTAATAACAATTTTACCATTATTAAAAAAAATATGTTCCTGCCTCATTACTGTGGTCCTTTTATTTAACATTTAAGTGCGTTTGTTTTCAGGTTTGTATCTTTTATAATGAACCAACCGAGAAAGTGTGTAAATCACTAATAGAACAAAAACAACAAACTGTGTGTGTGTGTGTGCACGCTTGTGTAGTGCTCCTTGAATGAGATCACCACAACACACACACCATTGCATTAATCAGGAGGACAAGAAACTCTGCATACATTTGTTTCACAATGAAAAGTGCTTTAGAAATCAAATTAATTATTATTGTAAATAACCCCATGAAAGGTTTATTATTTGTATGGGTAATTACCTGCTTCATATTTGTGATGTTACTGGTTTCAGTGTGTGCCTAAAGTGATCAATGTGTTGCGCCGTTTATAGAGATCTATGCCAATTAATGTTTATGTATATCCGGGACTTTTTTTTATGTGACCTTTATTTTGAAAACCGTGTTGCGACGCAACCTTATTTACATTTGCGCTTTTGACAGTGAAATGTTCAGTCCAACTTAGCTCGAAGGAAAGACTAATCAAAAAGGTTTAATTGACCCGTATGAGGCTCTTACGGTAGGACTTTGATTGTTTATAGAAGTGGAATGTAATACTATGCTAAACGAGAAATAAACAGTGATTTTACCAGCAGTAAAGTTGCAAGCCACTTTCATTTCATATACGGGGACACCGTGACAATTATTAGTATTATCTTATTTGCATATTGTCTCATTATTAGATAGATAGATAGGTTGATATTTTATAAATTTAAGTAGACAGTATTTCACGTCCTAATAGTGGGCTACTACTACTCACCAAATCGATGGCTGAACCTGAACGTTAGAAGTGTCCGTGTCCGACTCCCCGTCAATCAATCATAACATCATCACGTCAATCATCATCATCTTATCATCTCTCCACATCGGACGTGGTTGTCATAAGATGGACTGATATCCACTCAGTTGTTCTTGCAGAGCAAAATTTGCGTCTTAAATTTATTGAAATGAGGTGCTTCTTTGGCGATGCAATAGTCCATATTGAAAGGAAGAGAGGCCACATTCAGTTTCGTTTTGCTAGGAATTATGGGATTTGGTGTTGGATGTATAGACTACGCAGATAGGGACATGGTCTTTAATCGCACGATAGACTACAAGTACCAAGTATATAGCGTGACCCAGATTCACTCCACACGCAAATCTTTTTTTTTTTCACTCAGGCTATCGGTGATCGCAGTAAGTTCATTCATTGCCGACAGATTCTTTCATAGCACCACGACATACACTGTGCACTGTACAGCCTTGGTTGTAGGCTAATGTTTTTTAAAAAATGTATCCAATTTGTATGGATTAATTTAGGAGTGAAATGCGAATGAAGGGTTGAAATCACAACTCGCAACGTTGCTCCCAAATAATATTTCCAACTCGCAACGGCCAAATTAAGGGGCAATTTGCGACGAGATCATCGCAGTGTACAGGCCTGCCCTAGATGGGAAGGGAAAGACATCCATACATTGGGGGATATCTTTGATGACTCTGGTCTCCGATCTTTCCAGGATCTATCCAACGGATATGATCTCCCCGGAAACTCCTTTTTCTTTTATTTACAAATGAGAGCAGCTCTGAAGGCTCATGGCGTTCCATGGGACGTTCCACTAGAGCGACACCGGTTTCACAAATTATTTTATGACAGGGAGACATCGAGAGGCTTCGTCTCTGACTTTTATCGGCACTTACTTATGTCCTCATATAAGGACCTAGATACGATTTGGAGAAAGGATATCCCTGAGTTGGATATAGATTTTGATTGGGATGCAGTCTGGGAAAATATTAGGCTATCATCACGCAACCCAGATCACCAACAGATTCATCTAAATTTTGTTCATAGGACTTATTTGACCCCCAGGCGATTGAACCTAATGGGTCTCAGACCTGACTCTCGATGTACCTGGTGTCCAAACGGTGCCATTGGAACATATATGCATATGTACTGGGAGTGCCCTCCTGTTGAGATCTTCTGGGAAAATGTTACCTCTCAGCTATCAGAGATTTTCTCTTTGACCATACCGACCTTGCCTTCTGTATTATTGTTAAATGATGTTTCTCAATTGCCGACCTCTGTACATGTAAAGAGACACATTTTGGCCGGCCTTACGGCTGCCAAAAAGTTGATTGCTTCACGCTGGATACAGCCAGATAAGTTATGTCCGAAGGTATGGATTCTCACCTATCTTGATGTTATTTATCTGGAGATTTCCACTGCACGTGTCATAGGTGTTAATGAAGCCAATATCGCAATCTGGTTGGCTGCGGTGGAAAAGCTAAAAGAACGCATATGACTTTGGAATTTGAGTACTGAATAAGGTATTATATGAATGTCTCACGTTGGGGTCCTGGGGTGAGAGGGGGTGGGGGGGGGGGGGGGTGCGGTGGGGGGAGAACGAGCGAGTGTTCATGTATGTTGGTTTTTTTGTTTTTGTTTTATTTATTATTTTTCATTCTCTGGTGTCCTATGTATATTTTCTGATCCCCTTCTGATTTTTGTCTGGTGGTCGTGGGCTCGGACTGGGGGGGGCCGTGGTTCGGGGTCTCTGCGGGTCGAGGCATTAAAGAGGCGTGGTGCTTTGGCTCGCGGGGGCGCCGGACTGTGGGTCCTCCGGGGTTGCGGCTGCCGGGTCTGGAGATGGACTCAGGAGGCTCATTATAGTCCATGTATCTATTTTTCCTTTATAATTGTCTCTTATTTTAAGTCTGTTAAGTCTATTTTATTTTTATATTATGTATTGTCATTATTATTATTGTTGTCGATGTAATGTGATTTGTGTTATGTTATGTCAAAAAAAAACTGAATAAAAAAAATGTATCACAAAAAAAAGAATACATGTTGTTTTTTCTCACATCCCCCAATTTAGTCGTTATGCCTATTCCCTTCCTGGTCGTTCCGCGCATTGCCCTACTATCGGTCTGGGGAGGGTGTGTAGACTACCACATGCTGCCCTACTATCGGTCTGGGGAGGGTGTGTAGACTACCACATGCTGCCCTACTATCGGTCTGGGGAGGGTGTGTAGACTACCACATGCTGCCCTACTATCGGTCTGGGGAGGGTGTGTAGACTACCACATGCTGCCCTACTATCGGTCTGGGGAGGGTGTGTAGACTACCACATGCTGCCCTACTATCGGTCTGGGGAGGGTGTGTAGACTACCACATGCTGCCCTACTATCGGTCTGGGGAGGGTGTGTAGACTACCACATGCTGCCCCATTATCGGTCTGGGGAGGGTGTGTAGACTACCACATGCTGCCCTACTATCGGTCTGGGGAGGGTGTAGACTACCACATGCTGCCCTATTATCGGTCTGGGGAGGGTGTAACTATCACATGCTGCCCCACTATCGGTCTGGGGAGGGTGTGTAGACTACCACATGCTGCCCCACTATCGGTCTGGGGAGGGTGTGTAGACTACCACATGCTGCCCCACTATCGGTCTGGGGAGGGTGTGTAGACTACCACATGCTGCCCCACTATCGGTCTGGGGAGGGTGTGTAGACTACCACACGTCTCCTCCGATACATGTGGAGTCGCCAGCCACTTCTTTTCACCTGACAGCGAGGAGTTTCACTGGGAGAACGTAACCAGCAACAGGAAGAACTTACTGTACCTACGGTATATGTGAATTCTGAGAATAGATGGTGTTCCGCTTTTAATTCTCAGGGGGTGGAATACCTGGTGACTTTACAGTGACCAGGTGTCTTTAGTAGTCTGTGTGTGCACTGTTATTTTTTTAACCGATCAATATTGGAGTCAATGGTCATCCTTTCAGAGCCCATACGTTCTGAGACTCTGAGGCCCGCGGTCGGTATTTACAGTCGCACTCTGCACACTGGGTCTGGAGAAGTGTCCCTACGCTGGATGTGTCTGGAGAAGTGTCCCTAGGCTGGATGTGTCTGGAGAAGGGGCCCTATGCTGGATGTGTCTGGAGAAGGGGCCCTACGCTGGATGTGTCTGGAGAAGTGTCCCTACGCTGGATGTGTCTGGAGAAGGGGCCCCAGGCTGGATGTGTCTGGAGAAGTGTCCCTAGGCTGGATGTGTCTGGAGAAGTGTCCCTAGGCTGGATGTGTCTGGAGAAGGGGCCCCAGGCTGGATGTGTCTGGAGAAGTGTCCCTACGCTGGATGTGTCTGGAGAAGTGTCCCTACGCTGGATGTGTCTGGAGAAGGGGCCCCAGGCTGGATGCAGGGAAGGCCGCTGGCTCACAGCAGACCCCGGTTGGGAGGTCAGTTTAACATAACCGTGTTCAGCCCTGATGTAACCGAGCCTGGGCCAAGAACACCCTGTGTTTGTGTATGACAGAGCGAGAGACAGTGAGAGAGAGAGAGAGAGAGAGAGAGAGAGAGAGAGAGAGAGAGAGAGAGAGAGAGAGAGAGAGAGAGAGAGAGAGAGAGAGAGAGAGAGAGAGAGAGAGAGAGAGAGAGAGAGACTATGAGCAAATATGCTCTGTTAACAGTGCTTCCCTGTTCTGCTAGACTTCAGTGCTCGAGTGGATTAAAACAAACCCTTGGCACTGGTGCCAGTTCCTCTCCATTCACTCAGTGTGTCTGACCAAAGTTCACCCTTGACCCGCTTGGAAAATGTTAGGCTGCATGGGGCTATGAGCCTCCCTGTTGGGCCTTTAACCCTTTCACTACCACACTACAGAAGGTTAACCTTTCACTACCACACTACAGGTGGTTAACCCTTTGTCGTGTGGCAGTGAAATGGTTAACATTCTGTATTGTCGCAGTGAAAGGGTTAACCCTTTGGTAGTGAAATGGTTAAGTTGGTAGATGAGTTACCAAGAAATTTAAAGGGGACATGCATTGCTATTCCTTGCACTATTTGGGCAACTTTACACAATTCCTGTGAGTCTATGGAAGACATCTGTAATTTTTTTTTTATTTATTTTTTTTAATCATTGTTTTATATTTCTAATGAAGAACTCAAAAGCATAATTTTTCAGCCTCAGGATTTCAGGCTGTTATTGGATGGGCTCCTCCCATAAGCGCTTTGACAGCGTGATACATACGAGAGAGAGCGAGAGAGAGAGAGAACGAGCACGAGAGAGAGAGAGAGAGAGAGAGAGAGAGAGAGAGAGAGAGAGAGAGAGAGAGAGGGAGGAGAGATGCGTCCCCGACACACACGCAGTGTGTGTAAATGCTCCGACACACACTTCTGCACGGTCCCGCCGGTCCCTCTCTCTCTCTCGCTCGCTTGCTCGTTCTCTGCCTCTCTGTCAAAACCCGTTTGAGGAAGTGTCGGGTTACACTATGCGCTACAACCATAGAGGGGGCGTTACTGCAAATCAGTACCTTATTCACGTCAGCAATACAGTCAAATCAGAACAGCTTAGTTGAGTGAGGGAAAATCTCGTGAACTCGAGACTAGACTGATGAGTCAATATGATAATTAACGACACAGACCACATTGATATAATCCCCAATTGCTAGGAAATAATGCTAAACACTGGAAAAGGCCATTTATAATACAAGGGACCTTTAAGACTGCGACTTTACATGTTCCGTCGCTGGTCACAACTTTGGTCTGTTTACCGTCCGGCTATCCGTTTACCGTCCGGCTATTCCATCGATCTTCCTGGCGAATGCTCGTTCGCTAGAGAGTAAGATGGATGATTTACGAGCGCGGTCCGATTCCAGCGAGAGATGAGGGAATGCAATATCCTGTGTTTCACAGAGACCTGGCTGAAACCAGTGACTCCTGATCACAGCATCTCTCCCTCCGACTCCTTCACCATCTTCAGAGCGGATCGTACAGAAGCCTCCGGGAAGAGCATCGGCGGGGGGCTATGCCTTATGACCAACAACGGCTGGACTAGCCCCGGGGAAGTGAAGATACTCTCCCGTTCATGCTCTCCCGACATGGAACACCTCACGATCCAATGTCGCCCGTTCCATCTTCCGCGCGAATTCACTGCAGTGATCATGACTGCAGTGTACATCCACCCCCAGGCGAACGTCGGCAGGGCGCTAGCGGAACTACACGACCATCTGAACGCGCACCAGATCAAGCACCCAGACGCAGCCATGATCGTAGCCGGGGACTTCAATCAGGCGAATCTGAAGAAAGTCATGCCGTCTTTCTTCCAGCACATCGTCTGCTCCACAAGGGGAGGAAATACACTCGACCACTGTTACACCCCGTTCAGAGCCGGATACAAGGCTGTACCGGCTCCACCATTAGCGGGAGCAACAAACACGTCGGATCATGCCGCCATCTTTCTTGTCCCAGCATATAAACAGAGATCACGTGATGCCGTCGTGTCACGTGAGGTAAAAAAATGGGACGACCAATCAGAGGCCACGTTTCAGGACGCACTAGATGACGCCGACTGGGGAATGTTCAGGAGGAGTAACAGTGACGTCAGCGATTTCACAGACGCTGTGGTGTCATTCATAACAACACTGGCTGATAGTATCATCCCCACAAAGAAGGCGAGGGTGTTCCCAAACCAGAAACCATGGGTGGACAGTACTATCAGAGCAGCCCTGAACTCTCGCACCACTGCTTATAACCGGGGCAGAGAGTCAGGAAACATGGAAGAGTACAAGACAACAGTCTACACTCTGCGCAAGGCTGTCAAACTTGCTAAGAGGACGTATGCCGACAAGATGGAGGCACAAATGGCACAGAATGACACAAGAGGATTATGGCAGGGACTGAGGGCTATAACTGACTACAAAGTCAGCGCCCCCTCAATGGGGAGCGACGACGCCTCCCTTGCGGACCAGCTCAACATCTTCTACGCGCGGTTTGGTGCAAACAGTGGCACTGCTAGCCCAACGGCTAGTGACGTCACTGGTGCGCCGGCTGCTGTGGAGGGGGGGGGCATCCGCGGGGGGGCGGGGACGCTCTCTCATCGACGGTACACAGTGTGAGAAGAGCATTTATGCAGGTGAACACCAGGAAGGCTGCTGGCCCAGATGGAATAACAGGACGCATACTTAAGTTCTGTGCCAACCAGCTTGCCCCGGTGTTCACCGCCATATTTAATCAATCCCTGGCGGAGTCGGTGGTCCCTGCCTGCTTCAAGATGTCTACCATCATCCCTGTACCGAAGAAACCCTCCCCAACATGTCCAAATGACTACAGACCGGTGGCACTCACCTCTGTGGTCATGAAATGTTTTGAGAGGCTGGTCAAGGACCACATTTGTGCCTCCCTCCCCAGTGATATGGACCCTATGCAATTTGCATACAGGACAAACGGGTCCACTGACGACGCGGTCTCCCAGGTACTGCACAGCACCCTCTCCCACCTTGACCGTCAGAAGGGGGGCTATGTGAGACTGTTGTTCATTGACTACAGCTCAGCGTTCAACACCATAGTCCCCACCAGACTGGTGGACAAGCTGATCGAGCTGGGTCTGAGCTCCGCCCTGAGCGCCTGGGTACTGGACTTTCTGAGTGAAAGACCCCAGGCGGTCAGGGTGGGGGGTCAGACCTCCAACACCATCACCCTGAGCATCGGGTCCCCCCAGGGCTGTGTTCTAAGCCCCCTGCTGTACTCACTCTACACACACGACTGTGTGGCCAAGTTCAGCTCCAACTCCATAGTGAAGTTCGCAGACGACACGGTGGTGGTGGGGCTGATCTCGGACAACGACGAGAAGGCCTACCGGGAGGAGGTTGAGGTACTGGAACTCTGGTGCCAGGACAACAGCCTGCTCCTGAACATTGGTAAAACCAAGGAGCTGATCGTGGATTATAGGAGAGGACAGCAGGAGACACACACACCACTGATGATTAACGGGGCTACCGTGGACAGGGTGAGCAGCTTTAAGTACCTGGGGGTCCACATCTCAGAGGATCTGACATGGTCAACACACAGACACAGTAGTAAAGAAGGCGAAACAGCGCCTCTACCACCTGAGACAGTTAAGGAAGTTCAGAGTATTGGGGAAGATACTCCAGTCCTTCTACTCAGGAGCTGTAGAGAGCATCTTGACCGGAAACATCACTGCCTGGTATGGAAACAGCACGGCACAAGACAAGAAGGCCCTACAGAGAGTGGTGCGCTCAGCCGAGCGTACCACGGGTATTGCACTACCTCCCCTGCAGGTTCTATACAACAAGAGGTGCAAATCCAGAGCCTGCAGGATAATGAAAGACCCTCACCACCCCAATAACAGCCTGTTCCAGCTCCTGAGGTCAGGCAGACGCCTGCGAACCCCAACTACTAGGACAGAGCGGCTTAGGCTCAGCTTCTTCCCCCAGGCCATCAGAGCCCTGAACAATGAACATTGAGTGCCACAGAACACTGAACTATCCACACACAAGCACACATGAACACACACACGACACGCACGCTGTGCACGCTCACACACTAGCAGCCACTTAACACTTTAACATGAGCGGGCACACACTCATGCCGCACACTTATGGCCAAAAGGAAAGGCCACTTTAAATTAGAATAACAGGAACAGTGTATTGCACTACCAAAGCTACCTAGCATGTCCTATATGCTCTGTAAATAACTATGTACAGATACCGAGATGTCACACCATGTTACCTGTTTATTGCACAATGTTGTTTTTTATTGGATTCTATTATATGTTGTAACACTGTATTGCACATCGTTGCGGGCAAGACCACCCGCATTTCATTGTATACTTGTATGCCGTGACAATTAAAACTCTTGACTTGACTTGGTCAACATTATTGTTTTCTCTCTCTCTCCCAATTTAGGACTTTTAGCTTTTCATTCAGCGAAGAACGAGGTGTATTTATTTCTCTGGAGGCAGCACAGCCATCATCAAGAGAATCTTTATAACGTCATAAAGCAGGGACAATGTTTAATTTCAGGTGTGTCAGCATACTCGATCCGGAGAGGGTTTGGCCCCCTCTCGAGTACCAGCATGCTTTGTGCCCAGATCAGCATTTACCCCGAGTCAGACAACTCAAGAGCTTTTTATGTGGCCTGAGGAGACCGGTCTGAGCCTGCCTGGCCGCCTATTGCTTATTAACAGCGGAGGAGTGCTGCCGAGTGCTTCCGCGTTTTCCCTGATTGGCTGCGACACGCCCCGCGGCAGGCGCGGCAGCCGCAGAGCGGAGCGGCAGAGCTTGCGGCATTATGTAGCCGTAATCCGCGTGATTTTCATTCGAAGCTTAGCTCACCTGGCAGCGCTGCGGTCCTGCGATCCTGCGGTCCGTTGGTGACAAGTTTGAATCCCATCATTTTTTTTTTTTTTTTTTTTTTAACGTGTATTCTTTCGCCGGTTAAGGTTAGGCATGGTTATGGTTAAGGTTAGGCATTGTTTCGGAGTTGGTTAAGGTTAGAAGGGTTAAGTTTAGGCGCTGTTAAGGAGCTGGTTAAGGTTAGAGTTTGTCTTAGAGAATGGCAATATTCTTTCTATGGTTAAGGTTAAGGTTGGGCATGGTTAAGGTTAAGGTTAAGGTTAGGCATTGTTTCGGAGTTGGTTAAAGTTAGAAGGGTTAAGTTTAGGCGCTGTTAAGGAGCTGGTTAAGGTTAGCGTTTGTCTTAGAGAATGGCAATAGACAGCCTATTTCCGCACTGCCGCTCTCTCGCGCTGCCGCGGTCACATGGTCACATTGTCACATTCTTGCACTCCTCCGCTGTTAAAAAGCAACACGCTGCCTGGCCTCCAGAACCTCACTAGGCTGCATGACGCAGACAGTCTGAGAGCCATTACGGTTAACAAGGTATTCAGTCAATCGTCTTCGCTGCCACGTTCCAATGAAAAAGACAAGTCAGTTCCCTGTAGAGATGGGTACCGAATCCAGTACTTTTAAGGGTCGACTGAATCACGTATTTATTTTTTGATGACAACAACGTTTCGTTTACCACGAAACGAAACCTATGAGGTGTGCCGCACGTTCACGGCAACGTTCACGCCACAATACACGCTTACCTAGGATTTGAATTGATTCAACAACAAAGCAGTCAGGGGTTACATTTTACAAAGCTAGATGCAGAAAATGCTCGCTGCAATATTATATATATTAACAAATTGTTCTAAATAAATAATAATGATAATAAATTAGGGATGTCCGATATTATCGGCCTACCGATATTATCGGCCGATATTGGCATAAAAATTTGATTTCGGAAAATATCGGTATCGGTTTCCAAAAAAGAAAAGAAAAATATATATATATTTTTTTTTTACATTTATTTAACATTTATTTACCCGGGCAAGCAAGTAAGAACAAATTATTATTTTATTTATTGTCAAGGTATGCATAATGTTGTGTTAATTACACGACAAGAGATATGTAATGTTAATTACCTGAAATCATTCAGTTTTTTGGGGGGGGGGGGGACCCTACATATATCGGTATCGGTTGATATCGGTATCGGAAATTAAGAGTTGGACAATATCGGTATAGGTAAAAAAGCCAATATTGAACATCCCTATAATAAATAATTTGAAGTTTGGACCAATTTTTTTCGTGTCAACTGAGGTAGGTAGATTACATTTTTAGAGACTAAAGTACCGAAAAAAAGGTACCGTTGGGTACCGGTATCGATTCACTGGTGTGAAGGGTACCCAACCCTACTGTAGTTCCCTGTTGATAAAAAAAGAAACAAACAAAAATGTAGGTACCGGTCCTAAAAAGGGGAGGGACGTTGTTAAGGTACGGCTCTAAAAACAGTGAAATTCAGTCGAGAAATATATTTAAAAATGTATGTCAGAACTGAGAGACACTGACGAGTTGAGTGCAAGTGACAACACGCGCTTTTGCAAAACTCCTCAATAGGAATTTTTATTGAACCTGCATTTAAATGTAATTATGTAGCCCCATCTGTGTGAGAGAGAGAGAGAGAGAGAGAGAGAGAGAGAGAGAGAGAGAGAGAGAGAGAGAGAGAGAGAGAGAGAGAGAGACAGTGATACAAAGAGAGACAGAGAGAGATAGAGTGAAAGTGAGTGAGAGAGACAGTGACAGAGAGAGAGACAGAGGAGAGAGACGGAGAAGATACAGAGAGGGAGAGACAGAAAGAGAGAGAGTCAGAGAGAGTGAGACAGAGACACAGAGACAGAGAGAGAGAGAGAGACCCATTCAACATGAATAACTCACCAGCTTGCATGTATTTCTCCAGCTGTTCTCTCCGCTGCTCCACCTCGGCGGGGGTCAGCGTGAAGATCTTCTTCGGGGGGAAGGCAGGCACCACGTTGTTGCCGTACTCCTTCTTTATCTGTGGGGGGGGGGGGGGGGGGGGGGGGGGAGAGACAGAGAGAGGGGTTGGCTCACTGTGACGCTCAACCGGGAATTCTGTGGTCTATTACCTTCTCCCCGTCTGTCCCTGTGTGTTTGTGTTACGTTTGTCTGTTGTGTGTCTCACACTACCCCGCCCTCAAGTGTGTGGTGACTTTTGAGTTCTGGAAAAGTGCTAAATTAAACCCATTTATTAATAATTATTATTATTATACTGCATTGTTACGGTATGTCAAAACTCCACACACACTAGGCTAATGCTCCCATGAACATTAGTGATAAGGTTACCACAGGGTTCCCACAGACATTGCGAAATAAAATTCAAGGACTTTAAAGTACTTTTCCAAGCACCATTTTTCATTTTAAAAAGGACATTTAAAAGGATAAAATACACTTTTAAATGCAGTTTTTTATAGAAAAAAAAATCTGATCCAATATGTATGGCTTAAAACCAATTTCCGACTTCCAGTTTGCGACGTTCTGGTGAGCAGCCACATGAAAGAGCTCCCGGTCAATGAATATCAAAAAAGGAAGTAAAACTATTCAAAACTAAATAAAAAGTGAAGATTCAAGGACAAAAGAAAGAAGGAAGAATGAACACGAGGACTAATTAAAGAAAAGCAACCCCAGATGAAGTAAATACACAGATGGAAAAGACTCAACACGAGAACAAGCTAGCGGGACGCTGAATGTCAATGCAGAGAAGCTACAGGCTAACATACAAACTAGCTTACAAGCTAACAGATTGGATTAGGAGCAATGCGGAGCATACAATGTAACACTGAAAAATCCACTGAAAAATCCAACAGAGGTGTCAATGAAGAGTCGGAGCTATGTAGAAATAAAGAAAATTCAGAAAAAGAAAGGAACCAGGTCCCGACAACGTGCAGGAGGCGGCGAGGGACACGGTGCGGAGAGGATGGAAGGTGCCGGGAGGGGAAGGAGAGAGGCCTACGGCCTAGCCTGACGCAGAGGATGGAGAGGGCGCGCAGGTGAACCAGAACCGAGAGATGAGGACGAGGAGAGGAGGACGGGAGGAGGAAAAGAGGGGACCTGAACAGATTCAAAGCAGATCAACTATGAAGAACGACAAAGGGACACGAGAAAGGGGCATGAGGGGACACAGTGATCCAAGGAAAGATACAAAACAAAATCAATGTGAAAGAGTACCCAATACAAACATACACACGGGGGACCTGGGGATGAGAATAGATACAACAGAGGAAAGATAATTGAATAGTTACCCCAAGTAGTATAAAACTATAACACCAGAATTTTGAATAATTAACACTATGATTTACAATACACACGTTATAGACAAACGATTTGAAATTTATTAAAAAAAAAAGGGACACTGATTAGGAAACATATTGGGGAATAATACACGATGGACTGGTATGAAGGAACTACAGGATTACACATGACACACAATACAAATGAACATGTGCATAAGAAAGACAAATTCAAAACATTGACCGGGAGCTCGGAGGCCCTCCACAGAACGAATGTTGGACTTATATAGTGCACACTTCGCCACTAGGGGGAACCCTCTCACTAGGAGAGCCATTACTCCTCACCCTTCCAACGGGGAACAGAGGGATACGACTAAGATCCTCTAACACCATGGGAGCGGCAAATGTTGTCTTTTTTCTTTGAGTTATGTTAGAATTTGAGTTATGATAGAATAGCAGTTGCTTTAAATGTGCACATGGACATTTGTGAAGGACAAGAATTAAAAAATGTTGGACATGAAGAGAGGCTTGGAGAATCTCCATTGGGGGTATCTCCATCACTAGGGGGGGGGGCTTCTCCAATAGGAGCTGATTCCCCTCCAAACGGGGGCAAAAAGTGCTAACCATAGCTCATTTTATTTTCATTTCATTTTTTCTTATGGTGTTGTCAGTTTATTTTTTAAGTCATGTCAGCATAAATGTATATAGTGATATCGGTGACACGGGAGGTACAGAGGTGGGCAGGCTGAGTTCAGTGGGGGGGAATGTCGGGGGTGGGGCTCTCGGTGACATGGGAGGTAGCGGGCTTGGCTCGGTGGGGGGGGGAGTCTCTGTCCCTCCCCTCTACTGGGCATGGCCCAATAAATTCAAGGGACCTGTGTCGCTGGGGGCCCGGCTCCGCGCGCATTGGCCTAGGATATGGGGGAGTTCTACGGGCTTAACTCAGGGGGGTGTCGGGGGGGGGGGGGGGGGCATCGTTTCCACGGTTTGGCCCGGGAGAGTGGGGTCTTGTATGTTGAGGGGTCGTTGTGCGTGGGGTGCTTGGTGACATGGGAGGTAGCGAGCTTGGCTCGGTGAGGGAGGGGAGTACCTTCCCTCTACTGAGCCTGGCCCAATTAAATTCAAGGGACCCGTGTCGCTGAGAGCCCCGCGTGGGACGGACCTGGGATGTGGGCGAGCCCTATTTCTGAGGGTGGATGGCAGGAGGGGGGGTCCCCCTTATGGGGGTCTGGGAGGCTGAACGCAGCCTCATTCATTCATTCATTTTATTTAGTTTCTTACATGGGGGTACAGTTAATCTTTGCACAATATCACCAACATCTTTTTTTTTTACATGATACACCCATGGCCGAAAAGGAGCAGGATGAAGAAAACGTATGTTTCCTGCCCCCTTCCAAACTTCATATTTATTTTAACATAAGTCAGCTCAAGTGCACCTTACAGCTTCATACCATATAATAATAATATAATAATAATCATTACCATAACTATGATAACAATAATAATAATGATAATATGACCATGAATAATAATAACAATAATAACGGTAATAATAATAACAATAATAATAATAATATTGCTATAGCTACCAATAAACAAACAAACAAAAAACCTGCGTCACGAACCTCAGATGCATGGAAGAGAAAAAAAACAAAAAATAAATAAAATCAGATACAGAGACAGAGACATTTATACCTGCTGTTCATATGTTCTCATTGTTCGGTCTTTAAAAGTATTTTTTAGTTGGAAAATATTTTTACAGTACTTCAACTCATTATAAAGAGAATTCCAGAGTTTGACTCCCACCACTGATATCGCCAAAAACGCCTTACCACGTCATTCCCCGCCATGCTCATTCTGCCAAAGACGCCGTACCACGTCTTTGATATCAATATTTCTAAAATCTGTGATCGCAATCATATTTCTCCCCCGGAGACTTGAGATCTACTGTTGATCCCCTCTCAACTCTCCAACGGTTCAAGAGCGCCATCTGGTGGCCGATCGGCGGATCGCCCAAACCGGAAACAGGAAACGGAAGCTGGTGCTCATTCCAATTCGGTCCGATCACTCGCTAATAGTCCCAGGACTCGAGCTAGACACAATGGATAGCAATCCGTTACCAATAACTCGATAAACAACATGATTTGGACGTATATACTATTATACAACCTGGAGATGGATCGCATATTTCTACATCCCATAATGCTGGTATCGGTCGATACACGTGAATTGTAGCCTCCGATCCCATGATGTAATTTATCTCCTGCCGAGTCCTGCGGAGAGTGAGGATTATAAAATGAACGTGTTTTAAAGTGTGATGCTTACCGATTGGATTACTCACTGGACCAGCTTTCCGAACCGCAACAATGGCCTGAGGAGATTCTCCGGAGAATGGGACCAGAGCCTTTGTTCCTTGATCCCAGGAACAAAAGAACCAGACGGCGTGGGAAGAGAGCTGGGATCCGTAACAGGCTGAGATCCAGACGCCACCGAACGCCATTGCCCAGTATATTGCTAGCCAATGTACAATCAATTGACAATAAACTGGATGACATCCGAGCAAGGATTCAATACCAAAGAGACGTTAGGGACTGCAACGTTCTCTGCTTCACCGAAACGTGGCTCACGACGGACGTTCCAGACCACGCAATCCAACCAGCTGAACACTTCTTTATCCACCGCAAGGATCGTACAGCAGAGTCCGGTAAACAACGTGGAGGAGGTATTGCCTTCATGTTTAACAACAATTGGAGCGATCCAACTAACGTGAAGGAATTATCCAACCACTGCTGCCCAGACCTGGAATATATAACCATCAAGTGTCGTCCTTTCTTCCTCCCGAGGGAGTTAACGGCGATCATCCTTGTAGGAGTGTATATTCCACCGCAAGCCAGCAACAACGTCGCGCTCTCCAGACTCCACGACGAGGTAAATAGAATACAAGCGGCGAACGTTAACGCCGCCATTTTGGTGCTGGGTGATTTCAATAGCGCCAATCTGAGAAAGGTATTACCTGACTTCTATCAGCATGTGACTTGCAACACCAGAGGCGGTAACATCCTAGATCACTGTTACACGGAATTTAAAGGTGGCTACAAGGCTCATTCTGATAGTGGCTTTGGTAAATCAGATCACGCGTCCATCTTTCTTTCACCAATGTACAAACAGAGAATCAAAAGTACTCCTGTAGTCTCGCGAGAGGTGCAGAAATGGGATTTGACGTCGGGGGAGACGCTCCGGTCTGCGTTTGACTGCACAGACTGGAATGTGTTCCGCGACACAGATAACATTAATGTCTACACGGAGACAGTGCTGGACTATGTTTGTACTTTGGTGGAAGAAACAATCCCCACTACCAAAATGAGAGTTTACCCAAATCAAAAACCCTGGGTAGACAAATCCGTCCGTGAAGCTCTGAGAGAGCGCACCAAAGCATACAACGACGGCCTAGTGGCAGGCAACATGAATGACCACAAGGTGGCGCGATACAACGTAAGGAGGACAGTGTCAGAGGCCAAACGGCGCTACAGGGATAAAATTGAACTCCAGTTTGAACAAGCTGACTCTAGAGCTATGTGGCAGGGGCTCAAAACGATGACAGACTACAAAGGCGCCTCCCTCAAACTGAACAGTGACATCTCCTTAGCAAATGACCTCAATACCTTCTATGCGAGGTTTGATGCTAGTAATAACAACACCAGCTCACAAGCCACGGCAATGGGGGGGGGGGGGGGGGGGTCGGCTGCTGATGGAGGCGCAGTGTTCAGGGTAACAGAGCATGAGGTGAGGCGGACCTTTAAAAAAGTGAATATCAGGAAGGCAGCAGGTCCGGACGGCATCCCCGGCCGCGTCCTAAAAGTCTGTGCCGACCAACTGGCCCCAGTATTCACTGACATATTTAACCTGTCCTTAGAACAGGCTGTCATCCCCACCTGCCTGAAGAAGTCCACTATTATCCCTGTACCCAAAAAATCCAAGCCTGCTTGCCTCAACGACTACCGCCCTGTAGCTCTCACCTCCATAGCCATGAAGTGCTTTGAGAAGCTAGTAAAGGGCTACATCTGCTCCTCCCTCCCCATCAACATGGACCCCCTGCAATTTGCATACCGCCCCAACAGGTCCACGGAGGACGCCATAGCCCATGTGCTGCACACAGCAGCATCACACCTGGACAAGAGGCAGGGGAACTATGTGAGAATGCTATTCCATCGACTACAGCTCGGCATTCAATACCATAGTCCCCTCCATACTCATAGCCAAGCTCAGGGACCTGGGCTTGAACTATGACCTCTGCCAGTGGGTCTTGGACTTCCTGACTGGCAGACCCCAGGTGGTGAGAGCAGGCAACTGCACCTCCTCATCCATCACCTTCAACATAGGGGCCCCCCAGGGCTGTGTTCTGAGTCCCCTCCTCTACTCCCTGTACACACACGACTGTGTGGCTCAGCGGAGTAGCAATACAATCATCAAATTTGCTGACGACACAGTGGTGGTGGGCCTGATCTCTGCCAACGACGAGAGGGCCTACCTGGAAGAGGTCAAGGTCCTGGCGGGATGGTGCCAGGAAAACACTCTCCCTGAACGTCAGCAAAACAAAGGAGATGATTGTGGACTTCAGGAGGTCGGGGGTCAAGGACTACAGCCCCCTCAGCATCGACGGGGCACCGGTTGAGAGAGTCAACAGCTTTAAGTACCTCGGAGCCTACATATCCGAGGACTTGACATGGACCACACACATTGACAGTGTTGTGAAGAAGGCACGACAACGCCTCTACTTCCTCAGGCGCCTAAGGAAGTTCCAAGTCAGTCAGAAGATCCTTAAGAACTTCTACTCATGTACAATAGAGAGCATCTTGACCGGCAACATCACCTCCTGGTTTGGGAATAGCACTGCACAAGACCGAAGCAGACTACAAAGAGTGACACGTTCAGCCGAACGCACAATTGGAGGGGGGCTCCCCACCCTCCAGAACATTTACAACAAGCGTTGCAAGGGCAAGGCTAAGAGAATCATTAAAGACTCCAGTCACCCGAACAACTGCCTCTTTGAACTGCTGCGGTCAGGCAAGCGATACCGGAGTCTCAAGGCGAGCACAGAAAGACTCAGAAGAAGCTTCTATCCCCAGGCCATCAGGCTGCTAAACGAACAATGAACACTACACAACAACAACCACCAAACGCACATAGCACACACATCCACACGCACACACTCACTTTAAACAAACACACTGTAGCACCCACTCCACACACTTTATAGCACACACCCACTTTAAACAAACACACTGTAGCACCCACTCCCCACACTTTTATATTTATTGATGAAGGATTGCACTACAACTCGTACACCTTACTGTAAATTGTACCTAAATTGTACCTCATCCCATTTCTGCTTTGCACTATATAGTACTGTACATTAGTACACTGCATAGTATTGTATATTATATGGTAACTCAGAACATTGTACATATGTCTATACCGAACACTGTGACCTCATTTTCTTCTTCTAAATTACATGCTATACTATGTTATTTGATACCGTCTTGTCTAGCACAGTCTGGAGCGTAACAGTAAGAAGCATTTTGTATGAAAGTATTCTGTACTTCTGTATGACAACTATTAAAGAAACTTGAAACTTGCTGTGTCATTTTAACAGCAGATACACTTTCTTAAATTCCATTGTCCCCGACAGTGCGGTGTGACGGGGAGCTCGGACGGGATGTGTTTTGCTGGTGTTATGATAGCATTAGCTGAAAAGCTAGCTAGTTGGAACAACATCCGCCCGTTACATCAAATCAGATGATCGCCTGTCCTTTCTCCAGGACCTGACACTGTCCGTGACAGTCTATCAACAATAATGCACCCACGGTGAATCGGATTTAAGTTAAGTAGCTACTGACTAGCGTTAGCTGACTAACGTTATCAAATGTCAATGCGGGAAGACGAGCTAGGTCAGCTAGCTTAGCTTGATAACGTTACCGTGTCTAAAGTTGGTGCTATTCATAATCCAGCAATAATGGCTGCAGACCTGCAAGCAAAGTACAGCAAGTTCCAAGTGCCAAAGGATAAGAGTCTGAGGCGGAGTTTGAAACGAGAATGTTGAATATTTATTTTGCATCGAAAATCACAACATTCGAACGTTCTATCTGCCACTAGCTTACAGACTGAGTAGGGTATATCTGCAGAGCCACTGGGTAGCGAGTGCAACACCGTTTAATGTCCGTGTAGATCATTGGAGTAGGGTATATCTGCAGTGCTGCAGCCCGATACTCATTGATTAATGATACTAATACAAATCTATACAATCACCTGTTGTTGAATAAATACCATTACTTTCTAGTTATTACTAAAAAACAGTATAACAGTATCTGTAAAAAAAAAAAAAAAAGTATAATTTATATAATATCTTTTTTGTTTTTTTATGTATGCACTGGTATCGGATAAATATCGGTATCGGCCGATACCCAAAGCTTAGGTATCGGAATCGGATCGGAAAGGAAAAAATTGTATCGGAACATCTCTAGTCTAAATACCATATTGGCGGATTGCTCTGATTCAGCTCAGATCATTTCCTGGTCCAGTAAATTAGGCCATCCTGATTTGAAGGCCTGAGTGACGTTACTCAGGCTCTGGGTAGCAGACAGTGATGTGATTGGCTCTGTGGTTGTAGCTAATGCCCGCCCACAATCTACCTAGACTGACTGTACACAGCGCGTGGAAACCACTTCCTCATACTCTGCATGCACTCTGGAGAGAGAGATAGAGAGCACTTGGGGGGGGGGGGGACCTGCCGCGCGGCACACACCTCCGAACGGGAGAGTGAAAGAAAGGAAGAGAGAGGGAGGAAGGGAGGGCCCCCCCCCCCACAAGCTGTCGCGCGGCACACCCGAGAGGGAGAGAAAAAAAAAAGGGAGAGAGGGAGGGAGGGAGAGAGGGGCCTTATCAATAACGGCCTGTCTTTTTTCTCTCCCTCTCTCTCTCTCTTTCTCTCTCTCCATCTTTCTCTCTCTATCTTTCTCTCTCTCTCTCTCCTCTCTCTCTCTCTCTCTTCCTCTCTCTATCTCTCTCTGTCTACCAGTCGCAGACTGTGTGGACTGACTGTCACTCAAAGTGCTTATGGGCGGAGCCAGGCCATAACAGCCTGAAATCTTGAAGCTGAAATTTTTTGGTTTTGAGTACTTGATTAGAAATATAAAACAATGCATTTTTTTGAAAAAAACCTTACAGATGTCTTCAATAGACTCACAGGAATTGTGTAAAGTTGCCCAAATAGTGCTAGGAATAGCAACGCATGTCCCCTTTAATAAGAATTTAAGTAAAAAAATCAAATAAAAAATAAAACCAATTTCCGACAATTAGTTGCACTTTAAATAAAAATAATTTAATTTCTTGATTCGGAAAATAATTATCATGGATGAACAAAACTTTCAATGGGAATGGTTGATTTAAATTTCCATGACTTTTTAACACATTGACGGCCACTGGGATTAGACGGTCCCACTCTATAAGGCCAGCTTCTCATAACAAGGTTTAACAGTGCATCGCGTTGTTTGTAGAGCTAAATCTATATTTTAAATTATTGCTATGTGTCCATTCTCATTGTCAATTGACACTATAAACCTTCCCTTCAATATGCCATAAAGAAAACATTTTTTCATCAATACGTTCCCGTTTCATAGCGTCGTGAATATGAATGTTACATCGGAATGGTCTGGTATAATTCCTGCAACGCTAGTTATAGGGCGGTTAAATCGATTGGCGTTTCGGCCATACACAAGCTAGAGATAAAAATCTAAATGCATATGATCGATATCATGTTCCACCATGAATGCATGAAAGGGGGGGGGGGGGGGCGGGGGAAATCTTTTCTGATTATTGATTACCAATAACGGCATTCGTTATTGTAGCATCATACACTGATGAGGGTTGGATATGAGAACAAGGCCCGATCGGGCTGTAATTTACGTCAAATAGCTCTTACCTGTGGCCGGTTGGATCCCAAAAAGGATTTCCCAGTTATTGATCGCCATCTGGTAGATCGATATGTCCATTGGCTGATGCTATATTCCTTTACTGCATACTGAATTTGGCGTCGCAAAAACTATTCTAGGCGATCGGCTGAAGCCCTCGCCACTACCAGGATCTGGCCGGTAATGCACTTTTCCGAATCCCAAAGTAGGGTATATCTGCAGTGCCGCTCCGTGACATTGAGTAGGTTATTAAAATGCAATAAAAGCAAAAACAAGCTTATCACGTATATATACGTGATTGGCCCTCAAGCGCTGGTGCCGAATCACGTATAATTACATGGTTGGCCGGGAATGTGTTAACACTTTGAGTGCCACGAGGTGGCGCCAGAGGTAGCGCTTCAATGCCACCATCGGCGCCAATGTTACGCTTAATATCGCCTAATCTATGTTTTAAATGATGGCTATGTGTCTAATCTGCCCGTCGCTTATCAAATAATCATTTTCCAGTCAGTGCTGTCAAGGCAGATTGGTTTTTTATCGCTTCATTTCCGTTTGAGATCATTTTGAAAAGCACCCGTTTTGAGGTAAAAAAAACTGTTCATTCTAATCTAGACCATTCTATGATAATCGTCTTTTACTGGAATATTCCAGAACGTTGATATTTGTCTGCCTATTTATGAATCGTTTTCAAATAAACACTAGATGATCAATATTATACGTGCACGCAAGCACATTCGAGCCGCGCACGGATAATCGCGTGTTCATTTCCTCTTGGCCTTTTACAGTGAAACCGAAAGAGCCCATTTCACAAAACAGCCTATATCTTCATCAAAATTTGTCTGATTATCCTAACACTGATAACATAGATTCCTTACCTGACATCAGATGGTATCCAACTGGTATATTCCAATTCCTGATCACCATTCGAAAAAATCGATAAGTGTATGGATCCAACGTGTGTACAGTGCAGTACATGATTCCGCGGGTCTGAGAGGCTCCAGAATGAACTGTGATAACCCCGGCTGCATCAGTGGACTGGAAAATGTGGAGTACAGGATTTTTTTCCGCATCCATTTTCATTGAGTCCATTCCAAAATCCCTTATGTCATCTGGGAGACGATAGGGGGCGCTTTTTTCCACATCTGATCGCCGGCGGCGCTCGGGTATACTAGGGTAGGCTCGCGTGATGCAATATGATTTCAGATCGCTAAAAAAAAAAAAAAAAAAAAAATCAGAGAAATCTTGTGAGTGGCTTTCAACATAACTATCGGAAACCCGAGATATCTCGTGAGTGGCAGTGAAAGTGTTAAGCACCTTGTTTAAAAAAATCAGTTTAAGGAATTCCAGGCCTCGACTTTTTTTTTCAAAAATCAAGCACTTTAAGCACTTCAAGGACCTTGTGCGAACCCTGTTACCATCACACGTGTGACGTGTTGAATATGTACAATCCTCTTCCGGTGTCTCTGTCCAGCGTCTCGCATTTATCTATACAGATGTACGTGCTTTTGTACACTTTTTTTTCTCTCTCAAAGATACTACTAACAGAAAACAAACCAAAGACCCGAACAACAAATATGAAGACCTGCGACAAAAATGACGTAACTATGCGATTAAAATCATGACATCTGTTGGCGGTTCTGAAAGTAAACTGGCTCCAGAGAGTCAAACTAACCGGAGTGTGAACTAGCACGGTCACTCTGGATTCCTGAGCTGTGAATCCCGATTTCTCCCTCTCGCTCAGAGGTCCATTCATGGTGTTTTCTAAGATGAATCACATGTTGTATTTTAAGGCCCGCTGCGTGGAGAGTTTCCATGCATTACAGACACGTCTGGGATGCAGAACACCCTCTGCCTTCCAAGTTTACTTTGTCTTCCAGGATCCTTGAGTCATCTGTTCCCTTTTGAAAATGTGTTTATCATTTATGTTTATTGGCTTTTGAACCATGCAAGTTTCGAGCTATTCTCTCGTGAAATTAAGCATTGAGACATGGAATTATGCTTCATTTCTAACCTAGAAGTTCAACCTTATTTTCAAAATCATTCTTAAGAGTTTGTTTTATTATCATGGTAGTACTGGATGGGTGGGATTTAACACACGGGACAATACAATGAGAGTTTACACTGTCTGAGAGTCAAGTTAGTTTACTTTTCTATGACCGACAAGTGACAACGTACCTGACAATTTCTGAATTATCCAATAACCCATGGTATTCCCGGTAGGTTTAAACCAACGCTTAAAAGGGGTATTTCATTTTAGTAGAACTTACCAGACTCTTACCTCTCTATCTAAAGTCATCTACAAGTAAGCTAGCTCACTTCCATTCATTTTGAGGACCAAAAGAGTCAAAAGGTACTTATCGGATTACATTTTTCAAAAGGTAATACTGCAAAAACAAACATTTGACTTAACCTCTTATCCATCGGGCTAGTTTTGCATAAAATACCTTATACTTATAGCACATGCACAAGTCTGGTCTCTTTTGAAAGGAAACATTCAGAATTTTCTTCCACAACATGAGAAATCACTGAGTGCTAATGTAAGAGTTAGAGGTTTGAACACCGAAATATTTTTTTCTTTTTACTTACATCTGAATTCGTTTGCAAAAGAGTTTCAGCTGAGAGGTATGAGCTGGAAAACACAATGGGTCCATAGCCTGAAGTCTAGTACAGGTCCAAAATGTGTGTTTTACACATGTTTTTCTAATGTTTATATCGGTATGCCTATCCAAAATGGCCATCCGGTCCAATGCATTTTCATGTTGAGCGAGTAATTCTCCTTTCTTCTTGTTCTACTCTCCCTTTATCGTAGTAAACTAACCCATCCCTCATGTAAGATACCGTCAGCTCCAGAATTCCATTGGCTACCAAATCATTTTCACCGTCAGAGGTTCACCGGGAGGCGAAACCAGACATGATAACTTTTCCGAAACTGACGCTCGTTGGCTGTTTGATCTTATAACCCGAGATTGGAAGCACGTAATAGGTCAAATAGGGTGTCAATCAAATAAAATTTTAGCTTTCAAACGATGTGTTGGTTGATCAGCAATAACACAGCCTGAAGCAAGCCGACAGACAAGGGCAAATGTGCTGCCCGATTCTTAAGAGGTTTTAAAAGTACGATATGGGCGCCCGAGTGGCGCACCGCATACAGCACTATGGTGCAACACGACGACTCGGGTTCGACTCCCGGACCCGGTGATCTTTGCCGAATGTCTTCCCCGGTCTATCTCCCATTCCTCCTCTCTCTCTCTCTCTACCGGACTGCCCGGTAGCAAAAATCAATAAAAACTAGGGATGTCCGATATTATCGGCCTACAGATAAATTTTTTTCTTTTTTTTTAACATTTATTTAACCTTTATTTACCCAGGCAAGCAAGTAAGAACAAATTCAGATTTTATTTATTGTCAAAAGTATGCATAATGTTGTGTTAATTCCACAACAAGAGATATGTAATGTTAATTACCTGAAATTATTCCGTTTTTTGGGGGGGGAAACCCTGCATATATCGGTATGATATCGGTTGATATCGGTATCGGAAATTAAGAGTTGGACAATATCGGTATAGGTAAAAAGGCCAATATCGATACTAGGTCCCCAAAATTAATGAAAGTGAACGAAAAGCCTGCCACATGGAGGACTGGTGGTGGTGCAGTGTAGATGACTTCGGATAAGAGGCAAGACTGCTGAAACTTGACAAGTTCTACTACAGTGAAATATCCCTTTAATGCGTCTGATGAAGAAGGGCCGCAGTGCAAATGGGAGGCAGGTGCTTCTCACCTCAACCCACATCTGCACCTTTGGTAATTAAAGTTAATTATATAGTTTATTTTTCTCATATTTCTATATTCAGATCTCATTTGATTGCCTATATTTATGTTTTTCTTCCATTACTCTGCCCGTACCTATACCCCCACTCCCCCATGCTGATATTACGTCCGGATTTCCCCAAGGGGATCAATAATGGAATATCTTATCATATTTCCACAGTAATATTCACAGTATTCTGATCTAGTGTATATAGGGGATATGGAGGATCAGGATATTAATGTATTCTCTCAACCAAGACCAGGATATTATATCTAGTAAGGCCGTCACAATACAGTGTGCATGAAAAATAACTGTTACCTGGCAGTCCAGTTGACTGCTTTGTGGTTCACCAGTCAACTACAAATGTACAATGGATCCATCCTTTATCCACAGCCTCTCCGCCGTAAACAGGAAACATTCTGGACCGGGTGGTCCTGCCCGCTAATTATCACAGGATTATGTCAACTAACGTTAGTCATAGATATATATCTGTAAAACTGTGTTTCCCGCATTATCGTCCCGCAAATGAATGCATGCAGCCTGACACCTGGGAGGAAGGGTGGTGTTGAAGACACCTGGCAGGAAGGGTGGTGTTGAAGACACCTGGGAGGAAGGGTGGTGTTGAAGACACCTGGGAGGAAGGGTGGTGTTGAAGACACCTGGGAGGAAGGGTGGTGTTGAAGACACCTGAGGAAGGGTGGTGTTGAAGACACCTGGGAGGAAGGGTGGTGTTGAAGACACCTGGGAGGAAGGGTGGTGTTGAAGACACCTGGCAGGAAGGGTGGTGTTGAAGACACCTGGGAGGAAGGGTGGTGTTGAAGACACCTGGGAGGAAGGGTGGTGTTGAAGACACCTGGCAGGAAGGGTGGTGTTGAAGACACCTGGGAGGAAGGGTGGTGTTGAAGACACCTGGGAGGAAGGGTGGTGTTGAAGACACCTGGGAGGAAGGGTGGTGTTGAAGACACCTGGCAGGAAGGGTGGTGTTGAAGACACCTGGCAGGAAGGGTGGTGTTGAAGACACCTGGCAGGAAGGGTGGTGTTGAAGACACCTGGGAGGAAGGGTGGTGTTGAAGACACCTGGGAGGAAGGGTGGTGTTGAAGCCACCTGAGAGGAAGGGTGGTGTTGAAGACACCTGGGAGGAAGGGTGGTGTTGAAGACACCTGAGAGGAAGGGTGGTGTTGAAGACACCTGGGAGGAAGGGTGGTGTTGAAGACACCTGGGAGGAAGGGTGGTGTTGAAGACACCTGGGAGGAAGGGTGGTGTTGAAGCCACCTGAGAGGAAGGGTGGTGTTGAAGACACCTGGGAGGAAGGGTGGTGTTGAAGACACCTGGGAGGAAGGGTGGTGTTGAAGACACCTGAGAGGAAGGGTGGTGTTGAAGCCACCTGAGAGGAAGGGTGGTGTTGAAGACACCTGGGAGGAAGGGTGGTGTTGAAGACACCTGAGAGGAAGGGTGGTGTTGAAGACACCTGGCAGGAAGGGTGGTGTTGAAGACACCTGAGAGGAAGGGTGGTGTTGAGGACACCTGGGAGGAAGGGTGGTGTTGAAGGAAGCCTGACACCTTGGAGGAAGGGTGGTGTTGAAGACACCTGGCAGGAAGGGTGGTGTTGAAGACACCTGAGAGGAAGGGTGGTGTTGAAGACACCTGGCAGGAAGGGTGGTGTTGAAGACACCTGGGAGGAAGGGTGGTGTTGAAGACACCTGGGAGGAAAGGTGGTGTTGAAGACACCTGGCAGGAAGGGTGGTGTTGAAGACACCTGGGAGGAAGGGTGGTGTTGAAGACACCTGAGAGGAAGGGTGGTGTTGAAGACACCTGGGAGGAAGGGTGGTGTTGAGGACACCTGGGAGGAAGGGTGGTGTTGAAGGAAGCCTGACACCTTGGAGGAAGGGTGGTGTTGAAGGCTGACACCTGGGAGGAAGGGTGGTGTTGAAGACACCTGGGAGGAAGGGTGGTGTTGGAGCCTGACACTTGGGAGGAAGGGTGGTGTTGAAGACACCTGGGAGGAAGGGTGGTGTTGGAGCCTGACACCTGGGAGGAAGGGTGGTGTTGAAGACACCTGGCAGGAAGGGTGGTGTTGAAGCCTGACACCTGGCAGGAAGGGTGGTGTTGAAGCCTGACACCTGGCAGGAAGGGTGGTGTTGAAGTCTGACACCTGGGAGGAAGGGTGGTGTTGAAGCTGACACCTGGGAGGAAGGGTGGTGTTGAAGGAAGCCTGACACCTGGGAGGAAGGGTGGTGTTGAAGACACCTGGCAGGAAGGGTGGTGTTGAAGACACCTGGCAGGAAGGGTGGTGTTGAAGGGTGGTGTTGGAGCCTGACACCTGGCAGGAAGGGTGATGTTGAAGTCTGACACCTGGGAGGAAGGGTGGTGTTGAAGTCTGACACCTGGGAGGAAGGGTGGTGTTGAAGCCTGACACCTGGGAGGAAGGGTGGTGTTGAAGCCTGACACCTGGGAGGAAGGGTGGTGTTGATGCCTGACACCTGGGAGGAAGGGTGGTGTTGAAGGGTCGTGTTGAAGCCTGACACCTGGGAGGAAGGGTGGTGTTGAAGGGTGGTGTTGGAGCCTGACACCTGGGAGGAAGGGTGGTGTTGAAGCCTGACACCTGGGAGGAAGGGTGGTGTTGGAGCCTGACACCTGGGAGGAAGGGTGGTGTTGAAGCCTGACACCTGGGAGGAAGGGTGGTGTTGAAGCCTGACACCTGGGAGGAAGGGTGGTGTTGATGCCTGACACCTGGGAGGAAGGGTGGTGTTGAAGGGTCGTGTTGAAGCCTGACACCTGGGAGGAAGGGTGGTGTTGAAGGGTGGTGTTGGAGCCTGACACCTGGGAGGAAGGGTGGTGTTGAAGCCTGACACCTGGGAGGAAGGGTGGTGTTGGAGCCTGACACCTGGGAGGAAGGGTGGTGTTGAAGCCTGACACCTGGGAGGAAGGGTGGTGTTGAAGGGTGGTGTTGGAGGAAGCCTGACACCTGGGAGGAAGGGTGGTGTTGAAGCTCTGACACCTGGCAGGAAGGGTGGTGTTGAAGCTCTGATACCTGGGAGGAAGGGTGGTGTTGAAGCTCTGATACCTGGGAGGAAGGGTGGTGTTGAAGGAAGCCTGACACCTGGGAGGAAGGGTGGTGTTGGAGCCTGACACCTGGGAGGAAGGGTGGTGTTGGAGCCTGACACCTGGGAGGAAGGGTGGTGTTGAAGGGTGGTGTTGGAGCCTGACACCTGGGAGGAAGGGTGGTGTTGAAGGAAGCCTGACACCTGGGAGGAAGGGTGGTGTTGGAGCCTGACACCTGGGAGGAAGGGTGGTGTTGGAGCCTGACACCTGGGAGGAAGGGTGGTGTTGGAGCCTGACACCTGGGAGGAAGGGTGGTGTTGAAGGGTGGTGTTGGAGCCTGACACCTGGGAGGAAGGGTGGCGTTGAAGGGTGGTGTTGGAGCCTGACACCTGGGAGAAAGGGTGGTGTTGAAGGGTGGTGTTGGAGCCTGACACCTGGGAGGAAGGGTGGTGTCGACAGCGGACGACAGGGACAGCAGTGGTCACTAGCTTACTCGTAGATGACTTCAGATAAGAGGTAAGACTGCTGAAACTTGACTAGTTCTACTACAGTGAAACACCCCTTTAATGCGTCTGATGGAGAAGGGCCGCAGTGCGTACTGGGGAGGGAGGTGATGCTCACCTCAACACGCTGCCCTTCTCTACTTCCAGTGTGGAGTGGGTCACGCATACAAATCAGCCCCTGGAGCTGCAGACTTTGAGTGCATAATGTTACTGATACATCTCAGTCCTTTTGAAGAAGAGAAGACGGAGAGAAAAGCTCCCTGCTTACTTTCACCAGCACATGCAGTCTAGTAGCTGGATGTCATGTGGGTTTTGTTCCTCTGCGTTTTTACAGTGGTTGAGGAACTATCGTGGGGACCTATTGTGAAAGAAATGTCCTTTTCCGGTGTTCTGCCTTGTTTGTACAGAATGGGGGGGTCGTCCCGACAAATTGTGCTTACATTGTGCTTTTCCTACAGTTCAGCTGCGACAAGAACCCTCCCTCTTGAAATGAGCCGTTCAGAATTGCAGCCACAATCGCCGTAGTTAGTAAGACCTGGTATGTGTGTGTGTGTGAAGAGATCTTGATAAGAAATAATGTGCGTATAAGATGATGGCTCGCTCTTTTCTACCTAAAGTTGAATCTAAAATATGTTTCCGACAACATTTCTAACGATAAGAATGCTACTGCAGGATTTTGAGTCATGTTTGATCTGCAACGTCTAGTCAGAAAGTTTGATCTGAAATGGCGGCACAGGCTCGTACACCACTGCTAGGTGGTGCATGAGCGACTCGCTTGTTACAGGCACAGAAACAGCCCATTGAGAACAAGACTGAAATAGAGGGGTATAGAGAGGCTGCTAGAATGCATGATCTGAGTGTTGTATTCCAGCAACAAATTTAAACGACATGTTTAGGGGACGAGACCTCAAGGACCTAACTTTAAATTTCCAGGAAGAATAGTCGCTGCTGAGGCAGTGACTAATGGGGATCTGAAATAAAGAAATAAAGAAATAAATTAACTTGTTGAAAAGGACTAAAAACGGGGCAGCTGGGTCGTGTAGCGGTCTAAGCACTGTCCTACCCACCGCACAGACCCGGGGTACCTCTGGCTTGGTCAGGCGTTCCTACGAGCACAATCGTCAGTGTCACTGTTCCGTTGGTGGGAAGCCGGTGAGTCCTGGTCATTGCAACAGCGACTCCTACTGGTCGATTCAACTGGGAGGGGATCTAGAGTAGATACAGCGTGAACCTCTGCACACGTTACGCTCCTCTCCCAGTGAAACTCCTCGCCGTCAGGTGAAAACAAGTGGATGGCGATTCCATATGTATTGGAGGAGGCATGTGGTAATCTTCTACACCCTCCCCAGATTGACAGTAGGGCAGAGCAACAGCCAGGACGGGAATTGGTATAGCGACTAAATGGGGATGGGAGAAAAAATAGAAAAGGCAAAAAAGAAATAAAAAATTTCTAAAATATGTCCCCTTTAATGAGGAGGACCATTTAGGAAGGAGAAACCAGTAGTAATTGGCTGGAGAAAAGTGGCGCACAATTTCCACGGGGTTGTCAGTGGATACAGGTCAAGCCATGGCAACTCCTGTGGGGTTGGTGTTCTAATCTGACCGTGTATCTGGTGCGTGTCCCCACACACACACACACACGTCACACACACACCCTGTTGCCTAGCAACGACAGACGTCGGAGTGGATAACGCCGGCCTTGAAGGCGAAGATCACAAAACGTTCCCCTTTCCATCATAAATGATTTATGTGACATCACAAGGAGTCCTATGCCGTCGGTCGCATTTCACACAAAAGTGGATGTATATTCCCATTCTCTTATTATTCTGGGTACTTGGCTCATGTAAACCCTGTATAGTGGGGATAAGATAAAGCTATATGCTTTATTTACCCAGGGTAGGTTTGCTGAGCATGGATGCTCTTTTTCAGCTACGCCCTGCTTCACATTCACACAGTTCCATTCACACCTGGGAGCTGCCCAGTACAACCACAGTCTGCCACCGTTGGCCACTGAGCAACTCCACTGGAGTAGTTGGGGGTTTAGTGCCTTGCTGCTCAAGGGCAATTCAGCGGTTGGTGTTAAGGGTATGGGACTCGGAGAGAGTTATTCATTCACTTTCCCAGCCCAGATTTTTCCTGCCGGTCCGGGGGATCGAACCACCTATTTCCCACGACCACCTATTTCAAGCGTCCCAGGTTCAGCGGGGGGGTGCGCCACTTCGCACCCAAAAGGGGTGTGTCCGTCTGAGTGAGAACACTCCCCCCCCGTCCCCGGGGGCGCTGATTCGACCCCGATTGGTGAGTGAGAAAGGCCCCTAAAAGTAACTTATTTGATGACCACAGACCATATGCCAGTGCTAGCATCACTGAGGCATGTAACCAGCTTATCTGAAGTGCTGCTGGGTTTCAAGGTCTGTGTAAGTTCCATTTATATATTCACATTCAACTGCCTTTATTTATTGTAATATAAACTATAGGGCATACAGACCTTCATCTGCACCTTTGTTTATTTTTCCTCATATTTTTATATTCATTGAATACAATTGTATTTTAAACCTTTATTTAAACTCGAAGGTTTCCCTCATTTACAGTCACGTTGAGTGTAACAGAGTGTAAAAAAGGCATATAAAAGCCCACAGCATGATATACAATCATAACAATTAGACAAGTAAGGATAACAATCAAATAAAACATGTACAACTTGATTGACAAAGGTTGGAGATAAAGGTTTTAAACTCTGCAACAGAGGGGATAATCTCAAGCTTTAAGAACTGTTGGAGTTCATTCCATGAGCTGGAGGGGCATCATAGCAAAATGCAGATTTACCCTGTTCAGAGCAAACTCGAGGGACCTCAAGGACCAGCCAGTCACTAGAACAGGTTCCATGGGTACCAAAATTCCATTCCAATAATGATGTAGTATAAGGAGGTAGCTTACCAATAAGGGCCTGAAAAGATTTACAAATACCAGTGTTTGTTGCGCCTCTCCATCAGCGAGGACCAACCAACTTTCTCATAAAGGACACAGTGATGAGTGTCGTATCTATCATTCATTAGTGATGATTCGGAGGGCAGAGTGATAGACAAGAGGCCAAGGATTTAAGGGCTGAGGCCGCAGCGTGCCTATAAATGACATCACCATAGTCCAGGACTGAAAACTTCGACAACTCTCTTCCTACTAATCGAAGGAAAGCTGGTTCAGTTTCTGTATAAGAAGCCTATTTTCTGTCGCAACTTGGAGGAAACTTCAGATCTCATTTGATTGTTTACACTATTTATTTTTCTCATATTTTTATATTCAGATCTTTATGTTTTGCCCATACCTACTATACACTCCCCCATGCTAGGTTGACCAAATCTGTATGATCCAAATGCAGGACAGCATGTCGATTTTGCGGGACATCTGTTGAAATTGCGGGACAGTAATGATGAATACGTATGCAAGAATCATGTTTACATAATGTATTCATCATTTATCAAAATATAAGCATTTAATGTATTAAAAACACAAAGTTGTTGTGTCTTAATTGCTCAGGGCTCTACAGTGCGACCAAATTGCTCGCATATGCCCCTAAAAATATTTGTGTGCGAACCGTAAAAATCAATTACGCGCACGCTGTGCGAATACAGATTATAGCCTCTCTCGTCTTTTTTTTCCTCCGCTGCGAGATCGTTAAAAAACTACAAGTCCCACATTGCACTCAAGCCAACGGTCCAATCCAAGCGATAGCAATAGTAATATAACGTTAATGCAACAAAACGAATGCCTTGCTTTGTTAATCATAACGTTGATGCAGTAGCGTATGCCGTTGTGTTGACTGTAACGGACATGATAACAACATAACACTGTGTACACATTCAAATTGCGATAATCGATTCTAACATTTTCAAATCGATGCAGTTGAATTTTCCCCTTAGGATCGATGCATTGTTACACCCCTACACCAAAGTAACTGGCCCACTGTGTATGTGTGTACAGCTAACTTGGCTAGCGTTATGAACAGCAGAGGTGGGCAATAGGGTCCAGCTTTTATCTCTCGAGATAAAGCTGGGAACGAGGTTAGGGTCCAGCTGCAGCGCCGGACGGCTGGAGTACAAGCGGTGTGATGTAATTGGCAGACTCGACTGTCAATCAATGGTCTACCTGACACGCAAACTCATAAACAATGTTTCTGTACTGGAGGTGTACAGTATTTCAATAGGCAACCCTGAAAGGATTATTTCTCTAGAAGAGAAACACAGCCAAAACATAGGCATTGTATGCATAAAAGGGGCAAAAGCTAAAGTTAAGTGACTGTTACTTTTGTAGCAGTAGTTTGATTTGATAGTTTATTTGATAGGGACAGCACATGTTAATGAACATCAAGTACAAAATACAAAATGTAAACATGCAGGGTTGTAGCAAGAGCTAATTTACACACATGCACGCACAGTACAAATATACATTTATAAAAAAAAATACTCTTTTACTTGAAATATTTTCACTGTGCTCCTAAATATTTTTGGGTGCTCCTAAATTTCTTTGTGTGCTCCTAACTTTTTTCATTTAGGAGCACCTGTGCCCCTAGTGAAAAAGGTTAGCGTAGAGCCCTGTTGCTTGTTATTTATTATACTCATAATTATATAGAAGACCATACCATGCAATCCAACATGCTGTTAAATAACCTACCGACAGCGATGGTACTGACTCCTAGAGGTTCCCAAGTCCTATAGCTATAGTTAAGATGTACGTACCCACTTTTTTTTTTAAGAAAAAAAATTTAGATTTTTTTTTCTTTTCTTTTTTTTTACTTCTTTTTGTTCATTCACGTATATATGTTTAAGGAAACCAACAAACAGTTATAATCTTACACATACATGTGAAAAGATATGTAAAAATATATATATACCGTATATATATTTTATTATTTTCATAACAATTTATAATTTCGATTTTTTTTTTTTCCGGTTTTTCCTCATAGCTACGAGTAATCAAGGAATCGATTACTCACGCCCATCCCTAACCCTGTGATCTCTCTTGTAATGTGATACTGAAGTGTTAAACACTAAAGTAGTGTTAAACATCATGCTAATAGCAGTAGCCATACCATACCACCAGTTAAACCAAGATCAAAAGAAATAAGGGAGAGCAGATTTGTATACACTGTATCGAACATACATTTTATATATATATTTTTTTGTATTGAGATTGTTCCACCTCTATTAGGGGTGTAAAGGTACACGTATCCACACTGAACCGTTTCAGTGTGTACCGTACCGTACCAAACGGCTGTGTGTAGTGTACCGAACGAATACAACGGTATGTTAACCACTAACAATCATCCGACCCCTGACCTCTATTGATGATGATCTTGGTGATAAATAACCCAGAGCACAGCGTATGTGTTGCACTGAGGCAGGGAACATAAACATAGGCCACAGCAGCAGCACCTCTGCAGCCAAAGCTCATTTCCTCAGCAGGTTGAAGTGAGAGAAAGCAGAAAAAGGCCAAGAACATTCCTTCCACGTCACCTGCCCCCAGACTCCTCCACAATGCTGCCTGTTTACGTGCACAAGCCTGAACTCAGGGGTGGGGTGGGGGGTAAAGTGTAGGGCTGTACCGAATGCTTCGATCATAATGTTGACATTCAAATTCTAAATCAACATTCGAATTTTTTAGTTTTTATTAAAAAAAAACTTTTTTTCCCTGTCTATTCAATCTGTTTAAACCAATGGGGGTTTTATTCACAGTTGCAGTTAAAGATTTAGGCTACACTCGGGGGCGGCTACGTGGCGTAGTGGGCAAGGCGCTCGCCACGAATGCGGAGACGCTGGGCTCGCCTGTTCGAGCCCAGCGCTCCACATTGCTTTCAGTTTAGCTGGTCGTTCATACTAATACACATTGGCCGTATTAGGGGGTGGGAAACTGATGGGTGGGGATCGGGCGTTGTGGACAGCGACTCCTACAGGTCGGTTGGTGCGCCTGCGCAGTAGAATCAGGAAGTGTCGGGGGCAGCGTGAGCCTCCCACGCGTTACTCCTCGCCACTGAGAGATCGAGCTGCGCAGGTGAAAAGATGCGACTGCTGTTACCTCAAGTACCGGAGGGGACTTGTGCTATGTATGACTTAGTCCACATTGCAGCCGGCTTGTGGGAGGCAAGAAACAGCGTTCGTGACAGGGGAGGGTTGAATTGGATGATATGAAATTGGGATGGGAGAAAATATAGAAAATGGGAGAAAAAGTGGATAAAAAAAAAGATTTAGGCTACACTAATATTATAATATTATACTATAAGATGTCACCATCACTTTCATACCAACCGTGCCCTTATTGGATTATTTATGTTGATGAAACTGATAAAGAAAGTTGATTTAATAAAAGAAAGACTCATTTAAATCAGATTAATCACTTTATTCAAATTTAGGATTTAGTTAAAAAATAATAATAAAAATAAAGTTTAAATGTTCTATTTTTTTTTAGGGCTGTCAGTTTATCGCGTTAATTAGATTAATTAATTACACAGCAAATTATCGCGTTATGAAAATTAACTAAAAATGTATTACAATTTTTGTATTTTTCTTTTTTTTAAATAATTTTTTTTTATCTCATTCATTCCATAAGAACGTAGAATACACATTACAGACTTTTTTCTATATGGTTCATTTGCATGTTCTTGGTATCTGATTCTAGGGACATCTATGGATCTCAGGGAATGTATTCCCAGTGTCAGAAATACTGTGTCTGTTACTAGGCTTGAGTAAATTGTAATGAACCAAATGAGAATATCAATAAAAAAAAAATTTCATCTTTGACTGTGAATAACACTATGCTCAAATTGACCAGACCTGAAAAATCTAAGCAAATTAATAGATGGAAGATGATTAAACAGAAGGTTTTGTAGATACAGTACTGAATTCTGCCATCCGGACACATGCAATTTGAAATATGATTATAGAATATAGAATATCAGGCATAAAATGGTTATGCGATTAAAATGCGATTAATTAGATTAATTAATTACAAATCCTGTAATTAATTAGATTAATTTTTTTAATCGCCTGACAGCACTAATTTTTTTATGATATTCTTTTTTATAGACATTCAAAGCTTCGTTCGAATACTTCAATAGAAGCTTCGAATGTTAAAAAATGACATTGGGTACAGCCCTAGTAAAGTGTGGACCAGACTTCAAGCCATTGTGGGGACGATTCAAAGTGATATGAGGCGCAGGCTTGTGGACCGTGGAAGAGGAAAGTAAAGTGATATGAGGCGCAGGCTTGTGGACCGTGGAAGAGGAAAGTAAAGTGATATGAGGCGCAGGCTTGTGGACCGTGGAAGAGGAAACTAAAGTGCTATGAGGCGCAGGCTTGTGGACCGTGGAAGAGGAAACTAAAGTGATATGAGGCGCAGGCTTGTGGACCGTGTAAGAGGAAACTAAAGTGATATGAGGCGCAGGCTTGTGGACCGTGGAAGAGGAAAGTAAAGTGATATGAGGCGCAGGCTTGTGGACCGTGTAAGAGGAAACTAAAGTGATATGAGGCGCAGGCTTGTGGACCGTGGAAGAGGAAAGTAAAGTGATATGAGGCGCAGGCTTGTGGACCGTGTAAGAGGAAACTAAAGTGATATGAGGCGCAGGCTTGTGGACCGTGGAAGAGGAAACTAAAGTGATATGAGGCGCAGGCTTGTGGACCGTGGAAGAGGAAACTAAAGTGATATGAGGCGCAGGCTTGTGGACCGTGGAAGAGGAAAGTAAAGTGATATGAGGCGCAGGCTTGTGGACCGTGGAAGAGGAAACTAAAGTGATATGAGGCGCAGGCTTGTGGACCGTGGAAGAGGAAACTAAAGTGATATGAGGCGCAGGCTTGTGGACCGTGGAAGAGGAAACTAAAGTGATATGAGGCGCAGGCTTGTGGACCGTGGAAGAGGAAACTAAAGTGATATGAGGCGCAGGCTTGTGGACCGTGGAAGAGGACATTAAAGTGATATGAGGCGCAGGCTTGTGGACCGTGGAAGAGGAAACTAAAGTGATCTGAGGCGCAGGCTTGTGGACCGTGGAAGAGGACATTAAAGTGATATGAGGCGCAGGCTTGTGGACCGTGTAAGAGGAAACTAAAGTGATATGAGGCGCAGGCTTGTGGACCGTGTAAGAGGACATTAAAGGCGACACTAGGATCAGCTGATGCCGGCGTCTGGCAAACGGTACTGCAGCCTCAAGGCCCGCACACATTATGTAAATCAATATCTCCCATTTGAATAAAATAGGCTCAGGAATCAGGATTGTTAAAGCTAATTAGCCTAATCCATGTCAAAAAGAGTAGCACATTTTGTAAATGTACACACACACAAACAACACTGATAAGAGAGGGAGAATAGCTTATAGCAGACTTAATGATTTTAGAATATGATATGCTAATGGTTGGGCTGACCTTCGATTATTTTTTTGGAATTCGAAGCTTCGGGGCCAAGATTCGATTTTAATTCAAAGCTTCGAGGAAAATAAAATTTTCATCAACTATCCAGTTTGTTTTTATAGTGTAACGTTTGAGCCATCGGGCTCAGCCCCTCCCATTCCTCACAGTTGCAGCTGGAGTGAGAGAGTCAAAAACAAAACTAATCAAATGTGAAGGTTTACAAGTTATTTGTATTATGAACGTGATTCATTAATTAATTGTGCACTAGTTGGACGACATGTTGCGTACGTTATGACTTTGAATGTCAGCCATTTCCACTGCAAAGATGGCACATCAGTAATGATACAATGCGTCGGTCATGAATATGCAAATAGTTGAAATGTCATGGTCGGACTGATCGTTGCAGCCCTTATGCGCACACAACACACAAGCTATCTACAAGCACATTGCGACAAGGCTAAGCCTACACACACTGCATTTTGCAGACACCGTTTATACACTGTGATCACTGCATTATATCTCAAGGCAGAGAGAGCAAAACAACTAATTTGATTCCGTGTGAGATGAGTAAATAGTTAAGACGAGAAACGGTAAGTAAAAATCTGTATATTTCCCGGCCCCAGTAAGAAGTGTGTGTATTTCATTGTGTACTTTGCTGTGGATCAAGCTTCCCAATAAAAAAGAAGCCTACTTGTATATGAAAACTAAGGAACATCTAGGTTTGTTTTATGTGTTGTTGCCGGCTCACCTGTTCGTGAAGACCAAGAAGCTGACTGTAGCGAACGCGACAGTGCAGGACGCCGTTAACGTGGATGTTGTAGGCCTGCGGGGAGAGAAGAGAGAAATGTTGTTGTTGTTTTGAAGTGAGGAGGAGAGCTTCTGACTGTGCATCAACATCTGAAGCAGCACAAATTTAAATCCACAAAGGCCTGGATTGACGGGTTCTGAAAGGTCTCGCAGGAATGGAAAAGGCACCAAGGGAGAGAAAAGGAATGTCAGGTGAACGGATGCCTGTGCTGCAGTGGCCCTCTGCTATTGTTATGCCTCGCTTTCAATCGTGTCTGTATTCATTATTAGGGGTGGGACGATGCGAGTAACTCACAATGCGATTCTGTGACTAATTTGGCCCTTGATAACAATAATATCACAATAACTGCGATAATTGATATATTTGCAACTTCAGGAAATGTAATCTACGATAAGGGTTGGGTACCGCTCACATTTGAACCGAATCGATACTGGTACCCCCAATGGTACCCTTTTTCGGTACTTTCATAATAACAAACATTTTATTTCAGTTGTAAAACTAAACTAAAGTCTAAACTTCTCAATTTCAACATTGTTATGATGTTATCACATCACACAAACTAAAACCCCTCCCTACAACCATTTTTTTTATGTTGCATGATCATTTATTATGTATTAATAAACAAACTCCTCTGACCTCATCTGGTCTTTCCAAAGACCAGAGATGGGACTTGCGCACGCACACACACACAGAAAGGGAGAATTCACAAATAATTTCTCCAATATTAAAATTGAGGTAGTAGGGACACTGGTCTATAATTATCCATTTGATGCTTATCTACATTTTTTATATTGGAATTACCTTAGCTGATTTCATATTAGGAAAAACACCTCTTTGAAAAGACATATTGCATAACATATATAGGTCAAATGTTTTATAATAGAGAGTGAGGCGGCATGTGGAACATAAATTACATTTTTGCTAGAGCAGGAGTTTCACTTCTGATTCCTCAGAACACCTCCCGAAGCAAAACAAACATCCCTCCTCATCCTCGGTTCACCCACTGCTGGAAAGTCACCACCTCGCTCACTCAGACATCACTTTCTTTAGGGCTACCAAACAAACAATGTGTGAATTGGCTTCTCGATAGTTTTTCCGCTCTGAGTGACTTTAAATTCGGCAGTCAAATTTGTCTTGGGAGGGTAATAAATGCCACCCGTTTTAAGAATTCACATGTTATTCCTGTGCCCCCAAGGTCTGTCAATATTTGTGAAGAAGATGCACCACACTTTACCTAAAGCTAGAAATCCAAGAGAGCGTAACATAAAATGTACAAATCTGGAGCTGCTCCTATTGATGGTGAATGGAACGCTGACTTTGTGGAACCATTAACACAATGCCCGCCAATGACGAGTTAACTCGGTATTGGCCGCCAATCGTTGATCGCCAACAACGAGTATACTCGTTTTTATTATCGCTATTTCTTTTATTCGCTATATCTATTCATAATTCATGGCTGCAGCCTCTGCAGACCCTTCAGACCCTGTCTGAGCTGGCAGACGGTCAACACCGCCCTCTACTGCCTTGCGGAGCTATTGCACTTCATTGGAAACGGTCTGGTGTGTTTTCTGAGCCGATCGGAGCCGTGGGGGGCGGGGTTTAAATACTCAGGCGAGGCAGGCCTTTACAACGATGGCATGGAACACTAACCCTGTCCGCCCGTTCATGTGTAACGCTCGGTAATGTCGGGGACAGGATTGCTGTGGATAACTGGAATGGCGATCAGATAATTGGATTATCTTTTTTGCATTACATCAGAGACAAGGTAAGAACACACACTATATATAAAATCTTGCGTTGATCTGATATTTCTTTCTCCCACGATCAAAGCTATGTGTGTGGACCGTGTTGTGCTTTCTACCGTTGGCTGCGGTGGGGGGAGGGGGGGGGGGCATTTCATGTATTGTATGCATGAGGAGATATAATGATAATCTAGCGTTGATTTCAGGATGATTACAATCAGCCGGAAAATTACAACGTGATGACTGGATTACACTAAAATGCCTTTTTCTCGTCTTTTCCTGGAATTACTCAGAATCACCCAAACCATACTCCGATTAAAAACGGTATAAAACGGAAATGTACGGATGAAAAAACAATCTGTTTTTTGCATGTTGACTAGAAGCAACTCACTGACAGTGGACGTCGTTATTAGATCCATAGCTATAATATAAAATATAGTTTTAGGACTCGCAAGTTTGGCATTCTAAAACTATATCCATTGAATAAAGACCTGGCGCTGAAGGGGGATCAGCGCCCCCTGCTGCTGGCGGTCAATGTGTTAACAGTTGTGTTGAGTTCTCACAACAAATGAGGTGTGGACCAGAATGTCATTTTAAACCTCATTTGGGTGGAAGAACTCACACAAAAAACACATTATGGGCAAACAGAGTCAGTTCCCCTTTCACCGTCTATGGAAAAGTTAACTCCCATAGATGGTGATATTGACAGGATGTGGTCTGTATAAATTTTCCTTTTTTTTAGTTAAAATGGTAATGTGGGGCTGGGCAATATGGCAAAAATGATATCACGATAACGATATGATAATATTATCATATGACTCGATATCGATAATTAATTAATTAATAGTAATAATTAATAATGTTTTTAAACAACAGATGTATGTTTATTTTGCAGCAATTCTTTGTCATCGCCGCCATCTTTAGTGTTACATCCCCTCACACTCCAGTTCTCAGGCTGCAGCTGGTTTGAAAGCGAAAGTAAACCGGCTTCTCTGCTGGCTGTGGCACCAAGGGAGTTGAACAGTTCTGGCTCTGCTAGTTTCTTTTCTATCTTTTTGCGCTTTTTTGGTGGACAAACCACCGCAAATTTTTATTTTATTTTTTATGTATCCTTTATTTATCCAGGAATGTCCCATTGAGATACAAGATCTCTTCTTCCAGGGAGTCCTGACCAACACGGCACACAACAAGTTTCAACATAAAACAGGGCATTAAACAAAAAACATACAATTCAAATATAAATACAGAAGGCCATTTGTGCAGTGGCAAGGAGCATGATCACATCAGCGATAGCATCAGGTAAAACAGTTACATGTTTCGTGAAGGGCTGATCGTAGCATACCTTTAAAAGCATTTACAGTAGGAAGTGCCTCTAGACAAAGTTTTACTTGCAGCGTATTCCATAAAAAGGGAGCATAGTGGGAGAATGCAGCTTTACCAAGCTCTGACTGCATCAAAGAAACATTTAAAAGCATCCCATTTGCTGCTCGTCTGGTATTAAAAAAGCAAGTATAAAAGAACAAAAGTCTGGAGATATATAAGGGCAGCTTACCTAGCAATGACATGTGTGATTGTCTTCTTTGGTACAGAGAGGACCATCCTAAGGACTGATACAAAGTGGAGTGGTGGGTGCGAGAGCCTGCATGGCAGTATGGTACGCAGAATCCAGCTTTTTAAGAGCATGTGCACCGTGACTCGCAACTGGAGACTAGCTCTGCTAGCACACATAGCCTACTGTGTACAGACGGTTTCAAACTGTATTTTAAATTAGAAAGCAAACAAAATAAATGGACAAGAGAAAAAGAAATATCAATTTGGTCAGTATTGTCATTTGGACAAGCAAAGCCATTACTTTAAGTTGCAGGCAAGAAAGACAAGTCTGTCCACTGTCTCTGGTTTTAAAACTGCCCTGTTGCAGGTCACAAAAAAAGAAGAAAAATAAATTGATTTTTTATTGATTTTTTTTTGTTTATTATCAATCGATATCGATTATTCAAATATATCGCAGTAATTATCGTTATTGTTTTATCGCCCAGCCCTATGGTAATGTATACTGAAAGTGACAAACAGTCAAATGGAAAGCAATCCGTCTTTCTATTTCCATCTAGTCCAAATGATGTTTCAATGCTGTTGCACTAGTCCCCAAACAAAACCTGCAGAGCATTAAAAAACAACAACCTGCACAACTAGACAGAGAAACACTCGGGAGTCATTCACATATGATATGATATGATATGATGATGTGTATATATATATATATATATATGATCATATTTATAATCTCTATATAATCTATATTCAAGTAGAGATTGTGTTTTTCCTTATGAATTAATGAGTATTTAAGTCTAATCATCTGATTCCTAATCAGGTTAAATTGCCTGAAAATGGAAAACAAACATCACTGTGGTGTCAAAGTTCACGTTTTAAAATCTAGTGTCTGTTGACCATATTCACACGGTGGCCATTTTGCTCTTATGTCATGCTCAGGCTGGGTTCCTGTCCACCTTGGGAACAGAGGCATGGTGTCCCTGTTTTCAGACACAAAACTATAAAAATAATAAATACGACAATATTTGCATCATTTAGCAATTATGGCAGCTGCGCTCAGCATGCACACACACACACACACACACACACACACACGCACACAGTCACACGCTATATGCATGAGATATGTAATATGGCATATCTATTCCTGCTGGAAGATATCGCTGAATGGCGGTGCACTGAGGAGCCGAACCTGACGCTCAAACCCTGTGCCACCACACGTCCAGGTACTGTCCACCCTGTGCCACCACACGTCCAGGTACTGTCCACCCTGTGCCACCACACGTCCAGGTACTGTCCACCCTGTGCCACCACACGTCCAGGTACTGTCCACCCTGTGCCGCCACACGTCCAGGTACTGTCCACCCTGTGCCGCCACACGTCCAGGTACTGTCCACCCTGTGCCGCCACACGTCCAGGTACTGTCCACCCTGTGCCACCACACGTCCAGGTACTGTCCACCCTGTGCCACCACACGTCCAGGTACTGTCCACCCTGTGCCACCACACGTCCAGGTACTGTCCACCCTGTGCCACCACATGTCCAGGTACTGTCCACCCTGTGCCACCACACGTCCAGGTACTGTCCACCCTGTGCCACCACACGTCCAGGTACTGTCCACCCTGTGCCGCCACACGTCCAGGTACTGTCCACCCTGTGCCACCACACGTCCAGGTACTGTCCACCCTGTGCCACCACACGTCCAGGTCCTGTCCACCCTGTGCCACCACACGTCCAGGTACTGTCCACCTTGGGCACGTGCGCATCAAGGCACCCTCCCCATATTGTTTCCATAGCTCAACAGAAAACAATACCACTCCATTGAATCCTCTGCGACGCCCAGAACCACCTGCTCTACGTGGTCCCCCACTTCCCAGGAGGTGCACATGATGACTCCTACATCTCTCACAGAACATCTCTGTGGGCGTGCAAGGACGAGCAAGGACATGCTGGAGACCAGGGGTGGGGGGGGGGGAATCGATACGTAACGGAATGTAGACCAATCGCAGTCACTCTTATTGTCTGGGACCAAATACGGCCCACGCCCCATTCCCAGTAAAAAGTGGGAATCTCTAGACTGCGTTTTGGGCGACGGTGTTTACGGAAGTGCGAGGGTAGCCTCTCAAGGTGACGATACAGAACACTTTCTGTTGTCAGTAGATGGCAGCATTGGTTTAAAATTAAAAAGGTGAAAATTAAAAAGGTGAAAACTACAACAATACATTTCCCAAGACCTTTAGCACAGGTCACAGGTCACTGGGACGCGTCTATTCTTTGACGCGATCTGAACAGCGGTAAACTATTAATGCGACCTCAGTACAGTGACCGCGAATGGTAAACTAATTATCTTAACAAAAGTGCATCATTAGCATAATGTTTGTTGTCTAAAGGGAAACAAAATGGTACAATTTAAGATTTTAAATGTTATCCGCATATATAGGACAAATAAAACATTAATTTGTAAGAAACCTCAATGAAAACGGCGCAGGGTAAGTAATATTCACTATTGTTATGAAAATGTGATAGAATCCTATAAAAATTTGGACGCATTTGGTCACCGTGACGTTAGTAGTATTGCGATACTTTGCGTGGCGATACTGTATCGATACAGGGACGCCAAGTATCGATATTTAATTAGCCATAAAATAAAATTGTATAAGGAGGTTGCATTGTTCATTTCAATACCTGTAATAGTACAGTAGTCCACACACACACACATGTGCATTCAGTTAAGTTGGAATATGACTGTAATACAAACAGTTCAGTTTGTCAGGTACATGCAACACAGATTACAGTGTTTACATCTGTCTGCTTGAGAAAATACCATGTTCTGCAATAAAAATTATTGAAGTGAGATGAACAGACTGAACTTTATTTTATTAGATAAAACATTGACAAAGTTTTACTTTGCAGTTGAAAAAAGGTAATAAATTAAATGTGATAAAAAAATTTATATATATTTTTTTCCCCCCGCAATACTCAGCGTACTATCGTATCGTGACGCAAGTATCGCGATAGTATCGTATCGTGAGGTCTCTGGCGATTCCCACCCCTACTGGAGACGCATAGATAATTGGTACGTATTGCATACATGCGTAATGAATCGTTCCAGCAACAGTAGGCTTCTATTATTCTAATGACTTGTATTATTAGGAGATCGCGGATATGTGCCACACTCACCAACCCCCAGATGGAGTAGGAGATGGCCTTGAGAGCCAATCGCTCAGTTGTTCCAAGCGCAGACGGAGACTGCTTTTTCCGGGTGACCTTGTACTAGGGATGGGTACCGTTCACATTTGAACCGATACGGTACCGGTACCTGTGAATCGATACCGGTACCCGACTGCTTTGTTGTTTAATCAAGTCAAATCCTAGGTAAGCGTATATTGTGCGTGTGAATGTTGACATGAAAAGAAAAAGGTAAAAGATTTTTTTTTTTTTTAACAGTACAGCCAACGGTATCTCACGTGAATCGATACTCTGTAGTACCGACGTGTTTCGGTAAGTACCTTTAAAAGTACCGAATTCAGTACCCATCCCTACCTTGTACCCGTATTGACACTATAATATAAGATGTCATGTTCTACAGTATGACTTACTACTATAGGGTCTTTATACCTGTATCACTGTACATGTTAACCTCTTAAGCCCTAGCCATATTTTCAGAAATTTTTTCTTAAAATACATACCTAAGTAAATGGAAGATTGCTCAACTTCTACAAGGTCCATTTGCATGTCCCCGGTATCTAGGGACATCTATGGATCTCAGGGAATGTATTCCCAGTGTCTGTTACTAGGCTTGAGTCATTTATAATGAACCAAAAGGAGAATATCATTTATTTATTTTCATCTTTGACTGTGAATAACACCATGCTAACATTGACCAGACGTGAATAATGCAGCTCATTCCACACCTTAAGATCAAGTGTACAAAAAATATGAGCAAATTAATAAAGGGCAGATGATTTACAGGAGGTTTTGTAGATAGTAGATAGATACAGTACTGAATTTTGCCATCCGCTATTTGAAATATGAATATAAGGCCTATAAATGCCCTTATTATGGCCAAGTCACACATCTATGGATCGGGTCAAATCTCCCCTTTCTAATGGCAGAGTTCAATCTGGATTTAGTACCACCAGGCGCCCCTCACAGGGCAGAAAAAACGTGAATGAAATCTACTGTAAGTACAGTTACTTTTTTATAATGTAAATAGCTCCTCCATTTTTCATCAGATTGCAACGCGTTTTTTTGCTAGACGTTCACAGAAAGGTAAATAAACTAACTACATTCAATTTTATGGCAATAACGTTCAGGTTTGTTCGACCTGTGAGATATAATCCTGAAAATAACAAAAAAAAGTCCACGCCAAAAGACGTCAGATGATTGACAAGGGCAGGCATGAGCTGGGAAATGTAGTTTTATGAAATTCAAAAGCCCATCGAAAGCCCTGGATCTCTTCTTTAAAAAAACTACACGCACGTATGCCAGCTTCCTTTATTTCCGACTAACGCATCAGGTTTCCGCCGGGATGCGCAGAGATATTTATCAACTCATAACTTCGTTAACACTTAAAATCATTGGTAAACAAACGTAGTGCTGCTGTTTTGACAGGGTTAGGGTATTTACTCTTACACTACATTTGAAAAAGAAATGCAACATTAATTAATACTCATGATATCAATCTTTACCGGACCGCTTGGGCTTAAGGGGTTAATACTACAACTCTACATGCATCCGATTACTCTGTAGTATTTCACTGATTCTTGAGAGTTGGGACAAAACATGTCCTACATAGAAAAGTCTAATTTATATAAAAAATAAAGAAATTCATAATGAGTGATATACTCACAAAGTTACATCTAAAGGTATTGTGTATACTGATGTTATGTTTTAGCACATATATTTGTTTTTTGGGGGATATTTGTTTAAATGTATAATCTGTGATTAGAAGCTCCCATGTTAATTATCTTGTCCTCAGCAAGGGGTTACATTATTGACCAGCCCAAAAAAGCTTGAAAGACCTCTCCACTTGTGAAAACATACATATCAAATCAAAGATAAGGGTTATACATGTATAAAACAATGCATGCCATGAAACTCAAATAATATTGCCCATAGAAATCTACCTATCAAAGTTGTGTCCTCAGTTTATGTCAACTCTGTCAGACCTTTTCATAAACCTAATTAAATCAGGCAATAGCATGGCTATCTCTATCCCTGAGGACCCCTTTTCCTTCCCCTGAATGTGGTGAATGCAACACTACCACACATGGTCTGGTAAGTTTTACACTTTTTGATATTTTAGACAAACAATGTCAATATTCCGATGGTCACAGCTGGAACATGTCAACACCGTCTCTCCGTTATTATACTTTTAAAAAAACAATAGTGGATTGAATTCAAGTGTTTCAGTGAGATTATTAAGACAGCTAGCAACTGCCAAAAAAACTAGCTAGCTGCAGTGCACAATACAGGCTTGGAGGGAAAATGTGTGCCCTTTTGTCAACTCCGTCAGACGTCAACTCCATCAGATTGTGTGTCTGACGGAGTTGACGTGTAAACTGATGGAGTTGACAAATCCATCAATAACCTCATAATATGCTATTATTATACTATTTTTGAACATGGTAAAGGATTTAAATGTTATTTCAGAGTTTTATCTGCACAGAAGTGTGCATATAATAGCATGCATCAGAGCATGGGCAGGCTGTGGTCTGCTTATTGAATAATTGTCTTACTTTCCCAGCACATGTGTTAATAAATAAATATAAATATATCACTTGTCTACGTTGATTGATTGATTGATGTAAAATATGGTGCAGTGTGTAGTTTTCACTACCAAACATCTACACTCTTGCCTCTTATAGAGCGGGGAAGGAGTTCCATGTTGCCCTTTCATATCCCAGAAGAGATACAAGACAGAAGAAAACAGTTATTCTTGTTATTATACTGTTTACTTAGATCATCAGAGCAGAGGGGCACGGTGGTAAACTGTGGATATTTGTTAGGTTTTAGTGAGTTGTTCCTTACCTTCGCGTGGGGTATGTCTGGGAGTGCTTGCATTCTTTCATTTATTTGCATTTCTTTTAAATTTGTTGTTGTGTTCTTGTTCTGTTCTTGACTTATTGTTATGTTTCTTCTTGACTTGTTTAAAGAAGACGTGTACGGCCCATGGGGACATTAACGTGTGTTGTCGGGCCTTACAAATAAATTTGATTTGATTTGATTTCATCTTAATATCTTTATAATAATTCTTAATATAGGACTGGTCCATGCGTGTCTAGATTGCTGCAGCATCCTTTCTCCGACTTTCCATCCATAGTGTAATACATTATGGTATGGAGTGATCAACAGGATAATTCTTTGCTAGTCAGTTGTCACAATCTTATCAGTTGTAATTAAGGCTGTCAAAGTTAACACGGTATTAACGCGTTATCGCCCGATTCTATTAACGCCACTATTTTTTTTAACTCACGATTAACTTTTAAGATTATTATTATTTTTGTATTACTAGACTTCACTCAGGTGTATTATTGATGCTCTCATTGATACTATGTTTGTTTCTGAAGTGTGTGTGTGTGTGTGTGTGTGTGAGATATATATAGAGAGAGAGGGGGGTGAGAGAGATGAGGAAGGGGCAAGAGAGAAAGAGAGCCGGGAGAGTGTGAGTGTGAGAGAGAGAGAGGGGGGGTGTGTGATTACTCAGCCCTTGTGTGGGTGAATGTAACAAGTTCCTAACGTTTTCTTTCCCCTATTATTTCATGCACACTTTATTCATTGTTATTATTTTCTTTTAAGTTATTTTGTGCATCACTCTGTTTTGAATTTGATGCAAATTTGCAATGCATGAGGGTCATCCTTTTGTGTTAAATGGCTGCATAAAGCAAGCATTTGTTGACTCATGTTGATAAGATTATTAAAACTTGGAACTTGAAAAATATCTGTTTAAGGTAGATAAAAAAAGATATGTTAAAAAAAATGCGATTAATTCATGATTAATCGCGAGTTAACTATGGACAATCATGCGATTAATCACGATTATATATTTTAATCCATTGACAGCACTAGTTGTAATATACCCTAGGATTATTGGAATGAATGTCTTTGAATTTTCTCCCACTGCTTCCACTGAACATGGATTTTGTCTGCACAAGCCAGTGTGAAGATGTTTGCAACATGTAGAAACTACGCACTGCAGCTTTAACGTCAATCAATCAATTATGTTTAGTAAATAGACACCTGATTTTATAGTCTTATTCTAATACATTTTCATGACTTTTGTATTATAGGAAAGCATGGCTAGACAGAAATTGTCAGTTGAGGAGCGAAGGAGAAGAAATAGAGAGTACCAATGAAAGAGAAGAGAAGAATTACACAGTGACGAAGAGAGCAAACATGTCATGCAAGAGCAGGAAAGACAAAGGTGGAAAAAGAGGGTTCAAGACAAAAAAGTAATAGAAATAGACAAGATGGGAGACAGGGCACAGAGGTATCGGAGAAAATATTGGAGAGAGGTCCAGAAAAGGTGCAGATAGAAAAGGTCCTGTGAAGGTGCGGTGCTGGAGGCAGACACCCCCCCAGATCAGGATATTCTAGATAACAATGCCAGACAGCGCAGAGAGTCTCTCAGACAGGAACAGAAACAAAGTAAAACACGAAAAAGGCATTCAAGATAAATACAAACTTTAAAAGAGAAGATTACAAATGTAACAAAGCAACAAAACAACCTGAGAAAAACAATAATGTGCTGAAAAAAGGCTACAAATACTGTACATCACCACTGGACTCTCCAGGCACGGAAACAAAGAATATGCTATCAGGAAGCAAAGTAAGGAATCAGAAAATCCAAAAGGCCCTGCTATTCCACCACATCCTCAGAAGAGAGCTGAAGACAAACAAACAAACTCCTGGCCCACGGCGCCAAAAACCAGCACTGAGTTCATCAGGCACGATTCTTAAAAAGTATCGTCTTCTTCAACAAATGAAAGACTTTGGGTTAACCTATAAGTTAATGAGAGAAAGGGAGCATCCTCAGAAAAAGCCAACATTCATACAGGGTGTAACACAGAATGTCCAGGATTTCTTCCTGAACTCTGCACGTGTGACGATGTGTGATGATGGATAGTGCTAATGATGGCTTTGTCATTATAAATTATTTCCCATATCTTTTAAAATCTTCAAAATTTTGCAATACAAAATTATGTAGGTTAGAGTTATCCTATCCCAAAAATGTACTCATATTTAAATTCCCCATTAAGAAATGCATCATTTAGACACCTTGCATGTTAGGATTTCCTTCAGATTCATGTTGGCATCCATGTATGGCGAAGGCCCGGACTGGCCATCAGGAGCTCTGTCTGTCTGTCACACACACACAAAGGGAGCCGCATGTGATTGGTGGAGGCGGTACCAGGCCATACAACTGATTGACAGTTGAGATGAATGAATGAATGAATGAATGAATGACTTTATTTGACAATATAAAAAATAAACATGTGACAGAAGAGCACAGTCGGGATATACTGCCAAGGATGAAACACAAAAAAGCTCAGAGCTTATTTCCATTGTGGTCCTTGTAGGGGGGTGGGGGAATGTGATGCTTAAAACATGCATCATACAAAACGTGACATCACAACACATCACATATACCATTTAACATTTATATACATACAGACTCATACAACATGCAAGGGTGCCTTAAGCTAAGTGTCTAGGTATAGTCCCTTTTGAGCCATGTCTTCAGATGGCGAATGGAATGGCAGATGGCACTTCTGCAAAATGACAGGGAGAGACAGCGAAAGACAAAAAATTTCAAGCATAACCTGCGCTTGAAGATGGACAGTGGAAAAAGAGGAAGGGTCGAGCAGAGAGGGAAAGAGAGAAAAATACATACTGCTTACTGCTTGTATTTCACAGAACAGTCAGATGGAAATGACTGGAAATGAAATGTTTCAACAGTGGAAAAAAGAGGAAGGGTGGGGCAGAGAGGGAGGGAGAGAAAAATACATACTGCTGACTGCTTGTATTTCACAGAACAGTCAGATGGGAATTACTGGAAATGAAATGTTTCAACACTTCAACAGTGAAAAAAAGAGGAAGCATGGAGCAGAGACGGGACGCCCTAAATGTTGCCGCTAAATGTGGCAACATTGACCAAATGTTTTCTTGCACCACGGGACCACCAGGTTAGTCAGTGATAAAAATAAACATGCTAGCTAGCTAACATAGCTAATGTTACCATGCATCATCATCATCCCCTGTCATTTTTCCCTGCATAAATCTTTTATTCAACTTCAGTCCTGATCATAACCATTTAAATGTTTCTTGTAATGTCAGATTAAAAATGAAATACTCTAACTTTTCTGATTTCTGAGTTGTTAAGTCTGACATTACAAAAACTAAAAATCCATCAAAATCAGTGTTGTTGCTAATCATTGACACATGATGATTATAACAATTATTAGCCTGTAATAATCCCCCCCAGAAAAATCCACTTTGCATTTGATATATTGAAAATATTTAAATGTGTGTTTTTTTAACAATAATTTGTGATGCCATCACAAACAATGGCATTTAAAGGGTAAACATTTTAAAAGTCCTGCACCAGCATGTAGGGAATTAAGTCATTGTAACAAAAATCTTCCTGGTGGGAGACCCCCAGACCCCCTGCTTAAAAATTTGCCTGACTTGGGCTATATTTCGCACTATATTTCCTGGCCTGAATAATTCCCCCAGTCCGGCCCTGCAAAGGGGTGAAAAATGGTCAAATCTGCCAGTTTGAAATACAAAATGATGTAAGTTAGAGTTATCATATCCGAAAATGTTTCCTATATTTTAATTCCCCACAAGAAACACATATTTTAGACACCCCTCATGTTAAGATTTCTTTAAAATTCATGTTTGCACAAAAGTATGGCCCGCCCTAATATGATGACCACTGGTGGCTAGCCAAGATCATCGATGTGGATACTGATCAACAAGATGTAAAAGTGGAATTTCTGCATCCCCATGGTCCAACAGAAAAGGTTCTGTTTCTGCCCAGTTCAAGACATCATAGTGAAACTAATCGGAAATGCAGAAGGAAACGAAGAGGAGAAGTGCAGGGTGAGAACGTGGAGATCAGGAAGTTGGGTAGATGAAAACAGGGACGAGAAGAAGGGGTCCTGGTCTCCATGACTGTTTTTGTTGTTGGAAACAGTGCATTTTGTAATAGTTGGAAACAGACAGTGTATGTAAAGTTTGTTGTTATTACAATTGAGTTAACAAAATGTTCAGTATTAACATTAACAAGGAGTTATTAGTTCTTATCATTGTCACTTCCATCTGTTCCAACAAAAATGCATGTGTTCATTTATCAGAGATGCATATACAATTTAGTCAACTCTGTCAGTTTCTTGTCAACTCCGTCAGATCTTTGTCAACACCGTCAGATGTTTGTTTTAGTTAATTCTGTGGAAAATACAAATTTCTTCTTCAGTTTATGTTGTTTAAGTAATAAAGGAGCATCAGATCTTCATCCTCTTGTCTTATTTACTTAATGATCTTTTTTTTATCATATCAAAATTAAAAACAAAGTTTGAAAATGCAAATATTTCTAAATCTGTGTTTTCAGAATAGTGTGAAATTACACCTGAGGTTTATATATTATATTTGATTGCATACCAGAGTAACTAAACACTATTACAACATACTTCAGAACCTTAGATTCTTGTTGGACTGGAATAATTATAATTATATACTTTTTTGTGTGTCTGACGGAGTTAACCCAAATCAAGTTTCAAAGGGAAACATGTGAATTTGTTCAAAATGTTTTTCTATGTAGAGCCCGCACCTTTACATGGTTAAATAGCTCAGACCTTTCTCTACATGAATATACAACTCTAATCAATATAGTGTGCATTCTCAAAATATAATATTAAAAAGTGTTTTGTCCCGACTCTCAAGAATCAGTGATTTATATATTTTATACCCAGTTTAAATCACCTGTGCAATGTGCATTGTATGTTACTATTGCACTTTACTGTTACCTTTGCTCTGGTTAGATGCCAAACTTAATTTAGTTGTATTGTACTTGTGCTGTATAATGACAATATCTATCTAGGTCGTCCTCGGACGGGCCCTCCATCGGTGCTTCCAGTCATCCCGATCCTCCATGCATCTGGCTAGCTCACCGGTGCTTTCTGCTCCCGCATCTCTCCTGAGTACGTCCACGTAGGTTAGTGAGGGACGTCCTCGTGATCGATGCCCGTGTGTTGGCTCCCACAGCACAAGTTTGCTGGTTGGCAGCTCATGGTGTCTCTGGCAGTGACCTGCCAGCCTCATTCTCCTGACTGCCACTTTCTCGCTCACCCATAGCACCCCCCCCCCCCCCCCCCCCCATACAAGTTTGCATTGGCGACATGCTCATCCCTGTTGATGTTGAGCACCACACGCATCATTCTGGTGTAGCACCCATCCAAGGACTTCTGCAGGGTTGGCTTCAAGGTCCAGCATTCAATACACAATACATTTGAATCTAATCTAATCAAATTGCTTTTACGTTGCCTGTATACTTGGTCCTGTGCACACGGTCCTCACAAGGGTCAGCACAACTCGAAGTGCAATACTTATATGGAGCTGGCAGGGCGTCTCTGTATGCAAATGCAGGTGTACGAGAATGAGCTTTTAGTTTAACCCTTTCACTGCCACACGACAGAAGGTTAACCCTTTACTATCACACAACAGACGGCGATGCTCCATCATTAGCATCATTAGCTCCGCATCCGCGGAGCTAATGATGCTAATGATGGAGCGGGATGCGGAGCTAATGATGGAGCATCGCCGTTGGTTGTGTGATAGTAAAGGGTTAACCTTCTGTATTGTCACAGTGAAAGGGTTAACCGGCTGTCGTGTGGCAGTGAAAGGGTTAAGAATGAGTGACGTTCTTCATTCAGCTGCGATCATGTTGCCCAGTTACGAGCACCTCTCCGTGCGTTCAGGTGTCCGGACGAGGATTATCGTCGGTTTTCTCTTACGAACTTCTTATGAGGTTATTATTTACGAGGAAATGTGACGGATGATGAAACAGTGGAAGTGTCCGGTGTCAAAAGTCGTATATCGTCAGTCGTATTGAAAACAAAAGAAACAGCCCATAATAATTGATCCACTATGACAAATCTGCTTTCCCCCCCGAGCTCCGGTTCAGAAGAACAGGCGTGGGGGCCGAGGGGGCGCGGCGTCACGCCCAGGGAGACGTTTCCTCTCTGAATGTCAAAAAGGCACAAGCTGTCAGCAGCACTTTTAATCTCTCGCCCCCGTCTGTTCTTACTAAGGTCCATGTGCTGAGTCATCTTGTCAAAACAAAACAGCCTTCTAATGACCCCCAAGACATCCAGCTGGTTCACACATAGAGCCGCTGACCGAGAGAGTATGGTTCGTTTCAGCTTTCTTTCTCGTCGTGCTGTAAATGAAATGTACTACTACTACTAGTACTATGTACTGTCAGGCATAAAAAAATAATACTGTTTGGTTCCTGTTGGTTGTCAGTTAAGGCCATGGGTAGGTAGGGAATTTATTTTATTTTATTTTTTCCCACGGCGACTATGGATAGGGAATTTCTTTATTTAATTAAAATGTTCACGACAACATGGATGCATGTACTCTGCCAGCATGTTTAATATCCATAATACTAAAGGTTTGACTAAGATTTTTATGAAACTTTATTGTAAAATTATTATTATTATTATATTTTATTAAAAAAAGATTTAAACTCATAAAAAAAATTGGGTCGTACCTAAATCGGCAGGTTCGGTCGGCAACCGGAACCAAACCAGTTTTTCTTTTAGGCCTCATGTTGGGGGGGGGGGGGGGGGCACCACAAAAAAGGCCCAGACCCAGTGGGTACCAGGGCCATAGTTTATTTATTCCATAGTTTCCAGCAAAGAACAATAAAAACAGACAGATTTGGCAAGTCTTTTGTTCCTTCAGCAACGACACCAGGACCTAGAAGAAAGAGGCAGACAACGAGTACAAAGAGTAGTAGAAAAACCTAGTCCCTGCATGAGACCTGCTGCTAGTCCGCTGAGTCCATTATTTCATGCATGCAGGGCTATATTATAGCCTATGTATTATGCTTCTATTATTTCTGAGATGTAAATAAAAGAGAAGTTAATACTAAAGTCAACTGCTACAGAATGCTGATCTGTAACGTTTGGCTACTTCAAATCATTGGGGGAGAGAGAGAGAGAGAGAGAGAGAGAGAGAGAGCGAGAGAAAGAGAAAGAGACAGAGACAGAGACAGAGACAGAGACAGAGACAGAGACAGAGAAAGAGAAAGAGAAAGAGAAAGAGAAAGAGAAAGAGAAAGAGAAAGAGAAAGAGAAAGAGAAGAGAGAGAGAGAGAGAGAGAGAGAGAGATCAGGCTCAGCCCCTCCCATTCCTCACTGGACATCAAAACAGTGCACAGTTGAATCATGAACAGTGGTTTGAGAAAAGTTATCTATATTTTGAACGTGATTCATTCATTCATTGCGCACTAGTTCCATAACAGTTTGAATTAGGGCTGGGCGATATGACGATATTATATAAATATCGGGTACAGTTCATTAACGATACACTTTTTTAACGTATCGTGGATATCGTGATGTTTTGCCCAAGAGGATTGTGTCGCGTCAATCTGGTCCACCCCGTTCAAACTTTTGAACAACGCCGCTCCCACACACACACTACTGCATCAAAGTTAGTAATTATGATTAACAAAGGCATTCGTTTTGTGGCATTAACGTTATATAGTTACACGTTATATAGTTACACATCAGCGTATTTACCCAAACATAGCAACGTCCGATGACGACATAGATAGCAAGCGTTACTGTTCATATCTCAGCCCGTGCCGAGTTGTGCGTGCCCATTCTGCGGTCTGTTAATAAAGTTTTCAATCAGACAGATGTATGGAAAGGCTTTTATTATAACATTTGTTGCAGTAAAATCATTATGCCTCGTTGTCATGCTGCGGTGCGCTAGTAATCACTCGTCGGCCGCGGTGAGCTGTTGTTGTTGTCGTTGAGCTGAGCTCTCGTTAAAATCAATGGAGGGCATTCAGGAATGTAAAAAAAGAATAGCGCTTGCCGATTGGTGCTAAGAACAGCAGGGCGGGTACAAGCGGTGTGACGTAATTGGCAGACTCGACTGTCAATCAAAATTACTCTGTTGCCGGCTGAATGATTGAATGAATGAAAACGTTATTAACGATTGTAGAATGGGTACAATACAGTACAGCTCAATACAACAACAGTGGTCTGGAGGATGAAGACCAGAAAAAGACTTTAGGCTTTTTTACATAAGGGTCCTCCATTTTCAATTCATCAAAACATTTAGAGACATACAAATATACAGTAGTTTCATAAAAATTCTAAAATCCTATCGATTGATTGATTGATTGATTTAAACCTTTATTAACATATTGCAGAATGGGTACAGTACAGCTCAATACATACAATTGTTAAGGGGATGCAGACCAGAGAAAGACTTTCGTCTTGTTTACATCAGGGTCCCCCATTTTCAATTAATCATATTTCATATCTAAATCATATACTATCTCATTGCTAAATATATGCAATATATAATCTAATAATCCAATAATCTAAATCTAATATATAATATAAAAATGCTAAATGCATGGGTATTTTATTTCGTCTTTAATGTTAGCTTGCAAACTCAAATACTGTCTTGGTAAGCCTCATAATGAATTGTTTGGGGAAAAAAAGAAAAACATCGTGATGTGTATCGTGTATCGCCGAAAGGTCAGAAAATATCGTGATATCATATCGCCCAGCCCTAGTTTGAATGTCTACCATTTGTACTGCAAAGACGGCACATAAGTAACAATATGATGTGTAGGTCATGAATATGCAAATCAACGACATTTCATGGTCGGCGTTATCGTTGAAGCCCTAATATATATATTGTGAGATTGTGTACACCTGATTTTCTTTTGTCCCCTGGCACCCACAGGGTGATACACATGATGCACAGCATCACAGCATAATTCATGTGCTCGGTCCAAAAAAGACGCAAATAAATCCACTCTGCTGATATCACAAGAGCATCAGAGAGCTCCAGTTAACAAGCCTGAACCTGTCCCCCCCCCCCCCCCCACCCAAAGTAAACAAGTCAGAGTTAATTACAGTTACGGCATCAACTCAATCCTCTACTCATACATAAACAGTGGGCCGCTATGGCAGCCAGATCAACGAGGACGGAAATGTTTGTCCACCAGCGCACAGGAAGCACCAGCCTTCACAGAGAAAGGGGAGTTTTCTGCACTCGCAAAGGAATTCCACTGTATGCACACTAGGTACGGCCGTGAGTAATCAATTACTCAAGTAGCCTACTCGTCGTTTCAACTGAACTCCAGTGGTTTTGAACCCTTTCACTACAGGTTAACCCTTTCACTACCACACTACAGACGGTTACCATTTGTCGTGTGTGGCAGTGAAAGGGTTAACCGTCTGTATTGTCGCAGTGAAAGGGTCAACCTTTTGGTAGTGTGGTGAAAGGGTTAACACATTGACCGCCGGGGGTTGTGCCCATCTTATACCCCTCTCTGCCACCGTTAAAAGCCTAGGCCTAACAAAATTAATAGTTGGTTTCAGGTTGGTTGTCAGTTTGGCCATGGGTAGGTAGGGAATTTATTTTATTTTATTTTTTTATTTTATTCTTTCCCACGGCGACTATGGATAGGGAATTTCTTTATTTAATTAAAATGTTCACAACAACATGGATGCATGTACTCAGCCAGCATGTTTAATATCCATAATACTAAATGTTTGACTAAGATTTCTATGAAACTTTATTAAAAAAAAAAAAAAGAAAAAAAAAAAAAAAAAAATTTAAAACTCATAAAATATATTGGGTCGCACCTAAATCGGCAGGGTCGGTCGGCAACCTGAAACCAACTATTAATTTTGTTAGGCCCTATGGAGATGTTTACCTTCTTTGCAGGGCTATAACTTTTTAAATGTTATTGCTATATTGACATTACTATGGCCCATTCAACATCGATTATCTATCGTTCCGGATGTGGGAACGTTATACTTTTTCATTCATACATAACATTGTTGTGTTAATACCGTCTAGAATATAAGTATGTTTTTAAGCTTTTCTGCTGTAATTCCAAAAACGCTAGTTATAGGCCCAAACGCATATGATAGATTATCGATTGGCGTTTCTTTCCCATACACGCTATATTAAAAATTTCAAATGTATATGATCGGTATACATTATGCTTCATCATGCGTGGAGGAAAGGGGGGGGGGGTCATTTATAATTCCTTGATCATCAGTAACGGCTTTATGTAGGGCTGGGCGATATGGCCTAAATATGATATCACGATATTTTCTGACCTTTCGGCGATACACATCACAATGTTTTTCCTTTTTTCCCCAAACAATTCATTATGAGGTTTACCAAGACAGTATTTGAGTTTGCAAGCTAACATTAAAGACAAAAGACATTTTTATATTATATATTAGATTTAGATTATTGGATTCTTAGATTATATATTTAGCATTTTAGCCTTTCGTTTTTTTAGATTATATATTAGATTAGATTTACATTATTATTTATTTATTTATGTATACATTTATTATTTGAACGGCTTAAGGCTATATCTGTACTTGATGTTTGTTTGTTGTGTTGCATATAAATAAACTCAATCCAATCAAATCAAACCCCCCCTCTTAAAAACAAAAACCTGTGTTTAACCTAGCCATCTATAAAACATCATGCTAAAACTGTGAAACAAATGTCCTACTCCCCTAAAGAAAGAAATACATACCAAACATGACTCAGTTATCAAATAGTGCTGCTGCTTTTTATTTTATTTAGTTAATAAGATTAAAAGACTACAATATGACTACAACGATTTAATGATGGCTTCCTGTCCTCGCATTCCATTTCCGGTTAACGTTAAATAAACAGATTGCTGCTAATTAAACACTTCATGGAAACGGAGTAACGTTATGTTGAGTTCATACGTGTAGTGTAGTATGAACTCGACATAGCGTTAACATTACTCCGTGTCCACTGTCCACTGTTGCGTCGCAGATGGATGGTACACTCTGTTAGCTCCATAGCTAATCCACTCATAGACTACCGATAGCAGTACCGTTAACGTCGGAGTTTATCAATACTCCTGGGTTTCGGGGGGCATCCCTAGCACAGAGCCACCGCCTCTCTGTCTCTGGCTAGGTGTGTGCGCTTGCGTGCGTGTATGTGCGTGTAGATGACGTAATTTGGGCAAGTGTGTGTGTGACTGACTTTTTTTTGTAAGTCTCATCTCAGCCGCGGCGGCCTCTAACGCGAGGGCAAAACATCACGATATCCACGATACGTTTAAAAAGTGTATCGTTAATGAACTGTACCCAATATTTATATAATATCGTCATATCGCCCAGCCCTAGCTTTATGTAGTATGGGTGATATATTGATCAGATGGTTTGCAGTGAAATGAATAAACAATCGGGCTGAAAATAACGTTACTGTTCTCTTACCCTGGGCCAATGAGACTGGCGGTGAAAGATCCCAATTATTCAGTTTATGACCTTAATGGTCTGCCAACTGGTCGGGGGAGTCACTGTGTCTCAACCTCTTTAAGCCTGGGGCCCTTCTATCAAATCAGCATTTTCGTCTAATATTATTTTGTACAATTTAGTTGCTATTTTCACATGTTTGATTTTGATAAATTCACGACAAACGGTTACAGAAAGAGGTCACGACGACAGTCACAGGACAGCCAGACCGACAGACTACAGGCCTCTCTCTCTCTCCCCCCAAAGTCTGGTCGCTGCCAACTGCAGCTGCACACTCCAAAAAGGTGTCCACTCAGGTAGAAGAGAAAGTAGGGGAAAGACCCTCCCAACTACTTTCTGAACAGCCCTATGCTGCTGAGTCGCCTCACCACTGCACAGGAATTTAGGATATCGATTTATCGACAAGAGGGAGCTTATGAAAATAAGTATGCGGGTGAAGGAAGTAAACAATACAGGATCAAAAACGTCTATGCCTGACGGTCCAATTACTGCAGGATGAGAGGACGGAAATCATGTAGGCCTATAGGATCCCTAGGGGCCTAGGTGATGTGTTCTTCCCTGCTACTCCAGAGAAAGCCTAGAGAGAAGAGACATGTCTTAAATTGGGAGGCTTTTACACTGAAGTTGAATCTATAATTAATTACTTGTGGCAGCAGGCACATCTCTGACATGTTTAAAGGCCAACCTTCACGTTGGATTTTTGTTCAATAAACAATGTGGACTAGGCCAACGGTGAGTTTCATGAAGAAGGAAAAAAAAGTATTGAAATTGACCCAGTTTTAGCGTTTTTAATCAAACATTTTGTCTGCCCAACACAATCACCACGCACGTGGATATTTTAATCAATGGTTCATAACGTGCGTGTGTAATCGAAATGATCTCGTCACAACCACGTTACCATATTTGTAATAATGTAAATCATTGTGTCGTTGTACACATATTGTGTTTATAACGTTAGTAGCTAACATAGCTTAGCTTGGTAGCTATTGTGCTAACAACATATCCCGACATCCGGCTCGCTGGCCGGCATGAACGGCCGACCCAAAATAATTCTCTCCTCTCTGTACACCCCGTCCCCACGGGTACCCTGCCGGGGGGCCCATGGACGCGACAACGGCGACAATGGTGGCAGCCTGTAGCCGTGCTCGAGCCCGTAAAGGCTAGTGTACACGATAGCTATGAGCTAACTAACTGTTGTCGCGTCCACAAGCTCCTCCGCAGGACACCCGCGAGGACGGGGGCACACAAAGAGAAGAGAACCATAGGCTAACGTCAGTGTAGTGCAGTGGAGGCTGCTGACCAAATTTTTAGGTGAAGCACAAATTATTATATTATATTATATATTAAATAATATTTTTAAAACATCCCCCACTGTGTGTCAGTGGACACAGATGAAAACATATTAACATTAGGTGACAGCGGACCTGACCAGATGAAAACATATTAGGTGACAGCGCACCTGACCAGATGAAATCATATTAGGTGACAGCGCACCTGACCAGATCAAAACATATTAGGTGACAGCGCACCTGATCAGATCAAAACATTTTAGGTGACAGCGCACCTGACCAGATCAAAACATATTAGGTGAAGGTGACAAGGAAGCCACAGACTCATACCCCCCCGACACTCAAATAACCGCCTCGGACAGTCCTTCATACCAGTGGCCATCAGGCTCCACAACAGTGGGCAGCGACTGCTGCCAGACATCGACCTAGAACTAATAGGAACCCAAGTAGGACAATAACACTACCTTATACATACTGCACCTTATGTGGATACTGTGATACTGTGAATAATGAATAATGTATATTTCAGTTAGTTAGATAGTAAATTATATTGACCTATTTGTTTACACTGCTTGTGTTGTTTTCACTACCTGTACCCCCCCCCCCTTCCCCCATGCTGCTATGATGCCTGAATTTCCCCAAGGGGATCAATAAAGGAATATCTTATCTTATCTTAAAAGGAAAGATGAAATTACCTACCTGGGTTCCATCCTATAGAGGCAAATCTTTCCTGTGACAAAATGGGATCCAATGTAATAAAACTAAGTCAACCAACGAACTAGATTCCTGTACCGGATCTCCTCTCTGGTAAACAAGAATACCTTGAAGACTCTAACAGGAGCACTCATTCAAGGGTACTACGACTATGCTTGCACCTCATGGTACCAAAGCACCTCAAAGGCACTAAAAACAAGATTACAAACATCACAAAACAAACTGGTCAGACTACTGCTTGACCTTACTCCTAAAACCCACCTCACCCCTGTCCACTTTGACAACCTAGGATGGCTTGCCTTAGACAGTAGACGACAGAGTACAGCAACTTGCAATGGGCCTGGTCTACAAGATACACTACACCACTAAGATACCCATGTGCATGTCGAAATACTTCCCAAAGGTCAGTGAATACCACGACCACAACACCAGAGGGAGTTCCACAAATCATGTTCAACCCAGATAAAATAATTAAAAAAAAAATAAAAAAAAAAAAAACGTTTTTTTTAATAAAAGAAAATAGTCATAACTTAGAAATTAGATTGCATAGGTCTATGAATCGATATCGCGATTCTGTTTCGATTAATTGCCCAGCCCTACAGTGTGTACAGTAAGTTAGCTTGGTGATTATCATTGTGATGTAGGCTAAGCTGCCTAGCTACTGTTAGCATACAAGCACTGTAGTCTACTTACTTTTTCATCCACAACGTTTTTTCTGATCCAGATGCATAAATCCACTTCTTCATGTTGCTCAGTTGCTGGTTTATACTTCGGTCCTAATGTTGGCGCAAAGTTTAATTTAGCCTGACTTGTTATAGCTGTACAGCTTACTAACTACTAAACAACAACTTTCTCATAGTCTCAACTTTCACATAGTCAAAATGGGTCCAGCTGCATGTGAGGAGGATAGGTTTAGCTCGGGCCAATCTCAAGTTTCTCAAGTTTCTTTATTATTTGTCATACAGAAGTACAGAATACTTTTATACAAAATGCTTCTTTATGTTACATTTTGTATAAAAGTATTCTGTACTTCTGTATGACAACTAATAAAGAAACTTGAGAAACTTGAGATTGGCCCGAGCTAAACCTATCCTCCTCACATGCAGCTGGACCCATTTTGACTTTGCAATGCAGAAATCTCTGATTGGATTTGCAAGGCTGCCAATCATATTCAACCTCCGTGTATTGGATGTCAAGGGCTGTCAATCAATCAATCCTACATTCAATGGCAAGAGTTTAACTGCACAGACCGTGCTTAGATGAAGTTAATAGCCTATTTTGATTCGCTGTTATTTATTATTTATTTAACAATGGGTCACACCTGTGAAGTTTTCTTCACGAATAATTACTGCAGGCAATACTGCAGTGCAGGCCTGCTCAGAGCTGTACATTTTGGCCATTTTTGAAGAAAAAAAAATTCACTGGCATTTTTTTTACAGAGGAAAACATTTATAATAAAAAAATAATAATAATAATAATTTAAAAAAATATATATATATATATAGTTTATTTTTATTTTTTTTATATATATATATATATATATATATAGGTATATGTAAATTAATAATAATTATGAATTATGAGTGAATTTGTGTTTCACGTGTTGTCATAGAGAAACCTCCACTGGTGTAGTGGTCCCGACTGTAGCAGGGACGGCGGAGCTATAGGCTACTAACTGTGATGCACCGAGTGGGCCACCATTGATCTAGTACTATGACCCGGACGGGCAAGGCATTTCCTGAAGTGACGTCACGGCCGTGCTAGCGTCTGATAAGCTTTTAGATTCGGCTCATTAATATGCACCTGTAGTGACGTCGGCGTTTGATAAGCTTTTTTGATTTGTGCGTGCATGTTATTCGTGCGTGGACCTTTTTAACTCTTTCAGAGTGGCATTTCCGGTGTCGAATGGAAAAAAATAAATAATGAAATTATATACCAATGATGTAAACTACCCATAATTGATCAGTAGGGTTTAACCTGGAGGTTGGGCTTTAAACAGACACTCGCACACCCGGTAACTCCATGACACACACACAAACGCAAACACACACACACACACAATGAGAACTCAAATGTTGGCAGGCTCTGTCTAAGAATGTGTCCCCTTGGAGCACATGGGATCAAGATGTCATCCCCCTCCTCCAACCACAGGAGTGTGAAATAAAAAGAGTCTTACGTGGAGCAAGAGAGGAACTTTGACCCCCAAAAGTAGAATCCGAATGTGTGTCGTGTCGTCATCAATTCATCATATCCAGTGGCTCCAATAATGTATCATTCTTATTGTATGCCATGTACTGGCACAGACACTTATAGATTATCTTAATCTAAAAAGGTGCACGTCATGCATGTTATCAAAATTATTAACCACAAAGATAGATTGAAAGTTGAAACCTTTATTTCTTCATTTTCTAAATGGACATTGAGGTTTTACTTGCATTTTCAATACCGTCGAGATTCAAAACAGTTCAGAATACATTTAAAAAGGAGGAAAAACATTATTTGCATAAATAGGACAAAAACATACTGAGGTAGAGAGGTTTGTGATCATGTTTTTAAATTGTCCATAAAATAGTGGAGTATTGATGTTTAGTGTGAGTTGAAGATCATTCCGGGAAGCTGGTGCATCAAAACAAAAGGCAGACATACCAAGTTCAGACTGAATTCGTGGGACCTTAACACAATCCCGCCCCAAGCACGGATATCTCCGTGATTCGATTCCACCCGTTGTGGACAGAAGCACGGACATGTCCATGGGAAGGTTGTTTTGGCTTTATTCCATTTTAATAACCTATTCAAGGTCGCCGAGCGGCACTGCAGATTTACCCTACTCTTTGAATTCACCAACGTGCATTACCGGCCAGATCCTCTTAGGGGCGCTGTCGCAATAATGGAGTGTGCCCTGTGGCTGAACGGTGGACTATTTTTTTTTTACTTTCAATGGAGTTTTCAGTTTGCTCGATTCTGGATGTGCAGCCTGTAGCTTGGATTATGTTTTGGATCGCAGATTTCACTATGCAATAAGGGGATTTATCATCAGCCAATGGGCATATCGATCTACCTGATGGCGATCGATAACGGGGAACTGCTCGGGGGGATCCCACCGGCCCACGGTAAGATCTTTTTCACGTAAAGTACATCCCGATCGGGCCTTGTTTTGAGCCATCCATCCGATCAATGAATGAGGCTAACGCGGTTATTGGTAATCAATAATCAGAAACGACGTCCCCCGCCCCCCCCTTTCATGCATACATGCTTGAGGATCGTGCCGATCATATGCAGTTTGAGTTATTTCTTATGCATATGTATAACGGAAATGCCATTGGATATAACGGTAGTAGCTATTAGCCCTTTATCTCGCCTTCCAGGAAATATCCTAGCCGAAATCCTGTATAACGCTTATATTCACGGCGCTATAAAATGAGAACGTATTGATTCTTTAAGCCATTTTGAAGGGACGGTTTATGGTCTCAATTAGGGGTGGACGGTATGGTCTAAAATTTATATCACAGTATAATTTGAAGCATAGACGGTAACGGTATATATCACGGTATCATCGTTTTTGATAAAAAAAATTTTTTATTTTTATTTTATATACTTTTTTTTTTTTTTTTTATAAAATATATATATTATATAATTAGACTTGTACTTGTATTATCTGCGAGACATCGCCACCACGCAACAAGTTCCACTGTCTGTGTGTACTCTAGTAGCCTCCAGCTACGGCCAGGATTCTCCAGAGCTGCAGCTGGACCTATACTCGAGTAGCCTCGAGCTACGGCCAGGATTCTCCGGCGCTGCAGCTGGGCCCTAGTAATGGTATAACTATAACGTTAAATCACATTCACAAGCCCTCAGCTCGAATACGCATCGAATCAGTGTTATAAGACATTGATATCAGGAGCTATCTGTAGCTACTGCTAGCCGGATATATAACGTTAATACAACGCCTCAGTGAATTATTTAGTTCAATGGGACATTTCGTTTTGAACGGTGAACTAATTTGCGCTAACGTGAGCTAACAGGTAGCATACACGTCTCTACTAGACTTTGTGGAGCGTTTGTTGATGTCAGGAGCTATCGGTAGCTGGCCGACTAGATACCGTTCGGTTAGACAATGCCTCATCATGTATTAAACTAAAAGTGAATAGTTGACTGGGTCATTTTGTAACGGTAGCTAAGCTAACGTTAGCTCAGGCCAGGGAGACGCCGCCGTCCTCCCGACAGCTCCTGTGTCCCGTCCCATGACTTGACTACTAGACGGTCTAGACCCGTGTTTACATGCGTGCGGTAGGGGCTGGCACGCCCACTGCGCGAAGCCTCCTAAATAACTTTTTCCAGTTCGCACATATCTAGTATTATCTATGACTAATTCTATCTATTTTTAGGGGCAAATGCGAGTGAAATAGTCCGCTGTGGTTACATGACGTCATTGCTATTTTAGAGCTGCCATACCGGTTACACGGTATAGTCAAAATCCATACCGTAGAGCAAATTCATACCGTTTATACCGTATACCGTTTATACCGTCCACCCCTAGTCTCAATTGACAATGAGAATGGACAGATAGCAATACTATAAAGTATAGATTTTGCTCTACAAACAGCCCCACGTCTGTTTACATTTGCCGGTCCTCTAGAGATTTATTAGACGCATCCCAATGGCCCCGAATGTGTAAGTGTGAGCCAATCATTTGAGCTTGTCAGATAAGGTCCATAAATCCAATATGGCATCATTAGGCCTAAAAGAAAAAATTGTTTGGTTCCGGTTGCCGACCGACCCTTAGGTGCGACCCAATTCATTTTATGAGTTTAAAAAATATATATTAAAATTTAAAAAAAAAAAATCGTTTTTTTTTTTTTTTTTTTTTACAATAAAGTTTCCTAAAAATCTTAGTCAAACCTTTAGTATTATGGATATTAAACATGCTGGCAGAGTACATGCATCCATGTTGTCATGAACATTTTAATTAAATAAAGAAATTCCCTATCCATAGTCGCCGTGAAAATAATAATAATAATAATAATAATAATAATAATAATAATAATAATAATAATAATAATAATAATAATAATAATAATAAATTCCCTACCTACCCATGGCCTTAACTGACAACCAGCAGGAACTAAACAGTATTTTCTTTTATGCCTTATGATATATGGTGGCAGTTTTCCATCAACGGCTTGAAAATATAGCCTAGATTATTTTGACTCTGGAGTCAACTCTCTTGACTGTCTTTCCGTGTTTGAAATCCCTCAGTACCTACACAATCAGACAGAAGCGACTAACCCTACTACCCTCAGTACCTACACAATCAGACAGAAGCGACTAACCCTACTACCCTCAGTACCTACACAATCAGACAGAAGCGACTAACCCTACTACCCTCAGTACCTACACAATCAGACAGAAGCGACTAACCCTACTACCCTCAGTACCTACACAATCAGACCGAAGCGACTAACCCTACTACCCTCAGTACCTACACAATCAGACAGAAGCGACTAACCCTATACTACCCTCAGTACCTACACAATCAGACAGAAGCGACTAACCCTACTACCCTCAGTACCTACACAATCAGACAGAAGCTACTAATCAGACTACCCTCAGTCAGTACCTACACAATTAGACAGAAGCTACTAATCCGACTACCCTCAGTCAGTACCTACACAATTAGACCAAAGCAAAATAGCACACTCAATAAAAGTCGGAAGACATCTGCCGATTTTAAGATTACCGAACGGGTACCCAAAAAATACCTACTCTACCCATCAAAGATTTACGAATACTGAACCTCTATACTGAAAAGACCATACTGCTACTACTAATATTGATACACGTAGCCTAATATTAAATTAATAGTATGTAGGCCTGCCGCGATAAGCAATAAATCGATTAATTGCCGCGATAATTAAAATTAATGCAATGATTTTGACGGGCGCGATTAATTGCTATTTGCGCGTTTGTTTTAATGAGGCGGAACCAGTGCCCCTTGTCAGTCACTGTCCGTGTTGGGAGGCGGGCCGCTGGCTTTACTACAGAGCAGAGAGCACAGCACAGGAACTCCGTGGGGCAACACCACATAGCTTAACTACATTTCTCAATAGTGTTGCTCCTTTTAACCAAGTAGCGTTATTTGTAGTGTAACGTTAGCGTTTTAACGTTAGTAGCTAACGTTAAAACTAACTTAAAGTTAGTTGTTCACCAACAATCTCAACATTTGTTTTATCATTAGCTCATGTCGATCTACTAGTAGCATCAGCAAGCTAACGTTAGCTGGCCCCAGTCCACTAGCAGCATGTCGATCTACCAGCAGCATCAGCAAGCTAACGTTAGTTGGCCCCAGCCCATTAGCAGCATGTCGAAGTAGTAGTAGCATCAGCAAGCTAACGTTAGCTGGCCCCAGTCCACCAGCAGCATCAGCAAGCTAGGATAATAACAACAATACTTCCGGTCCGGTCGGTGGGCTTCAAAATAAAAGTTTTGGGAAATAAATTTCTCAAAAAAAAATTCTCTAACCGGTCGCAATAATATCGCTTATCGCGATATTTTCGGGGGCAATTAATCGCCCAGCAAAATTTGTTATCGTGGCAGGCCTAATAGTATGTGTACACAGCAGGGTTTCCGTTAGAAAATATTGTTGCCGGTCTCCGTGTCCTGGAAGATTTCAATCTCCCAGACAAATGTGAGAAATTCCGGTCAGTTTATTGAGCTTAAAAACAATTGATATGCAGGCTAGGGCTGGGCGATATAACGATAACGATAAATATCGCGATATATTTTAATAATCGATATCGAATATCGAAATTAAAAAAAAATCGAAAAATCGTTTTTTTTTTTTTTTTTTTTTTTTTTTTTTACCTGCAACAGGGCAGTTTTAAAACCAGAGACAGTGGACAGACTTGTCTTTCTTGCCTGCAACTTAAAGTAATGGCTTTGCTTGTCCAAATGACAATACTGACCAAATTCAGATTTCTTTTTCTCTTGTCCATTTATTTTGTTTGCTTTCTAATTTAAAATACATTTTGAAACCGTCTGTACACAGTAGGCTATGTGTGCTAGCAGAACTAGACTCCAGTCACGAGTCACAGTGCACATGTGCGGTGGTTTGTCCACCAAAAAAGCGCCAAAAGATCGAAAATAAACTAGCAGAGCCAGAACTGTTCAACTCCTTTGGAGCCACAGCCAGCAGAGAAGCCGGTTTACTTTAGCTTTTAAACCAGCTGCAGCCTGAGAACTGGAGTGTGAGGGGATGTAACACTAAATATGGCGGCAATGACAAAGAATTGCTGCAAAATAAACATACATATGTTGTTAAAAAAAAAATGTTTTTTTTTTTTAATTTTTTTTTATACTTATAACAATTCGATAATTATCGATATCGAGAAATAAAATAAAATTATCATATCGTTATCACGATATGATTTTTTTCCATATCGCCCAGCCCTAATGCAGGCTATATAAAAAATGACATCCTAGGGCGGCTAGGTGGTGTAGTGGGCAAGGCACTCGCCACCAATGCAGGAGATGCTGGGTTCGAGCCCAGCTCTCCACATTGCTATCAGCTTGGCTGGTCGTTCATACTAATACAATTGGCAGTATTAGGGGGTGGGAAGCTGATGGGTGGGGATCGGACGTTGTGGACAGCGACTCCTACAGGTCGGTTGGTGCGCCTGCGCAGCAGAATCAGGAAGCGACGGGGGCAGCGTGTCCCTCCCACACAGACCCCCGCCGCTGAGAGATTGCGCTGTGCAGGTGAAAAGATGCGACGGCTGCCTCCTCGAGTACCGGAGGGGACACGTGATGCAAGGCTTCGTCCACATTGCAGCCGGCTTGTGGGAGGCATGGCCTAACAGCGTTCGAGACAGGGGAGGGTAGAATTGGACGATACGAAATTGGGATGGGAGAAAAATAGAAAAATGGGAGAAAAAGTAGATAAAAAAAATGACATCCTCAAGGCAGGTAGATTTATAATATTTTAACTTAAAACTAGGCTACTTTTGCGTATACAGTCATTATATTCCAAATAAAATAAGTCCCTCGAGACTCCGTGCTGCTGCTGACTTGAAATCAAATAGGTGTCTGTGACTCTGTGGGCAGTCGGCCCGACATTAAACAGCAGTCAATCACATTTTTATGAGCTAACGAATTCCGTTATATTGGACATTTGTATTAATTATATCAAGCGAAGTGTAGTGAGGAAAGGGGGACACTGTTCCACTGCATATGGGAATGTGTGAAAGTGAAAACCTTCTGGCAAGATGTTATTGATCTGATCGATCAAATCTTATCAAAGAAGTTGCCATTGAATCCCAAGCTTTTTATTCTTGGTTTATATCCTACCACCCCACATCTACAACGCAAAGAGTTTAGATTTATAGATATGTGCATATTACAAGCAAAACGTGTAATAGCTCTTAATTGGAAAAATGTTGATGGACCAAGAATTGGTATGTGGATTAAAGAAATGGCTTCAAATATGTCAATGGAAAAGATGGTGTATATTGTTAGACGTAAACAAAACATTTTTGATAATGCCTGGGGACCATTTGTGTACTTCTTAAAGCATAATACGAATGTTGGGAACTTGCTTCAACAAGAACGGGATTAGGGGGAGTACTGTGGGAGTCCTAGAGCTGCCGCGGTATTGATGTTTTCCTTACCGCACGGATTTGCAAAATATTTCCTACCGCCACGGTTATTACCGCACGCACACAAAAAGAAATAAAAAATTTGAATGCATTTTTTTTTTTAGTAGTAGTCTACTTTTTATAGCATATAGCCTGCCTCTAGTCTAAATGTCGATCTTTAGAGGATGACTTTGCAGCATGAATATTGTTTGGGATTCGGCAAGCACGCATTAGTTATTGAAAGTGAAACACGGATTCGAAGTTTCCCCTCTGGTCGTGCGCCGTTCACTCGGTGTCGCGGGCAGGGGTGGTTACTGTTGTAATACAGTACTTTTACCTTACCACTAGATGGCACTATCAGTCAATACCACCCTCTGCTTGTAGACAGATATTTAGTACTTCCTGTCATGCTGTATGTTGTGTCTCAGTATGGTGTATGGTGCAACAAGGAATAAAGCTCTGGAAATATACAACAGGTTATGGGCCCAGAACATCGCTAAGAAGCTACACAGAGTTTTGTGTGAGATGAACAGTGTTGTGGGATTTCACAATGGATGACAAGCTGTTTATTGACCGGCTGAGCGGACCAGAGAACTGGGCAACATGGAAGTTTCAGATGGAGCACTTGCTGAAAGCTAAAGGACTATGGGGTATGCTAATTGAGACGGATACATTAGCTGCAGATGCTAATGCTCAAGCACGGGCTGAGTTTGATAAACGGAGAGAGAAGGCATTCTCTATGTTAGTGCTGAATGTAAGTACACCCCAGTTGTACCTGATAACAAGCTGCCAGACTCCCAAAGAGGCGTGGACCACGCTGAAAGGCCATTTTGAGAGAGATACTTTGGCAAATAAACTGTTTCTGAAGAAAAAGTATTTTCGATGTGAAATGAAGGAAGGAGATGGTTTAACTGAACATTTAAAACGGATGAAGGAGCTGACTGACCAGCTATCAGCAATAGGAGCTGTAATTGAAGAGGAAGACCAAATTGTAACACTTTTGGGTAGTTTGCCACCATGTTATGCTACAATTGTCACTGCACTAGAAACAAAGATTGACAGTCTGACACTGCAGTTTGTTCAGCAATCATTAACAAATGAAGAGCAAAAGCAAGTGAATGCTAATGTTAACTCAAGTAGTGCTACATCAGATGGTGCATCAGCCATGTCTTCACGTTTTCGAGGAAATGTGCAGAATAACTCCAGTGGTGGTCAGTCAATGGGAGTAGAAAGAGCAAGCACATGGAGGTGCTACGGGTGCGGAAAAGAAGGACATATTAAACGTGACTGTCCAAGCTTGAAATACAAAACTAAGAAGAAAACCCACAAGGCCAAAAACATGATGTATTACGATGATGAAGATTCATATGAAAGTGCCTTTGTCGCCAGAGAGGCAACCCCGACTGACAGACCACAACATGCTGAGTGGTTAATTGATTCTGGAGCATCAAAGCACATGACATGTGATAAAAAGGTTCTTCAAGAATACCAGCAATTCTCAAAAGCACAGTCTGTGAGACTCGGTGACGGCAGGGTGGTTGAAGCCCTAGGACTTGGACATGTCAACATGAAAATGACTTTTAAATCAAGTGATGTAAAAAAAGTCACAATGTATGACGTGCTGTATGTTCCAAAGCTATCTGGGAATCTATTCTCAGTGGGAGCTGCTACCAAGAAAGGAAATACAGTGCAGTTCAGGAAGTCTCGCTGCTACATACGTGGGAAAGATAGAACTCTTCATGGAATGGGAACACAAAGAGCTGATGGGCTCTATCAGCTGGATGTTGAAGGAAGTTCATCTGTCTGTCATAGTGCATCAGTAGCAGCCAGCCTGTGGCACCAGCGCCTTGGTCACACCACCAAGCTGAAGGAACTAAAGTATCTGGTGAATGGAGTGGACTTCTCTGCAGAGAAAGAGGTTCTCTTCTGTGAAGGATGTGTGGAAGGCAAGCTGGCTAAAAAGCCATACAAGTCGATTGGAGAAATCCGTTCCAAACGCAAGATGCAGCTGATTCACAGTGATGTCTGTGGTCCCATGCAGACTGAATCTGTAAGTGGAGCAAAATATTTTGTGACTTTCATTGATGATTACTCTAGATGCTGCAAGGCATACTTTCTGAAACAGAAGAATGAGGTGTTACACAAATTCAAGGAATTTGAGAAAACATTCTCAAATGAGTGTGGGCAGAGTGTCATGAGGCTGAGAACAGACAATGGTGGTGAGTACACATCAAAGGAGTTTCAAGAATATTTGAAAGCTCAAGGCATCCACCATGAAATGACTGTACCTCACTCACCACAGCAAAATGGTGTTGCAGAAAGAAAAAATAGGACATTAGTTGAAGCAGCTAGAAGCATGCTGTCACATGCTAAGTTGCCGAAGATGCACTGGGCAGAGGCTGTAGCCACCGCAGCTTACATACAGAACAGGCTGCCCACATCTGTCCTGAAGCAAGAGACTCCCTATGAGAGATGGTATGGAAAGAAACCTGACATGAGTCACATGAAGGTGTTTGGCTGTGTTGCTTATGCACATATCCCAGATTCAGAGAGAAGGAAACTGGACAAAAAGGCTGTGAAGCTTCGTTTTGTGGGATATGCAAACAATGCCAAGGGTTATCGCCTGTATGATGAAGAGAAAAGGAGAATTCTAATCTGTCGAGATGTCATCTTTGATGAATCAAACTTCAACTGTAAACAGGAGGTAAAGGGCGAGATGACGATTAAAACAGGTGAGAGTGAAACACGTGAAGTGAAGAACGAAATAATCATTAAAACAGAGTGTGAAACACAAGATGATGAGGTCGATAGCACTGTCAGAACAAGCGGCAGAATCAGAAATGCTCCAAGGAGATATGGATATGATGACTTTGCTGATACAGTGACTGTTGATCATCATGCCAATATGTGTCGTGTGACAGAGCCAATCACACTGAAAGAAGCAATGGTGAGTCCTAATGCAAAGGAATGGCAGGAGGCGGCTGATTTGGAATATGAGTCGCTGCTGGAAAATGAGACATGGGACTTAGTGGATTTACCAAGGAAGACAGTAGGATCAAGATGGGTGTTCAAAGTCAAGCATCACAGTGATGGACGAGTGGAGAGATACAAATGCAGACTTGTCGCCAAGGGCTACTCACAGTTGTATGGTGCTGACTATGATGAAACGTTTTCACCTGTGGTACGATTCAGCTCTATTCGTACATTACTGTCCTTTGCTATTCAAAACAATCTACAGGTGCACCAGATGGACGTCGTAACTGCATTCCTTAATGGACACCTGGAAGAGGAAATCTACATGGAGCAACCAGAGGGCTACATCAAACCAGGGGAGGAACACCTGGTATGCAAACTGAATAAATCGATCTATGGACTGAAGCAGTCTCCCCGCTGCTGGAGCAAGGCTTTCACACAGTTCATGATGGAAATTGGATTCAAACAGAGCACATCAGACCCCTGTGTGTTTGTGAGATCAAGACAACAGCTTGAAATACTCGCAGTTTATGTTGATGATCTCATTCTGATAACGGAGTCGACTGAGAGCATGAACGAGCTGAAAATGGCTCTCAAGGAGCGCTACAAGATGAAAGACATGGGTGAGCTCTCCTATATCCTGGGCGTCTCAGTGATCCGAAATAAGAACAGTGTATTTCTTCATCAAAAGCAGTACATTGAAACCATTCTTCAGAAATATGGAATGGATGATGCAAATCCTGTAGCAACTCCTGCTGATGGCAATGTCAAATTGAGGAAAAGTGATGGTGTCAGTAAGCCAGTGCACCAACATACCTATCAGTCAATGGTAGGAAGTCTGCTGTATGCTGCAATGGCCACACGACCAGACATAGCTCAGGCAATGAGTGCTGTGTCAAAGTTCAATGCAAATCCAGATGCTTCACATCTGACTGCTGTGAAGAGGATACTTCGATACTTGAAAGGGACAGTGAACCTTGCTCTCAAGTATGAGCAGTCAGACTCTGGAGCTTTGATTGGATTCTCAGATGCTGACTGGGCTGGTGATCAGGATGACCGCCGCTCAACAACAGGCAACATCTTTCTACTGTGTGGAGGAGCTGTGAGCTGGCTTAGCAAGAAACAGGCAACAGTTGCACTTTCAACAGCAGAAGCTGAGTACATCGCACTCAGTCAAGCTGCTCAAGAAGGTGTCTGGCTGAGACGACTACTGAGCGATCTCGGAGTGGAGGCTACGTCCACAGTGATCCTGGAAGACAACCAAGGAGCCATCGCAATCGCGAAGAATCCCGTGAACCACTCCAGGACAAAACACATAGACATTCGCTACCACTACATCCGTGAATGTGTGCAGAATGGGCAAATAGAACTGCAATATTGTCCAACAAATGACATGAAAGCAGACATCTTTACCAAGCCACTGACTAAACAGAAGTTTGAGTACCTTAGGGGAGAGATTGGACTTTTTCCTATTTAAATAGAGTGGTTATTTGTGCTTGACAGGTGAACGCCGAACGCTGCCTGGTCAAAGCAAGTCTGAAAAATGTGAAAAAGAGTTCCAGTAAAAGCATTGTAAAAAGAGAAAGTATTTTTTGTTGTTGTTGTTTAAAGATATTTTTTTCTTGATGTTTCTTTTTTATGAATGAGAGCATGGCTCTGTAATATTATTTAAAGGCACTTAATGCCATTGTAAAATTGAGTGGGAGTGTTGTAATATTATTTAAAGGGACTTGAATGCCATTGTAAAAGTAAGTGGGAGTGTTGTAATACAGTACTTTTACCTTACCACTAGATGGCACTATCAGTCAATACCACCCTCTGCTTGTAGACAGATATTTAGTACTTCCTGTCATGCTGTATGTTGTGTCTCAGTATGGTGTATGGTGCAACAAGGAATAAAGCTCTGGAAATATACAACAGTTACCCCCCCGACCCTTTCTTATTATTATTACTATAAAGTTACTACTTTATAATAAAGGCATTCGTTTTGTGGCATTACCATTATATAGTTATACGTTCAATAACATCAGCGTATTTACCGGACCATCTCAGTTCCTTTCTTTGCTCAGAGCGTGCTGAGTTGTCCCATTCTGCGGTCTGTTAATAAAGTTTTCAATCAGACAAGTGTATAGAACGAAGGGCTTTTATTATAACATTCGTTGCAGACAGTAAAATCATTATGTCTCGTTTAGTACTCCTGATGAGCGATGGTAGTCCACTCCGGCGGGGAGCTAAAGCTAACGTTATTAGCCGTATTGTGATGAGCTCTGATCAATGGCTGACATTCAGGATGTAAAAAACTGCAGGACGCTCCCAACGTGTGACGCGTCTCTCTTCTGACCAATCAGTGGTCTGCAATGTTTCACGTGACTTTTCTGGTACCCAATAGGGTCGCTTGGAACCTCGATAGAGGAGTAGGGTATATCTGCAGAGCCGAAAGCCCAACGAGAGGAGGGTACTTCATTATTATTATTATAAAAAACAGCGGTGATGCGGTATTCAGCCTACTCTGCGGTGGCCGTGATGTAACAGCAATACCGCGGTAATGCGGTAATCGCGGCAGCTCTATGTGGGACAACTCTTATTATTGTGTAAAAACGACAAGAAACACCCTTTACTTAATGTGTAAAACATTTTGGTTGTATTATTATTTATTTATGTTTATTTTTTATTTAAATCTGTATCCTTCCTATGTGAACCTGTTTTTGAAGTTAATTATTATTTTGTGTGGGGTGGGGTTAGGGGAGGGAGAACGGGGTGAAAATGTTTGCTGAATACTGCTCTGCTGATATACATGTTGTAATTTGCAAACTAAAACCCAATAAATATAGTTAAAAAAAAAAATTATATCAAGCGAAGAACTGAGAAATTTGGCAGAGAGAGACGGCAACATTATCGTGGGGTCCGGTTCACTGAAACGTTCAACGAAGCGATAAACGAATCCCAATAGTATGCAACTGCAGAGCCGCAGAGCCAGCGACGCTCTCAGGTCCGGTCTTGGGACCGCTCAGCAGCGCCACCCACCCAGTGGCTGAATTGCCAATGGCTGAATTGGAGTATTGCACTGTGCGGGCACAAGTGTGAGCTCTGCGGCTCTGCAGTTGCATGCTTCTCGCTAACCCAGCGTCAGCTCCCGCCCCGCCATTCTCATCAGCAAACCACAGGTCGCGCTCCAAACGTGCTGTGTGCATGATATCTATGATATAGGAACACACATCGTTGTCATTATTAGACCTGCTTGGTGAAGCAACAATGAAACAAATGTAACTATTTTAATACAATCCAAATTGTGCTTAGAGGGAATTATTTTCACAGGACATTATGACAGGAGATTTTTAAATATGTCGGACTTCAACAGATTTCCCCGGTAAAAAAAACGGTAATTACCGGACAACGGAAACCCTGGTGATGTGTATCTAGTGTATTTCCTAGGTCTTTCTATCCCTATGCACCATGTGTGTGTTGGTACATCCTCTGGAACATCCAAGTCGTTGATGTGTCTCTACACACCATTGTTCCATTCCTCTGCATTCATTGTATTTAGGAGAGCTCAGCGATATGGAAGAAATCGATAAATCACAATAACTGCTCACGTATAAAAAAAAATCTGTTTTTTTTCTCCCATTTTCTATTTTTCTCCCATCCCAATTTCATATCGTCCAATTCTACCCTCCCCTGTCTCGAACGTTGTTAGGCCATGCCTCCCACAAGCCGGCTGCAATGTGGACTAAGCCTTACATCACGTGTCCCCTCCGGTACTCGAGGAAGCAGCACTTCGCATCTTTTCACCTGCACAGCGCGATCTCTCAGTGGCGGGGGTCTGCGTTTGGAGGGCACGCCGCCCCCGTCGCTTCCTGATTCTGCTGCGCAGGCGCACCAACCGACCTGTAGGAGTCGCTGTCCATCAGCTTCCCACCCCCTAATACTGCCAATTGTATTAGTATGAACGACCAGCCAAGCTGATAGCAATGCAGAGAGCTGGGCTCGAACCCAGCGTCTCCTGCATTGGTGGTGAGCGCCTTGCCCACTGCACCACCTAGCCGCCCCCCCAAAAAAATTTAAAAAAAATCAGTTTTTATGTAATCCAGTTGATGTTGATCATCGAACTGTGCGGTAGTGTAAAGTGTGACGTTAAACCAAAACTGCAATTTTCAAATGGCATTCCCTCAAAACATCTCAGATCAAATTTAGTGAGAGATTTTAGTTAATAATGAGCTTGTTATTATCAATTCAGACAACAGAATGGTGTATCACGATATCTCAATATCATCAAGATATGATCCCACTGAAAAAAGATAAATGATCAAACTGAATTATCACCCAGCCCTAGTGTTGGGGCAAATAAAGTATTTCCTAACCATAACCTCAAGACTGGCAGAAACAGAAATGCATCTTGGCCTTGACTGTAAGCTCTCGTGTACTTGTGGTTAACGATTGGAAAATGTCTAAATGAATATCTACTAGGGATGCACCGAATGGGAAATTCTTGGCCGAAACCGATACCGAAAATAGGAAACAGTTGGCCGAAAACCGAATGCCGAAAGGCCGAAAATGATTCATAGAATAGAATTTTTTTTACCATGTTGTTCAGCTACCTGATTATGGAAAAATATATGATTATGGCAAAACTTAACTTAAATAATAAATAATCACTATTATGGGTCCATAAAACATTTATTCAGCACTTCTGAATGCATACAGTACATTAATTCCAAGTCAAGTGCATTTTCTTTTCTCTGTAGGATAACTACAAAGTGCATTCAGAACAAAGCCAATGTGCTTTAAAACTGCATAAAGATATGCACACATGAGCTTATAGCAGACTTACTGATGTTACTGTAGTGGCTACAGTAAGCATTTTATATAAAAGTACCCCCTCCAATGTACAGTAAATTACCTAGTATGGTTGTCAATATTCCAATGTACAGCTTTGCTTGTACAGTTGTAAAGTGTTTCCCCCCCCCAACCCCTCCTACCCAACCCCCCCCCCCCCCCCCACCTCCGTCAATGTACAGTTTATACGTCAAATGTATATACTCCCTTTTCTGGACTATTTTTGTATCACAAACAATACTATATTTGCAAATCTGGTATGTCATAAATGTATAGATGTAGCAGTACTGTATCTGTATGTCATTATGTCATATGTCCTGATGAATTGAAAATGGGGGATCCTGATGTAAACAAGACGAAAGTCTTTCTCTGGTCTGCACCCCCTTAACAATTGTGTGTATTGAGCTGTACTGTATTGTACCTAGGGCTGGGCGATATGGCCTAAATATGATATCACGATATTTTCTGACCTTTCGGCGATACACGATACGCATCACGATGTTTTTCTTTTTTTCCCCAAACAATTCATTATGAGGCTTACCAAGACAGTATTTGAGTTTGCAAGCTAACATTAAAGACAAAATAAAATACCCATGCATTTAGCATTTTTATATTAGATTTAGATTATTGGATTATTAATTATATATTGCATATATTTAGCAATGAGATATTATATGATTTAGATATGAAATATGATGAATTGAAAATGGGGGACCCTGATGTAAACAAGACGAAAGTCTTTCTCTGGTCTGCATCCTCCAGTCCACTGTTGACTGTTGTTGTATTGAGCTGTACTGTATTGTACCTATGCTGCAATCTGTTAATAACGTTTATATTCATTCAGTCGGCAAACAGAATCATTTTGATTGACAGTCGCGTCTGCCAATTACGTCACATCGCTTGCACCCGCCCTGCTGTTCTTAGCACCAATCGGCAAGCGCGTATTAATTTTTTACTTCCGCCACTGGAGAGCTCAATGAAAACAACAATGGCAGCGGTAGCTCGCCGCGGCCGACGTTTAGCCTTTAGCTCTGCAGAATGACTAAACGACTGGAGGCATAATGATTTTACTGCAACGGATGTTATAATAAAAGCCTTTCCATACATCTGTCTGATTGAAAACGTTATTAACAGACCGCAGAATGGGCACAACGGAGTCAGCACGGGCTGAGATATGAACGGCTAATGCTTGCTAATATCTAGGTCGACCTCGGTCGTTGCTATGTAAATACGCTGATGTTATTGAAAGTGTAACTATATAACGTCAATGCCACAAAACGAATGCCTTTGTTATCATAAGTAGTAACTTTTGATGCAGTAGTGTGTGTGTGGGGCGGCGCTGTTCAAAAGTGTCAACGTGTGGACCAGATTGACGCAACACAAGCCTCTTGGGCAAAACATCACGATATCCACGATACGTTTAAAAAGTGTATCGTTAATGAACTGTACCCGATATTTATATAATATCGTCATATCGCCCAGCCCTAATTGTACCCATTCTGCAATCTGTTAATAAAGTTTTCAATCAATCAATCAATCAATCAATCAATCAATCAGAGAGAGAGAGAGAGAGAGAGAGAGAGAGAGAGAGAGAGAGAGAGAGAGAAGAGAGAAAGAGAGAAAGAGAGAAAGAGAGAAAGAGAGAAGAGAGAGAGAGAGAGAGAGAGAGAGAGAGAGAGAGAGAGAGAGAGAGAGAGAGAGAGAGAGAGAGATAGATAGATAGATAGATAGATAGATAGAAGCAGGGGGCGAAATTAAAGCCCGCCGCCCGCCAGGGCAGGGCTCCAGACTCGTTACCAAGTGGCTCTGCAGATATACCCTACTCGGCTACAAGGCTCCGTTGGAGAGGATGTTGTGATTTTTGCACAATAAATATTCAACATTCTCTTTTGAGACTCCGCCTCAGACTCTTATCATTTGGCACTAAAAGCTAAACATTGTCACCGATATGGCTGTCCGCAACATGTCATTAATTGTGTACGCGAGGTGGTTCAGTGACGAGTCCGACGCTAACATGAGCTAGGTTAGCTAGCATGTAGCTGCAGTACTGTACCGGAGGAGAGGTGGGTAGGAAGTAACTTGACGCTGGATGAGCGTATTGCTGCGTTGGGAGGCGGAGATAGTCATTGGATTTGGCAAATCACGCTACGTTTAGACTTCAGTGAACTTAGTCAGCACGAGACATTAACCATTTGACAGCAATATATGCGCGCACTGACAGTCGTCCAATTGACATTTCCTGTGAAAAAAAAATCCTCTCCGTCCCGGATGCGTCCCAGCAAAGATTTCTGTTCGTCCCAAATCAATAATTGATCGTCCCCGGGACGGCGGGACATCGTTAGTCTCGAGCCCTGCGCCAGGGGCGCTCAGTTTTTACCTTTGGCGCTTGCCACTGGGGGGTCTGCCCGCCGTGTGGCGTGTAGACGTGTAGTTCATAACGATACTCTTATTTTGAAAATCTGTGCAGGTCTCATTTCCGCTCCAAGCGCAGTTCCAGTCATAATATCGATGGCTCCGGCAGTTAGCAACATTCAGTTCGTATGATACTCTTATTTTGAATAAAACCGTGGCAACGAGTCATATCTGCCCAGCCAGGCCAGCCCTGCAGCGGGATACTATTGGCTTCTGCTCGTATCAACACAGAGGCAGGCTGCTCTAGTCTAGACCGGACCTCCATGAGCTACCGTTACTGTTTAAACAATGACCCAGTCAACTATTCACTTTTAGTTTAATACATGACGAGGCATTGTCTAACGGTATCTAGCTGGCTAGCTACTGATATCAACAAATGCTCCAGCAATAGTCGACTCGAGTGCATAATACCTCCGTTCCCTCGTTAGCTAGCTCACGTTAGCTAGCTCACGTTAGCTAGCTCACGTTAGATCTATATGTCCCAGTAAACTAAATTGTCTTAACGTTACCTAGCGGGCTAGCAGTAGCTACAGATAGCTCCTGATATCAATGTCTTATAACATTGATTCAATGCGTATTGTAGCTGAGGGCTTTATGAATGTGATTTGACCAAAGAACCCTAACATTATACCAATAGGGTCCAGCTGCAGCGCCGGAGAATCCTTGCATGCTGAATGTAGAGTATTAGTATAGGGTCCCGCTGCAGCACAGGAGAATCCTTTTTGGAGCTGGAGGCTACTAGAATACACACAGACAGTGGAGCTGTTTGCAGATAGCGAGCATTTTGACTTATTGCGTGGTGGCGATGTCTCGCAGATAATACAACTACAAGTATGATTATATAATATATATTTTATTTTAAAAAAAAATTATATAAAATATATATTTTTTTTTATCAAAAAGAAAAAATTGGCAGGTAAGAAATATGCTTGGCGGGTAGATTCTTCCCATCTACCCCCCACTGGCCGGTGAGTCAAAAAGTTAATTTCGCTCCATGGATAGAAGACATGTGTGGCTGACATGGCGGACATCTGTGCTCTACTGAGCGCACCTTTCTAGTCCCCAGATGAACGTAATCTCTTGACTTTGGCACAGTAGACACGCGACGTGTATTCTCGAGAATGATAATAATAATGCTCTTCAGATTATATTATCAAAGAATATGCATATTAGATCACTCAGTGATTAACCGCGACAGGCATATAGTAAATAAGGATAAAGCATGTTAAAGACGCATTTATTGGACGCGTTGCGCTAGGGCTGGGCGATAAAACGATAACGATAACTATCGCGATAAATTATTTCCTCGAAATAAACATGAAACGTGGTCGCAAAGTTTCGATATATCGATTTTCCAAGCTTGGATATGAGCACACGCACTAACAACCAATCAGTGAAGGAGATGGCAGACAGCGGAAGGAGACCCGCACTGCACCTCTGGGTAGAGCGGTAGGACTCAAGTAGTAAACAAGGCTGGCTAGGATAATTAGCTTGCACGGCGCTATTTTATAGTTTATGTGCCGAGTGGGTGTGTGGCGTGAATTCTGAGGCCACGGTTATAGTAGTGTGGGGTATACGGTGGACGTCGTTGCAATGTATTGGGGCGGAACAGAGTATTTTAGGGTCATATTTAGTACTTTGTAAACAAGGCTGGCTAGGATAATTAGCTTGCACGGCGCTATTTTATAGTTTACGTGCCGAGTAGGTGTGTGGCGTGAATTCTGAGGCCATGGTTATAGTAGTGTGGGGTATACGGTGGACGTCGTTGCAATGTATTGGGGCGGAACAGAGTATTTTAGGGTCATATTTAGTACATCGTCATGGGATACACCGCTTGTCGGCTAACTGCTAACGTGCGCGGACTGATGACGACATCACCTCGAGACATTCGCAGCAGCAAAACAAGTCTATTAATAGCCCGTCCATCGGCGCCGGGCATAAGAAGTTAATTAAACTTGACAGACATTATATCGACGATAATTATCGATATCGAGTTATATGAAAATAATTTTATCGCGATAACGTTTTTGGCCATATCGCCCAGCCCTACGTTGCGCACAGAGTTTACATAGAAACAGCGCGAGTCCCAAGAGGAGTTATCACAGGCTGCAGAACGCAGGACTGAAGAGCTCACGTTGTTGCGCATGTAATGACTGAAGCCGCGTTTTGATGACATCATCACAACAACACGCGTTAGGTTACAGGTTGTTTCTGTTTCTGTGATATATTTTCGGTGAAAAAACTCTTTCGGCCGAAAGCCGAAAGGCCATTTTTGGTCATTTTCGGCCGAAAACTTTCGGTGGCCGAAATTTCGGTGCATCCCTAATATCTACAATGTCTCATCGCTTGTCCTTGAGCAGCCGCAGTGAATCATCCTTACTCAGAGTCACTGGCGTGCTGCTCCGCCAAATGTGTCAAGTCAACCGCCAGACGGTACCTGCTGCTCGCCAGGAGGCAGACCGAGATTCACAGTATTCTCATGGTCGTGTTTTGTCATACAAACAGGGCACGAAATTAACTTTTTGACGCACCGGCCAGTGGCGGGTAGATGGGAAGAATCTACCCGGCGCCAAGCATATTTCTTACCTGCCAAATCTTTTTTTATTAAAAAAATATATATATATTTTATATAAAAAATGTTTTTTAATAAAATATATATTATATAATCATACTTGTAGTTGTATTATCTGCGAGACATCGCCACCACGCAATAAGTCAAAATGCTCGCCATCTGCAAACAGCTCCACTGTCTGTGTGTATACTTGAGTAGCCTCCAGCTCCAGCAAGGATTCCCCGGCGCTACAGCTAGACCCTATATTCAGCTAGACCCTACATTTGCATGCAAGGATTCTCCTATTGGTATAATGTTACGGTTCTTTGGTCAAATCACATTCAACATGCCCTCAGCTAGAATACGCATTGAATCAATGTTATAAGACATTGATATCAGGAGCTATCTGTAGCTACTGCTAGCCCGCTAGATAACGTTAAGACAATTTAGTTTACTGGGACATATCGATCTAACGTGAGCTAGCTAACGTGAGCTAGCTAACGAGGGAACGGAGGTATTATGCACTCGAGTCAACTATTGCTGGAGCATTTGTTGATATCAGCAGCTATCAGTAGCTAGCCAGCTAGATACCGTTAGACAATGCCTCGTCATGTATTAAACTAAAAGTGAATAGTTGACTGGGTCATTGTTTAAACAGTAACGGTAGCTCATGGAGGTCTGCTGACTCCGCTCTAGACTAGAGCAGAGTCAGCAGACTGCCTCTGTGTTGATACGAGCAGAAGCCAATAGTATCCCGCTGCAGGGCTGGGCGGATATGACTCGTTGCCACGTTTTTTTTCAAAATAAGAGTATCATACGAAGAATGTTGCTAACTGCCGGAGCCATCGATATTATGACTGGAGATGCGCTTGCGGCGGAAATGAGACCGGCACAGACTTTCAAAATAAGAGTATCGTTATGAACTTGATTGATTGATTACACGCCACACGGCGGGCAGACCTCTCAGTGGGAGGCGCCAAACGACTAAAAACTGAGCGCCAATGGCGCTTGGCGGGCTCTAGTTTCGCCCCCTGCATACAAATATGGCTGGTGTTTGATCACAATCAACTGTTGTCTGTTGATGTCCGTGATAGAATACTATGAATATGAGATGTTAGAACTATTTAGAGTCTGTTGATGTCCGTGATAGAATACTATGAATATGAGATGTTAGAACTATTTAGAGTCTGTTGATGTCCGTGATAGAATACTATGAATATGAGATGTTAGAACTATTTAGAGTCTGTTGATGTCTGTGATAGAATACTATGAATATGAGATGTTAGAACTATTTAGAGTCTGTTGATGTCTGTGATAGAATACTATGAATATGAGATGTTAGAACTATTTAGAGTCTGTTGATGTCTGTGATAGAATACTATGAATATGAGATGTTAGAACTATTTAGAGTCTGTTGATGTCTGTGATAGAATACTATGAATATGAGATGTTAGAACTATTTAGAGTCTGTTGATGTCTGTGATAGAATACTATGAATATATAAGATGTTAGAACTATGTAGAGTATGTTGATGTCTGATAGAATACTATGAATATGAGATGTTAGAACAATTTAGAGGTAAGATCTGACAGGAGTCACAAAATTCCCATGCACTGGCTATAACAACTGTACTTACTGATACTGTAGATATAACACTATACTACTGTACTTACTAGACATAACGCTATAATGTAGACTTACTGATAGACATAACATTATACTACTGTACACTTACTGATACACTAGTAGTTATGTCACATAACCTGTAGACTTACTGATATACATATATATCAGTGCAACTATATACTGTGCAACTGTTAAAATGATGTCACATCTTACCTGTGCAACTGTTAAAGTTAACATGATGATATCACTAGAGCTGCCGCGGTATTGCTGTTTTCCTTACCGCACAAATTTGCAAAATATTTCCTACCGCGCGGTTATTACCGCACGCACACAAAAAATAAAAAAAAAAAAGTTTGAATGCATTTTTTTTAGTAGTAGTCTACTCTTTATAGCATATAGCCTGCCTCTAGTCTAAATGTCTATCTTTAGAGGATGACTTTGCAGCATGAATATTGTTTGGGATTCGGCAAGCACGCATTAGTTATTGAAAGTGAAACTCTGGTCGTGCGCAGTTCACTCGGTGTCGCGGGCAGGGCTGGTTACCCCCCCGACCCGTTCTTATTATTATTACTATAAAGTTACTACTTTATAATAAAGGCATTCGTTTTGTGGCATTAACATTATATAGTTATACGTTCAATAACATCAGCGTATTTACCGGACGATAGCAAGGCAAGCAATACTCTATTCATATCTCAGTTCCTTTCTTTGCTCAGAGCGTGCTGAGTTGTCCCATTCTGCGGTCTGTTAATAAAGTTTTCAATCAGACAAGTGTATAGAACGAAGGGCTTTTATTATAACATTCGTTGCAGACAGTAAAATCATTATGTCTCGTTTAGTACTCCTGAAGAGCGATGGTAGTCCACTCCGGCGGGGAGTTAAAGCTAACGTTATTAGCAGTGTTGTGATGAGCTGACATTCAGGACGTAAAAAACGTGTGACGCGTCTCTCTTCTGACCAATCAGTGGTCTGCAATGTTTCACGTGACTTTTCTGGTACCCAATAGGGTCGCTTGGAACCTCGAGAAGTAGGGTATATCTGCAGAGCCGAAAGCCCAACGAGAGGAGGGTAATTTATTATTATTATAAAAAAACAGCGGTGACGCGGTATTCAGCCTACTCTGCGGTGGCCGTGATGTAACAGCGATACCGCGGTAATCGCGGCAGCTCTAGATATCACACCACTTTTACATGTTTTTATGCGTCTATGTTATGTCTATGTGATGTGTTGTGATGTCATCTGTCTTTACGATGTCTGTATGATGCATGTCTGAACACTTCGTTCCCCGACCCCTACCAGGAGGACCCCAATGGAAATAAGCTCGGAGCTTTTTTGTGTCTATCCTTGGCAGTATTCCAGACTGTCCTTCTGTCACATGTTTATTTATATATTGTCAAAATAACATCAATCAATCAATCATCACAAGTGTTGGCTGAGGGTGGGGGTTCCAAAAGGATAGAGATCGCTTTCTTCCCCTTGAAGTGGAAAACAAGACGGACTGCCTTATCATGGCAGGAAAACTCAAATCTCTGAATGGATTTAACTGCTAATTCTGTCCCTAAAAACAAAACAAAAAGGGACATTGTTGTGTCTGAGGTCAAAGAATCACTTCCGCAGGTCTACAACAGAGCTTATGTTAGACGTCATTCCTAGCCATGCTCATTCTGCCGAAGACGCCGTAACTCGTCTTTGATATCAATATTTCAAAAATCTGTGATCGAAATCATATTTCTCCTCCGGGGACCAGAGATGTACTGCAAAGCTCCACTCAACTCTCTAGCGGTTCAAGAGCGCCATCTGGTGGCCGATCGGCAGATCGCCAACAGGAAGCGACTCGTCAGACCGGAAGTGCTCATCCATATGTCGTCCGGGCACTCGCTATCGTTAGAGAGACTCCGTCTTGACACAGTGAACATCGATCGGTGCAAATAACTCGAAAAAACAACATGATTTGGACATATATACTATTATACAACCTGGAAATGGATCGGGCATTTCTCCATCCCATAATAGAAAAAATTCTGTTCCACGCTCATCTGCCAGCGGCGCGAGGAAGCCACGGTGAGTTGCAGCGTTATATTCTAACGTGTTCCATATAAACTGCTATGATGATCATATGACCCACACTGGATGAATCATCTAACGTTGCCCACGGAATTATAAACGCCCCCTCGCCCATCCGGTCAATATCAGATGATACGTAGTAACTTCTAGAAGTACCTCCAGTTGAAATTTTTCATCTGGCAACGATCGCTACCAAACTGTATTTGATCATCAATATAATGCATTTGGAGCTATAAATCAAGTTCTGGAGAAAGCTGCAGAAAACGATAAAAACATACTTATACTTTAGACCATATTTTAGTATTAATATGTGAATGAAAAAGTATATCGTTGCTACACCCTGAACAATGGATATAGGACATTGAATGGGCCATAATAATGGCAATTTAGCAATAGAATTTAAAAAGTTATAGCCCTGCAAAGAAGGGGAACTTCTCCATAGACAAATAGAGCTGGCTAGGGATGGTAAATTATGAATTTGAACCATGGCGATCAAAGTGTTAAGCAGCGTTGTACAGTGACGCAGTGGCCAGGTGAACTCGGTTACCTATGAACTCCAGTTGCGGGTTCTGAATGTAAATAAATGGTGCATTTCGCGTTTTCATCCAAAAGCGCTTTACAATTTGTTCCTCACATTTTACCCATTCACACACCGATGGCGGAGGCAACCATGCAGGGTGCCAACCTGCTCATCAGGAGCAGTTAGGGGTTATGAGTTTTGCTCAAGGACACTTCGAGTCTGACACACTGCCCAGAAGGAGCAGGAATCGAACGGGGAACCTCTAGATTCTACCTCCCGAGCCACTGTCTTTCAACAACCACTATTTAAAGAAGAAGAAAAAAAATAAAAGAGCTGGGCCGTTAACGTGCTGCGTTAACGCGATACTAGTATCGCGCGATAATATAATTGACGCAGTTAATCTAAAAAATTTAATAAAAAAAAAAAAAAAAAAAAATTACCTTTATTTACCCAGGGTAGGTTTGCTGAGCACAGATGCTCTTTTTCAGGAACACCCTGCTTCACATTCACACAGTTCCATTCACACCTGGGAGCTGCCCAGTACAACCACAGTTGACACCATTGGCCACTGAGCAACTCCACTGGAGCAGTTGATTTGCATTGGCAGGGTTTGGCCCTGTCTGGCACCCAACGGGAAAAATATTATAGGCACTATAAGTAGACACTGCTACATAAAACAAGCTGGTCTGCCTGAGTGACTGGTGGAAGAAGGAGAAATAAAGATTGGACTGATTGAGTCAAGCCATGTCACATAATTTAAGTTTGAATGCTAGATACTGTACTGTACTGATAATATTATTTATTTGTGTTAACTTCTGAATAAAACAACTTATTAAACACAAGTACATCTTATTAAACATTATTTTGATATTTCATTACCAATTATCATAGCAAAACAGCTTTTTCAAACAGTCTGTAATGCATTTTGGAAACGGGAGATGGGCTCATGGTGTAATGGGCCACCTGGCCTGAGAAACATAAGGAGGAAAGAAAAAGTAAGGTCATTATTTGGGTAGAACACACATATTTTGAATGCCTTCGGCAGGTTTTTTTTTTTTTAGCCATTTTAATCTAGATTAAATCCAGAATTGCAGATAGATTAATCTAGATTAAAAAAAATGATCTATGCCCACCTCACTAAATACATTTTTGGTGCCACATTTTCATGTAACTTGTATCAGTTTGGCTAATCAGATTTATATCTAATTAGGCTATAAAATGTGTAAACTCTTCACAAATAATAAAGTGGGTGATTTCAGTTAGGTGGAACAACTAGCAAGATGTTCTGTTTTGATAGGAGCCTATAGTAGAAACGTCCATTGCAACACGGGTCCCTTGGAACATAAAAAATAAAGACAAAAAGCTATGTCAAATTTAGGTAGGGCCAAGAAAGAAACTATGCCGGTGCCACTTGCATGACAACGTTTAGATTTAGATTTCAAATTGGTTTACAGAAAACAGATATACGGTCCAACACCACCTTTGAAATAATGATATCTGGCATCGAAACCCATGCACCGTCTCTCGAACCCACAAAATGTGTTTACATTCCCCCAAAACTAGCAAGGAAACTATAAAAGAAGGAAGAGTGATCGTGTCACTGTGTGAACTCACATTGGTGCAAAGTGTGAACACTTTCAGTGAGTTGAATGGGGATCAGTCATTGGGATCAGTCATGTCCTCGTTTATGGACCTGTCATTTAAACAGGTTAATTACCTCTGATAGTAATAATAATCGGCAACTCGTTGCATTGTTAACTAGCTAACGTTTATAACGAGCAATAACGATATATTGGTTTATGTGTATATGTCCTCAGATAGCTTGTATTGATTGATTGATTGATTGATTGATTGAAAAGTTTAAACTGTATTGCAGAATGGGTACAATACAGTACAGCTCAATACATACAATTGTTAAGGGGATGCAGACCAGAGAAAGACTTTCAGGGTCCCCCATTTGCAATTCATCATAACATATATGACATACACGACATACAGATAGACAGTACTACTGTTGTCTGTTACATCTATACATTTATGACATACCAGATTTGCAAATACAGTACCGTTTGCGATACAAAAGAGTCAACAAAAAAAAAGAGTATATTTGACATAGAAACTGTACATTGGAGGAGCTTGGGTAGGTGGGGTGGGGGAAACTGTACAACTGTATATATTTTGTATATATTATAGGCTTCAATAGAACTGGCATCAAGCAGAGCAGAGCAAGCTGGTGTTCTGACGTGATGACCCTGCCTTCCTTTATAGTCGCCTTGCCCAGAAGAGGGAGTAGGAGGAATGTCTGCCTTGACATTTTGTTGTACCTGTCCTGCACAGCCATGGCATGGCTACAGACAGTACACGCACCAAGTAAACTGATTGATTGATAACTATTAACAGATTGCAGAATGGGTACAGTACGGCTCAATACATTGTTAAGGGGATGCAGACCAGAGAAAGACTTTCGTCTTGTTTACATCAGGGTCCCCCATTTTCAATTCATCATAACAGATATATGACACACAGATAGACAGTAGTAAAGACAAACTGCAGACAACAACACCAAGCTGCACTCACCACATACGTTGATCCATTTTCTCCCGACCGAACCTCCGTTTCGGGGATGGAAAAATGCATTTTTGTTTTAAAGGTCAGAAACGGGACAGGGCACCACTTCTTAAACCCCACTGGAACAGAGAGACTACAGCAGAGGAGAGGAGGGTCTCGAACAGTCCCACCGTTTATTAAACCCACGGTGCCGTTTTGGAAAAAAGTCCCGAGTTTCAGAAAAGAGCAGTTTTTCTTTTTTTTTATCTGAGCGGTAAAACAACTCACGCACCACGAACTCACATTAGTATACTTATATCCCACCACCACCACGCCAGTGTTACTAATAAACGTCCCCCACTAGCAGCGCCGTGCCCGGGCAGCAGCAGCCATGTTGCGGACGTTAAGTCGTTCTACCTTCACGGGGTTTGACGTGAAACCGCTGTTATTATTATTATCCCGTTCCGCTTCACAAAAAAAAAAAAAAAAAAGACCAGGGACTGAAGTTAGAGAAGAACCCGTTCGTTCAACCCTCCTCCTCCAGAGAAATCCCGTCTCCTCCCGTGCCGTTATTATTAATATTCCACCCACTTTGCGTTATTAATCAAATCCTCGGTGGAACTTTCTGGGATGAAAAGGTGGCAGTTTGTTCAGTTTGTTCCTGCTGCTGCTGCTGAACCCCCGCGCGCGTCGCAGCACAGCAGGGTATATCTGCAGAGCCGCAAGCCCAACGTCTGGGCGGGGCTTCGGGGCTTCTTCTTCTTCAATGGTTTAATGGCGGGTCGCGACCACACAAAAGGCGCATACCGCCACCTACTGTACATCCCAGCAACTGGGCAGATAAGCAAGACCCGGCAAATAAAAGAAAACAATAAAGGAAAAACCAATAAACCCCCATAATAACACACTAAACTAAAACCCTAACTAAATAAGAACGATATTCCATTTGTTCCATCCAGTTTAATAAAAGAAGAAAACAATATACAAATAAGTCTCGGACGACTGCAGGTGTATTTACAAGTGAATGAATGAATGAATGAAAACTTTATTTAACAGATTGCAGAATGGGTACAATACAGTACGGCTCAATACATACAATTGTTAAGGGGATGCAGACCTGAGAAAGACGTTTGTCTTGTTTCCATCAGGGTCCCCCATTTTCAATTCATATAGTGTAGTGCCCGGAGGAAAGAGGAATAAACGGAGGTAACGTAATGCTTGTTTAATGTACAAAGCCACGTCAGTAAACAAGAACACCAGTACATGAATCCCAGCACAGCCATGAATGAATAACAACCCGTGCAACCTAAATAGATGTCCCCTCTGGCGCCCGGTGCCAGATCATTAGTTCCCTCCCACTACACAACATAGTCAGAAGATGAACACGAACCAATACTGTAGTCACTACACCAGCCCCCCCAGTGTTCACCTCAATATACGAAATCCTCACGGTGAGGAGGGCGTATGGCCCGGCCCCTACGACTGTAGGTAACGTCAGGAGGTGCGGGAGGGGGTGTGACAGCGTCCGTCACATCCTCCTGCCGAGCAGGATGGGGGTCAGTGACCAGACGCTCACGAGCGGCGGGGGGTCCGAGGGGTCGCAGGGGGGAATGGCCCCGGCGTGGCAGGGGAGGCAGGACCGGGGGCCGGCCCCTGCGCGGCGGCAGGGCCAAGTCCAGGGGCAGTTCAAGGTCCAAGTGTGCCGGCTTGAGGCGATCCACGGAAACACACTCAGGCCTACCCCCCACGTCGACCACAAAGTTCTTGGCCCTGGCCTCGATGACGCGGAAGGGTCCGTCGTAAGGAGGGCGTAGCGGAGTCCTGTGGCCATCGTGACGGATGAACACGAACCTCGCCGAGTGCAGCTCCGGGGGCACCCTCGACGTAGGGACCCCATGCTGCGTAGTCGGGACCGGGACGAAAGTCCTGGCGCTGTCCAGCAGCGAGGCGCGCTGAGCAGCGGCAGACCAGGGCTCTGTCGACCTGGGAATAAAGTCACCGGGGACCCGTAGCGGTTGTCCAAAAACCAGCTCGGCCGACGACGACTGGAGGTCCTCCTTTGGCGCCGTCCTGAGCCCCAGCATGACCCACGGGAGCTTGTCCAGCCAGTCGCCGTCCGTGAGGCTGGCTCGAAGGGCGGCCTTCATGGAGCGATGAAAACGCTCGCAGAGCCCATTTGCCTGCGGATGGTAGGCGGTCGTACGGTGGAGCTTGACCCCCAGACTCTCCGCCACCGCCGCCCACAGTTCCGAAGTGAACTGTGAGCCACGGTCAGAGGAGAGATCAGCCGGGGTGCCGTAGCGGGAGACCCACACCGAGATGAATGCCCGGGCCAGGTCGGGGGCCGTCGTTGAGGAGAGTGGGACCGCCTCCGGCCAGCGAGTCGTCCTGTCCACCATGGTAAAAAGGTAGTTGTATCCGTGCGAGGGGGGCAGCGGTCCCACCAGGTCCACGTTGACATGGTCGAACCGCCGCTCGGGCACAGAGAACTGTTCCAGGGGGGCCTTGATGTGCCGATGCACCTTGGCGCGCTGGCAGGCGGTGCACGTGTCGACCCAGGCTCTCACATCCCTCTTGAGCCCCTGCCACACAAATTTCTCCGACACCAGTCGCGAGGACGGCTTCCTGCCAGGGTGAGACAAGCTGTGTATGGCCTCGAAGACAGGGCGCCTCCAGTTGGCGGGGACCACCGGCCGTGGATGACCCATGGAGACGTCGCACAAGAGCGTAGCCCCCGCGTCACCGAACACCACCTCCTCCAGGCGCAGTCCAGTGTCCGACGACTTGAGAGCTTGGACGGCAGGATCGGCGGCCTGGTCCGCAGCCATGCTGACGTAGTCCAAACCCAGCTGCACCGCACCGACCACCGCTCTGGAGAGACAATCTGCCACCTGGTTGGACTTCCCAGCAACGTGCTGGATGTCCGTGGTGAACTCGGACACGTAGGCGAGCTGGCGCTGCTGGCGGTCGGACCACGGCTCCGCCGCCTTGGACATGGCGTGCGTGAGCGGCTTATGGTCCACGTAGGCCGTAAACTCGCGTCCCTCCAGCAAGAAACGGAAGTGCCTGACAGCAAGCCACAGCCCGAGGAGCTCCCTGTCGAACGTGCTGTACCTCTGTTCCCTGGGCGACAGCTGGCGGCTGAAGAAGGCAAGCGGCTGCCAGGCGTCCCCAACCCACTGCTCGTACACCGCTCCCACAGCAAAATCAGAGGCGTCCGTGGTGAGAGCGGTGGGCGCCGAGGGCGAGGGGTGGGCCAACATGGCCGCACGGGCCAGGGCCTCCTTGGTGTCTTGAAAAGCCTTGACCCGCTCCGCCGTCCAGTCCACCGGCTGCTTCATCGTCTTGCCCTTCTGGGCGTCGTACAGAGGCCGCAGGATGTGAGCGATGTGGCGGAGGAAACGATAATAAAAAGTCACCATCCCGATGAACCCCTTGAGCTCGCTGACTGTGCGGGGGCGCGGAAACGCGGCGACAGCTTCCACCTTCGAGGGGAGGGGGGTCACCCCCTCTGCGGAGACCCGGTGCCCGAGGAAGTCGATGGCGCCCCGCCCGAACTCACACTTCGCCGGGTTGATGATCAGCCCGTGCTGGCTGAGCCGTGAGAACAGGGTTCGGAGGTGGGACAGGTGCTCCTCCTCAGTGGCGCTCGCTACGAGGATGTCGTCCAAGTAGACGAAGAGGAATGGCAGGTCCCGGAGCACCGAGTGCATGAGGCGTTGGAAGGTCTGCGCCGCGTTCTTCAGGCCGAACGGCATTCGCAAGAACTCGAAAAGCCCAAAGGGCGTGACGACGGCCGTCTTGGGGACGTCCTCGGGGTGCACCGGCACCTGATGGTACCCCCGTACCAGGTCCACTTTCGAGAAGAAGCGATTGCCTGCCAGGTTCGCCGCAAAGTCCTGGACATGCGGGACCGGGTAGCGGTCAGGCTTGGACGCGTCGTTGAGGCGGCGGTAGTCCCCACATGGGCGCCACCCACCGTCTGACTTAGGAACGATGTGCAGGGGAGACGCCCAAGGGCTGTTCGAGCGCCGAACGATGCCCACCCGCTCCATGTGCGCAAACTCCGCCCTGGCGACGGCCAGCTTCTCCGGGTTGAGGCGTCTGGCCCTGGCGTAGAGGGGCGGCCCACTGGTCTCAATGTGGTGCTCCACCCCGTGTTTCACCGTGGGCGAGGAAAAAGTGGGCTTGCCCAGGTCGGGGAACTCAGCGAGCAGCCGAAGGTACTGGTCACTTTCGGCGAGTGTATTGGACCACCCGCCGTAGATGGCCTCCCCCTGCGTACATGCAAAGGAAGCGAAAGTCTGCGAGTTGACCAGGCGCTTGTTCCCCACGTCCACCAGCAGGTTGTGGGCGCACAGAAAATCCGCGCCAAGGAGGGGGAACGTGACAGCCGCAACGACAAAATCCCACGAAAAACATTGTCCTCCGAAGCATACGTCCACCGCCCTTGTGCCGTAAGAGCGGATGGGCGTGCCGTCCGCGCCCGCCAACTGCGGACCGCGCTCTTCTTTTGCCACATCCGACCTCTCTGCCGGAATGATGCTCCACTGGGCACCCGTGTCGCAAAGGAAACTGCGACCAGAGGCGGTGTCTCGGATGAAGAGCAGCCTGTTGGTTACGCCAGCGCTCAGGGCCACTACTGAGCGCCGGCCCCGCCGTTTCCCGTAGGTCCGAAGGTGCAGGGTGAGCGGCACCGTCTGGCCTTGGCGCCAAACGTGGCATGGAAGAAGCAATGGCCCGCTGCGTTACCGTGCTGACCAGAAGGCCTGGCGTCATCCCTCGCTCTCCTGCGACGGTCCGGTGGCGGGGCGGTCGCGGGAGCGAGCAGGTCGGTGGACCGCTGAGGCATGGCCAAAACGAAACGGTCCGCCTCCCTGGCCAGGGCGCGGGGGCCCACGATGTCGGTGTTGGCCAGTGCCATCCTCACTTGTGCCGGCAGCGTGCGCATGAACAGCTCCGTAAAGAGGATCATGGGGTCTTCTCTCCCCAGCAGATTCAGCATCCTCTCCATGCGGGCAGAAGGTCTCTCGTCTCCCAATTCCGACATAGAAAATAAGCGGCGCACCCTCTCTGCAGCGGACAGTTCAAATGTATCTAGCAGTAGGGTCTTGAGGCGCTCATATTTGTTCGTCGCCGGGGGATCAGACAAAAAACCCACCACTCGAGCTGCGGTGGAGCTGCCCAACACTGCCACCGTGTGGTTGTACCGGTCGTCGTCGTCATCCACGTTGCTCTTGTTGAAGTTTGCCTCCACAATAGCAAACCATGCAGCCGGAGCCGCCTCCCAGAACTCAGGTAGTTTGATCGTGGGCGCGCGCGCACCCTGCGCTTCCCTGACAGGGGACGGTGATGGCTGCCGATGGCCAGAACGTCTTCCTCGTCCGGACATTTTGAAAGAATGTTCGTCACTGATTATTGTACACAATCCGCCGTAACAAAAATCCACGTCAGGGTCACCAGTGTAGTGCCCGGAGGAAAGAGGAATAAACGGAGGTAACGTAATGCTTGTTTAATGTACAAAGCCACGTCAGTAAACAAGAACACCAGTACATGAATCCCAGCACAGCCATGAATGAATAACAACCCGTGCAACCTAAATAGATGTCCCCTCTGGCGCCCGGTGCCAGATCATTAGTTCCCTCCCACTACACAACATAGTCAGAAGATGAACACGAACCAATACTGTAGTCACTACAATAGACATATATGACATACATGACATACAGATAGTCAGTACTGCTACATCTATACATTTATGACATACCAGATTTGCAAATACAGTACTGTTTGTGATACAGAAGGAGTCAAGAAAAGGGAGTATATACATTTGACGTAGAAACTGTACATTGGAGGAGGTTGGGTGGGGGGGGTTGGGTACATTGGGATATTGACAACCATACTGGGTAATTTACATTGGAGGTGGTTGGGGGGGGGGGGGCCGGGGGGCACACTGTATAAACAAGTAACACTGTACATTGAGGGGGGGGGGGGAGGAGACACTGTACAAACAAACACAATTGTACATTGAACTATTGACAAAACCATACTAGGTAAATGACTGTACATTGGAGGGGGTTGGGTTAGGATATTTACAGGGGCCAGTGTTGAATTGCAGTCTCCCGTAGGTGTCCCTTGAGAGAGGTTTTGAAAGTGGGTAGTGATCCACATTCCTTTACAGCTTTGGGTAGGGCGTTCCACATTGATGTGGCATAATTGCGAAACGTGTTTAGTCCCTTATTTGAGCCGAATCTGGGTTTAACATGATTTGTGGAGCTCCCTCTGGTGTTGTGATCGTGGTATTCACTGACCTTTGGGAAGTATTTTGACATGTACATGGTCGTGTAGTGTATCTTGTAGACCAGGCCCATTGCAAGTTGTTGTACTCTGTCGTCTACTCTAAGCCATCCTAGGTTGTCAAAGTGGGCAGGGGTGAGGTGGGTTCTAGGAGTAAGGTCAAGCAGTAGTCTGACCAGTTTGTTTTGAGATGTTTGTAATTTTGTTTTTAGCGCCTTTGAGGTGCTTTGGTACCATGAGGTGCAAGCATAGTCGTAGTACCCCTGAATGAGTGCTCCTGCCAGAGTCTTCAGGGTGTTCTTGTTTACCAGAGAGGAGATCCGGTACAAGAATCGAGTTCGTTGGTTGACTTTTTTTATTATATTGGATGCCATTTTGTCACAGGAGAGATTAGCCTCTAGGATGGAACCCAGGTAGGTAATTTCATCTTTCCTTGTGACAATATTGTCACCCACTGTAACTGAGAAGCCGTCGGTCTTGCTGAGTTTGTTATTTGAACCGAAGAGAATGGACTCTGTTTTGCCCATGTGTAATGATAGTTTGTTATCAGCGAGCCATATGCAGATTCTGCCTAGTTCCGAGCTGAGGGTTTTTTCAACCTGTAACTTGTTCTTGTCAGAGACCAGCAGGGCTGAGTCGTCCGCAAACAGGAACAAGTTGCAGTCACAAGCTGACGACATGTCATTTGCATAAATTAGGAACAGTAGCGGTCCTAGTATGCTTCCTTGTGGAACACCACAGCTCACTGTGAGGGGGGGGGATAGGGTACCGTTTACCTCCACCATCTGTTCCCTCCCCTCAAGGTAGGATTGCATCCAGCTCACTGATAGACTATCAAAACCAATTGCTTTTAGCTTGTCAATCAGAATGGAGTGATTGACCGTGTCAAAGGTCTCAACTTCCTGTTCCGGTCGCTGCGCTACTGTGCAGGACCGTCTGTTATAGAGGCGCTGTCTAGATATTCTCTATCTCCCCCAGAGTCTTTAACATACTGTGTAAAGGCTGAGAAATAATAATAAACAAACACACAAAAATGTGGACAAATACCTGTATAACCCACACCCAGGCTACGTGACTATAAATCATGTGTCCATTATGTGACTAGCCCATGGAATAGTCCCTGTGCCAGGCAGGCACTCTGGTCGCCCTGGTGGATCGGCGTAAGTCCGCCCTAGGTGCAGGGGACGACACAGTGGGCCCCGGTGGGGGATCGGCTCCCGGGTCCAAAGGGGCCGGTGGTGACACCTGAAGGACCGTGTGCGAAGCAGGCGGCGTCCCGCGCCGGGGTTGGCTCGCCAACGTGAGTACCGGTGGCGATGTGGGGGACACAAGGTCGCAGTTGGGGTCAGGCAGACGTGGTGTGACAACGAGTGCTGATGGTACGGTGACACGGGTCGCCAGGTCGTCGTAAATTGATCGAGGAGGTGGAAGGTTGTTGCGAACAGGGCTGAACCTGCGCAGGAACCTCCTGTTCCGAAGTGTGACTCTGCCCGAGCCGTCGATCTTGACCACGTATTGGTCATGCTGGCGTACCTCCACAACACTGCCAGTCCTGTCCCATTTGTTGGGGTAGGGCCCTGTCTGGTTCTGTACACGGACCATGTCCCCTACCATGAGTGGCGGGAGGCGTTTTGTGTGCTCTGCCCAGGCATCCGCCGTGCGGATGTGGCGTTTGCGGAGAGCCTCCTCCCTTGCCGTCAGTGTCTCACGCCAGGTCTCGTGTGGTCTGTACTTCCCAGGTACAACCGGGATAAAGTCACGTATCGGGCGGCCGAAGACACACATTGCTGGAGATATTTCGTGTGTTACGATATTGCAGGATCGCTCTCTGCACAGCATCTGTGTCAAGCTCCCCCTTTGGGCCGGTGTTGTCAGTGATAAGGCGTTTCATTGTCTTTACCCCAATCTCAGCGCGGCAGTTGCTGTGGGGGAAGGCCACAGATGAGAGGCGGTGGTGTACGCCCCATCTGTATAGAAATGACCTGGTCTCAGTGGAGGTGAACTCTGGGCCCCCGTCCGATGTGAGCTCTTCTGGCGTCCCGTACGTCACGAAGGCCCGACGTAGGTGATTTATGAGGCCGGCGGCGCCCCCCGTCGCCTTCGAGATGATCGGCCAGTTTGAGTACCGGTCCACCGTCACGAGGTAGTGCACGCCCCTGTGCATGAAGAAGTCCGAACACACCGCCTGAAAAGGGTAAACAACTGGGATCGGCGGGGTTGGCGGCGCTCCAGGCTGTGAAGGTGCCATCCGGTGGCAGTGCTCGCAGTTCCTCCGAGTGGCGCTGATGTCAGCCGACATGCCTGGCCAGAACACAGAGGATTCTGCACGGGCGGTCATCATCGATACGCCCTGGTGGGCAGCGTGTAGGGCGCTCAGCACTTCTCTGCGGAGAGAGAGTGGTATAATTACCCTGTCCTTGTACAGGACCACCCCATCAGTTGATGTGATGTTCTCACGGTACTGGTGGAAGTCACGGATCGTCGTCGGCATCTCGAATTTTGAGTCAGGGATGCCGTCCGTCGCCATTTCCTCCAGGGTGCGCATCTCACCATCGCTGCTGGTGGCCTCCCTAACACGATCCCATGTCACTGACCGCAATGATTCAAGGCCCGCAGCACACCATGCCAGGTCATCCTCCTCAGTGTCGTCGTCATTCCCTGGCTCGGTCTGGCGTAGGAAGGACAGTACATCAGTGTGCGTACTGGGTGGGAGGTGGGCGTTGTCATCCGGAAGGTCCATAAGTGATGGCCGTGTGGTGCCAACCGGCCTACGTGACATGGCGTCCGCCGCCTTGTTCCTCATGCCCGGGACATGCACGATGCGGAAACGATAACGCAAGGTCTTCTCCTTGAGGTTCCGTAGGCGGGGGTTTGGTATGTCATCGAGCGCCCTGTCTGCAAGGAGTCTCAGCAGCGGCTTATGGTCTACAGCCACAATCAAGTCCTCGCATCCCAACACAAAGTAGCGTGCCTTGTCCAATGCGTCCGCGACCGCAAGAGCCTCGCCCTCTATGGGCGCGTACCTGGACTCCGCCGCATGCGTGAATCTGCTGCCAACCAGGGTTATCTTCCACCCATCAGTGCAGCAGAAGGGTCTGACTGGCATACATCGGCAATGTTTCTGGAATAACCAGAATCCAATGCCCTCCTTTGACCAGTCCGTGGCGATACATGTTGGCCTGGTTTTGTCAAAAATGCGGACACCACGCTCAATTTCTTCGATGATCACATCCTTTGACTCACGGAATATGTCTTCCAACTCCGCGGACCACTCGAAGCGTTCTCCACTCTTCAGGAGCTTCCGGAATGGCTGCATACGCTTGGCCATACTGAAGGCGTAGGCCACCTGGTTGACCAGCCCGAACCACGACCTGATGTCCGTGACATTACGTGGTTGTGGGAAGTCGTGTATCGCCTCCAGGTAGCGACTGCACGGTCGCACATCAGTCATGGTGATTGTAAAGCCAGCGAAGTCCACCGTGGGTGCGCTAAAAATAAACTTCTCCGGGTTGAGGACTATTCCATTCCGGCCGCATATGTCCAGCCACTGGACCGCCTGGAAGTAGCTCTCCTCAATCGTATCTGACCATAGTAGCGTGTCGTCTATGCACTTAGTTTTGTTGCCTATGTCCGCGACAACCTCGTCATACCGTCGCGAGTAACCGTCCCCCGATGCCATGTACCCCTGCGGGGCCGACAGGTACCGGTAGCGGCCCCATGGGGTTATGAACGTCGTCTTGTGGCGATCGTCCTTGTGTAATGGGACGCTGTGGTAACCATTCCAGGCATCGAACACAGTCTTGAGTTTCCCGTTAGGCACACATCTCGCTTGGTGGAATGGAGATTGGGTGTGGTGGGTCTCGCAAAGTGCATACTTGTTCAGGGCCTGGAAGTCGACAGTGCGTCGCGGTTTGCCTGTCTTCTTCGCGCAGATCACCATGCGATGACACCACGTCACCGGTGTACCGATTGGTACTTCCTCCAACACGCCGAGGCGGACGTCCTGGTCGAGGCCTGCCTTTACCTCCTCTTGCCAGTGTAGGGCCACGGGGATGGGGGTGTGACAGGCAACCGGTGTCGCATCCTCATTAAGCATGAGGCGGAGTGGTGGGCCGGTCATTTTCGGTAATGTCTGGTGTTAAATGTGTGTTAAATGTGCTAAATGTGCTCTGAGCGTACAGTTCTAACAAGTGTCTCCGTAACGCCTTCCTGTTAGCCTCGATTGCCAACATGGGGAGTGTGGTTGGCCTGGTCGGCGGCTCCGCACGCCGCGGGCAGTCACATACTTCTGATGTCGCCAGATTCACCTCCCCGAGTGTTGGGAACTGGGCGGAGATCATTCCCAGGTCCACGCAGGCTGCGCGGGAGAGAAATATGCGGTCTGAGGTGTCCGTCACATACGCGATTTGGCGTGTCTCCAACCTTCGAGCGTCACCACTGTTGCCGGCGAATCTGACTACCGCAGCTCCGAGGATCCGAATTCCCTTATTGTTCGCAGCTTTCATGGTCATGGATACGGGGATAAGGTCCTCTGTGCTTAGGCCCAGTCGTTGAGCGACTTTAATGACGATCAGGCAGCTTTGGCATCCCGTATCGGCCATAGCAGGCAGGGATACTGCACGGGTGCGTTTTAGGAGGTCAAAACCCAGAGCCTTGTAATCCTCGTGCTCGGTGGTGAGAGTGAGGTTGACGTATGGCTGCGGGCTGGACGCACGCTTCATCCACTTGTCGCACATATCATCGTACAGGTGGTGAGCGAGGGGAAGCGTGCGTAACTCGCCATCTGTGCTGATTGTGCATAGCTCAACGAATGCTGCTGTCTGCTCGTCACACGTCCAGTCTGTCTCTCCGGGTGGGGGCCTAGTCGATCGGCCACCCAGGCAGGCCCTCTCGAGGTGATTCTGGCGGCCACACTTCCGACACTTTTTACCGTATGCTGGGCACTCGGCACGTCTGGCGTGCCACTGGGGTGTTTTGCCGTGGCCCACCTCGCCGCAGTGGATGCATACCCCTTCGGGCTTGGCCTTTGGTTTCTCTAGCCTGGCTCCTCCTCTGGCGCGGGTATCCTGTTGTCTCACCCGCCTGTACGAACTGCTGACCGTGTCCGCGCTCTGAGGGTCAAGCAGGCGCGATGCCGAGCGCTTTCCAGACTCCTTAGCCTCGATATACTCGATCATGTCCTTTAGTGGCATGTTCTGGTTCTTCTCACCGAGCAGGTCGAGCTGTATTTCCGAATCTGCAATGCCACGGGCAATCACATCACGTAGGATCTCTTCCGTGAAGTCGTTGACTTGGTCGCACCCTGTCCTAGTGCATTTCATCTGGTACTTGCACGTGTCCGCCTGCCCCTTGATGCGGGCGTGGAACGACCGGATGGGCTCTTCATAACCCTGCCGCATGTTAGACAGGGCTGCCCGAGCTACCATGGTGTTCTCTGCGCGAACGGCGAGTGCCTTCATGGCAGCGAGGACGTCCTCCTCGTCGTTGCCCGCTAGGCTCCTGCCTGCCGCGCGTGTGAGGTCCTTCCTCAGATCCTCCTCGCAGCACTCCAGTAGCTGTGAAACTATGTCGGGCCCGACCAGCTTGGTGGCTGTTTTATACTCACCCCAGCGGGTTACGAAGTATGACCAGGCCTCGCCCGTTCCGGCCAGTGCTATGGAGGGACGCTTTAGCTTCTCCATTTTAGCATTTGCGCCCGGCGCCCAGGGGGCTGCGCCTGCGACATGTATAGTGGCGTGTACACTTAACATGGCCGCCACCACGGCCGCCGCTACATGCTCAGCTACATAGTCACAATCCTCAATAGGGCACTCTGCATTTATAAGCACCATTGTCAGTTATTAGGATGAATAATTAATAGCTTGCTTCCAATGTATAAAAATTACTTCAGACTACAGCTGTAGCTCCAAAAAATAATCCCTTTTGGCATCTTCCCTTGGAACTAATAATAAAAGTCCACTATAATCCAATGAAAGCAAAAAAAAATCCATACCAATTGTCGACGTTAATAGTGTCCTGGTCCTTTAAGTCGACAAGGTGCCGTGTTGTTTGCCGACGGCTCCATCGACTATCCGACTTTCTCCGGTCTGTTTGCGCACCTCATTAGGCTTGTTCAAGATGGGATAGGCGGACGCAGATCTGCGCAGGTTTTACTACGGCCTCGCCAAGCGCGTTGCATGACGGTTAGAATGTTGTCCGATTTGCTCTGAAAGTCTGACGAGGCGAGGCGCGGAACTCCCGCGGGAGCGAGCCGCGCGCAGCCTTCAGAGCGAGGCTCCACAGTACCTCTCAGCCGGCTGCTGCCGGCTGCTCCCGGCTGGGAAGCGACTTGCTACGGTCGCGCAAAGCGCCTATTGGTTCAGAGAAGTTGTCAGTCACCAGCCATGTGACAGCCAGGGAGTTATGAGACGTTTGATTGATTGAAAACTTTATTATGTTATGCGTTATCAATTTATCATCATAACATCATGATAAACTTCAAGCTGTCAGACACACACACACACACACACACACATACAGCAGTGTGTTGTGTGTGCGTGCGGCCAGGAGCGCGCAACAAGATGGTATACATTATGGTATATGAATAGTATATTCCACTGTAGCAGTATATGGTGTGCTGTACATTTGAATCTGATCTAATTTTGCACACGGCCATCGCATTATAATGAGCTGGACAGGTGTGTAATGTTTGTGTGGTGACGTGAAAGCGTATCTGCCGCGCGAGACTAGGCGAGAGGCTCTCGTGAAATCGGCAGTGTCCGCCCTCTTAACTCCTCCCCCGGCTTCACTCGGCTACTCTCGTCTACTAGTCGAGGCAAACCGAAATCCATCTTGAACAAGCCTATCGTCCTCCTCTGATCCACAGTCCACTGATCATATCCGTTGGACTACATCCAGATATTTGTATATAAATAAGAACGATATTCCATTTGTTCCATCCAGTTTAATAAAAGAAGAAAACAATATACAAATAAGTCTCGGACGACTGCAGGTGTATTTACAAGTAGCGTCTCAACTTCCTGTTCCGGTCGCTGCGCTACTGTGCAGGACCGTCTGTTATAGAGGCGCTGTCTAGATATTCTCTATAACATCACCACCCTATCCCCCCCACCTCCAATGTACAGTCCCCCCCACCTACCCAATCCAATGTACAGTTTCTACGCCAAATGTATATACTTTTTTTTTCTGGACTCTTTTTGTATCACAAACAGTACTGTATTTGCAAATCTGGTATGTCATAAATGTATAGATGTAGCAGTACTGTCTATCTGTATGTGACGTATGTCATATATGTTACGATGAATTGAAAATGGGGGACCCTGATGTAAACAAGACGAAAGTCTTTCTCTGGTCTGCATCCCCTTAACAATTGTATGTATTGAGCTGTACTGTACTGTACCCATTCTGCAATCTGTTAATAAAGTTTTCAATCAATCAATCAATCAATCAATCAATCTATAAGTCACTCTGTGGGCGGGGCTTCGGGGCTTGTTATACTCTGTGTTGTTTCCTGTAAAACCCGGACGTAGTCAGTTTGTGCTGTTTATTTTTTACAAGCAGTGAGGACTCGACAGCATTTGCATTTCTGTGTTCCGTGTTGCGGGTTAAGGTTAGGGTTAGTCTATATGGGGTTAGGTCTATATGAATTGAAAATGGGGGACCCTGATGGAAACAAGACAAACGTCTTTCTCAGGTCTGCATCCCCTTAACAATTGTATGTATTGAGCCGTACTGTATTGTACCCATTCTGCAATCTGTTAAATAAAGTTTTCATTCATTCATTCATTAGTGTTAGGGTTAGGGTTAAAAATAAACAGCACAAACTGACTACTTCCGGGTTTTACAGGAAACAACAGAGTACAAGCCCCGAAGCCCCGCCCAGACGCTGGGCTTGCGGCCCTGCAGATATACCCTACTCGGAGAGAGGGGGGAACAGTCAGCATAGATATCTTTGGTTGATTGATTGAAAACTTTATTAACAGATTGCAGAATGGGTACAATACAGTACAGCTCAATACACACAATTGTTAAGGGGATGCAGACCAGAGAAAGACTTTCGTCTTGTTTACATCAGGGTCCCCCATTTTCAATTCATCAGGACATATATGACATACATGACATACAGATAGTCAGTACTGCTACATCTATACATTTATGACATACCAGATTTGCAAATACAGTACTGTTTGTGATACAGAAGGAGTCAAGAAAAGGGAGTATATACATTTGACGTAGAAACTGTACATTGGAGGAGGTTGTGTGGGGGGGGGGGGTTGGGTACATTGGGATATTGACAACCATACTGGGTAATTTACATTGGAGGTGGTTGGGGGGGGGGGGGGGGGCGGGGGGCACACTGTATAAACAAGTAACACTGTACATTGAGGGGGGGGGGAGGAGACACTGTACAAACAAACAAAATTGTACATTGAACTATTGACAAAACCATACTAGGTAAATTACTGTACATTGGAGGGGGTTGGGTTAGGATATTTACAGGGGCCAGTGTTGAATTGCAGTCTCCCGTAGGTGTCCCTTGAGAGAGGTTTTGAAAGTGGGTAGTGATCCACATTCCTTTACAGCTTTGGGTAGGGCGTTCCACATTGATGTGGCATAATTGCGAAACGTGTTTAGTCCCTTATTTGAGCCGAATCTGGGTTTAACATGATTTGTGGAGCTCCCTCTGGTGTTGTGATCGTGGTATTCACTGACCTTTGGGAAGTATTTTGACATGTACATGGGTACCTTGGTCGTGTAGTGTATCTTGTAGACCAGGCCCATTGCAAGTTGTTGTACTCTGTCGTCTACTCTAAGCCATCCTAGGTTGTCAAAGTGGGCAGGGGTGAGGTGGGTTCTAGGAGTAAGGTCAAGCAGTAGTCTGACCAGTTTGTTTTGAGATGTTTGTAATTTTGTTTTTAGCGCCTTTGAGGTGCTTTGGTACCATGAGGTGCAAGCATAGTCGTAGTACCCCTGAACGAGTGCTCCTGCCAGAGTCTTCAGGGTGTTCTTGTTTACCAGAGAGGAGATCCGGTACAAGAATCGAGTTCGTTGGTTGACTTTTTTTATTACATTGGATGCCATTTTGTCACAGGAGAGATTAGCCTCTAGGATGGAACCCAGGTAGGTAATTTCATCTTTCCTTGTGACAATATTGTCACCCACTGTAACTGAGAAGCCGTCGGTCTTGCTGAGTTTGTTATTTGAACCGAAGAGAATGGACTCTGTTTTGCCCATGTGTAATGATAGTTTGTTATCAGTCTATGACAGTCAGACGTACGGGTCTCTTATTTGTCTCTCAGGCTTGTTCGAGATGCGATAGGCGGACGCAGATCTGCGCAGGTTTCACTACTGCCTCGCCAAGCGCGTTGCATGACGGTTAGAATGTTGTCCGACTTGCTCTGAAAATCTGACGAGGCGAGGCGCGGAACTCTCGCGGGAGCGAGCCACGCACAGCCATCAGAGCGAGGCCCCGGGCTTGTTCAAGATGGATTTCGGTTTGCCTCGACTAGTAGACGAGAGTAGCCGAGTGAAGCCGGGGGAGGAGTTAAAAGGGCAGACACTGCCGATTTCACGAGAGCCTCTCGCCTACTCTCGCATGGCAGTTACGCTTTCACGTCACCACACACACATTACACACCTGTCCAGCTCATTATAATGCGATGGCAAAATTAGATCAGATTCAAATGTACAGCACACCATATACTGCTATAGTGGAATATACTATTCATATACCATAATGTATACCATCTTGTTGCGCGCTACTGGCCGCACGCACACACCACACTGCTGAATAATTCTGTTTTGCATCAATATATATGTATACTGTGTATATTGAGGCAAAACAGAATTATATATACAGTATTGAGGCAAAACAGACGACGCATGTGTGTATGTATGTGTGTGTGTGTGTGTCTGACAGCTTGAAGTTTATCATGATGATATGATGATAACGCATAACATAATAAAGTTTTCAATCAATCAATCAATCAAACGTCTCATAACTCCCTGGCTGTCACGTGGCTGGTGACTGACAACCTTTCTGAGCCAATAGGCGCTTTGCCCGACCGTAGCAAGTCGCTTCCCAGCCGGGAGCAGCCGGCTGAGAGGTACTGTGGAGCCTCGCTCTGAAGGCTGTGCGCGGCTCGCTCCCGCGGGAGTTCCGGGCCTCGTCTCGTCAGATTTTCAGAGCAAGTCGGACAACATTCTAACCGTCATGCAACGCGTTTGGCGAGGCCGTAGTAAAACCTGCGCAGATCTGCGTCCGCCTATCCCATCTCGAACAAGCCTTCCAGTACGCCTATTGCTTAATGACAAGCATAGAGTGCTGCTTTTGCTTCCGCGTTTTCCCTGATTGGCTGCGCCATGCCCCGCGGCAGGCGCGGCAGCCGCAGAGCAGAGCGGCAGAGCGAGCGGAGCGGCAGAGCGCGAGCAAAATTAGGTAACCGCCCAAGTAATCGGCCATGATTTTCATTCGGCGCTTCAGCTCACCTGGCAGAGCAGCGGTCCTGCGGTCCTGCGGTTCGTTGTTGACGAGTTCGAATCCCATGAATCTTTTTTTTTTAACGTGTATTCTTTCGCCGGTTAAGGTTAGGCATGGTTAAGGTTAAGGTTAAGGTTAGGCATTGTTTCGGAGTTGGTTAAGGTTAGAACGGTTAAGTTTAGGCGCTGTTAAGGAGCTGGTTAAGGTTAGAGTTTGTCAAAGAGAATGGCAATATTCTTTCTATGGTTAAGGTTAGGCATGGTTAAGGTTAAGGTTAAGGTTAGGCATTGTTTCGGAGTTGGTTAAGGTTAGAACGGTTAAGTTTAGGCGCTGTTAAGGAGCTGGTTAAGGTTAGAGTTTGTCTTAGAGACAGCCTATTTCCGCACTGCCGCTCTCTCGCGTTGCCGCGGTCACATGGTCAAAGCAGCCAATCAGGGAAAACGCGGAAGCGAAAGCAGCACTCTATGCTTGTCATTAAGCAATAGGCTTCCAGTACCTAGGCTTAAGGCTTGTTCGAGATGGATTTCGGTTTGCCTCGACTAGTAGACGAGAGTAGCCGAGTGAAGCCGGGGGAGGAGTTAAAAGGGCTGACACTGCCGATTTCACGAGAGTATGGAAGCAAATGAGTGCCAGAAGTATTTAAGCATTACATCACGCGCAGGAGTGGTTTGTGACCAATAAACCATGCCTAGGGGTGGTCGTTAGACCCCCATAGGCATGGTTTATTGGTCACAAATCACGACTACAAGTGGTGTAAAGCTTTTATACAACTGCCAGATTCATCCAACCTTATTTCTATACAATAAACACACATTAATCGAAGATTTATTGAAAAAACCATCCGCCAGAAAAAGTAGTTCCCACAACTACAAAAAAGACAAGTTGCCTCCATGTGGAAGCAGCTTGAAGTGCATCCAACCAAACTAACACATCCAACTGTGTATTATTGGAATGATTGAGAGAAGTTGCCTCATGTGGAAGCAGCTTGAAGTGCATCCAACCAACTAACACATCCAACTGTGTATTATTGGAATGATTGATTGAAAATGTTATTACCAGATGCAGAATGGGTACAATACAGTACGGCTCAATACACACAATTGTTAAGGGAATGCAGACCTACTTTCCATAGAACTTCATTCTTAGATGCTTCTATATAAAGTAGGTAAAACAAATTAAAACGTTTTCTTTGCCCTATAGGAAAAAAACGTTTTCTTCGCCCTATTTTTTTTATTTATTTCTTTTAGCCTAAACTTAACCAGTTGGAAACCAGGGGTACAGTAATAAAATTAGCAATCAACCAATCAATCAATTCAATAGACCATGCTCACTTAAAACAGCGCTGCTTCTCTCTCAGTCTGACTCCCCCGCTGTTGCAGACAGGAGTGTGTGTGTGTGTGTGTGTGTGTCACAGTGTGTGTGTGTGTGTGCGTGCGTGTGTGTGTGTATGTGTGTGTGTGTGTGTGTGTGTGTGTGTGTGTATGTGTGTGTGTGTGTTTGTGGGTACGCCAGCGTCGGACAGTGTGAGAGAGAACGCTGCAGTCAGTAGAAAGTAGGAAGGAAGAAATTTAAATCAATCAATTAATCAATCAATCAATCCGCGATTTTTCTTTTGTTCTAGATTGACTCAAGACCCATCAATTACATCATCCAACATTGTTTAAAGGACTAACACATTCCCCTTGACAGAATCGCTTCATATTTAGTCGTTATGGTGCTTTCAACATAACCATTTGTTGTCCGCGATCTTGTTTTCTCCCGGAGTGAGCCGGGGAGTGATATGTGATTCGGTTGTGGGCGGGTCCTGAGCCCAGGACCGTGGATTGTTGCCAATAAAGACGTGTAAATGGCCAATCAGAATCGAGAAATTTGCATGCCGTTGTATAATTGAATTTAATCAGACACCGCATTTATAGCATTGAAAATAATAACTTTGAAAACATGTATCTGAATTTGAAAACATGTATCTGAGTTTTTTCAGACACCGCATTTTTGTATCTGAATTATTTCAGACACCGCATTTATAGTTTCAGACACCGAATTTATAGCATTGCAAATAAATACTTTGAAAATCATGTATCTGAATTTCTTTGCTCCGAATTTACCTATGCGAAATAAAAATGCAGTGTTAATAAAACAATTCGAATGCATTATAAAATTCAATTCGACGCCAAAAAAAAATTCGATGCATAATTGCGGTGTATATAATTCGATGTCAAAAATTCTATGCATAATTGCGGTGTATGGAATTCGATGTAAAAAACCAACATCCGGGTACCCAGCTGCAGAACCACAGAACCACCACAGCAGCAGCAGGCTGAGGCCCCTCGCTTCCATTGGCTGATTTGGGTCACGTGATTTGGGTCACGTGACCGTCCCACCCAATGGCTGAATTGGAGTATTGCACTGCGGGCATTGGCTGATGCACTGCGGGATTGATTGATTGATTGATTGATTGATTGAAAACTTTATTAACAGATTGCAGAATGGGTACACGTGACCGCCACAGGCCCTGATTGATTGATTGAAAACTTTATTAACAGATTGTAGAATGGGTACAGTGACCGATTGATTGATTGATTGATTGATTGATTGAAAACTTTATTAACAGATTGCAGAATGGGTACAGTGACGTCACAGGCCCGGATTGATTGATTGATTGATCTGATTGATTGATTGAAAACTTTATTAACAGATTGTAGAATGGGTACAGTGACCGATTGATTGATTGATTGATTGATTGATTGAAAACTTTATTAACAGATTGCAGAATGGGTACAATGACGTCACAGGCCCGGATTGATTGATTGATTGATTGATTGATTGAAAACTTTATTAACAGATTGCAGAATGGGTACAGTGATGTCACAGGCCCGGATTGATTGATTGATTGATTGATTGATTGATTGATTGATTGATTGATTGATTGATTGATTGAAAACTTTATTAACAGATTGCAGAATGGGTATAGAGGTGTGATAAGTGTGAGAGGTGTGATAGGTGTGATAGGTGTGAGAGGTGTGAGAGGTGTGATAGGTGTGATAGGTGGGATCGGTGTGCTAGGTGGGATCGGTGTGATAGGTGTGAGAGGTGTGATAGGTGTGATCGGACACCTCTCACACCTCTCACACCTGTCACACCTATCACACCTATCACACCGATCCCACCTATCACACCTATCACACCTATCACACCGATCCCACCTATCACACCTATCACACCTCTCACACCGATCCCACCTCTCACACCTATCACACCTATCCCACCTATCACACCTCTCACACCTATCACACCTCTCACACCTATCACACCTCTCACACCTATCACACCTATCACTCCTCTCACACCTATCACACCTATCACACCTCTATACCCATTCTGCAATCTGTTAATAAAGTTTTCAATCAATCAATCAATCAATCCGGGCCTGTGACATCACTGTACCCATTCTGCAATCTGTTAATAAAGTTTTCAATCAATCAATCAATCAATCAATCAATCAATCAATCAATCGGTCACTGTACCCATTCTACAATCTGTTAATAAAGTTTTCAATCAATCAATCAGATCAATCAATCAATCCGGGCCTGTGACGTCACTGTACCCATTCTGCAATCTGTTAATAAAGTTTTCAATCAATCAATCAATCAATCAATCAATCGGTCACTGTACCCATTCTACAATCTGTTAATAAAGTTTTCAATCAATCAATCAGGGCCTGTGGCGGTCACGTGTACCCATTCTGCAATCTGTTAATAAAGTTTTCAATCAATCAATCAATCAATCCCGCAGTGCATCAGCCAATGCCCGCAGTGCAATACTCCAATTCAGCCATTGGGTGGGACGGTCACGTGACCCAAATCACGTGACCAAAATCAGCCAATGGAAGCGAGGGGCTTCAGCCTGCTGCTGCTGTGGTGGTTCTGTGGTTCTGCAGCTGGGTACCCGGATGTTGGTTTTTTACATCGAATTCCATACACCGCAATTATGCATAGAATTTTTGACATCGAATTATATACACCGCAATTATGCATTGAATTTTTTTTTTGGCGTCGAATTGAATTTTATTATGCATTCGAATTGTTTTATTAACACTGCATTTTTATTTCGCATAGGTAAATTCGGAGCAAAGAAATTCAGATACATGATTTTCAAAGTATTTATTTGCAATGCTATAAATTCGGTGTCTGAAACTATAAATGCGGTGTCTGAAATAATTCAGATACAAAAATGCGGTGTCTGAAAAAATTCAGATACATGTTTTCAAATTCAGATACATGTTTTCAAAGTTATTATTTTCAATGCTATAAATGCGGTGTCTGATTAAATTCAAATACTTCTGGCACTCATTTGCTTCCATACAAGAGCCTCTCGCCTAGTCTCGCATGGCAGATACGCTTTCACGTCACCACACACACATTACACACCTGTCCAGCTCATTATAATGCGATGGCCGTTTGCAAAATTAGATCAGATTCAAATGTACAGCACACACCATATACTGCTATAGTGGAATATACTATTCATATACCATAATGTATACCATCTTGTTGCGCGCTCCTGGCCGCACGCACACACAACACACTGCTGAATAATTCTGTTTTGCATCAATATATATATATGTATACTGTGTATATTGAGGCAAAACAGAATTATATATACAGTATTGAGGCAAAACAGACGACGCATGTGTGTATGTGTGTGTGTGTGTGTCTGACAGCTTGAAGTTTATCATGATGATATGATGATAACGCATAACATAATAAAGTTTTCAATCAATCAATCAAACGTCTCATAACTCCCTGGCTGTCACGTGGCTGGTGACTGACAACTTTTCTGAGCCAATAGGTGCTTTGCCCGACCATAGCAAGTCGCTTCCCAGCCGGGAGCAGCCGAGTGAGAGGTACTGTGGCGCCTCGCTCTGAAGGCTGCTTGTGGCTCGCTCCCGCGGGAGTTCCACGCCTCGCCTCGTCAGATTTTCAGAGCGAGGCGCCACAGTACCTCTCACTCGGCTGCTCCCGGCTGGGAAGCGACTTGCTATTTGACGTAGAAACTGTACATTGGATTGGGTAGGTGGGGGTGGGGGGGGACTGTACATTGGAGGTGGTTGGGGGGGGGGGGGGGGTTGGGTAGGGGTGGGGGTGGGGGGGTTGGGTAGGAGTGGGGGGGGGGGGGGGGGTTGGGTAGGAGGGGTGGGTGGGGGACACTGTACAACTGTACAAACAAAACTGTACATTGGATTATTGACAAGACCATACTTGGTAATTTACTGTACATTGGAGGGGGTTGTGTTCGGACATTTACAGGGGCCAGTTTCGAGTTGCAGTCTCCCTTAGGTGTTTTTTGAGAGTGTTTTTGAAAGTGGGTAGTGATTCACATTCCTTTACAGCTTTGGGTAGGGCGTTCCACATTGATGTGGCATAATTGCGAAACGTGTTTAGTCCCTTGTTTGAGCCGTATCTGGGTTTAACATGATTTGTGGAGCTCCCTCTGGTGTTGTGATCGTGGTATTCACTGACCTTTGGGAAGTATTTTGTCATGTACATGGGTACCTTGGTCTTGTAGTGTATCTTGTAGACCAGGCCCATTGCAAGTTGCTCTGTCGTCTACTCTAAGCCATCCTAGGTTGTCAAAGTGGGCAGGGGTGAGGTGGGTTCTAGGAGTAAGGTCAAGCAGTAGTCTGACCAGTTTGTTTTGAGATGTTTGTAATTTTGTTTTTAGCGCCTTTGAGGTGCTTTGGTACCATGAGGTGCAAGCATAGTCGTAGTACCCTTGAATGAGTGCTCCTGCTAGAGTCTTCAGGGTATTCTTGTTTACCATATATACCAGACCATATCAATCTGAAATATGTACTAAATGTGGTGCTAAAGCAATGTCCAAACATGAGACAATTCAAACTGATGTATAAGGAAATGATGTTCATGAGGTACAGGGATGAGGAAGGGACTTGATATTCACGGGTGTTTACATTTTAATTTTATTTCTTTCATGTTTTACATATATAGTTTTATTTTTATTTTTTATGTTTTAAATTATTACACTCATTTGAGTAGTGGAAAAGGGGTAGGATTAAATAAGTGTATACTTCTTCCTACTCCTTTTCGAACATGTAAATTGAGTTATGTTTAGCTTTTGTTTAGTTATTATTTTGTTTGAGTTATGTTTTGATTTTGTTTAGTTATTTATTTTGTTTGTATTCATTTACATGTTCGAAATAAAGATTTCAAATCAAATCAAAAATAGTAACAGGCTCTAAAATATGAGCGAGTTCCTTTGACTGTATGCGCAACTGCTGCGCAAAATGAGGCGTTTTGTGGATTTGGGCTGCGATCAAACACTTTTTGGTTTCCTTTCCTGGTCGTTAAACTCTGTCGATACGGGTTTTAGGGTCGGGACGAAAAACAAGACGCAATAATGTTAGTTTAACCTAAAACCGGCGGGGTTTTTATTTCAATTCGATGTCAACATCATCAAGCGATCATTGCAAAAACAATGACAAAGGACACTACTATACTAGTATACTGTCCATCGTGGAAGTGTTGGAATGAAGCCATTATCATAGTCAGTCACACATTCAGCTATAATATGGTCATATGACTTCAGTCGACGAAAAATGAGAGCTGGGGGCTTCCAGCTGAAGTCAGCAGTGGTCATATTAATCATTCATTTATGGTTTTACAGGAGCTGTCAACCAACCGAACTGCAGGTAAGTGTATGGGTTAGGCGTAATAACGTGGTAAATAAGTTACTATAATAACTATGGTGTAATTGCTGCTACTACTAATATCAAGCACAATTCACCCGATTACACGTTGGTAGATATATAGGCTACCATGGATGTCCCCGAGGGAACAGAATATTCATCATAAGGCGTTTTGTTTTTGTTTTGTTTGTTGTTGTCGGTTCCAGGTATGTCGCCTCTGCAGCGGGACCGTCCTGAACAGCACCTCCCTGGGACGGTTCTGCTCCTCGTCCGCGGGCCGGCTGGACGGGCGCTGCTGCTTGATGCGAACTGACAACAAGAGCGACCCCGAATACGTCCTCGGGTAGGGTTTCAGTTCATTTATAAAAAAAAAAAAAAGACATTAATAAACATTTCTGTAAATGTGTCAGTTTTAGCCAGCTGGCTAATTCGCAACTGTATAGTCCTTTTGGCAAGATGTTATTATGATGAGACCGACAATACACCACCTAGAACAGAAACATTAAAACTTTTAATAAAAGTACAACACAGTATTTACATTTATTATGATGAATTGAAAACGGGGGACCCTGATGTAAACAAGACGAAAGTCTTTCTCTGGTCTGCATCCCCTTAACAATTGTGTGTATTGAGCCGTACTGTACTGAACCCGCATTCTGCAATCTGTTAAATAAAGTTTTCAATCAATCAATCAAACAACATAATTCAACATAATAATAAAAGCAATAGTAAAATACACAATGAAATGGTTAAAAGTGATTACATGTTTGATTGGTTAATAACCAGGTATTAAGTTTTTTTGTAAAGGTGTGGTAGGTAGCACAGTGTCTTATTGGTAGGGTGTTCCAGAACCGAGTGGCTCTGACTGACTGAAGGAGCTGGACCCAAACGGCACAGGGTGTTACTAACTGAGTGACTCTGACTGACTGAAGGAGCTGGACCCAAAGGGCACAGGGTGTTACTACTAATGTTTCACTCTGTTAGGCAATGTTGTGTCTGATGATGACTCATTATCTTCAAGGTGCACTGTGCCGTTTCGGGGAAGGGAGATTGTTTACGTGTGCCATTCGATTACAAAACACATTTACTATATAGTCTACATGCCATTCTCTAAATTATTATATTTTACAGACCTGTTAATATGAATTAAAAAAAAAAACGAAATCATTCTGAGGCAGTGTGAACCAGCAAGCCTAGAAGATATGTCTTGGAATAAAAGCAGGCTATGTTTGTAAACAAAACAGAGAGGCCCTGCCATAAACAACAATGAAACAATTAGCTTCAATCAGTGTTCCAGGGACTCAATTAATCTGAGGAGTTTAAGTATACATTATATATTATATAATAATAGAATAGAATATTCAATAGAACTGTTCACTTCACTAAGTTTTTCAAATGTTTATTTTGTTTATTAGCAAAGGATCCCCATTAGCTGACACCAAGACGTCAACTAGTCTTCCTGGGGTCCGAGACGACATTAAAACATTACAACATATACATTGCAATTAAAACATAATACAATTAAAACATAGCAAGACATACCAACCAAGGAAACACAACATAGCAAGACGTACCAACCGAGGAAACACAACAACATTAACACACAAACAAATTATATCTAAATATGTACATCAACGGTAACATATTGCATAACTCAACATTGTCAATATTGGCTACATGTAAGATTTTAATTTATTTTTGAAGCTTGCTACACCTCTTATGTCACTTGGAAGATAATTCCATGCCCTGATAGCCCTATATAAATATTTGCATGGGGTAGAATAATCTGCCCTCTACTTGTCTCTCCCCAAACTACACAGGCTATAACTAACTGACTCATTACATATGCATACTATACTTCTAACTACTGTACAAGTTCACAGGCTCTACTGGGTTGTCTTGATGACTTGCATGGCATCACTGAACTATAGAATATGGGCGCAGACACGGCAGTGTCTTTGCAGGTGTTTTCTGTACCTTTCGTAGGCAAAGTCAAACTTGTATAGCCTCTTTGTTTCTCCGGCTAACTTTCTGAATCACTTTATTGGTTAATTGTTTTGAAAGTTGCTGTACAAATAAAGTTTTTGCTCAGGTACTTACAGACTACAACAGATTGTATTCAATGTTCAACATTTAACTTAATTTGCAGCGGCTCATTTGGCATTTGTCAGAATTGACAGACAGCCAGTCTGGGCCTGTTCATTTCTCCCAAAAAGGCCAATTTGTTTTTCCGCCTGGCATTATGCATTATGTTAGTCTGTTGTATTATTATTATTATTATTATTATTATTATTATTATTATTATTATTATTATTATTATTATTATTATTATTATTATTATTATTATTATTATTATTATTATTATTATTATTATTATTATTATTATTGGAATAACTTTTCATATGTATCTGTTTATTCAGGTTGGATCTATCCAATTGCTCCTTAAATGATGTGAAGGTGGAGGATCTTCAGGAAGCTTCTACAGCTGTAATGATGTATGTACATGCATTTTCAAATGCAATACAGGAAGTGTGACCATAATGGCATAATCAGCATGGAGACTTCACCCTCAATGACAATATTATGGTTATTGACAAACATTAACACTTTAATCGCCAAGGAACGCCGTAACTCGTCATTCCCCGCCATGCTAATTCTGCCAATGACGCCGTAACACGTCATTGAGATCAATATTTCAAAAATCTGTGATCGCAATCATATTTCTCCCGCGGAGACTGGAGACTTGTTGATCCCCTCTCAACTCTCCAACGGTTCAAGAGCGCCATCTGGTGGCCGATCGGCGGATCGCCCAAACCGGAAACCGGAAACTGGTGCTCATCCAAATTCGTTCCGACCACTCGCTATAGGTCCCGGGACTCGAGCTCGACACAATGGATAGCGATCCGTTACCAATAACTCGATAAACAACATGATTTGGACGTATATACTATTATACAACCTGGAGATGGATCGCATATTTCAACATCCCATAATAGGAATCTTTTTGCTCCACGCTCATCGCCCAACGGCCCGAGGAGACTGGGGTAAGTTTCAGCGTTTATGTTTACCGTGTTCGATACAAACTGCTCTAATGATCATATCACCCACACTACATGAATCATCTAACGTTGGCCACGGAATTATAAACGACCCCCCCCCCATCCGGTCAACATCAGATGATAAGTAGTAACTTCTAGAAGCACGTCCATTTGAAATTTTTTACCTGGCGCCGATCGCTATCAAACTGTATTTGATCATCAATATAATGCATTTAAGGTTCTGCAGAATGCTGCAGAAAACGATAAAAACATATTTATACTTTAGACCGTATTTTAGTATGAATATGTGAATGAAAAAGTATAACGTTCCTACATCCTGAACGATAGATAATTGACGTTGAATGGGCCATAGTAATGTCAATTTAGCAATACAATTTAAAAAGTTATAGCCCTGCAAAGAAGGGGAACTTCTCCATAGACAAATAGAGCTGGCAGAGGATGGTATAAGGATGTACATAAGCGTGGCAGAGAAAGTGTTAAAAAGGTTAAAGCGAAGACCCACGTTTTATTTGAGTCCTTCCCTGTTGCTAAGAGATGTGGAGGTTATCAGTTCCTTTACTACCATTATAAGCACTCGTGGAATGTCTCACCCAATCACAATCCTTGTTCTAAAACGAAATGTTGTATAATATGGGATAACCAGTATTTAAAACATGTCAGGAAATAGACCCTAGACATAGAGGAAGTCATGTTGGTATTTGCCCGTAACCCTATATAAACTTGAATCAAACTTGTGCATCAACTATTTTCCGAAGGTTTAGTTTATTTATGTACAGAGTTAAGTTTGCCTCACTAAAATGTATCTATGTTCTACCCCGCAGTGACCTCTCGTTCAACCCCATTGTCAACCTCAGTGACTCAGTGTTCCAAGGCTTTATTGAGTTAGATTACATGTAAGTACCATGTATTTATTAATTTTAACCTTTATTTACCCAGGGTTGATTTAGGTCGAGTACTGCATAGGGCTGTCACGGTATGACATTTTCTCACCGCGGTTGTGTGTGTGGCTAATCACAGCGGGGTGCGGTGGTGCCGCACTTCTATTCAAAAAAGAAAGAAAAAAACGTTCATAAAAATTTTTTACAAAAAAAATGTTATATACCTGTATATATTTTGAGTAGACATGCGAGTTTACCCGCGATCGTGATTCGAAAAACATTCTAAGGTCATAGGAGTCCCGAAACTATTTTAAACATGTTTGATAATCTATATCCATTTGTCCCTCAACTCTCTGAAATGTGATAAAAGTAGATTAGGGTGTTGCCTGCTCCTTTAAGAGTGGTGCGTTGTGGGATATATGCCCTTCTCCAACTTAAAACTAACGTTACTTGAGCGACCATTTAACATTATTATAACACTATTTTAACGTTAGTGAATTTTAATGCACATACATAGCTAGTTAAATATCACAACTTGTGTCATCATTGGGGGAAACTTAAGTGCTGCCTCTCTCCACCGTCCCCGCCACACTCGGGACTACACTAACGTTATAGATAGCTAGCCTATAGCTAACGAACGTTAACCAATGTTTGCAAACAAAGCTAACATTATCCAGTTGACATTACAGATCATTATATCTATGATAACGTTAATGTAGTCCCGGGGACGGTAGAGAGAGGCAGCACTAATTTGCGTGTAACGTTAGTCAATAACATTAAGAATAGAGAGCTGCAAACGGAAATAAATGCCCAGTCTTTGAGAGAACTGAGTGTTATAACTAGTTATAACATGACCGGCACTTCGGCCCGGGAGTGTTGGGAGAACGCTGATGTACTCTACTATGGTTCAGATTAATACAGGAAAAGGTATATCGAGGTATATCGAGTCCGGGATATGAAAAGAAATCCTGATTTCATCTGTGAGTTGTAAATTGTATGGAAACGTGAAGTTATCTCATGCTACTGGAAAACGGACACACGAGGCAATCTCGTCATTAAATGAACCGAGTAAAAAATGATGACGGCCCTTTTTTTTTTACCGCGAATGTTGCGGTTGTCTGTTCTCCATCCGCGGGTGCCTTGACACACCGCAGGATTGCGGTGATGCGGTTACCGCGACAGCCCTAATACTGTATGTATTTTCTTTTTCAGCAACGCCCTGCTACACAGTTCCACACATTAACACCACATTCCCACATCATCACCACATTCCCACCTCAACACCACATTCCCACATCATCACCACATTCCCACCTCATCACCACATTCCCACCTCAACACCACATTCCCACATCATCACCACATTCCCACCTCATCACCACATTCCCACCTCAACACCACATTCCCACCTCATCACCACATTCCCACCTCATCACCACATTCCCACCTCAACACCACATTCCCACCTCAACACCACATTCCCACCTCAACACCACATTCCCACCTCAGCACCACATTCCCACCTCAGCACCACATTCCCACCACATTCCCACCTCATCACCACATTCCCATCTCAACACCACATTCCCACCTCATCACCACATTCCCACCTCATCACCACATTCCCACATCATCACCACATTCCCACCTCATCACCACATTCCCACCTCATCACCACATTCCCACCTCATCACCACATTCCCACCTCAACACCACATTCCCACATCATCACCACATTCCCACCTCAACACCACATTCCCACCTCATCACCACATTCCCACCTCAACACCACATTCCCACCTCATCACCACATTCCCACCTCATCACCACATTCCCACCTCATCACCACATTCCCACCTCATCACCACATTCCCACCTCATCACCACATTCCCACCTCATCACCACATTCCCACCTCATCACCAAATTTCCACATCATCACCACATTCCCACCTCATCACCACATTCCCACATCATCACCACATTCCCACCTCATCACCAAATTCCCACCTCAACACCACATTCCCACCTCATCACCAAATTCCCACCTCATCACCACATTCCCACCTCATCACCACATTCCCACCTCATCACCACATTCCCACCTCATCACCACATTCCCATCTCATCACCACATTCCCACCTCAACACCACATTCCCACCTCAACACCACATTCCCATCTCAACACCACATTCCCACCTCATCACCACATTCCCACCTCATCACCACACATTCCCACCTCATCACCACATTCCCACCTCATCACCACATTCCCACATCATCACCACATTCCCACCTCAGCACCACATTCCCACCACAGTCCCATCTCAACAACACATTCCCACCTCATCACCACATTCCCACCTCATCACCACATTCCCACCTCAGCACCACATTCCCACCACATTCCCACCTCATCACCACATTCCCACCTCATCACCACATTCCCACCTCAACACCACATTCCCATCTCATCACCACATTCCCACCTCATCACCACATTCCCACCTCAACACCACATTCCCACCTCAGCACCACATTCCCACCTCATCACCACATTCCCACCTCAACACCACATTCCCATCTCATCACCACATTCCCACCTCAACACCACATTCCCACCTCATCACCACATTCCCACCTCATCACCACATTCCCACCTCAACACCACATTCCCACCTCAACACCACATTCCCATCTCATCACCACATTCCCACCTCAACACCACATTCCCACCTCATCACCACCTGCAGACAAAGAAACAATAATGAATGCTATCCTTTCATATTATTTAATCTGTTTGCGTATGTACAGTACAGCCATGTGTGGGATATTTGTGGATATCCTGAAGAAGAAGGTTCGCAGTCAACCAAGGTTCAGTTAATAACAAAGTTTATTAACTGGACAGATAGAAATATACATAGTACATAGAGAGAATGGCTGAGGGGCTCTCCCCAGGTGGTCAGCTGAAATCACCCAGGTAGAGATCTTGGGGGCGTGTATCACTTCCGCAACGGATTTAGGCGGATTTCGGTTTCCGGGTTCGCCTGATTGGCCGCGACGGCCACGTGCCACGCGTGGCATGCCCCCGCGGCAGCGTTGCCGCAGAAGCATTTGCACTGCAACTCATACACCTTACTGTAAATTGTACCTCATCCCATTTCTGCTTTGCACTATAGCGTATTGTATATTAGTACATTGCATAGTATATTGTATATTGTATAGGCGAACCCGGAAACCGAAATCCGCCTAAATCCGTTGCGGAAGTGATACACGTGTAACTCAGTTACTTCTATTCTGCATTGAACATTGTACATATGTCTATACTGAACACTGTGACCTCTATTTTTACTTCTATTTTACATGCTATACTATTTTATTTCATACTTATCTTGTCTAGCACAGTCTCTAACAGTAACAGTAAGAAGCATTTTGGGACTTCCGGTTTTGAGATGGGTGGATAGGAGACCACTGAAAGAGCTCCTGGTCAAATAATTCGAGAAAGGGAAGTAAAACAGTGTAAAACAGAATAAAAGGTGAAAATTCAAAGATATAAGAGAAAAGGAAGGATGTGCACGAGAAAAAGTGAGAGAAATAAGACCCCAGAAGACGTACAAACACCGGAGGAAAAATCTAAACTCGAGGAAATTACGGAAGAAATGGCTCAGACGAGCGTGACGCAGGGAGGCAGGGAAGGAGACCCCGTGGAGCCTGCCTGGTTAGCAAGAATACAAGCGACCATGCTGGCTGGACAGGAGCTACAAGCTAAGGCTAACCGAGAGCTACAAGCTAACGTGCAAGCTAATGCAAAGGCTATTCAAGCTATACAAGATAGCATACAAGTTAGCGCACAAGCTAACACGAGGAACGTGCAAGCTAGCGCGCTGGCTAGCCAACAAGAGCTACAAACTAGCATACAAGCTAGCGCAATGGCTAACCAGACGAGCACGCAGAATATCCAAGACAGCATTGATGGACTGAGGGAAGAGTTGAAGAGGGGACAGGACGAGCTCAGAGGGGAAATGGATAAAGGACTCGAGGCAATGAGCGGAAAAATACAAGAGCAAGAGAAAGACATAAAGATGTTGGAAGAAAGGACGGCCGATACGGAAGAATGGAATACAGAAATGCATGATATTCTAAAAGAGACGCTCGAACAACAGAACATGCTGAGAGGAAAGCTAATGGACTTGGAGGGGAGGTCGAGGAGAAACAACATACGAATATGGGGTCTGAAAGAGGGGATGGAAGGAGATTCGATGGTCAAATATGTGGACAGCCTAATTCGAAGAGAATTAAAAATGACAGCCCTCGACAAGACAGGGATTCAGAGAGCGCACAGGACTCTGGCGCCGAAGCCGCGGGAGGACAAACCACGAGAGCAGTTATAGTAAACTTCTTGGAATTCGAGGTGAAAGAGAACATTCTTAGAGCAGCCTGGCAGAAGAAGATGGAGGTGGGGGGACAGAGAGTAACTTTTGACCATGATTATGCAACGGAGGTGGCGGTAAAGCGTCGGAGCTATGTTCAGATTAAAAAATCTCTGAAGGAAGGCGGAATCAGATTTCAATCACCAATGACCACGCTGAAGGTTCATTGGAAGGAAGGCGCAAAGGTGTACGGCGACGTGCGGGAGGCGGCGAGGGATATGAACCAGAGAGGATGGAAGGTGCCGGGAGGAGGAGATGAGAGACCGACGCTGCTGCAGAGGTTGGAGAAGGCGAGGAGATGGACCAGGGTCGGCGGGGGACGAGGAGGAGACGAGGAGAACGGGAAGGTGAAGGGGATCTGAATCGATTCAAAGCAGATCAACTGAGAAGAAGGACGCAAGGACACGGAGAAAGGGGGCGGAGAGGAGACGAGACGGTGATCAAAGGGAGGATGAGTACAATGCACACACACAAAATAGATAGTGAGAAGAGAAGATAGTAAAGTGCATACGAGATAATTATAGTTAGACCAAAATTTAGAAAGGAAGGCATAGAGATTCGAAGCACATTGGACTGATATACGTATGACGCACATAATGCAAGAGAGTGAAAACATGAAAGAGACTTGTTAGGCAGGAAGAAGATGACAAAATACATGGGGGATAATTAAACCGAAAGTGATAAAAAAAAGGGGGGACATGTGCATTCAAGAGATATATGGAGACGGACATTCGAGAGACTCAGGAAAACACATGTCGCATAACACAGTTAGACGGGAACATGAAAATGACTAAAGCAGAGCTTTTTGACCGGGAGCTCGGTCAGGCCACACACAGAGCTGGACATATATAGTGCGCTCAATGTAGCCACTAGGGGGGGCCCTCTCACTAGGAGAGCCATTACTCCCCACCCACCAGCGGGAAAAAGAGGGGAACGAGTAGGACCCTCAAATGCCATGGAAGTTCAAAGAGTGAATTTTGATGTTGATGTTGATGTTTATTATGTAAATATGTATGTAAGTCAGAAGGAGATAGCAGAGGCTACAACCACAAATATTATTTTATGTGACATGGGTAGAACGGGAGAACAATTGGAAAAGAAATATGACACAAGTTAAGGGTGTAAAGATGATGTTGTTAAATGTGAATGGTATGAATAACCCGATAAAGAGGAGTAAGGTGATGACGAAACTTAAAAAAGAAGAGGCGCAGGTCATTTTCTTGCAAGAAACGCATCTTATATAACAAGAACATGAAAAGCTGAAGAGATTCGGGTATGAAAATCTGTTCTATAGTTCTTTTAAACAGAACCTTAGAAGAGGAGTAGCTATACTAATTAAGAACACAGTGAAATTTGAGATGATCAAGGAAATAAGGGACAAGGAGGGAAGGTATGTGTTGGTCAAGGGGAAAATGGAAGGTCAAATGGTAACACTAATAAATGTATATGCTCCACCGGACAGTGAGAAATATCTATTTGAAACGATCTTTGATATTATAGCGTTGGAAGGGGAGGGGGTCCTGATCTGTACAGGTGATTTCAATGTGGTACTGAATTATGACATAGACACGACTAGCACAAAGAAATAGAGGACAAACATTAGCAAATATATGAATATACATATGGCAGAATTAGGAATCATAGACATATGGAGAGAAATGAACACGCTAGATAGAGAATATACGCACTATTCACACCCGCACACAACATATTCAAGGATAGACTATTTTCTCATGACAACAGGGGACAGATATCGGGTGGAAGAATGCAGGATAGGAGTGACGGATATTTCAGATCATAGCGCAATATATCTGACAGTAAATCTTAAAAGTAGACGGAGGAATACAGTTTGGAGACTGAATGTAGGACTATTGAACAACAAAGGTTTGGTTAACCAGGTGAAGGAAGACATAATTAGATATAGAGAAGAGAACGATAATGGGGAGGTAGATCCAAACATTTTATGGGATGCACTAAAGGTAGTAATACGGGGAAAATGTATAGCAAAGACGGCATTACTCAAGAAGGCTAGAATAGGGACATACCAGAACTTGATAAAGAAGCTGAAAGAATTAGAGAAAGAACACCAAAGCTCAAAGAACCAGAAGACACTTAGAGAGGTTAAGGAAGTTAGAGGACAGATAAACAGGGAGCTGCTGTCAGAAATAGAGAAGAAAGCTAGATACATGAAACAGACATACTATGAAGGGGGACCGAGGGCGACCAGACTGTTAGCTAGACGAATTAGGACACAACAAAAAATAAACACAATACACACAATAAGGGACACAAACACAAACAAAATACTGAGAGAACCAGCGGAAATAGAGAAGGCATTTGAAGAATATTATAGGAAACTATACACACTCCAATCCAATCCACTTTATTTATTTATATAGCACATTTAAAACAACAAAGTTGACCAAAACAACAAAGTTGACCAAAGTGCTGTACAAGTCCACAAACATAGGATAAAACATAAAACATAAAAATGTAATAAAAGCACATAATAAAACAGTACAATGTGTCACATAAAAAGGCCAATCTCTCAAAAACGGTTTAAAAAACAAAAGCCAGAGCAAATAAGTGTGTTTTGAGGCGTGATTTAAACACCTGCAGAGTGGGGGCCTGCCTAACATGCAGTGGCAGCTCATTCCAGAGCTTTGGGGCTGCCACTGCAAAAGCACGGTCCCCCCTAAGCTTCAGCCTGGAGTTTGGAACGGCCAAGAGGAGCTGGTCAGAGGACCTGAGGGACCTTAGAGGAACATAGGGTTCCAGCAGGTCTGAGAGGTAACCCGGTGCCAAGCCGTTCAAACATTTAAAAACAAACAGTAAAACCTTAAAATCAATCCTAAAACGCACAGGAAGCCAGTGGAGGGCAGCCAGCACAGGGGAAATGTGCTCCCGCTTTCGCGTTCCCGTCAGCAGACAGGCAGCTGCGTTTTGCACCAACTGCAAACGAGAGAGGGAGGCCTGACTGACGCCCACGTACAGGGCATTACAGCAATCAAGGCGAGAGGTCATAAAAGCATGGATAACCGTTTCAAAAACGGAACGGGATAAAAAAGGTTTGACCTTGGACAGCCTCCTAAGTTGGAAAAAGCTCCTTCCCACCACAGTATTGATCTGTTTGTCCAGCTTTAGGTCACAATCGAATTTTACCCCTAGGTTGGTGACTGTTGGCTTCACAAAAAGCCCAAGAGGGCCCAAGTCACCAGGAGGAGGCACATGACCATTGCTGGGACCAAACACCATGACCTCTGTTTTACTGTCATTGAGACAAAGACAGTTTGATGCCAGCCATGCCTTAACATCATCAAGGCATGCTAATAGTGGTTTTACCGGGTTGGTAGTGTTTCTTTTTAATGGAATGTAAATCTGGCTGTCATCTGCGTAGCAGTGAAAGGAGACGCCATGCTTTCGGAGTATAGGCCCTAAGGGGAGCAGGTACAACACAAATAAAATTGGCCCGAGAATTGAGCCCTGGGGAACCCCGCAGACAACCGATAGCGGCAGGGGAGGAGGAGATAGAAACATTTTTAGAAAAATTGGATTTACCATCAATAGGGAAGGAACAGAATGAAATATTAAATGCAGAAATCACAGAACAAGAAGTGGGGAATGCGATCAGTAAGGCAAAGAGCAGTAAGTCACCGGGTAGCGACGGATTCCCCTCGGAATTCTACAAAACATTTAGGCAGGAACTGAGCCCCATGTTAGAAGCAGCATTCAGACACACAATGGAAAAAGGCACAATGCCACCTTCATGGAAAGAGGCCATAATTACTATAATTCCAAAAGAAGGGAAAGATAGAGAACTGTGTAGTAGTTTCAGACCTGTGTCCATACTTAATGTAGATTACAAGATGTATACATCAATAATATCCAAAAGATTTGAGACATTTATGACAGATATAATAGACGAAGACCAGACTGGATTCATTAAAGGAAGGCAGACACAGGATAACATAAGGAAGACAGTGCAGATAGTAGAGGAGATACAAGAGGAAGGAGGAAGTGCAGTATTAGTTAGCCTAGATGCAGAAAAAGCCTTCGACAGTGTAAGCTGGCTATTTCTATATAAAGTATTGGAGAGATTTAGATTAGACAAAAACGCTATGAAAACAATTAGGGCATTATATCAAGAACCGACGGCTAGGATTAAGGTGAATGGTAGTCTGACGGACCGGATTAAACTAGAGAGAGCTACCAGACAGGGTTGTTGTCTTTCGCCCAACTAATTAGACAGACCAAAGACATCAAAGGGGTGGAGATAAGGGGGACGGAACATAAATTGGGATTATTCGCAGACGACGTGATAGTATATATGAGACAACCAGACACAAGCTTCCCGACACTGATGGATCTACTGACATTATGGATATTACTCAGGGTATAGACTTAATGTGACGAAGACACAGACATTAGCACTGAACTACACACCAACGATAGAGATCAAAGAAAAATACAAAATCAAATGGGACATGGACAGGATCAAGTACCTAGGGGTGAACATCACAAGAGGGGTGGAGGGGCTATACGATGCAAACTATACACAGATAAATCAGAAAATCAAGAGAGATCTAGAAAGATGGACGGTGATGCCCCTAGATTTCAGTTCAAGGATAGAAATCATTAAGATGAACATTACCAAGGTTACTATACCTATTTCAATCCCTACCTATATTAATACCACAAAAACAATTTAGGGAATGGGATAGACAGATATCAAGATTCATTTGGGGGGGGGGGAAAGGCCAAGGATCAGATATGTGACTCTACAATTACCAAAGGAGAAAGGAGGGATGGCAGTACCCAGTTTAGAAAGCTATTACTATGCAGCACAGCTTAGAACAGTACCATGCTGGTGCAATGTGAACTATGAGCCCAAATGGAAAGATATAGAAACCAAAAGAGAGGGATTCAAAGTGCAGGCACTGATAGGAGATAGGAAGCTGTTCAGAAGACAGGAACAACTACTAGATCCAATTACCAGATTCACTATAAACATATGGAACACAATAGTAAAGAAATACAAGCTAGAAAAAGAATCTAAGATACTGAGATGGATAGCACACGACAACAAATTCAGACCAGGGATAGAAGACCATGGGTTCAAGAGGTGGGAACGGGGGGGTATAACAGCAATGTGCACGATGACAGAAGGAGGGGAGATGCAGACTCTACAAAAATTGAAAGAAAGATACGGACTAGAGAATAGGGACCACTTTAGATATTTACAGATTAGGGACTACTATAAAGCAAGATAGAGACAAAGAACAGAATGGGGTAATTAAGATAATGGTAAAGTCATACGAAGGATGGAAGGGGAGGGTGATATCAGCACTATATCAGGCAATAATGGACAGTAAGGGAAATACAACATTGTATGTAAAAGAAAAGTGGGAAAGAGAGTTGGAAATAGAGATAACAGAGGAGGAATGGTATGACACATGTAAGACACAACAAACAACCACAGGATCAAGGATATGGAGGGAGTTTGGGTGGAAGAATATAATTAGATACTTTATAACACCAGAAATACAGGGCAATTACACACCAGCAAAGAAAACATGTTGGAGGGAGTGTGGACAGGAAGGGGTGAACCATACACACATATTCTGGGGATGTCAGAAGATAAGGCACTACTGGGAAGAGATAGGAGGGATAATAAATGAAATAATAGGATACAAAATACCCCAGGGAGGCCAAGTGTTGTATTTGGGGAATCTGTCACAGGAAGGAATCCAAGGGGAAGACAAATATTTGATTAAGATATTGATAGTGAAATTTGAATTTTTTTTTTATTTGAAGGATAAACCCCTTGAGATATGCTATCTCGTTTTCGAGGGGGTCCTTAACATAGGATACAAAACATACAATACAATACAATACATAACAAAACAAAAAACAAGACAACAAATGCACTTATACACTGACAGACGCTCTCCCAAGCTCACTCCCACAATCCACACTGATTCCTCCCAAGAGGATCACCAATAAATATATATATGTTCCCTTATAAAACACAAACAAAATTATAATTTGATCTGAAACGACATTTAAGCCCTAACACAGTAAATCAATAACAGGTGCAAGTAGTCTGTAGATGAGTGAACAAAGATATCTTGAATAACCGGTAAGAAGTAAGAGATCTGAGTGAACTAGGCAGTTTGTTCCAATCAGCTGGTGCTTTATATTTAAAGGCAAGTCGACCGATAGCTTTAATGGTTCGAGGTATACTAAAGAAAGGAAGGAAGATAGTGGCAGCCAAGAAAGCTTTAACTAAACTGTGGTACAAGGTAGAAGTGCAGACAAAGGATCAATGGATAGAGTTGGTAGAGGGGATACAGGAAATGGAGAGAATCACACATCTGCTGAGGCTGCAAGAAGAAAAGTTTGAATGGAAATGGGGAAAATGGGAAGAATACAGGAGGGGAAGTAACGACATCACAGAGGTTTGAAAAGGATACAAGGAAATGAATAAAAATGTAAATAAATAATGCAAATGTAGAATTGACCGAAGGACCCATGTCACACTTTTTCTTTACTCATTTTTTGTCTATTTGTTTTAATTTATGTACTGTGTATTGTCTATGAATGTTGTCTATGTATGTTGTTGAAAAAATGAAAATAAAGATTTAAGTTTAAAAAAAAAAAAAAAAAGCATTTCGGATAAAAGTATTCTGTGTATGACAACAATGTATGTCTTTCAAATGTTAAATGATAAATGATTAAATGATACACACTGAAATCTACGCTCTCTCATCCTGCTTTCCACAACGCGACAATATTATTAAACAGCAGCTCTGTCATTGAAGTGGGACAAGTGAGCCGTATTGTATATTAGTACATTGCATAGTATATTGTATATTGTATGGTAACTCAGTTACTTCTATTCTGCATCGAACATTGTACATATAATAATAATGGATTGGATTTATATAGCGCTCTTCTCTGAGTGACTGTTGCTCTGACTCAGAGCGCTTCACAGAGTCCATTATTCGTTCATACACAGTCATACCGGTGGTGGTAAGCTACAAAAGGCAGACTCACGGAAGCGTGGCGAATAATCAACGCCTACGGCCCCTCCGACCACCACCAACATTCATTCACATGCATACACATTCATACGAGGCAAGTAGGTTAAGTGTCTTGCCCAAGGACACAACGGCAATGGGATGGACATGGGCTTGAGCGGGATATATGTCTATACTGAACACTGTGACCTATTTTTACTTCTATTTTACATGCTATACTATTTTATTTCATACTTATCTTGTCTAGCACAGTCTCTAACAGTAACAGTAAGAAGCATTTTGGATAAAAGTATTCTGTACTTCTGTATGACAACAATGTATGCCTTTCAAATGTTAAATGATAAATGATTAAATGATACACACTGAAATCTACGCTCTCTCATCCTGCTTTCCACAACGCGACAATATTATTAAACAGCAGCTCTGTCATTGAAGTGGGAAAAGTGAGCATTAAACAGCAGCTCTGTCATGAAGTGGGAAAAGTGAGCATTAAACAGCAGCTCTGTCATTGAAGTGGGAAAAGTGAGCATTAAACAGCAGCTCTGTCATGAAGTGGGAAAAGTGATTAAACAGCAGCGCGTCTGCACTCAGAAGATGGCGCGACAATATTGCTCTGGCGTTGAAGTGGGAAAGCGGCAGTGAAGTCCGCGACGCGCGCGCGTCAACACACAGGCAGCGGCAGAGGCAGAGAGCGGCGTGGGTCACGTGGCCGTCGCGGCCAATCAGGCGAACCCGGAAACCGAAATCCGCCTAAATCCGTTGCGGAAGTGATACACGCATCCTGGGGAGAGGTCAGGAGGAGCCTTATATAGTTAAAAGGGGGGGGTGTGTGGTCCCATTTGATAGGTCAAATGGGTGGGGGAGGGGCACACAGGTAAGGGGACACAGGGGAGGGGAATGTCTTTACATGAGAGTTGGGGAATCATTATATTATTCCACACATGACACAATAAGACTGTTCTCTCCTCCTTTGGCTCTTTTGAGGATCCTGCCTCCGAGCCTCATGTGTCCAGGGGGCAATGCATCTTGGGAGAAGGTGGCGCTGAGGGCGGGAACGCGTCTCTGTCGGGGCCAGAGGAGCTTGTGCAATCAAACAGGACAGTTGTGTAAGTTAACGCTGAGGTTCCCGGTACACTATAATGTCCACCTGTCCCTCCCAATATTCATTCCTATTCTCCACTTGCATGTGGGGGGGGCGTCATATCCGGTTACGTCTCTAGCCCTGCAGACTTCTTCCGGTCCCATCATCACACTACATTGAGTTTAGCAACTTTTCTCTCCCGTCAATTAACCCTTTAATCGCCAATGACGTGTTTAGACGTCATTCCTCGCCATGCGTAATCTGCCAATGACGTCGTACAGCGTCTTTGAGATAAATATTTAAAAAATCTGTCATGGCAATCATATTTCACCCACGGAGACTTGACGGGTGCTGTAGAGCTCCTCTCAACTCTCCAACGGTGCAAGACCGCCATCTGGTGGCCGATCGACGAGGTGCCAAAACCGGAAGTGAGCGGCCGGAAGTGGTGCTCACCCATATTTCGTCCGGCCACTCGCTATCGCTCGCGGGACTCCAGCTTGATACACTGGATAGCGATCCGTTGCCAATAACTTGATAAACAACATGATTTGGACGTATATAGTATTATACAACCTGGAAATGGATCGCATATATCAACATCCCATAATAGCGATCTTTCTGCTCCACGCTGATCACCCAACGGTCAGAGGAAGCTGCGGTGAGTTTCAGCGTGTTTGATTATTATTATCCATATAAACTGCTCTGATCTATATATCGCCCATACTACATAAATGATTCAACGTCGGCCACAGACTTATAAACCCCCCCCCCCTCCGGTCACCAGCAGATGATGAGGCATGACGTTTAGGACCTTGTACAATTGAAATTTTTAATCTGACGTCAATCGGTATCAAACTACATTTGATGATCTAATATATGTATTTATGGCTATAACTCACGTTCTGCAGAATGCTGCAGAAAACGATAAAAACATATTTATACTTTAGACCGTATTTTAGTATGAATATGTGAATGAAAAAGTAGAACGTTGCTACATCCTAAACGATAGATACTTAACGTTGAATGGGCCATAGTAATGTCAATTTAGCAATACAATTAAAAAAGTTATAGCCCTGCAAAGAAGGGGAACATCTCCATAGACTTACAGTGGTGGCAGAGAGGTGATTAAGATCAGAATAATCCCTGGCAGATAAAGGGTTAAACAACTTTATCGCCACTATTTCAACTTTCCAGAATATCAAACGTGGGTCTAACAGATGCCACGTCGATACTAATTGAGTTATATATCTCATTTCATGCCCCATGTCTAACAGATTAATGTATTGGATTTAGGCAGAGCTAAATGCTAATGTGGCTAACTCTAACAGGACACTTTCTTTTTACATGAAATAGAGCCCAAAAACCTTTAAAAAAAAAGTGACGATAAAGTTGTTTAATTGACGGGAGAAAAGTTGCTAAAATCAATGTATTGTGATGGGACCGGAAGAAGTCTGCAGGGCTAGAGACGTAACCGGATATGACGCCCCCCCCCCCCACATTGTGCAAGTGGAGAATTGACTGGTCTCTCCGAATTTATGTCCCAGATTGCCATAAGTGATTCACTAACAACCAGTTATGTCAGGTACCTGCGTTCAATGGGCGTTTAAAGTGGGGGTGTGAGGTCCAAGATAAAGGGGGGAGTTTGTACATGAGATGCTTTTAGGGAGTCGTCACATTCCCATAATGCAGTTTTGGACTTTTGCCTTGTTTTACTTCGATCACACTCCTCAAGATGCGGTGCTCACTTGTGTCATACAAGACAACAAGCTAATTCTAAAACAAAATGACTGGTGACGATACAATCGATGGATTTATCTCTTTTTAACTCTTTATCACCCACAGCCTTAACCTGTCCTGATAACTCCCTGTGTGCTCCCTTTGGCCCCGGCTTCTATGAGTGTAGCTGTGACGACGGCTACCGTGGATACAAGTGCCTTCGACAGGTCAGTCCTTCATTCCGACAGCCATCAGACTTTATAATGCATCAATGTAATGTGCCTCACTGCATCACTGAGCACAGGGTACTACAGACAGTACTACCTTCCTGGGACTTTTACATTTACAAATGTACACTTACTGTATATTTCTGTATATTTTTACTGTATATTTTATATTAGAATGTAACATAGGAAATGTATATCCCGGACCGTATTTTATTCTTAGGCTTATTTTATTCTTATTCGTGACTTTTGTTTTTGTCTACCCAAATGTCTACTGTTTACTGTGAGCGATTTGTAGTAGCCAAATTTCCCTCGGGATGAATAGAATATTTCTATTCGCTTCTATTAACCCTTTCACTGCCACACGACAGCCGCATAATGATGCTAATGATGGAGCATCGCCGTTGGTTGTGTGATAGTAAAGGGCTAACCTTCTGTATTGTCACAGTGAAAGGGTTAACCGGCTGTCATGTGGCAGTGAAAGGGTTAACCCTGTCTGCAAGTGGTCCCATAAGAACCACTGTGGAGAAGAACACAGAATCAATCACACACACACACACACCTACACACACACACACCCCAATCCTCAGTAACAGGTGCTAGCCAGAGAGCACTATAGTGAACCAAACAACAATGAAGTCAGCACAGTGTGTCTGATGATGGAGAGCATAAATGCTGGAAACGCCACAGCGTACGTCAGGTGTTGAAGGAACACGCCAACGTTATGGGAAATGCACTTACCGTCCTCTCAGGCAGACAAGAAGATTAGATACACACAGAGAATTTCCTCTCTGTGCGTTCAGTAGAAAGCTATCCGGCTGTAAGCTAGCCTAGCTTAGCATAAATGACTGGAAGTGGATACAGACCACTAGCCTAGCTTAAAACTCCAGGAGAGGATCCTGTTTTTGACCAACAGCTAGGCTAGCTGGTCCGTATCTGCTTCCATTCATTTGTGCTAAGCTAGGCTAACTTGCAGCTGGATAGCTTTCCACTGAACGTACAGAGGAAATTGGTGTCTATCTTCTTGTCTGACTCTGGAGAAGACAGTAAGCACATTTCCCATGTTGACTTTGTGTTTCCTTTAATGAATAGACTGCATTATATGCTTGAAACTCACAGCATGTTATGGTTTTTTAAACTATGGGTTGGAACCCCAAATGAGTGGCTTCCTCTGGTGGCATGACAACAGTAGTAACATTTAGGTCCTGGAGTTGAAAGGTTTAAGAAACCATTGTCTATCCAGTGGTTCCCAACCCTTTTCTTAGGGGAGCCCTATTTTACCATTGTATACACTGATGCCCCCCACCCACATACAATTTGAAAAAAGGGGTAAAGTAGCCTACTTAATTTTTTTTATTTCTTTTATAATAATTATGTATACATATATATATATGTTTGTATATTTTATTATATTCATTGCATAAAAAACAATAACAACACAACAATTAACTACAATACACCTAAATAGTGAATGTAATACCTGCAGAAAATCTCAATTTCCCACTGGAAAAGACACATTGAGTTCTAATCTTCTCCATTGTCTCTATGAAGCCAAACTCAATACAACTGTCTTGGTATTAATTCCTCTTTTTCTCTTATCCCTGACACTCTGCCCATCTTTCCATCAGCTCTGCTAGCTTAGCTCTGTGAATATTGCTGGCGTTTGTTTTTAGTCGGCTTGTTCTGCTAGCTTAGCTCTGTGAAAACTGTTTGTAACTGAGGGGTACAATTCCCTGACTGTATTAATCAAGTACTAGTATCATTAAACTACTACCGTCTTGTACATTACTGGCCAATACCGTACAAAGATATATTAGATTAGAACACTCCACAATGAAACGGTTTCCACACAAATACTCGGTTAGAATATTTATTACATCAAAATAGTATTACATTTATCATTTGAATGCGCTTATAAGGCAAATAATGGGCATAGGCAAATCAATAATGAATATTAAGGATTATCTCTATGGTACTCTGGGAAAGGGTGTACTACCGGTTGTAAGCCAGCAGAGGGAGGCAAAGCTCTATGCAAGTCAATGGTTCACGGAGGGGATATCACCCCTGGGTCAGCGGGGATAGGCAGCCTGGTCCCAGGGTGCGCCGCGTAGGTGAAAGCCGTGGAGCCTCTGGTACGACAGAGACGAGCTCGAGTGATGGTCTCACGGGCAGGTGTAGATCCCACAGCAGTGGGGTAGGCGGTTCTCTGCTCCAGCAGCTTGGTGAAGAATGAAGAATAATAATCCTTGCCGGAAAGTGGCACTGCTGGCGGGGTGTAAATCCTCCGTGGTGCTGCTGGTCCGGTGTAAATCCTCCGGTTGGTCCGTGGTTCACAGTTGAACTTGACGTTACTCTATCCTATTAGTACGCGGCAATAAATGCTCTATGTAGACGCACAATTACCCACTTCACGTGGTCTTTGACTTTGGCTCTGTGCTTGGCTGTGCTTTCTCCTCCTCCGTCTGTTTCTCTTGTTCGCTCTGTACCCCGTGTGAGGAGGGGCCGGTCCCGGCCGCCCCGTCAAGGAGTCGCTTGGGGTGCTGGGTTCGAGGTCAGCTACGTCTGAAGCGCAGCTGAGGGGGGTGGAGTTCCGAACTCCCTCTGGTACCCACGGTTCTCTCACGGGCCTCTCGCTTAATGTCAATAGCCTCTGCTGTACGGGGGAGAGGCCGGTGTCGCTCGCCTCTGTGTGTAGGCAGCTTGTAGACGTGGGTTGACTGTCAAGTCCGTAGAGGGGGCCTTGGAGCGTCCATCCCAGTCGGGTCTGAACCACGACCGGGCATCCTTTGGGTCCGACGTGGGCCGCCTCAATTGGGAGAATGAGGTCCGCGTGGTCGGAGCCGATGAGCAGGGTCGGTGTGGCGCCGTCGATAAGCGGTATAGGTAGTTGACGTAGGTGCCCATACTTAGCCATCAGCTGTGGGATGGGGTAGGTGTACTGCGACAGGCCTATGTCGTGGCTGGTGAAGACGTTACTTATACTATACTGCTTCTCGGGCTGGTCCACCGCTGCTATCTCGAAGGAGACCTTTTCACCCTTTATGGTCTTCTGGTCCCTTCTGATGGTGCGTATGGTCATCGTATCTTTGACACCTCGCAGGCCCAACTGGGCTGCTGCGGAAGCGAGGAGGAGAGTCTTTTCGGACCCATCGTCCAGGACGGCGTAAGTGTCCAGGACCTTGTCCTCGTGGCTCAGGAGCACTCTGACCACTTTGAGGAGCACACGGGGGGTCCCGCTGTGCTGGTCAATGTGGAGCACTCCTGTGGGTGGTGACGTAGACTCTATATGGTACGAGTCGCACCTTGACTCCCAGTGTCTGCCGTAGCAGTCGGGACACCAGGGAGCGGTCTGGTGGAACTTTGGTTCTGGTGCCACCGCCTCGGCATGGTACATTACCGCGACAGGCCCACTCGGTTGTCCTGGCTGACGCTTGTTGATGTCATGCAGGACCTCCAGGTGGGTGCCACCGCACCTGCTGCACTTCTTTTTCAAGCGGCACTCAGCTGCTAGGTGGCTGCGCGCGCAGCGGAAGCAGCGGCGGTGGTCCTTGACCCACTGGCTCACATCATCCGTGGTCAGCTTCTTGAAATCTTCGCACTGATAGAGCCGATGTTCTCCCTCACAGTACTGGCACTCAATCTTCCACTGGTCCTCTTTCGTCGAGGGGGTGTTGTGGTTCTGGTGCTGCGGTACTGATTCGGCTTGGTGCATAACAGTCACCGATCTTCGGCCATCGTTTACTCTCCTAGGTCCCTCTCTGGAGCTTGGTGTGCTCCGCACGAACGTATCCAATCGTAGGCTGCTGACTTCTCTCGCCAGGAAGTCGGCCAAGTCTAGGAGGGATGGTTCTGGACCGTTAGGATCACGGTGGTCTCTTTGCCGCCTGAAGCGCTCCTGTCTGGCGGGCGGCAGCTTCTCTAAAATCCTCTCGACGTTAGAGTTGGCGTATAGCTCGTGCATACCCTTTTCTCGTTGCGCTCCCAGCATCCCTACCAGGGACTGTACTTTTATAGACAGGTCGTCTAGTGAGCGATTGTCTGTTGCTGGGGGTAAGCGGTCAATATGCCTTATCTCTTCTATTACGTAATCCCATATACGTCCATATCTCTGGTCCAGCGCTGCTAGAGCCGCGGTGTATGGGGTCGTAGAGGTGGCATAGGCTAGCGCTATATTGTGCGCCCGGGGCACTTTCAGGTGCTGCAGTAATATTGCATACTTGTGGCGTTCATCAGCGACATCCACCATCATTGTCTCTAAGCACATCCGGAGCTCCGTATACTGTGCTCGATTCTCATGGGTGAAGTCTTGAAACGTCGGTGTGCCAATGTATGATGTCATGGATGACTGGCACATCGGTGAGCGTTGGGGGAGAGGCCTCCTAGGCGAGTCTCCTCTTGCGTGTCGTCTTGGGCTGGTACTTGGTGGGTACCGAAGGTCGGGTACCCAGGTGCTGTTCCTCGGGGCTGACGGTGCGTCAAACTCACCCGTGAGTTGAGTCGGGGGTTTGTAGCGCAGGGCCTCGGGGCTGACTTCTGGGCTGTACTGGACCTCCTGGTCCTGAGTACGTTGCTGCTGGTCGGGGCTGTACTGGGCCTCCTGGGCCAGAGCACGTTGCTGCTGGTCGGCTTGACACTCCTCCTCCTCCTCCTCCTCTCCCTCTGCTAGGACCTGGAGTCTTCTGTTCAGTCTCTCGGCGTGGTCCGGTTCTTCCCGGTTGCTGGGTCTCGTATGGACCGGCTGGGGAGGGGGTTCGGAGACGTGGACAGGATCCTCTTGTTGGCGGGGTCCCGGGTCGCTTCGTCGGGTAGGGGAATGTGTCCTAGACCCATGTCTTGACGATCTCTGAGAGCTCCGTGTGGAGTGAGGGGGTGTCGCCATGGCAACCAGTTTGTCCATCAGCTCCGCCTGCAGCCGGTCGCGCTCTGCCTCGCGCCGGGCATGGGCTGCGTCGCGCGCTGCTTCGCGCTGGGCATTGGCGATGTCGCGCTGCGCATTGGCGCTGGCCTGGGCAGCGTCGCGCTGTGCGTTGGCGACGTCGCGCTGGGCATTGGCGCTGGCATGGGCGGCGTGGAGCTGTGCATTTGCGACGTTGGCGCGGCTTCTCTCGATGTTCTCTTCTGTCTGGAGGCGTCTGGTCTCCAGTCTTATTCGGTCGTCTTCACTCCTTTGTTGCGCCTGGAAGCGCTCTCGCTCGCCTGCAAAATGTTCGCGCTCGCACGTCTGTTGCGCTTGAAGTCGATCGCGTTCGGTGGAGGCTGCCAGGGTGGCGATGAGTGCTTGCGCCAGCATCTTGTCCGCCTCGCTGGGGGAAGACGCCGTTCGGGGCGATCGGCTCCCGGCAGTACTTGTTGGAGATCCGTTCTCCTGTTGCGTACCGAGGAGATCCGTCTCCTGGGTGCGCGTCTCTTTAGGGTTGTCTTCCTCCCGGAGCTGATCGGGGACTATTTCTTCGGTATTGTCTGGGGGTAAAGTCGTGTCAGTTCCCTCCTGGTCCCCACCGTGAGCTTGGTCAGTTACATTAGAACCCACTAGGGCCTCTGTTGGCGGGGTAGCCTGGTTGTTAGGGTCGGACATAATTTTACTTTCTACTTTTTCCGCGTTTAACTTCCCTTTAAAGCTAGGTATTGGACTGACAGAGTATGCCTCTAGATAGGGAGGTGGCTGCCGTCTGCGCTGCGGGCGATCTAGCTTAGGAGAACCGTTTGTGGAGTGTTCGTCATCGGCCATGTCAATATTAATATTATATTAATATTACGCTAATTATTATCCGGCTCGAAGGACCAATTGTAACTGAGGGGTACAATTCCCTGACTGTATTAATCAAGTACTAGTATCATTAAACTACTACCGTCTTGTACATTACTGGCCAATACCGTACAAAGGTATATTAGATTAGAACACTCCACAATAAAACGGTTTCCACACAAATACTCGGTTAGAATATTTATTACATCAAAATAGTATTACATTTATCATTTGAATGCGCTTATAAGGCAAATAATGGGCATAGGCAAATCAATAATGAATATTAAGGATTATCTCTATGGTACTCTGGGAAAGGGTGTACTACCGGTTGTAAGCCAGCAGAGGGAGGCAAAGCTCTATGCAAGTCAATGGTTCACGGAGGCGATATCACCCCTGGGTCAGCGGGGATAGGCAGCCTGGTCCCAGGGTGCGCCGCGTAGGTGAAAGCCGTGGAGCCTCTGGTACGACAGAGACGAGCTCGAGTGATGGTCTCACGGGCAGGTGTAGATCCCACAGCAGTGGGGTAGGCGGTTCTCTGCTCCAGCAGCTTGGTGAAGAATGAAGAATAATAATCCTTGCCGGAAAGTGGCACTGCTGGCGGGGTGTAAATCCTCCGTGGTGCTGCTGGTCCGGTGTAAATCCTCCGGTTGGTCCGTGGTTCACAGTTGAACTTGACGTTACTCTATCCTATTAGTACGCGGCAATACATGCTCTATGTAGACGCACAATTACCCACTTCACGTGGTCTTTGACTCGTAATGAAGGTTTACTAATAAATAGAGAACGATACGTTAAACGAACGTATTAGGATAACACGAGACTCTATCTTGGGGCAATGCGAGCCCTATTCTGCCCACGTTGCGTAGTGGGGAGAGACGTCACTTGGATAACTGGAACTGAACGAGACTGAACGAGACAAGGGACTAAGAGGAGGTTCTACATTTCTTGCGCCCTATTTATATGTACCGTGGACAAATAGTGCCATTCGTATTTTGGTAGCCGTATTCATGGGCAGAAGCTGGGCATGTACAGACATATCTCGTCGGTACCTTTGAAGTCAGCTCTAGGGGGTAAGGCACTGGCGCCAGGGGATCGCTTCCAATAGGAGAACGAATATTATGGTCTGTACCAGGTAAAGGGATATTCCGTATATATGTACAAAGAATATACAAGGGATATCAAACGATATACAAATATTATACATGGGATCTCAGGCAATAAATATATATATTCGGTTTAATCTGACCCTTTGTAACACTGTTGCTGTTTGTTTTTAACCGGCTTGCTCTGCTAGCTTAACATTAGCTCTGTGAATACTGCTGCTGTTTGTTTTTAACAGGCTTGTTGTGAGGATTCGCCTGTTCCCTGGACCTTTAATTCCCTGTCTCCTCACCTCACCAGCCCCCACCCTTGCGATGATTTACTCTCCTCTACTCTTCACCAGCCCCCACCCTTGGACTTTCTTGTTTCTCTACCTTCACACACCAATGTGAATCTGCTCGGGAGGAGTACTTAGGTTGCAGACTCCCCTCCAGTCCTGGTCGGGTCGTTCTTGTTACTACAATCTACTGCCGCGTCTCCGGCGTGAGACGTCGTGCCACCCCGGTACATCACCACCTGTCGCCGTTTGCCTGGAGTGGGACGCCGTCTACGCTCTCTAATTCTCTACGGGAGGTTTCCCAGTGTTCCCACTCCAGACGTCAAGCCGGCGCGCATCGCTTCCTTTTTCCACGGGAGGATGCGTCTCTTCGCCCCGGTCCCCTGGGACCCCTGTGTTCTGCGCTGCCCGTCTTCAGCATCCGAGGAGGATCTCCGTGCCAGGCCTGGAGTGGTGTTCCCACTCCAGACGTCAAGCCGGCGCGCATCGCTTCCTATTTCCACGGGAGGATGCGTCTCTTCGCCCCGGTCCCCTGGGACCCCTGTGTTCTGCGCTGCCCGTCTGCAGCATCCGAGGAAGATCTCCGTGCCAGGTCTCCGCCGTCGGGCCCCTGTTCCCGTGCCAGGCCTCCGCCGTCGGGCCCCTGTTCCCGTGCCAGGCCTCCGCCGTCGGGCCCCTGGTCCCCGTGCCAGGCCTCCGCCGTCGGGCCCCTGTTCCCGTGCCAGGCCTCCGCCGTCGGACCCCTGTTCCCGTGCCAGGCCTCCGCCGTCGGAACCCTTTCCTCATCCCTGTAAGCAGCTCTGGCCCTCGCCCTGTCCAAGGCCTTACCCTGTTCTCTGTCCCTGTCTCCAGCCCGCCTCCCCGGGCCTCTGTCCCTGTCCCCCTCTCCAGTGCCCCTGGTCCTGGTCCTTGACATTTAGCCCTGGCCCTGTCCCTGTCCCTTAGCCTTAGTCCCTTAGCACCACCCCCCCCCCCCCCCCAGGGATTAATAGACTTTCTCAGAAGACTCCTGTTGCTAGGGGAACAGCTTGGTCCCCAGTGTATTTCCTGTTGGCTATTGTATTAGCAAACGCTGCAACAGGAAATAGACTCATTTAGAATGGCCCATTTAGAATGTTTATGTTGTCATGTTTGAACAGGTCTATGAGGACGCTTTCACACCTGACCTGCCTTGTTTAAACCCTGAGCTTTTACCCCTTGATCCTGTTGGTTTGGGTTGGTTAGAGAACACCCCCATCCAGGGCTGTACACTGCGATATATCATCGCGAATTGCCCCTTTAATTGGCCGTTGCGATTGGTAAATATTATCTGGGGGCGGGCTTGCGAGTAGTGCTTTCAAGCCTTGGATTCGCATTTCACTCCTAAATTATCCAAGGCGTGTGATGACGCCACTCACGCGAGCTGAGCAGTGAGCACTCAGCAGGTATGATCAGCGGGAACAATCGACTGAGCACTCACTCTGATAGGGCAAAGTGTACCGGTGGAATAAGTCCCCGCGTCTGCAAAATGTCAGGCTGAACTCGCGATGCATCTTGTTGTAGCGTCTTTGCATCATCAAAAACCGATGCATTGATATAATTTCCTCTCATCCACTTGTCAGCAGTGCACTGTGACTGCACACACACACAGCAGATACTATTGCTTCGCTACTACATATAAGGCGAGAGCCGCGTCACAGTTATCAACAAACAGTGGAAGTCGAGGAGACATGAATAGAATTGCTCAACATGCTAACGCTAGTAGCCTCTGGCTAACGCCAGTTAGCCGTTCAGCTAACGCTAAACTAGTGTCTAACTAAAGTGACTCTGCAACACCAGTACCATTAGTGAGGAGGGGGGGGTATATTGAAGACGCTTGACAACAGGGGTTCAAAGATAACTTCACATTTATTGGTTATTCATTTCTTAATTATATCGCTTCATGCAATCCATCCAGGCTGGCTGCCTCCGTGTTGTTGACATAATGGAGCGGTCAGAAAGTATAGACGACGCATCCTAGTCTCTCTCTCTCTCTCTCTCTCTCTCTCTCTCTCTCTCTCTCTCTCTCTCTCTCTCTCTCTCTCTCTCTCTCTTTTTTTTTATCAAAAACAATCGATATAAATAATGGTAAAATTGTTATTTAAAAATGTGCCCCTAAAAAAATTTTTTGCCCCTAAATTTCTCATTTAGGGGCAAGTGTGCCCCTAGTGAAAAAGCTTAGCATACAGCCCTGCCATCACAAATCAAATAAAATGTATTTGTAAGGCCCGACAACACGTTAATGTCCCCATAGGCCGTATAAGTCTTCTTTAAACAAGTCAAGAAGAAACATAACAATAAGTCAAGAACAGAACAAGAACACCATAAGGTCCAACAAATTTAAAATAAATGCAAATAAATGAAAGAATGCAAGCACTCCCAGACATACCCCACGCGAAGGTATGGAAAAACTCACTAAAACCTAACAATAGGGAAAAAATGCTCCACAGGCAGTGTGGAGGAGAGAAACCTTAGAAGGGCCATTCAAGGGGGGATCTCCCTTCTTAGATGTCTAGTAGTGTTGCAGACAATCAGAAACTTCACCAAACTATGGTTTACCAGCACATGGTGGTCTTGATCTGTTTACCAGGGCGCGTGAATATTAAAGGCAACCAACTTGTGTTCAGCTTTTCGTTCAGCGTTTCTCTGATTGGCCACACGGCCAATCAATCAATCCACTAGCACACGCCCTTGCGGCAAGAGAGACGCGGCAGGAGCGCTGGTCGAACCAGCGGTGTTCTGTTGTGTGACTGTTAGGGCTGTCTTAAATACTTCGAAGCTTCGAAGCTTCGTTCGATGGCACAAGCTTCGAACATTAAAAAAAAATCGAAGTTAAAAATAAAATAAAAATCAAAATATTTTTTTTCATTTTTTTTTTTTTTTTTTACTTCAGTGTGTGTGTGTGTGTGTGCATGGAGCCATTGGGTGGGGCCGGGGGACAAATACACTGGAGGAAAGTAACCCAGCTCAGCACTGCCCAAATTATATCATCACTATTGCCTGTTTGAAGGATATCATCCTCAAACACATATACACCACCTACACGCCTATTCTCAGTCCTTGCCCCACAATGGTGGAATGAACTACCCACCCCAGTTAGGACAGCCGAATCCCGTCCAATCTTTCGCCGTCGACTAAAGACGCACTTCTTCAACCATTATCTGAATAAAAAAAAATATATCTAACCCTAACTAACCGTACTGTCATGCACTTGTCCTAATAAACTAACCTACACTGTAGCACTCAACACTTTGATGAACATTGTTGCTCAGCTGATAGAGTTGTGCCCTTCCTGATGGCTTGTCGTACAGAACTTGTAAGTCGCTTTGGATAAAAGCGTCAGCTAAATGACTAAATGTAAATGTAAATGTTAGCCTGTTCGCCTCTTAAAGGCACAGTGCCGCATTTTCCATATTCTTTGACTCTAGTGTTTTTTGTGTTCTCCCTGAAAGGGACTGTGCCGCTTTTTGTTATGTAAGAAATAAATGCCCTGTTTTGGCTTACTCTCATATCTGTCTTGTGTTGTGCGATTGGGGTCGGTTACAAACCATAACACTTGTTCTGCTAGCTTAACATTAGCTTTGTGAATACTGCTGTTTGTTTTTAACCGGCTTGCTCTGCTAGCTTAACACTTTGGCTGCCTAAGGTTAAATTCATGATATACCATAGATTGCCAGCGCTATTTGTCTATGGAGAAAGTCCCCTTCTTTGCAGGGCTATAACTTTTTAAATTCTATTGCTACATTGCCATTATTAGGGCCCATTCAAAGTCCTATATGTATTGTTCATTGTGTAGCAACGTTAAACTTTTTCATTCACATATTCATAGTAAAGTATGGTCTAATGTATAAGTATGTTTTCATCTCTTTCTGCAGCTTTCTCCAGAACGTGATATATAGCCCCAAATGCATTATATTGATGATGAAATACAGTTTGATGGCAATCAGCGCGATATAAAAAATTCCAACTAGACGTACTTCTAGAAGTTACTACACGTCATCTGATGTTGACCGGATGGGCGAGGGGGCGTTTATAATTCCGTGGGCAGCGTTATACCAATCATCTAATGTGGGTCAAATGTTGATAATAGCAGTTAGTATCGAAGACGGTAACGTTACACGCTCAAACTCACCCCAGTCTCCGCGCGCCGTTGGGCGATCATCGTAGAGTAGAAATTCGATCATTATGGGATGGCGATTTACCCGGTCCATCTCCAGCTTGTATAATGGTATATACGTCCAAATCATGTTGTTTATCGAGTTATTGGCAATCGATCGCTATGTAGCGTGACGAGCCAGAGTCCCGGGACATGTACCGAGTGGCTGGAAGCAATACGGACGTCTAGCACAACCTCTATGGCACATCCTGTTTAAGCGATTGCGCCGATCGGCCACCAGATGGCGCTCCTGAACCGCCAGAGAGCTCAGTGGGTCCTGCTGGTGGATCTCAGGCCAGCGGAGGGGACATATGAATCCGATCGCAGATTTTTGAAATATTGATATAAGGACGACGTAAAGCGTCCTCCGGCAACTTGAGCATGGCCGGGAATGACGTCTAAAGACGGTTCCCGGCACCCAAAGTGTTCATTAGCTCTGTGAATACTGCTGGTGTTCACGTTTACATGGGCACTTATCATCGCAAGATTTGTTTTTACAGTTTATAGGCTATCTTTATTTATTCTTATTTTTAAATAAATAAATGAAGATAGAAACTTCTAAAAGAACCCTTACATGTTGTTGTCTTCTTAATTAAATGCTGAAACATGCATATTTCATTTAAATGTTACAGTATATAAAAATGTCCCCTTAAAATCAATTTCCCATGGAGCTTTGGTGACTCTTAGTGGGAGTCGGGACCCCCAGGTTTGGAACCACTGGTCTATGCCATTAAATTGTTATATCACCACTACTACAGTTCATTGTTTTTATTGTTTGTGTTCATAACAGGGGGAGTTTCCATTTATCCAGGTGTTTGCCCCTCTGGGAGCCTCCACAGTCCTGGTCTCCATCCTGATGTGGGTCACCCAGAGACGCAAGGCCAAATCGTGCTGAGGTTTCACCCCATCCCCTGGCTATAGGCCTATTCCATCGATCTTCTGAATCAAAACTGACGAGATATGAAAGGGAAAATGCTGACTCGTTGGTCTCAGGCCTGTTTTTAAAGTTTTTTTATAACAGTTTTACCTCCGAGAGGCAGCTAATTATTAAAACTGACAACTGATTTCTTTGCACAATCTCGTACCATAGATCATTCACGTAGGTACAAATTCTTAACGAGAGGTATTTGGTCAAACATAGCTCTTTAATTAGTTTTAAATTGGTTTTGTTCTCAAATGACCATAATTCCACATTCAGTTGTATTTTTGTTGCATTGACTAAATGCGATAAATGTGAAAAGTTGCATCCCACGAATATTTTGGGGATTGCCTCACAATGCTAATAATTGCGCCAAACTTTTACATAAAATGTACATGAAGGCAAGATTTGCATAATCTCTGAAGCATTTATTTAGAATGTTTTATGTGAATCCTGTTAGAATGGAGCTTTTACATGTGGAACAATGCTGTGTCCTTCAAAGGGGAACACAAGGTTATATCTTACAATAAAACATATCTATGTGAACCTGTGAGGTCGATACTGTAAAGGGATAGTACACATTTTTAAGGAGCTGTCTGATTTGTCACACACCGGGATCCTTTCAGTCGGTTCAAACAGCACTTGCACCAGTGTTTTGGTTTTTGAGAGTAAGTAGAAAATGTTAGTATTACGTGGCATGAATATTGCCTGGCAACATTATTTACAATGCTTCATGTCCCCCACTGACCCATACTAGCCTATTGCATTTTCTTTTTATAAAAGGAAAGTGGACAGTCCACTCCCTGTTTTTTTTTTACTTTATTGAGACAGTAGGATGGTGGAGAGGGAGACAGAGTAGAGGGGACACAGGAGAGAAGGTTCTTTATTGAAACAGTAGGAAGGCTGAGAGGGAGACAGAGAGGAGACACAGGAGAGAAGGTTCTTTATTGAAACCGTAGGAAGGCTGAGAGGGAGACAGAGTAGAGGAGACACAGGAGAGAAGGTTCTTTATTGAGACAGTAGGAAGGCTGAGAGGGAGACAGAGTAGAGGAGACACAGGAGAGAAGGTTCTCTATTGAGACAGTAGGGAGGCTGAGAGGGAGACAGAGTAGAGGAGACACAGGAGAGAAGGTTCTTTATTGAAACAGTAGGAAGGCTGAGAGGGAGACAGAGTAGAGGAGACACAGGAGAGAAGGTTCTCTATTGAGACACTAGGGAGGCTGAGAGGGAGACAGAGTAGAGGAGACACAGGAGAGAAGGTTCTCTATTGAGACAGTAGGAAGGCTGAGAGGGAGACAGAGTAGACACAGGAGAGAAGGTTCTTTATTGAGACAGTAGGGAGGCTGAGAGGGAGACAGAGTAGAGGAGACACAGGAGAGAAGGTTCTTTATTGAAACAGTAGGAAAGCTGAGAGGGAGACAGAGTAGAGGACACACAGGAGAGGTTCTTTATTGAGACAGTAGGAAGGTAGGAAAATAGTCCTATTTTCTTCTGCTTCCAATCTCAAAAACAGAAATACTTGTTCAAGTGTTTTTTGGATCGGTCCCGGTATCAAAATATAAGGGGGGACCCGTCCAGTCACGCAGCACCCAGGGTGGCAGAGCGGCCAAAAAGGGACCCTTTTTTTAAGTCACTCGCCAACGTGGCTAGTAGTAGGAGTGACAGTTACACACCACTGCTGAATTCTACCTGCATTTGGCAGGTGGCACATGTTAATGTCAAGCCCTGTGGATATTTAGTATTAACATACTGTTCCATGCGTATTACTTTCAGTACTCTAGTAGTTCTCTTTGATTAGATAGTGAAACGTAAAGCCATTTTTACCAGATTTTAAATCCAGGCCATATTTGATCACATAGTGAAACGTAAAGCCATTTTGACCAGAATTTAAATACATTTTCTGATGTTGTTGCTTGAAATTATACATCATGTTCATTTAATATTCACTGTACAATAGTTAACATACATTAAATGCATTGCACTGACAAGGAACTAGGTTGATGAACAAGAGCAACATATGAGCTTTGTAGCCTCTTGTAGTTTTCTTGTTTTTGGTTTGTGTCCAAACTACACTGTAGCAATAATCAACTGCTGGTTACCTTTTGTATCCAGTCTTGTTGAGAATAATTTATATGCAGTCTTCTTGAATGATTTGTAACCAGGCTTGTTGAGAGAGTGATTTGTATCCAGGCTTGTTGAGAGAATGATTTAGTTACATTAAATGTGTGATCCATAAACAATCTGTGGTGTCTAAATTCACTGACTTGGTGAGCAGGACAGCTGTGTAAGCACTGCAGTGTTTACATCCACTTCATCCAACACAAAGGAAGGTCTCTATTGCCCGTTCACGTCCTGTCCTTCCTAATGAATCTCAGTTGAGAATATCGAAAACTATAGTCTTGCTAATTTTTTGTCAGCAATAAAATCCCTCCCTGAGACTAGTTTCACCTACGATTAGAGCACTTTTTTAAAGACATTAACAATGGCTGACAATCACTATAGGCTGTCAGGCACACTGGGCTCTTGATAATGGCGATTTAATCAGGGGGGGGGGGGGAAATCTATAGAATATATGACATTTGCTCAATATTATAAAATAACTTATAAGTAAACATCAAACAAAACACTCCTACAGGCACCAGATGAATAGTGACTTTTAACTGTTTATTAATTATAAGTCATTATGATATTCGATGACTTGTGTCTATTAGTTCGTCTTTTCTTTTTGTATGCCAAGTGAGTCATTAGTCATTACTTGAAAATGAGAGGCACATATATGCTTTTGGAGTTAAATATGAACTCGATTTCAGGAGATTATTTTGAATGATTGCGTTAAGACTAGGGGAAATCTTATATTTCAGCATTTTTCCTGGCTTGATGACAGCATGGTTCTGGTCTACTGTGGAATTGATAGCAGAATATGTTCTCTATAAAACATGTCTATCATATCCTGCCAACTGCCAAATATGAGATGCTGAGATGGGGTTGAATGTAAAAATATATTTGATCCACTGTGCCCCAGTAACGGGGTACAGTGGATCGCTACCTGGGGCACTGTGAATCAGTCCAGATATTATACATAATTTTTCTGAAACCAGATAAAGCATGCAATAGTATGGCACAGATTGTTATAATATATATATAGTTATATTTGGAATAAAAAATAGTTAAATTGAGGAGTTAATATTGCCGTTAGTCAACAAACAAAGCAACCTCCTTTTACCGGGGCACAGTGAATCACTTAAGAAACCAGAAATTTTACATTTGATGGTACAAAACGGGGATTACCTTTCAATTCTTCACAAAAGTGTGTTGCCTGGAAATTAAACACATTTTCAGATATGGATTAACCAGAGGCACACACTGATGACATCATCAAGGCATTCCTGTGTACACGTTTCTATAAATAGCCACTGATTCACTGTGCCCCGGTCTCCCCTATAATGTGAGACAATTTTACAGATGTGTCAAATCAAATGAACAATTAATTAGTCAAGAAAATCCAATGCCTGTTAGTCAACCAAGTACATGACTCCCACAGGGTCTTACATTTAGTAATCAGAATTTTAGGCCTTAACTTACAATATATTTTTATTATATTGGATTAGGAAGTTACTTCTATGTTGCGATAACTTCTCTGTATATTGTTTGGGAGAAATGTCCAGTCAAATGTCAGTTCCGGCCCAATAATTGTAGCAGGAACCCTGTAAGTGTGTATTTCTTTCTTTGGTTGAGGAGTCAAGCCCTGACAGAGAAGATTTTCCATGTTTTTACTGGAATTGAACATTTACATTCTTGTGGATATAAGGACCATGATGATGCAACACACTCAAGACCCAGTTCACACCTTCAAAAATACATGTGTGTCAATCTGAACATGAGGTTGTTTTCCTTAAAGGAGCACGCCAACATTATGAAATGCGCCTACGGTCTTCTCCAGAGTCAAACAAGAAGGCATTGGTATTTATCTTCTCGTCAGACCCTGGAGACAGCCCGATCTTGCTTAAAATATGTAAATAAAGTACGTATCAACCACAGGAAAAAGGTACATACTGTATATTATGTTCTAGCCATAAGTAATATTTATATATTGTATACGTAATATATTTATTATTTACGCTTTGTATCGGCCAGTGGGAATCAAACTAACAATGCTTGGGGTGGTGGGGGGGGAGTGTGCTCACTAGACCAACCCTAACCCTAAAACTAACCATAACCTTAACCACACTGTTACCTTAAACTAACCATAACCTCAAATTCAAGTTTTCAAGTGTTGATTTATTTGTCACATATAAAAGGTACATGTACATATAACTTTCCATCATCATAGTATTGCCATGTTAGTATCAGGGTGGGCGTCTTGGTCTAGTGGGGAGCACACCACTAGTATTGTTACGTGTACATAGTGAAAGTGTGCTCCAAAATAATTAGAGTATAACAGAGAGACATGTTCTCTCTGGACGGACCAGGTGGTCAAGGAGACGAGCATCACTAATCAACCCCTCCATGCTCTGTCTCAGCGGTTTTCACTGTTGCCTTCTGGCCGCCGTTATGATGTCCCACCAAGTAGGACCAACCGCTACGCCAAATCTTTTGTCCCCTCGGCTATCAGACTTTTAAACAAAGACAGTAGTCATTTTAACACTTTGATTGCCTAAGGCTAAATTCATGATATACCATCCCTTGCCAGCTCTATTTGTCTATGGAAAAGTTGCCCTTCTTTGCAGGGCTATAACTTTTTAAATTCTATTGCTAAATTGCCATTATTAGGGCCCATTCAAGGTCCTATATGTATTGTTCATTGTGTAGCAACGTTAAACTTTTTCATTCACATATTCATGGTAAAATATGGTCTAAAGCAGGGGTTCCCAAACTTTTCAGGCCGGGGCCCAGAAAATAAGGCGTCAGAGAGCCGCGGCCCAATGCACATCGTCTGGCTTTTTTTTTTTTGCCAGGCGACCGATTTTTTAAGCCAAATATCACTTCAATCCTATTAAGTTAGTTCAAGTTAGTTATTCATTTATATGTGCTATTTATGAGAGGGCTAACTTGTTGCAAAATAATAATGATAATAATAATAGCCTCATTAAAATACTATTGTTGCTTCGGTTGTTTTCAGCGTTTTATGTGCATAATCTGTTATTTAGTTTGAAATGTTCGTTGAAATAAGTAGATTTTTCGTTTTTGTTTATTTATTAAGTTAATATAAAACCATATAGTCACATTTTAGAATACAATAGAATATAATTTTAGAATACAACTAGAAACACTGTCCTGGCCTGCTTCTAAGTTCAGTGGCCTGACAAAAAAAATTTAAATAAAAAAAAAAAAAATAAAAAAAAAATATATATATATTTTTTTAAATCATCTCGCGGCCCACCCGTGGCTGCTCGCGGCCCACCTTTGGGTCGCGACCCCGACTTTGGGAACCACTGGTCTAAAGTATAAGTATGTTTTCATCTTTCTGCAGCTTTCTCCAGAACGTGATTTATAGCCCCAAATGCATTATATTGATGATGAAATACAGTTTGGTAGGAATCTGTGCGAGATAAAAAATTTCAATTGGACGTACTTCTAGAAGTTTCTACGTATCATCTGATGATGACCGGATGGGCGGGGGATCGCTTATAATTCCGTGGGCAGCGTTATATCATTCATCTAGTGTGGGTGATATGATCATCAGAGCAGTTTATATCGAACACGTTCAAAAATAACGCTGAATCTTACCGTATCTTCCTCGCGCCGTTGGACGATGAGCGTGGAACTGAAATATTCCTATTATGGGATGTAGAAATACGCGATCTATTTCCAGGTTGTATAATAGTATATACGTCCAAATCATGTTGTTTATCGAGTTATTGGCAACGGATCGCTATGTATTGTGTCGAGATCGAGTCCCGGGACCTATAGAGAGTGCCCGGAAGTAATATGGACGATCAGCACTTCAACCACATAACTTCCTGTTTGGCGCTTCTGCCGATCGGCCACCAGATGGCGCTCTTGAACCGCTAGAGGTTTGAGAGGAGCTCAGAACTGTGTGTGAAGGCTGCGGATGGAAAATATGATTCCGATCACAGATTTTTGAAATATTGATATTAAAGACGAGTTACGGCGTCCTCGGCAACTTGAGCATGGCGGGGAAGGACGCCTAAACACGTTTTCGGCACTTAAAGTGTTAAGTAGCCTTTTGCACTTGGTTGTCTGTTTTTACTTTGCTGGATTGTGTATCACATGGAGTGTTTCTCTTTTTAATTAATTTTTTTTGCCGTGCTGTCGTTGAGATGTTTTGTTTTGTTGTTTGTTTGTCTTTGTTGCAAATATGAATTGCCCCACGCGGGATCAATAAAGTTGTCTGAATCTGAATCTATATATATATATATATATATATATATATATATATATATATAGGGCAAAAAAACAACATCTCTGTAGGGTGGAGGTTATCTTACGGAAGAAAAAACACACGGGACTCTGTAAAAAAATTAAATAGCACATGCCGTTTCAGATATATATTTATTGCATCAGCTCAGACCGGTTCAGACCGGAGAGAGGCCTCACTGGTCCACGTTCTTGACCCGCAGCACCACAGGTACCGAAGTGCACGGGATCATCCCGAGGTCCGTGATGACCAGGTCCACGAAGTCGGGCGGCGTGACGTCGTACACCAGGTTGAGCAGGCCCAGCGAGGGCACCTCCTGCCAGCGCTCCAGCTCAGTCCTGCCCTTCCGGGTCACGATCAGGTCATCTGGGTCATCTGACGTATAGAGACACAACAAAGGTCACGTGAAGATAAAAATCACTAAAAACTGTGATTTACATTAGGGTATTTTTTTATTGCTGTATTAGTACATTGAAGAGGGACAGGAAACGTGGAGTGAGAGAACGGAGAGGACGGAGGTCAGAGTCAAAAACAGTACATTGCAATTATGGCAGCTTGGTGAGCCACATAGAGATGTATAGAGTGATGTCACAGAGATGTATAGAGTGATGTCACAGAGATGTATAGAGTGATGTCATGGAGATGTATATATGTATAGAGTGTACATAGAGTGTACTCCATCCAGATGATCTTCTTCTACACCACATATAGAGGAATATTGACTGTTATACCGCCACCTAGAGGCTGTGATTTATTCTGTAAGGAGGTTACTGACCCGCATCACTCCTTCCACTAAGTTGCAGTGATACGGAAAATGCAGTGTTCCAACCACCACTGCATCTCACATGAGGAAGAAGCAGTGTTGTCTTCTGGGTAGAAAACAGGTGGGAGTTTTCAGAATTGGCCTCTAATGGTGCTGTAGCTACGGGAACGCTTTGGCTGTACAGTGCAGATATGGCGTGCATACTATGTATCTCTATGGGCTGTACAGTGTAGATATAGAGTGCATATGCATAGTACTATGTATATCTATGGGCTATTGGGCTGTACTGTGTAGATAGGAGGTACTCACTCTAGCTTTAATCTCTTTGGAGAGCCACCAAGACACCCCCTAATAATAATAATAATCAATAATAATGATTATGAATTGGATAAATTGAGATGTAAAAAATTAAGCCTGCGTTCCCAAGAGTTGTAATTAATCACGTTTCCAAAGAGAGCTCAGTGAGTCTGAGGCAAATGGAGTTTACATTATGAACCAAAGGAGGTCGATGACAAACATCTAATGAGTCACTGTACGACATAATCATTTAGTAGGGATGCACCGTCCGATACCAACACAGTCAGCTGATACCAATCTGATCCACTACTTTTACTGAACAGCGTAGACTTAAAACCAGGGCCCTCATTCATCAACGTGTCTTACGCACAGATTTGTGCTTACCCTGTGCGTACGATCATTTCTAAGCAAAGAGTGGGATTCATCAATTTCAACTTGAACTTGACTTTGTGCTTATGTCTATGCAAAGCTCTGAGCACACTTAGCTGACGCCCAGTGGTAGAATATATTATTACAACAAGGAAATGAGCTTATGTGCATTAGTTTCAACACTGGCGGAGCGCAGTCAGTCAGTAGCCTACACCCCGTATATTCCGATAACGCTATATAAACCATGCTGCATTCATTCTGAGAGAAAGATCTATTATTCCAAATGCTATTTATAGGGTTTTGACCATAATTACACTACTGTTGCTATTTTACAATGAACTATAATGAATTACGGTTCATACAGAACTTCTACCCAATACTGACATCAAAATAGATTGTAGTATGCCTCTAGAAATCATATGCAGCAGGTAGAAAATTGACGGAAGATCCATCGCGATTTGGAATAAAATTGAGGAGAACTTTAATCCCTGGGTATTAATCAAACAACACAGGAAAAGGCAGTCATATTCCAGCACGGTCTTTGTGTTTGCGCTGCCCAGGCAGCAATGGTTAATAGATATCATATCCGACATCACCGTAAGTGTACACGTCTGTCAGCCTGTCGAACGAGTTGAGTTCTAACAAAGAACATATTACATGCTGGTATGCTGATAGAGTAAACTATTATATGAATATGATATGATACAAGGTATACACTGGTCCGTCGCATACACTGGTATGCGCAAGTTACTGTTGCATAATGTAGGCTATGGCTGCTATTAGGGCTGGGCGATAAAACGATAACGATAACTATCGCGATAAATTATTTCCTCGAAATAAACATGAAACGTGGTCGCAAAGTTTCGATATATCGATTTTCCAAGCTTGGCTCCGTTCAGCCTCGGCTCAACACACTCACTAACAACAACCAACCTTACGTGATGACGTGCTACGCACAACAGCTAACAACCAATCAGTGAAGGAGATGGCCGAGATCGACGGAGACCCGGAAGGAGACCCAGAGCGGTAGGACTACTCACTCAACAACAAGGCTTGCTAGGCTAATTAGCTTGCACGGCGTTGTTTTATATATTTACGTGCCGAGTATGTGTGTGTGGTGAATTCTGAGGCCACGTTTATAGTAGTGGGGGTATACAGTGGTAGTCGTTTCAATATATTGTGGCGGAAGAGAGTATTTTAGTGTAATATTTAGCACATTGTCATGGAATACACCGCGTAGAAGCAACAGGCTGGCTAGGTTAACTAGCTTGCACGGCACTGTTTTATATATTTACGTGCCGAGTATGTGTGTGTTTTGAATTCTGAGGCCACGTTTATAATAGTGTGGGAGTGGACGTCGTTTCAATATATTGTGGCGGAAGAGAGTATTTTAGTGTCATATTTATTGTCATGAGATACTCCGCTTGTCGGCTAACTGCTAACGTGCGAGGACTGATGACGACATCAACTCGACTTGAGACATTCGCAGCAGCATATTAGAAGTTAATTAAACTTGACAGACATTATATCGACGATAATTATCGATATCGAATTATATGAAAATAATTTTATAATTTTATCGCGATAACGTTTTTGGTCATATCGCCCAGCCCTAGCTGCTATTATATGTAATTCATATAGGCTACCTAATAGTATATGATTTTTAGAGGCATCTATTTTGTTGTCGGTAATACCGACAACAAAATAGATGCCTCTAAAAATCATATAGCCAATCGAACACAACTAATAAAGGCATTCATATTACAGCACGGTTATAATGACACACAACCAACGCCAAACAGTGGTCAACGAACGGTCTTTATTAGTATTTTGAGCTGTCCAGGCAGAATTGCAGCAATGGTCTTAGGGAGCCGTTGATATCTGACATCACCGTTTACAAGTCCGCCTTTTATTTATCCCACAATACGCGATAGTGTCTTCTTGGTTCGACAGCAGTGAAAAATCTCCGTGAAGCTTCTCAGAGTTCCGCTCGGGTCAGTCCATTATTTCACATCCCATGGGGGGTGTTTCCTCACTTTCATGACCATATATGGATAATCATGCACGAGCATTGACGGTAGAACAAAGTGGTATTCATCAACACGGAGGAGCATAGGACCTGTGTACGCACGGTTGATGAATCCCAATATTCCTGTGCGTACACTCATTCTAAATTCTGTGCTTACGTGTGGAAATAGAACATGTTCTACGCACACGTTGATGAATGAGGGCCCAGGAGTTTAAAGATTCACAAGTTTTATTTGTCACGTACATACACGAGACACGCAGTGAAATGTAGGTGGCCAGTTTGAGGTAAGTGGAAAAGAAAATATTTAAATAAAATCCACGTGTCAAATATGCAGGAAATTAAGTCGCTTCATTTTGATTTCTGACACATTGCTCTTGGTATAAAATTTTAGTATTAACCCATTCTCTGCCACCACTTTGATCATCCTAAACCATTATCTGCCAGCGCTATTTGTCTATGGAGATGTTCACCTTCTTTGCAGGGCTATAACTTTTTAAATTGTATTGCTAAATTGACATTACTATGGCCCATTCAACATCAATTATCTATCGTTCAGGATGTAGGAACGTTTTACTTTCTCATTCACACATTCATACGAAAATACCGTCTAGAGTATAAATATGTTTTTATCGTTTTCTGCAGTATTTCATAGAACATGAGATATAGGCATAAATGCATATATTAGATTATCAAATGCAGTTTGATACCGATCCATGCTATATTAAAAATGTAAACTGTACATGGTCCTAAACGTTATGACTGATCATCTGCGGATGAACGGAGGGGGGGGGGGGGGTCGTTTATAATTCCGTGACCGACGTTAAATGATTTATGTAGTATGGGTGATATATTGATCAGAGCAGTTTGTATCGAAAATGATAAAGAAAAACGCTGAAACTCACGTCCGTCTCCTCGTACCGTTGGGCGATGAGAGTGGAACAAACAGATCCCAGTTATGTGGTGGGGATCGAGGCGATCCAGTTCCGGTTTGTATAATACTAATATACACCCAGATCATGTTGTTTATTGAGTTATGGCAACGATCCATGTCCACGGTGTGTGGATTGAGTCCCGGGACGATAAACGAGTGGCCGGACGGAATTAGGGGACGGACCGAGCTGAAACGGGCATTTCCGGTTTGGCAACTCGCCGATCGGCCACCAGGTGGCGGTATTGAAGCGTTGCAGAGTTGTGATGGCTCCCGCAGCATATGACAAGGCTCCGTGGGTGAAATATGAATTCCATGACAAAAATATGAAATATGAACTTGAAACACGCTGTACAGCGATATTGGCAGACAACGCATGGCGGGCAATAACACTGAACAGCGATTTTGGCGGGTAATGTGGAATTTCTTCTGATCAGTCCGATATTTCACACCAGTATCATGACACTCTATGTTAGCCTGGTATCAGCCCGCTATCTGATATCAGTATCATGATACTCTATTTTAGCCTGGTATCACCTCAATATCCGATACCAGTATCGTGATACTCTTATTTTATCCTGGTATCACCTCAATATCCGATACCAGTATCGTGATACTCTTATTTTATCCTGGTATCACCTCAATATCCGATACCAGTATCGTGATACTCATATTTGAGCCCTGTATCGGCCCGATAACTGATACCAGTACCGCATCAGTGCATCCCTATCAGTGGGCCTCAGGGTGTCAGACTTCCTTACCGAGCTCATTGGACACGAAGGAGTCGGTCTGGACCCTCTCACAGAACTTGTAGGTCTCACAGCACACCAGCACAGGCACGTTAAAGGCTCTGGCCACCAAGGCGATCTGGGACGTCCCGACCCGAGACATCACATAGCCGTTGGCCAGCAGGGCGTGAGCGCCGAGGAACACCTTCGACACCTAACGAGACGTGAGGAGGGTTTATGGTTTATTAAACAAAAAAACAACAGCTGACAACAGACATTTGAGGTCAACACAAAACTACTAACGTTACATAAAGTAAACCCCACAGGGCCTCATTTATCAAGCAACACATTTCAAATATAGTTTATACACTCAAACTCAATTTCCTCCTAAAATGAAGATTATAATGAGCCATTGGAAACAGTTGGAATACATATTATTTTGTATAAGTATATGTTTTAGTTTTCATAACCTTGAACAAAGCGCTGTAAAGCGCGTTGGATAAAAGCGTTATGTAAATGCAGTCCATTTAATGTCAAATTGAGAATCACACGTTTTAGTCATTTTAGTTACATATCTCTCTAGGGTTCCAATCTTCATGTGACAACTAGCTCAGTCACACTTGCTCTTGCAAGGTCTTTAGAAAATCTGTTCTGCACCGGGACCAGGATTCACAGGACTGACACCGGGACCAGGATTCACAGGACTGACACCGGGACCAGGCTTGATAAATACAGGCCCAGGATGTATGAATGTGTGAGCAATACCTCTGGGAGGATGTGTGAATGTGTGAGCAGTACCTCTGGGAGGATGTGTGACTGTGTGAGCAGTACCTCTGGGAGGATGTGTGACTGTGTGAGCAGTACCTCTGGGAGGATGTGTGACTGTGTGAGCGGTACCTCTGGGAGGATGTGAATGTGTGAGCAGTACCTCTGGGAGGATGTGTGAATGTGTGAGCAGTACCTCTGGGAGGATGTGTGAATGTGTGAGCAGTACCTCTGGGAGGATGTGTGACTGTGTGAGCAGTACCTCTGGGAGGATGTGTGACTGTGTGAGCAGTACCTCTGGGAGGATGTGTGACTGTGTGAGCAGTACCTCTGGGAGGATGTGTGACTGTGTGAGCAGTACCTCTGGGAGGATGTGAATGTGTGAGCAGTACCTCTGGGAGGATGTGAATGTGTGAGCAGTACCTCTCTGGGAGGATGTGTGACTGTGTGAGCGGTACCTCTGGGAGGATGTAGGAGATGGCTGAGATGAGGACGTAGGTGCAGCTGATGCCTCGCTGGACGAGGCGCCTCAGAGCCTCCCGGCCCTCCAGCCGCGGCCGGCTGTCCACCACGATCACGCGGAACTTCCTGCTTTTCTCGAACGCCTTGCACAGGATGTGGTTGACCAGCGATGAGCTGGTGGGGGAGGGAGAGGGAGAGGGAGGGGGGGGGGGATGAGAAGAGAAGGAGAGGGAGGGAGGGAAGAGGGAAGTGCATGGTACAAGAGGAGGAGGAGGGGTAAAGGAGATGATGAAGTGATGACGGGGGAATTAGGAAAGAGGGGGGGGGGTGAGAGTAAGGGAGGGGGGGGTGAGAGTAAGGGAGGGGGAGGAAAAGGGAGAGAGGAGTTAAAGTCATCAGTAATGTTTGTTAACATGATGTCACAAAAGTCACAAGCATATAATCCATCTACAAATCAAACTCCTTGGAGAATGTATGTGAATATACACCACGTTATACGATCCAAAACAAATCACGGATGGGGGCTTTAACACACCCATCAACAAAATGAAAGTATATCAAGTTATACGTCTCTTATTAAGCAACTCACACCGTGAAGAAATTGTGTCATTGTGCAATGATGCTCAGGGAAGTGAAAACAAATGTTTCTTTTTTTTTAAAGATCAGATTGGATTCGTCTCACCATCCGTAAACCAGAATGACATCCCCGTCACTGATCTTCTCGATGGCGTACTTGGAGATGGCTTTCGCTGCCAGGACGATCTTCTCGTTGATGTAGCAGTCTATACAGGTTTGCAGTTTGCTCTTTGCCTGATTGATTGAATGAATGAAAACTTTATTAACAGATTGCAGAATGGGTACAATACAGTACGGCTTAATACAAACAATTGTTAACCCTTTAATCGCCAAGGACGACTTAACACGTCATTCTCCGCCATGCGTAATCTGCCAATGACGTCGTACAGCGTCTTTGAGATCAATATTTCAAAAATCTGTCATGGCAATCATATTTCACCCACGGAGACTTGAGATCTCCTGTAGATCTCCTCTCAACTCTCCAACGGTTCAAGACCGCCATCTGGTGGCCGATCGGCGAATCGCCAAAACCGGAAGTGACGCTGCCGGAAGTGGTGCTCGCCCATATTTCGTCCGGGCACTCGCTATCGCTATCGCTAGCGGGACTCCATCTTGATACACTGGACATCGATCGGTTGCAAATAACTCGATAAACAACATGATTTGGACGCATATAGTATTATACAACCTGGAAATGGATCGCATATATCAACATCCCATAATAGCGATCTTTCTGCTCCACGCTGATCACCCAACGGTCAGAGGAAGCCGCGGTGAGTTTCAGCGTGTTTGATTATTATTAACCGTATAATCTGCTCTGATATATATATCGCCCATACTACATGAATCATTTAACGTCGGCCACGGACTTATAAACTCCCCCCCCCCCCTCCGGTCACCAGCAGATGATGAGGCATGACGTTTAGGACCTTGTACAATTGACATTTTGTATCTGACGTCAATCGGTATCAAACTACATTTGATGATCTAATATATGTATTTGTGGCTATAACTCACGTTCTATGGAATGCTGCAGAAAACGATAAAAACATATTTATACTTTAGACCATATTTTAGTATGAATGTGTGAATGAAAAAGTAGAACGTTGCTACATCCTAAACGATAGATACTTGATGTTGAATGGGCCATAGTAATGTCAATTTAGCAATACAATTTAAAAAGTTATAGCCCTGCAAAGAAGGGGAACATCTCCATAGACAAATAGAGCTGGCAGAGGACGGTATAAGATCAGAATAATCCCTGGCAGATAAAGGTTTAAGGGGATGCAGACCAGAGAAAGACTTTCGTCTTGTTTACATCAGGGTCCCCCCATTTTCAATTCATCAAGACATTTATGACATACAAGATATACAAATATACAGTACTGTTTCAGAGAAAGAGATCATACGAAAAAAATATATATATATATATATACATTCTAGGGGGAAGAAACTATACATTGGAGGGGGTTGGGTGGGTGGGTGGGGGGGGGGGGTTTGGACATTTACCGGGGCCAGTTTCTAATTGCAGCCACCCGTAGGTGCTCTTTGAGAGCGGTTTTGAAGGAGGGTAGGGATTCACATTCCTTTACGGCTGTGGGTAGGGCGTTCCACATTGATGTGGCATAATTGTGAAACGTGTTTAGTCCCTTGTTTGAGACAAATCTGGGTTGAACATGATTTGTGGAGCTCCCTTTGGCCTAGAGCGATACACAATGATATGACAAGAATGGAACGCAGCACCAGTGTTCTCACTCAGAGAGGAAGTTAAACACTGGGAGACGCTAGTTCTGACCCTATTGTCCAATAATAACTAAGTCCTGACAACACGCTTTGTCTTCCAGCGGTGAAGTGGAAGCCATTTGGGAAACTGTAGATCTGGAAGAGGACCTTTCAGACGAGCAATGGGAGGCAATATTAGACTTTGTTCATTCCTCATCAGCACTACTTTTATACCTATTCTTATGTCTGCAATTTATGCATTGTTTTTTTATTCTGTCAATTTGTGTGCTGATTTTATATATATTGAAATTCTTTATTCGGAATAACCCCTTGAGATGTAGCATCTTGTTTTCGAGGGGCTCCTAATTTTATGTTCACTTTATACAAATTGCTGTGGTGCACTCTGGACTGCGGTCCATGTGTGAAAAGTACTATATAGATAGCTATTCATATTTATTATTGTTATATTGTAGAAATGTGTGCATTGAAATGTCTGTAAAGTCTCGACGACATTGAAAATGAGGGTGACCTGAATTGTCTTTTCGCGAATAAATAAGGGTTGATTGATTGATGTGCTAGGCATGCACTCATTCAATTTAAAATATTACACGCTACACAAATCCAAGATTGTCAAAATGTCTGCAACAGATGTAAGCAGACCCCTGCAGACTTGATACACATGTTCTGGTCCTGTCCCGACTCTCACCAGCTAACTGGACAGACATGTTCTGGTCCTGTCCCGACTCTCACCAGCTAACTGGACGGACATGTTCTGGTCCTGTCCCGACTCTCACCAGCTAACTGGACGGACATGTTCTGGTCCTGTCCCGACTCTCACCAGCTAACTGGACAGACATGTTCTGGTCCTGTCCCGACTCTCACCAGCTAACTGGACAGACATGTTCTGGTCCTGTCCCGACTCTCACCAGCTAACTGGACGGACATGTTCTGGTCCTGTCCCGACTCACACCAGCTAACTGGACGGACATGTTCTGGTCCTGTCCCGACTCTCACCAGCTAACTGGACAGACATGTTCTGGTCCTGTCCCGACTCTCACCAGCTAACTGGACGGACATGTTCTGGTCCTGTCCCGACTCTCACCAGCTAACTGGACGGACATGTTCTGGTCCTGTCCCGACTCTCACCAGCTAACTGGACGGACATGTTTAATACATTCAAAGAAATATTTGATAGAAACTTTGACCCGGATCCTCTTACAGCTGTCTTTGGGCTTTTGTCTGAAATGGGAACATCCAGGGAGATGTGAACTGAAGTGGCTTCTCCTGCTGTTAGCTAGAGACGTTAAATATTGCTGTAGTGTCTTCTCCTGCTCTTAGCTAGACGTTAAATATTGAACTGAAGTGGCTTCTCCTGCTCTTAGCTAGATGTTTAATATTGAACTGAAGTGTCTTCTCCTGCTGTTAGCTAGACGTTTAATATGGATGAAGTGTCTCCTGCTCTTAGCTAGACGTTTAATATGGATGAAGTGTCTTATCCTGCTGTTAGCTAGACGTTTAATATGGATGAAGTGTCTTATCCTGCTCTTAGCTAGACGTTTAATATGGATGAAGTGTCTTATCCTGCTCTTAGCTAGACGTTTAATATGGATGAAGTGTCTTATCCTGCTCTTAGCTAGACGTTTAATATGGATGAAGTGTCTTATCCTGCTCTTAGCTAGACGTTTAATATGGATGAAGTATCTTATCCTGCTCTTAGCTAGACGTTTAATATGGATGAAGTTGAAATGTCTCTCCACCTACACACAGCAGTTGGATTAAGGAGGTCCTACAGGCTCTAAAACTGAAAAAAAATAAGGTTCTCATAAAATATAAAAATAAGGTTCAGCATAGAACACTGCGAGTTATGATACATAATGATTAGGAGCTCAGAGTTGAATCCAAACAAAAACACATAAATTAAATGGGTTTGAGGCTGACCTCTTCTTCTCTGCATTGACTGGGGATATTTGAGATCTCTTTCTTGATGTACTTGATGGCGTTACCCATGCTAGCCGACAGGGGGCGGCATTGATTCAGAAAACTGCAAAAAGGAGGAAAAACACGGAATGGATCAGATCTTTTAACTGATTAAAAACACAGAATGGATCAGATCTTTTAACTGATCTATGGATTGATTGATTGAAAACTTTATTAACAGATTGCAGAATGGGTACAATACAGTACGGCTCAATACAAACAACTGCTAAGAGGATGCTGACCAGATAAAGACTTTCGTCTCGTTTACATCAGGGTCCTCCATTTACAATTCATCAAGCATTCATGAATTCATCAATTCATGATTAATTGGATGCAACAATGCAGTGGTAAAACAAAATATGTGTAAGCTATGAACTACAGTCGATGAGCACAATAACGACAACTACCACCAATACAATATAATATTAAAAACTATTTTAAAAAGGGCCACTTTGCCTATTGTCAACATTAAATGGTATTGTTCTGTTGTGAGGAAGACATGTGATAACATAAAACATAAAAGGTGTCAACATGTTCAGTGTCTCGAGAGCTCAGCCACATCACCCCAATTCATCAATTCATATTTGATTATCACATATCCTCCTCATAACACAATCAATTTCAGCTTACAAACTACTTCACAAATAAAATGTTGGGGAAAGTGAGTTTTAGGTTGGTTTTAACCTCCACTACATCCCTAATAGTACAAGATCCCTAGTTTCTCTACCTGATGTACGGTTTCAGCTTGTTGACCAAGTCTCTGGAGAGCTCCTCATTGGGAGGGGTAGTGTAGTCCCTTATGACCTGGATGGACAGAGAACAGAGGGAGTTGTAGTTCATTAAGAGGGGTAGTGTAGTCCCTTATGACCTGGATGGACAGAGAACAGAGGGAGTTGTAGTTCATTAAGAGGGGTAGTGTAGTTCCTAATGACCTGGATGGACAGAGAACAGAGGGAGTTGTAGTTCATTAAGAGGGGTAGTGTAGTTCCTAATGACCTGGATGGACTGAGAACAGAGGGAGTTGTAGTTCATTAAGAAATTAAAATGAAAGTCAATGCTTGAAGGAAAATAGACTTCAGAAATCTGTTTTTTATTTTTTATTTACTGTTCTGTAAAAGTCTTGTCGAATGTAATGTTTTTTTTTAATCCACTTTTTCTCTGATTTTTCTCCCATCCCAATTTCGTCGTTATGCCAATTCCCCCCCTCCCCTTCCTGGCCGTTGCTCGCATGTGCCCCCCACTGGTCGGTCTAGGGAGTCCTGAAGTCTAACAGATGCTTCCTCGACTGTAATGTTTTATGTTTTGTGTGGACCCCAGGAAGACTAGTTGTTGTCATTCAACAGCTAATGGGGATCCTAATAAAAATAGGCCTGATATTCTATATTCATATTTCAAAGTGTCCGGATGGCAAAATTCAGTACTGTATCTACAAAAACTCTGTAAATCATCTGCCCTTTATTCATTTGCTTAGATTTTTTGTAAAAAAAAATTACACTTGCGGACGCAATTTCTCATGTCTGGTCAATGATAGCATGGTGTTATTCACCGTCAAAGATGAATAATAATAATTATAATAATTGATATTCTCCTTTGGTTCATTACAATTGACTCAAGCCTAGTAACAGACACAATATTTCTGACACTAGGCATACATTCCCTGAGGTCCATAGATGTCCCTAGATACCAATAACATGCAAACGTTCCTTGCAGAAGTGGGATCGGAAGGAAGTGTGATTGGATTGGGTTGGGTTGGGTGGAGGTGACACTGTATTATTAGCCAATGATGACAGAGAGGACACAGTTTCCTCCCCCTCGTATGTATATATTTTCTGTTAGGAACTCTGTTTAACAGTACTGTATATTTGCATATCTTGTATGTCACAAATGTAACAGTACTGTATATCTGTATGTCATGTATTCAGGGGTTCTCAACCTTTCTGCTGCCAAGGCACCCCTGTGTTCAATAAAATATTCCAGGGCACCCCTACATAGAGTTGTTCCGATACCGATACTGGTATCGGAAAAGCCGCCGATACTGGCTAAAATGCTGGTATCGGTATCGGCGAGTACCCTCTAATGCTGCGCTCCGATACCATATGACGTAATTTATCAACAACACTGTGGTCTGTTGAGTAAGCATTATAAAACAAACGTGTGCTTAATCGATTAAAGTGTCAATGCCATTTGTCATTTTAACAGCAGATACTTTCTTAAATGTCATCGTCCCGACAGAGCGGTGTTGACGGCGAGCTCATGGGTTCGCTTGGTGGCTGGTGTTATTAGCATTGAACGGCTAACCGAAAGCTAGCTTTAACATTACCTTGGCTAAAGTTGGGGCTATTCATATAATCCAGCAATAATGGCTGCAGACCTGCAAGCAAAGTACAGCAAGTTGGCAAAGGAGTATTCCAAGTTAAATCACAATGTCACCAGTAACGTTACAGTCTTCTATGGTCTTCCCATATAGCGGTAGCTCATGCTAGCTAACGGTAACGTTGTCATTGCACAATTGCACGTCGCGTACACAATTAATGACATGTTGCGGACAGCCATATCGGCGACAATGTTTAGCTTTTAGTGCCAAATGATAAGAGTCTGAGGCGGAGTCTCAAAAGAGAATGTTGAATATTTATTGTGCAAAAATCAAAACAGATCCGACTGCTACTGAACGGAGCCTTGTAGACAGACTGAGTAGGGTATATCTGCAGAGCCAGTGGGTAGCGAGTGCAGCAACGTATAATGTCCGTGTGGATCATTGGAGTAGGGTATATCTGCAGTGCTGAAGCCCCATACTCATTGATTAATGATACTAATACAAATCTATACAATCACCTGTTGTTGAATAAATACCATTACTTTCTAGTTATGACTAAAAAACAGTATATATAAAACAGTATTTGTTAAAAAAAAAAAATTATATTTATAAAAAAATTATATAATATCGTTTTTTTTTTTTTTTATGTATGCACTGGTATCGGATAAGTATCGGTATCGGCCGATACCCAAAGCTTAGGTATCGGAATCGGATCGGAAAGGAAAAAATGGTATCGGAACATCTCTACCCCTACATACGATAAAGACTTTTCCGGTCCTGTCTTTTTTGCTACAATGATGACAAAAGTGCTTGCTTTCAAAATAATGTTTATTTAAGAAACCAGGAAACACATTTGTGTGTATATGCAGGCTATATAATGCATTATTAACAGGTGTTTCAGGTCTAAATTGCTTAGTACTGTTGACATTACACTGCTTGTAGTAGTAAATCAAATAGCATATTTCTTTAAATAAAATTACAGAAAATTATCACTAAAGTGCTATCTGTTGCAGCTGCACACTTTTCCATAAAAATAGCATATTTGGATAAGTGTGACCATTTCTCAAAAACTGAAAATCATGTATTTTTTTTAATACAGAAAAGGATCACTAAAGTGCTATCTGTTGCAGCTGCACTGTTCTCCATAAAAATAGCATATTTGGATAAGTTTGACCATTTCTCAAAAACAGAAAATAATAATGTTTTAAATACAGAAAAGAATCACCAAGTTACCATTTCTCAAAAAATATAAATAAATACAGAAAATAAGCACTCGTTCACTCAGTGGACATTTCTAGCTCAATGCCAATGGCGGGCAGATTTAAGGTTTGGCGACTAACAATGAGAGGTCTGCCTGCCACCTGGCGTGTAGTTCATATCGATACTCTTATTTTGAAAATCCTGTGCGGGTCTCATTTCCGCCCCAAGCGCAGCTCCAGTCATAATATCTATGGCTCCGGCAGTTAGCAACGTTCGGTTCATATGATACTCTTATTTTGAAAAAACCCATGGCAACTCCGCGAGTCATATCTGCCCCAGTCCGTGCTTCTGCTCGCATTAAAGCCGAGCAGCCAGGCTGCACAGCAGTGCGTCTATTTGCGAGCCGAAATAAGTCTGTGGTTTTTTTTTTCTCACAACGGGTCATGTTGTGAAGGGCCAGATTAAACCGAATATATATATTTATTTATATATATATATTTAATTGTATTTGTATATTCTCTAATATTCCCTGATATCCCTTGTATATTCCTTGTACAATATGCATTGAATATCCATTCTAGCCTACTGAACATCCCATAATAGTCTCCATTCTACTATTGGTCGAGACCTTGGTGCCAGGCTGCCATACCCCTCAGACCCAGTTCAAACGTACCGCTCCACATGTACGAACAAGTCCTAGTTCCGCGTAGGAATCTGGCTACCGCACCACTAATGGGACTATTTGTTCATAGTGCGTATATATACTGCGCTACTAAAGTAGGACTTTCTTTTCAGTCCAGTTTCTTACCCTCCAATAGAGTCACAGACGTAAAGCCTCCCCGCGACGCCACGTGTGGGAGTAAGGCCAAGTTCGCCTACCATCGGTATTGAGACATCGTGTATATTAATATTTGAATAGTCATATTTGGCACTATATCGTCGAGTTGGACGTAGTCTATTAAGCTAATAATAGTCTGTTAATATATAGTGCTTCGTGCGGTGAGAATACTACCGTAGTCAGTACCCCATCGTTTCGGGCAGAGAACTGGCTGCTTACCCAGGGTGGTTGACCCCATGTGAAGCTGCACCCGAGGAGCCCCAGAGCCGACGAGCGAGTGGACCTGTATACCGGATTATTCTACCGACGACAGCCCGCCTTCCCAGGCACGGATTATGCTTTGTATACTTTGATTATTCCATGGATAAAGACCCCCGACACTGCCGTGTGTTGGAACCCCCCCCCCTGGAGAGGACGCAAGGTGAGGAGACGCTCTGCAAGACGAGGTCGCTTCACGTCTCTCCCCCGTGGACCGGAGAGAGCCGGCCCACAAAGAGTCCACCTGCTTTCATCTGTGGTCCAAGGATCGCCGGCGCATTGAACGGCACTACAGTGGGTTCACCTGGGATACCCTTGGCCGGACGAGGCAGCCGGATTCTACCCCCCCCCCCCCCCCCCCTACTCCTGTCGGCTTACAAGCGACCGGATTAACCCCCCCTTAGTGTATCTAGTATATAATCATTAAAGTATCATTGCTGTTATTCCTTAACTATTCCAGGTCGTATATTTACCACCTGCGCCATCAGAGATTGGACATTCTCTATTGATATACCGACGAATACTCTTTGCCATAAAAGTGCATACTATTTCAATTCATAAATGTAATTAAGTGATTAAGTGCTTGCTCTACACACCATTGCTGTGTAGTAATAAACGCATACTTCGACTTCGTACATTTGTGTTGGATCCGTTTCATCTACGTGAGAGTGTTTATGATAATATATTTATGCCGTGTACTGGGTGGCCGAATATTAAGTACAAAGGTAGTGGTAGTAAGTATCATATCTAGTAATACAGTCAGGGAATTGTACCCCTCAGTTACAATTGGTCCTTCGAGCCGGATGGTAATTAGTGTAATATTAATATAGTGTTATTAATATTGAAATGGCCTATGATGAACACTCCACGAAACGATCCTCCTAACCAACGCCCGCAGCGCGAACGACGGCTCCCTCAGTACTTAGAGGCTTACGCTGTCAGTCAACAACCTAGTCTTCTACTAACAGTAAACGCGGTAAAACTAGAAAGTAAAAGTATGTCTAACCCCAACGCCCAGACTACCCCGACCATAGAGGCCCCTACGGGCTCTAATGTAACTGACCAAGTTCACGGTGGGGACCAGTGGGAACCAGACATGACTTCACACCCCGCCAGTACTGAAGAAGTAGTCCCTGATGAGTCCCGGGAGGAATACAACGCTACCGAGAGAGAACTCGGCACGGAAGAAGACGGGGAGAGCACCGTGGAGATAGAGCTCCAAGGCTCCGCAAGGAGTACCCCGAGGGAAGGCTCCCCTATACAACCGCCTTCTCCCAGCGAGGCAGAGAGGACCCTACAGCAGGCCTTCCTCATCAGCCTGAACGCCGCTGCTGAACGCGACCGACTGCAGATCCAGCAGCGAAGCGAACACGAGCAGATACGTCTAGAAATAAGACGCATTCAGATGGAAGAGAATGTGGCCCGAGAACGAGCCGGTGCTCAACGGGACGCAGCGCGCGACAGACAGCAGTCGCAACTAATAGAACAGCTGATCAGACGGACAACACCCTCTCCCTCCGCCAGAGGCTCCAGGAACTCGTCTAGACACACCTCCAGGGCGGCATCCCCTAGCCGAGTAAACAACCCTGAACTTGACCAACAGACGAGGTCTATACCCCCCACAGACCACCTCCCCCCACCGGTCCAAGAGAGACCTAGCAACCGGGAAGGAGCAGCATATCCTGTGGAGAGGCTAAACCAGAGACTACAAGCACTGGATGACCTAACTGAAGACGAAGAGGAAGAGGAGGAGAACCACGCCCGAAGACAGCACAGTACTCTACCGGACCAGGAGGTCCGGTACAGCCCAGGCTATACCCCCGCGGAGCTGCGCTACAGACCCCCGACTCTATACACGGGTGAGCACGACGCACGACCCGCACCGAGGAACAGCACCTGGACAAGCGGGCCATGGTACACTGCCGGTACCAGCCCATACCAAGGAGCGGGAGGAGACTCGCCTAGGAGGCCTCTCCCCCAACGCTCGCCGATGTATCCACAGTCAGCGTCATACATTGGCACGCCTATGGTACCCGACTTCACCCAAGAGAACCGGGCCCAGTATACAGAACTCCGCATGTGTCTGGAGACCATGTTGGTGGATGTATTGGATGAACGCCACAAATACGCCATCCTACTGAAGCACTTAAAGGTACCCCGCGCACATAATATAGCGCTCGCCTACGCGACTTCCACCACCCCATACACAGCAGCGCTGGTAGCATTGGACCAGAGGTATGGGCGCATATGGGATTACGTGATCCAGGAGATCCGACACATCGACCGCTTACCCCCAGCAATAGACAATCGAGCACTGGACGACCTGTCCATCAGAGTGCAGTCCCTGGTAGGGATGTTGGGAGCGCAAAGAGAGAAGGGGAGGCATGAACTTTACGCCAACTCAAATGTGGAAAGGATTCTGGAGAAGCTGCCGCCCGCTCGTCAGGAGCGCTTTAGGCGGCAGAGGGACCACAGAGACCCGAATGGCCCCGAACCGAACCTCCTCGATCTAGCAGACTTCCTGGCGAGAGAAGTCAGCAGCCTACGGCTAGATACATTCGGACGGAGCACCCCTGGCTCCAGAGAAGGAACCAGACGACTAAATGATGGAAGAAGATCGGTGACTGTGATGCACCAATCGGAGTCAGTACCGAGCAGCAGGAGCCACAGTACCCCCTCCAGAACGGAGAAGTGGAAGATAGTGTGCCCCTACTGTGAGAAAGAACACTGGCTAGCGCAATGTGACTCCTTCCCCAAGCTGAACGCGGAGGAAGCAGGTCAATGGATAAAGTCCAACAAGCGCTGTTTTCGCTGTGCGCGCTCACACATGGCAGCCGAATGCCGCTTAAAGAAAAGGTGCACCAAGTGCGATGGAGCCCATCTGGACATACTTCACGACAGTAACAGACGGCGCCCTTCACCTGCACCATCCAGCCGCAAAGCGAGCGTCATGTACATCGATCCCGCCAGCAGCAGTGGAGCCCGAGTACTCCTAAAAGTAGTGCGTGTGACACTAAGCTACCAGAATAAAGTCCTGGACACTTACGCCGTCCTCGATGACGGGTCAGAGAAGACCCTGCTGCTCGCCTCCGCTGCGGCCCAGCTAGGGCTGCGGGGAAGCGAAACCCAAATGACAATTCGGACAATAAGACGAGATTTGAAGACGATAAAGGGCGAGAATGTCTCATTCTCTATCGCAGCAAGCGGCCAGCCTGAGCGACGGTACCAGATTACAGACGCTTTCACCAGCCAAGAAATAGGACTGTCGCGGTACACATACCCCGTCGCCAAGCTGATGGAGAAATATGCACATCTGCGCAAGTTACCGATCCCGCTCATAGACAATGCTATGCCGACCCTGTTGATAGGCTCCGACCATGCAGACCTCATTGTCCCGATAGACCGGGTTCATACCGGACCCCGAGGCTGTCCTGCAGCAGTCGAGACCCGTTTGGGATGGACTCTCCAAGGCCTGCTCGCCAAATCTCTCAACCGAAGTACAGCCACTAGATGTCTCCACTCCCGAGTCACAGAGGGAGAAACCGCACTCCTGCAACACGTAGAGCGGCTATGGACCTTGGAACAAATGCCCTTTAAGAACGGAAAGAAAGACATTCGCTCTAAAGATGACATTTACGCCATTCACCTCCTCGAGACAGGGACCAAGAGAGTCCCGGTCAACGGCGTGTTGAGATACGCCACGCCACTCCTGCGGCGAGAAGGAATGCCTACTTTCCACGCCAAGACAGACGCCACAGAACGGTACCTGCTGAACACGGAGCGGCGCTTAGCCAAGAACCCCGCCCAAGAGAGTGTATACCGCGCTGAGATTGAGAAGCTCATCACAGCGGGACACGTCACAAAGATGGACATTAAAGAGGCTGACCAGACCACTGAATCGTGGTACGTGCCCCACCACAAGGTCCATCACAACGGTAAAGACCGCATAGTATTTAACTGCAGCTACCAGATCGGATCCCAAAATCTAAATAAAGAGTTACTGCCCGGTCCCACACTCGGCCCCTCCCTACTCGGCGTTCTACTCCGCTTCCGCCAGGAAAAGGTGGCCATCAGCGGGGACATTAAAGGAATGTTCCTGCAGGTGAGATTAGTAGAGGCGGACAAGCCCCTGTTACGGTTCCTATGGAGAGAGAAGCCAGGAGATGAGCACCCAGCCATCTACCAATGGGAAGTCCTCCCCTTCGGAACGACGTGCAGCCCCTGCTGTGCTACATTTGCACTACAGAAACATGTAGCAGAGGACCCAGCAGCGGACGAAGAGGTCCGACACAGCGTAAAGAACAGCTTCTACGTAGACAACTGTCTACAAAGCCTTTCAACCCAAGAAGAAGCCGAGGCTCTCCTGATTAAACTCCGCGCCTCATTGATCAAAGGCGGCTTTGATCTCAGGCAGTGGGCCAGCAGCGATCCGCAAGTACTGCGCAGCCTCTCCTCCGAGGACAAGGCAGCCAGCAGCGAGACCTGGATGGCTACAATCCCGGGAGAAGCCCAGGAGATGACCCTGGGATTGGTGTGGCGATTCAAAACAGATTCGCTTCACTACAGACACAAGCCCCTGACTACGGAGCAGGGAAGGCCGGCGGCGGCGCCGACCACCAGACGGAGTGTGTACACAACACTCGCCCGACAATATGACCCGCTAGGATGTATTCTACCGTACACCACCAGGGCAAAAATGATTGTACGAGCATTGTGGGACAAGGACCAGGGCTGGGACGACCCCATTCCCGCACACCTTGCATCCACCTGGAGAGAGTGGGAGATGGAGCTCCACTCACTCCCAGGCGTTAATATGCGCCGAAGCTACTTCCCACCCACGGTGAGCCCAGAGACATGTAAAATGGACTTACACGTCTTCAGTGACGCCTCAGAGGTCGCATACGGATCAGTAGCCTACTTGCGGGCCCAAGACCAGGGGGGAGAGATCTACACAGCATTTGTCCTCGCCCGCTCGAGAATAGCCCCACGCAAGCAACAATCTATCCCACGTCTAGAGCTCTGCGCAGCCCTAGCCAGAGCGCACCTAGCCACGCTCATCCAACGTGAGCTCACCATACCGGTGTCTAGAACAATCCTGTGGTCAGATTCCACGACGGTACTCGCCTGGATCAAATCGGACTCATGCAAGTACAAAGTCTTCGTGGGAGTCAGAGTCACCGAGATTCAAGACTTAACCGAAGAGTTAACCGGAGAAACAGAGTGGCGCTACGTTGATACAAAACAGAACCCAGCTGACGTCATCACCCGGGGGATGCCCCTGGATGACCTCACCCGTCGCAATGTCTACAGTGACGGCCCCGCATTCCTAAGACTCCCGGAAGGACAGTGGCCCATGCCTATCCCGAGGGAAGCAAGTCCAGAGGAGGTGGAAAATAAGAAGTCTGTGTTCTGTGGATTGAGCACCGTAGCCTCCACCGACCCTAACATAGACGATTGCACGTCCATAGAGAGTGCACAACAAAGAACATTCCTGCGGTACCACCCGGAGTGCAAGTCCCCCGCTGATATGTCAGCAGCTAACTACGAGGAAGCAGAATTGCTTTTACTGCAGCGAGCCCAGAGAGACTCGTTCCCCGATGAATTGGCCTGTCTACAGGGAGGAAAGCCCGTCCCATCCGACAGCAGATTAATTCATCTGGCCCCCGAGAGCGACGCTCATACCCTCATCAGAGTGGGTGGTCGCCTACGCAGAGCCCCCAATCTACCGGATGACATTAAATACCCGATCGTATTGAACAGCCGACACAAGGTCACAGAGCTGATTATAAAGAAATACGATGAGGATGTACATCACGCAGGAGCAGAAAGAGTCTTCGCGGAAATCAGACGTCGTTACTGGATCCTACAAGGAAGAGAGGCGGTACGACGCTTCCAGCGAACATGTCTAGACTGCCGCAAGTGGCGCGCGCAGCCCAGCATACCAAGGATGGCTGACCTTCCTCCATGTCGCCTCCGAATCGTGACCACCAGAGCGATACACATCGAGCTTCTCCCGACCATGAGCACAGACTCATTCCTTATGGCCTTCCGAAGATTCACATCACGGAAAGGAAGACCGTCTACCCTATTGTCCGATCATGGGACAAACTTCAAAGGCGGCGAAAGAGAGCTGAGAGAGAGCTTCCAAGCTATGGGCCCAGAACTTAAGACCCACCTCGCTCCAGCACAGGTTGATTTCCAATTCAACCCCCCAAACGCACCCCACTTCGGTGGCACTTGGGAACGAGAAGTGCGCTCCATAAAGACAGCCCTGTACGCAGTACTTGGGGCCCAGACTGTGGCGGAAGAAGTCCTAATGACAGTCCTCACGGAGATTGAGGGAGTACTTAACTCGAAGCCCCTCGGATATGTCTCCAGTGATGTGGCGGATATCGACCCAGTTACCCCCAACACACTCCTGATGGGGCGGCTAGATCCTGCATTACCCCAGACAATGTACCGGCCTGAAGAAGCGAACGGCCGACGAATGTGGAGGTACAGCCAAGTATTAGCCGACAAGTTTTGGAACAGTTTCCTACTGCACTACCTACCGTCTCTACAGACCCGCCAGAAGTGGGTAAAGGAGAGAGACAATTTGACAGAAGGAACAGTCGTCATGATTATTGATCAATCACTGCCCAGAGCTATGTGGCCGGCCGGCCGCGTAAGCAAAGTGATCACCGGTGCCGACGGCAAGGTCCGAGCAGCTGAAGTGCTCGTCCAGGGTCGCACTTACACCCGTCCCGTGGCGAGGCTCATAGAACTGCCTCGACTCCCAGACACAATCGATGATGACCATGACCCTACAACCCTATGACTTTGTGAAGTTGACTGACCCCTACAGCAAACCCTTATGTGTAAATAGACAACGCGATTAATCTGTCTCTGTTTAACTGATTAGGTCTGGGACCAATCAGGGGGTGGCTGTTGTGAAGGGCCAGATTAAACCGAATATATTTATTTATATATATATATTTAATTGTATTTGTATATTCTCTAATATTCCCTGATATCCCTTGTATATTCCTTGTACAATATGCATTGAATATCCATTCTAGCCTACTGAACATCCCATAATAGTCTCCATTCTACTATTGGTCGAGACCTTGGTGCCAGGCTGCCATACCCCTCAGACCCAGTTCAAACGTACCGCTCCACATGTACGAACAAGTCCTAGTTCCGCGTAGGAATCTGGCTACCGCACCACTAATGGGACTATTTGTTCATAGTGCGTATATATACTGCGCTACTAAAGTAGGACTTTCTTTTCAGTCCAGTTTCTTACCCTCCAATAGAGTCACAGACGTAAAGCCTCCCCGCGACGCCACGTGTGGGAGTAAGGCCAAGTTCGCCTACCATCGGTATTGAGACATCGTGTATATTAATATTTGAATAGTCATATTTGGCACTATATCGTCGAGTTGGACGTAGTCTATTAAGCTAATAATAGTCTGTTAATATATAATGCTTCGTGCGGTGAGAATACTACCGTAGTCAGTACCCCATCGTTTCGGGCAGAGAACTGGCTGCTTACCCAGGGTGGTTGACCCCATGTGAAGCTGCACCCGAGGAGCCCCAGAGCCGACGAGCGAGTGGACCTGTATACCGGATTATTCTACCGACGACAGCCCGCCTTCCCAGGCACGGATTATGCTTTGTATACTTTGATTATTCCATGGATAAAGACCCCCGACACTGCCGTGTGTTGGAACCCCCCCCCCTGGAGAGGACGCAAGGTGAGGAGACGCTCTGCAAGACGAGGTCGCTTCACGTCTCTCCCCCGTGGACCGGAGAGAGCCGGCCCACAAAGAGTCCACCTGCTTTCATCTGTGGTCCAAGGATCGCCGGCGCATTGAACGGCACTACAGTGGGTTCACCTGGGATACCCTTGGCCGGACGAGGCAGCCGGATTCTACCCCCCCCCCCCCCTCCTACTCCTGTCGGCTTACAAGCGACCGGATTAACCCCCCCTTAGTGTATCTAGTATATAATCATTAAAGTATCATTGCTGTTATTCCTTAACTATTCCAGGTCGTATATTTACCACCTGCGCCATCAGAGATTGGACATTCTCTATTGATATACCGACGAATACTCTTTGCCATAAAAGTGCATACTATTTCAATTCATAAATGTAATTAAGTGATTAAGTGCTTGCTCTACACACCATTGCTGTGTAGTAATAAACGCATACTTCGACTTCGTACATTTGTGTTGGATCCGTTTCATCTACGTGAGAGTGTTTATGATAATATATTTATGCCGTGTACTGGGTGGCCGAATATTAAGTACAAAGGTAGTGGTAGTAAGTATCATATCTAGTAATACAGTCAGGGAATTGTACCCCTCAGTTACAGGTCAAATGCATCTAACATGCGTTGCATCGTCGCCATTCCTTTATGCCCACATCGCCCGAAATGAACGTTACATTAGCGTAAGCTAACAAGCTCTCACTGAGTCTTGAGGAGACCTGCCAGACAGACACTCACTGTACCAACGCCTCTGGAAGTTACATCCTACTGAGTGACTAGTGAAGAGTTTGAGTTTATTAGGATCCCCATTAGCTGTTGCATGAGAACAACTAGTCTTCCTGGGGTCCACACAAAACATAAAACATTACATTCAACAAGACTTTTACAGAACATTAAATAAATAGAATGAAGCCCATTTTCCTTCAAGCATTGACTTTCATATTTTCCATCATAATGTAATATTTTCTGATTTTCATTTCATTGGAAAGAAAATAATGATAATAAAATAAGAATAAAGTACTTATATCTGCATTTACAGATGCAGAGAACAGCAGACAGTGTGGACTGGGGAAAGGGAAATGGGGGGGGGGGCACTCTCCATTTCCCTGTGTGTGTGCATGCGTTTTATCATTTTTGGCTGGTAAAAAATCTGCCTGGCTGGTAGTTTTTTAAATCTAGGTAAGTCAAAAAGTTAAGTTTGTTCCCTGCACCACACTCTGAAACTAGCTCTTCAGGTGGCATCAGATGAGATTTCAATGAGTTCTTCCAAGAGTTTGGATGGAGATGTGTCAGGAAGCTTTGTCTCAATGTTGTCTGTAAAGTTTTTTTTTATCCAGAGTAACTTGGTGATCCTTTTCTGTGTTTTATTAAATAATGATTTTCAGATTTTGAGAAATGGTCAAACTTATCCAAATATGGTATTTTCATAGAAAACAGTGCAGCTGCAACAGACAGCACTTTAGTGATAATTTTCTGTAATCCAAAAATAATTCAAATATATATATTTTTTTATCTCAAGGCACCCCTGGCAGCTCTCTGCGGCACCCCTGTTGAGAACCGCTGATGTATGTCATAAATGTCATGATCTGTATATCTATATGTCGTGCATGTCATATCATTATGAATTGAAAATGGGGGACCCTGATGTAAACAAGACGAAAGTCTTTCTCTGGTTTGCATCCGCTTAACAATTGCGTGTATTGAGCCGTACTGTATTGTACCCATTCTGCAATCTGTTAATAAAGTTTTCAATCAATCAATCAATCCAGCCAATAGCATAGCATAGCATGGATCATCAGACTGAATGGGTGGGTGTGTGTTCAGACTGGTACCTGTTTGAAGGCATGCAGCAGGGCCACGGAGCGGGCGTTGGACCCGGCCACGATCCCCTGGGAGTACTGCAGACCGAGCCTCACGATCGCAGGGTGGATCACCGTGGAGGGAATGCTGCCGCAGACGCAACAAATCATTTGACAGATCAATAGGATTAGGTTCTTCAAGTATTTTGGACGTGAAGTGAATGTAAATCCTGATACAATGCAAAACTTTATTTTATTTTATGCGATAGCAACCAGCTAGTCTTCCTGGGGTCCACACACAAAAAAACATACAAAAACAATCACCATTGCAAAAACAAAATTATTAAAAGTCAGTACACACAATGCATAATGAAACTACTGTAACAATTAAGATAGCTAAAATTACATTAGTGTAAAACAAAAACAAAAAACTACTTTACAGTGTTAAAAACAATTTAAGATTCTTTTTTAAAGTGAATCTACTGTAAATGCAGCAGAGGTTCCGAGGCAGACCATTCCAAAGAGTTAATGCTCTAAAAATAAAAGATCTCCCCAAAGCGCTGGTTCTAGGACCTGGCAATTCAAAATGATAACAGGAGTTTGTGTGTGTGGCAGATCCATTTTTATCTCAACTGCATAGCTGGAATGAATCAAAAGCTTTTGATACAGTTGATCAGTTTCACGATTTACTCTTAAAAAGATTAGCTACTATTGGTTTGGATAGAAATGCATGTGATTGGTTCCAAGCTTATCTGTCAGGGAGACGTCAGTGTGTAAAGTCAGGTTATGCCCAATCATAATTCTTATCAATAACTAAAGTTTTTTTTTTCTTCTTTTTTTTACTTTCTTTTTTAGCGTTTATCGCTTTTCTGGTCAAGCATGACCGACAGTTGTAGGGTGAAACGGGAGAGAGAGCAGGGGGAGACATTCGGCAAATGACGGCGAGTCCGGGAATCGAACTCGGAGTCAACCAGATCCGTGACGCAGCACGGAGTCCCGCGACGCAGCGCGGTAACATGGTGTGCTACTGGAGCACCCCAATAACTAAAGGTTTTAACATGTTGATTTGTGCCTATGATCTGTTTTTAATGTGTTGATTTGTGCCTATGATCTGTTTTTAATGTGTTGATTTGTGCCTATGATCTGTTTTTAACACTTTGATCGTCATGGTTAAATTCATAATTTACCATCCCTCGCCAGCTCTATTTGTCTATGGAGAAGTTCCCCTTCTTTGCAGGGCTATAACTTTTTAAATTGTATTGCTAAATTGACATTATTATGGCCCATTCAATGTCCTATATCTATTGTTCAGGGTGTAGCAACGTTATACTTTTTCATTCACATATTCATACTAAAATACGGTCTAAAGTATAAGTATGTTTTTATCGTTTTCTGCAGCTTTCTCCAGAACTTGATTTATAGCCCTAAATGCATTATATTGATGATCAAATACAGTTTGGTAGGAATCTGTGCGAGATAAAAAATGTCAACTGGATGTGCTTCTAGGAGTTACTACGTATGATCTGATGTTGACCGGATGGGCGGGGGGTCGTTTATAATTCCGTGGGCAACTTTATATCATTCATCTAGTGTGGGTGATATGATCATCAGAGCAGTTAGTAAAGAACACGTTGGAAAATAACGCTGGATCTTACCGTATCTTCCTCGCGCCATTGGGCGATGAGCGTGGAGCAGAGATATTCCTATTATGGGATGTATAAATACCCGATCCATTTCCAGGTTGTATAATAGTATACGTCCAAATCATGTTGTTTATCGAGTTATTTGCACCGATCGGTGTTCACTGTGTCAAGATGGAGTCCCTCTAACGATAGCGAGTGCCCGGACGAAATATGGGTGAGCACCACTTCATCCACAGATCACTTCCTGTTGGGCGATCTGCCGATCGGCCACCAGATGGCGCTCTTGAACCGTTAGAGAGTTGAGTGGAGCTCAGCAGTATATCTCAGGTCCCCGGGGGAGAAATATGATTTCGATCACAGATTTTTGAAATATTGATATCAAAGACGTGTTACGGCGTCTTCGGCAGAATGAGCATGGCGGGGAATGACGAGTTTCGGCGTCTCCGGCGATTAAAGTGTTAATGTGTTGATTTGCGCCTATGATCTGTTTTTAATGTGTTGATTTGTGCCTATGATCTGTTTTTAATGTTTTTTATTATTCCATGTTATTATATATTATATATTTATTTTGGTCAATATGGGTTCGTTTTAAATGTGCTTTATAAATAAAAGACTTGACTAGAAAAACAATGACAAAGGAGTCATTTCTCTGATGAAGGCCCTTGTCCCAAAACATGTTGAGACTTTTAAATAGTTTCTATACTTTTATATTGTTCGATTATAAACTATTTAATAAAATATTTTATTTGTATTAACCTATGTTTTTTTAGTATTTGTTCATAGTGTGAAGTGTGTTACCTGAGCTGCTGCGTGAGAGGAGCTTTCCGACTGTACTGGTGAAGGTGAGAAAACAAGCTGACTTTGTAGCCATAATCAGACCGGAGCGGGATCTAAAGAAAAACAAACAAAAGAGAAAATATTATATTTCATTATCACCAAATGTCCACGTGGTTTAGAACTCAAAGAGTTTGGTCAAACAGGAAAACAACAGGCACATCATCCCTGTTGAGGCAAGGTCTATAGCAAACCCGAAAACTGTTGAGTTAGTAAAAATCCTTCACGCTGGTCCTTGGAGAGCTAAGAGGCTGTTTTAACTTGATACGTGTTGCATATTTTAAACAGATTTGATCTGAAAATGGAAAATGGTCATGAAGTGAATTTGTTCCATCTAGTTACTACAGTGGTTCTCAACCTGGGACCCAGGGCATAATTTCATTTCACTATTTCCTTCACTATTGAAACCAGTCCAATGGAAGTCAGAGTTGTAGTCTATTCTGGTTGTAGGTTCACTCCACTCTCCTCAATAGTAGAGGAGCCTACAGTATAGTACAACCTATAGAACTATATGCAGGATCCTATAGTGCAAACTATAGGATTCTGGACTTAAATGTATTATCTTAAATTATTGAACTTTTCCCCCCCAACTAATTTTCATATCTTATTTATTTAAAAAAATAAAAGGCAAAGGGGGGCACAATAATGTAATATTATTTATTCAATATGTTGAAGGAACACACCAAGGTGGTGGAGTCTGCAGCCTAATGTGTATCGGTTTGGGGGTCCTTGACTAGGGCCAGGGGACGATTCATTGGGTTTCAATTTCAATTATGATTTTGGCTTCCCACACAATCATAAAAACAAGATCATCTTGAATAAATAGTCATGGCGTGTTTCTCCAGTGATCGTATTTTGGTTACTTGTGGAAGAGAAGAAAGGTCAAACAAATCCAGTCGTTGTCATAATGGTGTTCTCAAATCAATGTTTAAAAAAAATCGTGATTTCAATATCAATCAAAATAATCGCAATTAGGATTTTTCCATAATCGAGGCCTATCCTTGACACATGATTAAAAACAGCTTGAGAACCACTGATCTACTACATAGGGCCAGGTGCAGGTCATGGTAACACCCTCGTGGCTCTCCAAACAATGTGTCTCCCGGGACGCTACCTAGAGAATACAGTCAAAGACCTTCACAGCAAACAGTCCCGTGTAGGAAAGCACAGGACACACAAAGAAACACAAAAGACAAGAAGATAAAGATACCAACCTGTGTAACAACTCGTTACCTGTAAGGATTAGTTCTGGTCTTCTGAACCCTAGTCCTATTTCTTACTTACTAGGGATGCTCGATATTGGCTTTTTTACCGATACACCGATATTGTCCAACTCTTAATTTCCGATACCGATACCAACCGATACCGATATATGCAGGGTTCCCCCCCCCCCCCCCCCCCCCAAAAAAACTGAATAATTTCAGGTAATTAACATTACATATCTCTTGTTGTGGAATTAACACAACATTATGCATACTTTTGACAATAAATAAAATCAGAATTTGTTCTTACTCGCTTGCTTGGGTAAATAAAGGTTCTAGAAATGTAAAAAAAAAATCTTAATTTTTTTGAAAACCGATAGATATTTTCCAATATCACATTTGAATGCCAATATCGGCCGATAATATCGGACATCCCTATTACTTACCCATGATGATGATTAGGGATGCACCGAAATTTCGGCCACCGAAAGTTTTCGACCGAAAATGGCAAAAAATAGCCTTTCGGCTTTTGGCCGAAAGAGTTTTTTCACCGAAAATATATCACAGAAACAGAAACAACCTATAACCTAACGCGTGTTGTTGTGATGATGTCGCACTGTCGGGAGGCGCGCTGTTTCTATGTAAACTCTGCGCGCAACGCGTCCCATAAATGCGCCTTTAACATCCTTATTTACTATATGCCCGTCACGGTTAATCACTGAGTGATCTAATATGCATATTCTTCAGAGCGAGAGGGGGGGGATAGTGTTTCTCACATTGACGCTGTCTGTCGTTGATAATATAATCTTTCTCGAGCATACACGTCGCGCGTCTACTGTGCCGAGTCAAGAGAGCACATTCATCGGGGGACTAGAAAGGTGCGCTCAGTAGAGCACAGATGTCCGCCGCGGCAGCCAGAGAAAAGATGGAATTAATGTACTGTATGCATTCAGAAGTGCTGAATAAATGTTTTATTTATTTTTATATAATTCTATTCTATGAATCATTTTCGGCCTTTCGGCATTCGGTTTTCGGCCAACTGTTTTCTATTTTCGGTATCGGTTTCGGCCAAGAATTTCCCATTCGGTGCATCCCTAATGATGATGTTGGTCGATAAAATCCTTTCACAGCACAATCCATGCCGTTCCTAGTTAGCCGCAAATCAATGCAAAGTCATTGGAGTCGAGCTCCTTTCTGTACAAGTTGAGTGAGGCTCACTGAAATCTACCTGGTGCTCACTGTGTAGTAGAGTTCAGCGAGCCTCCGTCACAAATGTATCAGTACTATATACCTGTATGTCCCTATGCCATAAATGTCATGTATGTTGTGTATGTCATAAATGTCAATATGAATTGAAAATGGGGGACCCTGATGTAAACAAGACAAAAGTCTTTCTCTGGTCTGCATCCCCTTAACAATTGTGTGTATTGAGCCGTACTGTATTGTACCCATTCTGCAATCTGTTAAATAAAGTTTTCATTCATTCATTCATTCTGTCAGCTCATACAGACAGGAAGGAGCTTGTCCTCGTTGACTTTGTGTCGGTTTGTAGCTAACAGTAAGTAAGAAATACTGTACGGCTAGGTTTCCAACTATCCCTTTAAACACTTTCAATGGAACTGAGTCATAACATAGTCCTGTGTTTTTGGACAAACCAAGAGATTACCATTCTTGAAAAATATCGGAAAAGATGGGCTGTGAAAAAAAAGGTGACGTGGAAATACAAAAAAAATATCAACGATTAGCAAACAAAACAGAAGATCAAACTCAACAAACAGCACACGTTTTGGAAGCCAGACCTTGATCCCTGATACCTTTTTAGCGGCACTGTGATCTGGCACCTAGAAGAAACGTTCACATGATGCAGCAAAATCACATGCGGTGAACAATTAGGTCCTATAGGATTCTATATGGTTTGATATGTAGGTCCTATAACATTCTATATGTTTTGATATGTAGGTCCTATAACATTCTATATGTTTTGATATGCAGGTCCTATATGATTCTATATGTAGGTCCTATAACATTCTATGTTTTGATATGTAGGTCCTATAGGATTCTATATGGTTTGATATGTAGGTCCTATAACATTCTATATGGTTTGATATGTAGGTCCTATAACATTCTATATGTTTTGATATGTAGGTCCTATAGGATTCTATATGTTTTGATATGTAGGTCCTATAGGATTCTATATGTTTTGATATGTAGGTCCTATAGGATTCTATATGTTTTGATATGTAGGTCCTATAGGATTCTATATGTTTTGATATGTAGGTCCTATAACATTCTATATGTTTTGATATGTAGGTCCTATAACATTCTATATGTTTTGATATGTAGGTCCTATAGGATTCTATATGTTTTGATATGTAGGTCCTATAGGATTCTATATGTTTTGATATGTAGGTCCTAGGGATGCCCCGATCACGTTTTTTGCCACCGATACGATCACCGATCGTCGTGAGCCATATCGGCCGATACCGATCCGATCGTTTTTGATTAAATTTTTTTTAAATTATTTTATATATATATTTTTTTATATATATAAAATATATATATTATATAATTAGACTTGTACTTGTATTATCTGCGAGACATTGCCACCACGCAACAAGTCAAAATGCTCGCTATCTGCAAACAGCTCCACTGTCTGTGTGTACTCTAGTAGCCTCCAGCTCCAGCAAGGATTCTCCTGCGCTGCAGCTGGACCCTATTGGTATAACGTTACTGTGCTTTGGTCATATCACATTCAGGAAGCCCTCAGCTCAAATACGCATTGAATCAATGTTATAAGACATTGATATCAGGAGCTATCTGTAGCTACTGCTAGCCGGCTAGATGACGTTAAGACAACGCCTCAGTGAACTATTTAGTTCAATGGGACATTTCGTTTTGAACAGTGAACTAACGTCAGCTAACGCGAGCTAACGGAGGTATCAACATGGACTACTAGACTTGCTGGAGCATTTGTTGATATCAGGAGCTATCAGTAGCTAGCCGGCTAAATACCGTTATACAATGCCTACTAAAAGTGAATAGTTGACTGGGTAATTTTGTTTAACCCTTGTGCACCCCTGGTCCCTTTTTCTACTTTTTTGAAATATTTTGAGTGTGTGTGTGAGCACAGCGGTGTCTGTGTTTATTATTATTTCATGAAATTGGGTAAATATCTTAATTTTACATATATGTTCATTGTGTGAAAAGCTTATAACATGAAACACTCTAGAAAAATTGTTACAGATTTAGTGACTTGTTCACCCCTAGTCCCTTTTTCTACTCCCATCCACTTCAATGTTAAAACGGCATTTTTAAGCATTTTTAAATCTGCTCTTATTCGTTCAATTCTCGATATATATTCCCACCCTTTGCATATTCCACGAGCTAAGGACCTTGTATATGCAGGGATGTGCTGTTACCGATGTAAAACTCATGGTGGCGTCATCGCTCCACAGATAACTTTGCCACAATTCAGGGGAGGTGAGATATGATTGAAACTCCGGACACAGGTTTTGGGGTGGTGGGGGGGGGAGCCAGTGGATTTTCAAGACAGAACCAGAGGCGAACCGGACCGCGCAGTCCACAGCGCGCCACACGCCGAAACACAAGACCCCCATAGCCGGCGCGCGCCAACGAGGAAGTGTACTGCACGGATCACCTCTGGTCCTCCTCCCACCACCGACCAGAGTTCAAGATTCCTGCCGCAGCAACACATGGAACCGCCCGCAGCATATTTAGGTCAGTTGAGCACTTAGTAACGTTTCGCCTCAACGCCGTTTCTGGCCGAACTAGTCATCGAATCTTTAATATTTTTTTTGATTCGTATTCAGAGGTAATTCGTCGAGATATTTCTAATTGGTATTTATCAAAAAAAAATATGGGAAATATGGTCAAAAACAACATTTATCCGTTTTTTTCGAACCGCCCGCAGTCAGTTGAGCGCTTAGTAACGTTCGCCTCAACGCCGTTTCTGGCCGAACTAGTCATCGAATCTTTAATATTTTTTTTGATTCGTATTCAGAGGTAATTCGTCGAGATATTTCTAATTGGTATTTATCAAAAATAAATATGGGAAATATGGTCAAAAACAACATTTATCCGTTTTTTTCGAACCGCCCGCAGTCAGTTGAGCACTAGTAACGTTTCGCCTCAACGCCGTTTCTGGCAGAACTAGTCATCGAATCTTTAATATTTTCTTTGATTCGTATTCAGAGGTAATTCGTCGAGATATTTCTAATTGGTATTTATCAAAAAAAAATGGGAAATATGGTCAAAAACAACATTTATCCGTTTTTTTCGATGAAAAAACACGTTCTATCAAACAAACACAGGTTTGAGTGGTTATAATTCATAAATATGAGTAATATGTTGAGAGATATATTGAGATTATACTATTACTGTTAATCATGGGTAGAAAAATGTTTTAAAAATAGTAAACAGGTAAAATTATATGGCTTTAAACATGATGTATCAAAAAGGACCCCAATCCCCAGGGGTTTCCACCATTGCTAGGCGTGCACAAACAGTAACGATAGCTAGGTAGCTAACGTTAGCTCAGGTCGAATGCACTATAGACTCGAGCAGAGGAGCCGCCTCTCAGTCCTCTGTGTTTACAAACTGTACACGGGTGCGGGCGGGGCTAGGGAGGAGGAGCAGCGGCAGTTTGCAGGTCCTGTGTGTCTGAGACAGACAGCGAGTGAGATCTCCGCTTGATCGGTTTCCGCGATCGGCGAATATGACTCATTATCGGAATTCACCGATCGCATATTTATACTGATTATCGGCCGATAACGATCGGTGGCCGATCGATCGGGGCATCCCTAGTAGGTCCTATAGGATTCTATATGTTTTGATATGTAGGTCCTATAGGATTCTATGTTTTGATATGTAGGTCCTATAGGATTCTATGTTTTGATATGTAGGTCCTATAGGATTCTATGTGTTTTGATATGTAGGTCCTATAACATTCTATATGTTTTGATATGTAGGTCCTATAACATTCTATATGTTTTGATATGTAGGTCCTATAACATTCTATATGTTTTGATATGTAGGTCCTATAACATTCTATATGTTTTGATATGTAGGTCCTATAACATTCTATATGTTTTGATATGTAGGTCCTATAACATTCTATATGTTTTGATATGTAGGTCCTATAGGATTCTATATGTTTTGATATGTAGGTCCTATAACATTCTATATGTTTTGATATGTAGGTCCTATAGGATTCTATATGTTTTGATATGTAGGTCCTATAGGATTCTATATGTTTTGATATGTAGGTCCTATAACATTCTATATGTTTTGATATGTAGGTCCTATAACATTCTATATGTTTTGATATGTAGGTCCTATAACATTCTATATGTTTTGATATGTAGGTCCTATAGGATTCTATGTTTTGATATGTAGGTCCTATAGGATTCTATGTTTTGATATGTAGGTCCTATAACATTCTATATGTTTTGATATGTAGGTCCTATAGGATTCTATATGTTTTGATATGTAGGTCCTATAGGATTCTATATGTTTTGATATGTAGGTCCTATAGGATTCTATATGTTTTGATATGTAGGTCCTATAACATTCTATATGTTTTGATATGTAGGTCCTATAGGATTCTATGTTTTGATATGTAGGTCCTATAACATTCTATATGTTTTGATATGTAGGTCCTATAGGATTCTATATGTTTTGATATGTAGGTCCTATAACATTCTATATGTTTTGATATGTAGGTCCTATAACATTCTATATGTTTTGATATATAGGTCCTATAACATTCTATATGTTTTGATATGTAGGTCCTATAACATTCTATATGTTTTGATATGTAGGTCCTATAGGATTCTATATGTTTTGATATGTAGGTCCTATAACATTCTATATGTTTTGATATGTAGGTCCTATAACATTCTATATGGTTTGATATGTAGGTCCTATAGGATTCTATATGTTTTGATATGTAGGTCCTATAGGATTCTATATGTTTTGATATATAGGTCCTATAACATTCTATATGTTTTGATATGTAGGTCCTATAACATTCTATATATTTTGATATGTAGGTCCTATAACATTCTATATGTTTTGATATGTAGGTCCTATAGGATTCTATATGTTTTGATATGTAGGTCCTATAGGATTCTATTATGTTTTGATATGTAGGTCCTATAGGATTCTATATGTTTTGATATGTAGGTCCTATAACATTCTATATGTTTTGATATGTAGGTCCTATAACATTCTATATGTTTTGATATGTAGGTCCTATAACATTCTATATGTTTTGATATGTAGGTCCTATAGGATTCTATATGTTTTGATATGTAGGTCCTATAGGATTCTATATGTTTTGATATGTAGGTCCTATAGGATTCTATGTTTTGATATGTAGGTCCTATAACATTCTATATGTTTTGATATGTAGGTCCTATAACATTCTATATGTTTTGATATGTAGGTCCTATAGGATTCTATATGTTTTGATATGTAGGTCCTATAGGATTCTATGTTTTGATATGTAGGTCCTATAGGATTCTATATGTTTTGATATGTAGGTCCTATAGGATTCTATATGTTTTGATATGTAGGTCCTATAGGATTCTATATGTTTTGATATGTAGGTCCTATAACATTCTATATGTTTTGATATGTAGGTCCTATAACATTCTATATGTTTTGATATGTAGGTCCTATAGGATTCTATATGTTTTGATATGTAGGTCCTATAGGATTCTATATGTTTTGATATGTAGGTCCTATAGGATTCTATGTTTTGATATGTAGGTCCTATAACATTCTATATGCTTTGATATGTAGGTCCTATAACATTCTATATGTTTTGATATGTAGGTCCTATAACATTCTATATGTTTTGATATGTAGGTCCTATAGGATTCTATGTGGTTTGATATGTAGGTCCTATAGGATTCTATATGTTTTGATATATAGGTCCTATACCATTCTATATGTTTTGATATGTAGGTCCTATAGGATTCTATGTGGTTTGATATGTAGGTCCTATAGGATTCTATATGTTTTGATATGTAGGTCCTATAGGATTCTATATGTTTTGATATGTAGGTCCTATAGGATTCTATTATGTTTTGATATGTAGGTCCTATAGGATTATATATGTTTTGATATGTAGGTCCTATAGGATTCTATATGTTTTGATATGTAGGTCCTATAGGATTCTATATGGTTTGATATGTAGGTCCTATAGGATTCTATGTGTTTTGATATGTAGGTCCTATAACATTCTATATGTTTTGATATGTAGGTCCTATAACATTCTATATGTTTTGATATGTAGGTCCTATAACATTCTATATGTTTTGATATGTAGGTCCTATAGGATTCTATATGTTTTGATATGTAGGTCCTATAACATTCTATATGTTTTGATATGTAGGTCCTATAGGATTCTATATGTTTTGATATGTAGGTCCTATAACATTCTATATGTTTTGATATGTAGGTCCTATAACATTCTATATGTTTTGATATGTAGGTCCTATAGGATTCTATATGTTTTGATATGTAGGTCCTATACCATTCTATATGTTTTGATATGTAGGTCCTATAACATTCTATTATGTTTTGATATATAGGTCCTATAACATTCTATATGTTTTGATATGTAGGTCCTATAGGATTCTATATGTTTTGATATGTAGGTCCTATAACATTCTATATGTTTTGATATGTAGGTCCTATAACATTCTATATGGTTTGATATGTAGGTCCTATAACATTCTATATGTTTTGATATGTAGGTCCTATAGGATTCTATATGTTTTGATATGTAGGTCCTATAGGATTCTATATGTTTTGATATGTAGGTCCTATAGGATTCTATGTTTTGATATGTAGGTCCTATAACATTCTATATGTTTTGATATGTAGGTCCTATAGGATTCTATATGTTTTGATATGTAGGTCCTATAACATTCTATATGTTTTGATATGTAGGTCCTATAACATTCTATATGTTTTGATATATAGGTCCTATAACATTCTATATGTTTTGATATGTAGGTCCTATAACATTCTATATGTTTTGATATGTAGGTCCTATAACATTCTATATGTTTTGATATGTAGGTCCTATAGGATTCTATATGTTTTGATATGTAGGTCCTATAGGATTCTATATGTTTTGATATGTAGGTCCTATAGGATTCTATGTGTTTTGATATGTAGGTCCTATAACATTCTATATGTTTTGATATGTAGGTCCTATAACATTCTATATGTTTTGATATGTAGGTCATATAACATTCTATATGTTTTGATATGTAGGTCCTATAACATTCTATATGTTTTGATATGTAGTTACTATAGGATTCTATATGTTTTGATATGTAGGTCCTATAGGATTCTATATGTTTTGATATGTAGGTCCTATAGGATTCTATATGTTTTGATATGTAGGTCCTATAGGATTCTATATGTTTTGATATGTAGGTCCTATACCATTCTATATGTTTTGATATGTAGGTCCTATAGGATTCTATATGTTTTGATATGTAGGTCCTATAGGATTCTATATGTTTTGATATGTAGGTCCTATAACATTCTATATGTTTTGATATGTAGGTCCTATAGGATTCTATGTTTTGATATGTAGGTCCTATACCATTCTATATGTTTTGATATGTAGGTCCTATAACATTCTATATGTTTTGATATGTAGGTCCTATAACATTCTATATGTTTTGATATGTAGGTCCTATAGGATTCTATATGTTTTGATATGTAGGTCCTATAGGATTCTATGTTTTGATATGTAGGTCCTATAACATTCTATATGTTTTGATATGTAGGTCCTATAGGATTCTATATGTTTTGATATGTAGGTCCTATAACATTCTATATGTTTTGATATGTAGGTCCTATAACATTCTATATGTTTTGATATATAGGTCCTATAACATTCTATATGTTTTGATATGTAGGTCCTATAACATTCTATATGTTTTGATATGTAGGTCCTATAACATTCTATTATGTTTTGATATATAGGTCCTATAACATTCTATATGTTTTGATATGTAGGTCCTATAACATTCTATTATGTTTTGATATATAGGTCCTATAACATTCTATATGTTTTGATATGTAGGTCCTATAGGATTCTATATGTTTTGATATGTAGGTCCTATAACATTCTATATGTTTTGATATGTAGGTCCTATAACATTCTATATGGTTTGATATGTAGGTCCTATAACATTCTATATGTTTTGATATGTAGGTCCTATAGGATTCTATATGTTTTGATATGTAGGTCCTATAACATTCTATATGGTTTGATATGTAGGTCCTATAGGATTCTATATGTTTTGATATGTAGGTCCTATAGGATTCTATATGTTTTGATATGTAGGTCCTATAGGATTCTATATGGTTTGATATGTAGGTCCTATAACATTCTATATGTTTTGATATGTAGGTCCTATAGGATTCTATATGGTTTGATATGTAGGTCCTATAACATTCTATATGTTTTGATATGTAGGTCCTATAACATTCTATATGTTTTGATATGTAGGTCCTATAACATTCTATATGTTTTGATATGTAGGTCCTATAGGATTCTATATGTTTTGATATGTAGGTCCTATAGGATTCTATTATGTTTTGATATGTAGGTCCTATAGGATTATATATGTTTTGATATGTAGGTCCTATAACATTCTATATGTTTTGATATGTAGGTCCTATAGGATTCTATATGTTTTGATATGTAGGTCCTATAACATTCTATATGTTTTGATATGTAGGTCCTATAACATTCTATATGTTTTGATATGTAGGTCCTATAGGATTCTATATGTTTTGATATGTAGGTCCTATAGGATTCTATATGTTTTGATATATAGGTCCTATAACATTCTATATGTTTTGATATGTAGGTCCTATAACATTCTATATGTTTTGATATGTAGGTCCTATAGGATTCTATGTTTTGATATGTAGGTCCTATAACATTCTATATGTTTTGATATGTAGGTCCTATAACATTCTATATGTTTTGATATGTAGGTCCTATAGGATTCTATATGTTTTGATATGTAGGTCCTATAGGATTCTATATGTTTTGATATGTAGGTCCTATAACATTCTATATGTTTTGATATGTAGGTCCTATAACATTCTATATGTTTTGATATGTAGGTCCTATAGGATTCTATATGTTTTGATATGTAGGTCCTATAACATTCTATATGTTTTGATATGTAGGTCCTATAGGATTCTATATGTTTTGATATGTAGGTCCTATAACATTCTATATGTTTTGATATGTAGGTCCTATAACATTCTATATGTTTTGATATGTAGGTCCTATAGGATTCTATATGTTTTGATATGTAGGTCCTATAGGATTCTATATGTTTTGATATATAGGTCCTATAACATTCTATATGTTTTGATATGTAGGTCCTATAACATTCTATATGTTTTGATATGTAGGTTCTATAACATTCTATATGTTTTGATATGTAGGTCCTATAACATTCTATATGTTTTGATATGTAGGTCCTATAGGATTCTATGTTTTGATATGTAGGTCCTATAACATTCTATATGTTTTGATATGTAGGTCCTATAACATTCTATATGTTTTGATATGTAGGTCCTATAGGATTCTATATGTTTTGATATGTAGGTCCTATAGGATTCTATATGTTTTGATATGTAGGTCCTATAACATTCTATATGTTTTGATATGTAGGTCCTATAACATTCTATATGTTTTGATATGTAGGTCCTATAGGATTCTATATGTTTTGATATGTAGGTCCTATAACATTCTATATGTTTTGATATGTAGGTCCTATAGGATTCTATATGTTTTGATATGTAGGTCCTATAGGATTCTATATGTTTTGATATGTAGGTCCTATAGGATTCTATATGTTTTGATATGTAGGTCCTATAGGATTCTATGTTTTGATATGTAGGTCCTATAGGATTCTATATGTTTTGATATGTAGGTCCTATAGGATTCTATATGTTTTGATATGTAGGTCCTATAACATTCTATATGTTTTGATATGTAGGTCCTATAACATTCTATATGTTTTGATATGTAGGTCCTATAGGATTCTATATGTTTTGATATGTAGGTCCTATAACATTCTATATGTTTTGATATGTAGGTCCTATAGGATTCTATATGTTTTGATATGTAGGTCCTATAACATTCTATATGTTTTGATATGTAGGTCCTATAACATTCTATATGTTTTGATATGTAGGTCCTATAGGATTCTATATGTTTTGATATGTAGGTCCTATAGGATTCTATATGTTTTGATATATAGGTCCTATAACATTCTATATGTTTTGATATGTAGGTCCTATAACATTCTATATGTTTTGATATGTAGGTCCTATAACATTCTATATGTTTTGATATGTAGGTCCTATAACATTCTATATGTTTTGATATGTAGGTCCTATAGGATTCTATGTTTTGATATGTAGGTCCTATAACATTCTATATGTTTTGATATGTAGGTCCTATAACATTCTATATGTTTTGATATGTAGGTCCTATAGGATTCTATATGTTTTGATATGTAGGTCCTATAGGATTCTATATGTTTTGATATGTAGGTCCTATAACATTCTATATGTTTTGATATGTAGGTCCTATAACATTCTATATGTTTTGATATGTAGGTCCTATAGGATTCTATATGTTTTGATATGTAGGTCCTATAACATTCTATATGTTTTGATATGTAGGTCCTATAGGATTCTATATGTTTTGATATGTAGGTCCTATAGGATTCTATATGTTTTGATATGTAGGTCCTATAGGATTCTATATGTTTTGATATGTAGGTCCTATATGATTCTATGTTTTGATATGTAGGTCCTATAACATTCTATATGTTTTGATATGTAGGTCCTATAGGATTCTATATGTTTTGATATGTAGGTCCTATAGGATTCTATATGTTTTGATATGTAGGTCCTATAGGATTCTATATGTTTTGATATGTAGGTCCTATAGGATTCTATGTTTTGATATGTAGGTCCTATAACATTCTATATGTTTTGATATGTAGGTCCTATAGGATTCTATATGTTTTGATATGTAGGTCCTATAGGATTCTATGTTTTGATATGTAGGTCCTATAACATTCTATATGTTTTGATATATAGGTCCTATAACATTCTATATGTTTTGATATGTAGGTCCTATAACATTCTATATGTTTTGATATGTAGGTCCTATAGGATTCTATGTTTTGATATATAGGTCCTATAACATTCTATATGTTTTGATATGTAGGTCCTATAGGATTCTATATGGTTTGATATGTAGGTCCTATAGGATTCTATGTGGTTTGATATGTAGGTCCTATAACATTCTATATGTTTTGATATGTAGGTCCTATAGGATTCTATGTGGTTTGATATGTAGGTCCTATAACATTCTATATGGTTTGATATGTAGGTCCTATAACATTCTATATGTTTTGATATGTAGGTCCTATAACATTCTATATGTTTTGATATGTAGGTCCTATAGGATTCTATATGTTTTGATATGTAGGTCCTATAACATTCTATATGTTTTGATATGTAGGTCCTATAGGATTCTATATGTTTTGATATGTAGGTCCTATAGGATTCTATTATGTTTTGATATGTAGGTCCTATAGGATTCTATATGTTTTGATATGTAGGTCCTATAGGATTCTATTATGTTTTGATATGTAGGTCCTATAGGATTTTATATGTTTTGATATGTAGGTCCTATAGGATTCTATATGGTTTGATATGTAGGTCCTATAGGATTCTATATGTTTTGATATGTAGGTCCTATAGGATTCTATATGGTTTGATATGTAGGTCCTATAGGATTCTATATGGTTTGATATGTAGGTCCTATTGGATTCTTGTCTTGATACGAGTTCATATATCAGATCATTGCTAAAGTCAGATATTGGACTCACTTCTACAGGCCTCTGGTGTATCTGAAAATGTCCATCTCTATAAAAGGTCAAACATAATGAAGTTCTGGGGTTTCGCTGACTATAGACCTGTTTTCTGCATACGTCAGACTCAGTGTTCGCGTGCATCACCGCAGCAGAAAGGAACGTAATCCTGGTCAAAACAACGGGGCAGACTACAATATTATTTGTATTTGTTAGCCATGCTAGCGATCTAAATAATCAATCCATGCCAAAGCTAGATATATAAAAGGTGAAAGACTCACACTCACAGCCATGCTGATTTGGCTAAATGACATCCAGACGTTTTTGTTTGAAACCACTTTTAGTCAGGGGGGAGTGCCATGGTTTCTCCATAGAGCCCCGTTGTATTATTTTAGCGCAGGTCCAAGGCAACTTAAGTCACGTGACTCAGTTGTTATTGCCGATTGGCTCGAACACGGTATGTTTGTTTACAGAAAACAGGTCTATAGAAAACACCAGTAACACACTGAAGCTATTTTTAGCTTCTGAAATGGGAACATAAAGCAGCCAACCTGTTGCCTTTCCAACTTCTTGGCCAGTTTTTTCAAAACCTCTGGGTTGTCCAACTGGACGTGTTCTGGGAGCCGCTTTACAACTGGAAATGGAAAGAAAAACACTAAATTAACTTTACATACACATTGTGAGTACTTAACCCTTTCACTGCCACACGACAGCCGGTTAACCCTTTCACTGTGACAATACAGAAGGTTAGCCCTTTACTATCACACAACCGACGGCGATGCTCCATCATTAGCATCATTAGCTAATGATGGAGCATCGCCGTCGGTTGTGTGATAGTAAAGGGCTAACGATAGGTTATAACTATAACCAAGTTCTGTGAGTAATGGTGACGCTCAGCATCACACTTGCACTGTACTTCACTTCGTGCACGCGCACTGAATAAAAAATTCCACCATGTACCTTTACATCCCAACATTCGTCTGGCCACACCCCCATCCGCTTACCTTCATAAGCAGGTGTGTGGTCACCTACTCGCCTCCTTCCCAAGCTTTCACCACAAGGTGAGATCAAGGGCCGCAGCGGCGTCTGATGCTGAGCGTCACCATTACTCACAGAACTTGGTTATAGTTATAACCTATCGTTCTGTTTCGTAATGGATCTCGCTCAGCATCACACTTGCACAAGGGAGGCTGAGCGAGAGCCATAGCCCGACAAATGTACCCCGCTGAGGCCCCCCACAACCATCAGATCAGGGAGGACCGAGCCCCCCCGACTCTCCCTAATGGAGGATACCCTCCCTATTGGAGGTTTACGGGAGGGAAAACGATCTGACCGTGCGAAGAGGCACTCAAGCAACTCAACGCACAGGGTGAGCAGACCGTGGCTTGACCCCACGACTACACACACGCACAACCCGCATGCCACCCGGGAACGAACGGAAGGAACAACCTCCTTTACTGCCCCCAGAATCACGGGGTCAAGAGCAAACCCAACCCCGTGGCAAGGCCGTAGCAGCGGAGCGCGAAGGAAGACCCAGACCCACTGAAGGACTGGATCCCCTGGAAAACGGGGGCACGGAGAGGTCAATGACGCCAGGCATCAAGACCCCACCAGGTGGTCACTTAGTGACACCGCCCCCCACATCGCCAGCGTATTCGGATAAGGCCCCTCCAAGAGCGGGCCCTTTCCCCCCAATAGCACACCGCCTGGCACACTGACCCTGCAGAACAGGCAGTCAGCATGGCCGTAAGCACACAAAAAAGGTCAACCAACGGAAGCAGGCAGCGCACCGGGGAAACCAGGCAACAGGCTGTAACCTGAGCCTGGAGCACTGCGGACGAGACAGGCGCCAAAGGAGTCAGCTGAAAACAGCCCCCCCCCGGCGGAAGGGGCGTATGCTGCCGTTGTTGCATGACAAAGCCTCCATTAAAAAAAACCCACCCAGAGGGGTCGAGGCAGAGAAGGCTGACATGATTGGCAGACGTCATGAACGTGCAGGGGCACACTCAACCGGGTAACCAACCACACACCAGGGAACCAACCACCCTGTCGTTACCAGATGCGGTGGTTGTTCCTATAACCCCTCAAGAAAAAACTCCAAAACACACCTGCGGGCATACACTGGCTATACCGCAGTACAAGTGTTTCAGTTTTCAAAAAAGGGTTATCCCAGGCCTACGGTATCAATGAAACTTTACTTTGGACCGGGCCCGGCGGCACGGGAAGCACAGGGTTACCAGAGGAGGTCCAAGACCACCCCAACAGCCCCCTCTTCGCCATGCGTGAGAGAGGAGCGAAGAAAAGAGAACCAGTCCTAAGCACACCGCACTTGGTATTCCCAGGCGGTCTCCCAACCAAGTACTAACCAGGACCGAACGAGATCGGGCGTGTACAGGTTGGCATGGCCGTAAGCCATTACGATAGTGCAGAGTACAACCTGTACCCAACAAAGAGTCTCCATAGCGCCTAACCCTGTGACACCCGGACCGACCTGGCATTTTCCCCCCCGAAAAAAGCACAAGTCCCTCAGGGTATCAGAACAGCAGATCTGCATCCCCAGCGGACAACGGGTTAACTGACCTGGACCAGCGTGACCAGACAAGTCCCGTGTCCTAACCACGCCGACATGCCCACTCCAGGAGAGGGGGTATGTATGCGTGTCGATCTAAAACATGAAAAGAGGGCGCCACCCAGACGGTCCCCATTTAGACCGTGCTCAGTGGCCCACCCCAAGGGCGTGAGACCCCTCTACCTATGTTCAGATCTATTCCGTTAACATCCCCCAGATATGAACGAGAATTCATCGAGACAACGTAGTAAACTGGCGCTCGGAAGAGACAAAACTCCATCCCAGTTGCCCTATAAAAACGCTGTTTTAACAAGCAACCAAGGTGATTCTGTCACAGAAACACACCTGAGCCAGCACTATGTATGCGTTGAGACCCAAACACATCAATGGATAGTCTAGCAAGACACCAAACATTGTTCCTCCAAGTCGCCTGGGAGAACGACACGGAGCCGTCGTGCTTCATGTACCTTCCTCTTTTTATTCAAAAAAGAAAGAACACAGACCGACATGAATCCCTCGTGACGCCGCTGAGGGTAAAAATTGTTTACATTTTTACATCCCACCACCCTCCCATAGGGAGGAGACGGAAATCCCCAGAGAGACTTCCCACGAGAGCTGTATAGATTGAAAAGAATATATTGCAACATTGAGCCATGTAAAAATTTGGGTTAGGGCTCTCCGAGGAGGAGGCACTGAACCAATACACACTCAATAATCGAATTGAATCGAATACACACACAATAGAGCAGGACTCCTTTTTGAAGTTCTACTCACCTTGACAATCTGAGGAGGAGGCTCTGCACTCTGAGGAGGATCCCTCACATGGAAGGAGAGTCCTAACTCACAGAAGGCCCGAGTAGGAGCTTCGTGAGGAGGAGCCCTGACCACTCCCTGAAACAGATCCATCATATGGACCTGAACAGCTCACGGAAGTCTTACCAACAGAGACGTGCACAGTGACGTACTCTATGGCGGGGGAATTTCTGCAGTGCACACGCCCAATCTTCCAGAGCGTGGGACCAGGAAACTCCCTCCCCCCCCCCCCTCTTACCCTGTAACGTGCCGAACAGCAACGTGACAGGAACCTTGAAGGACAGGAGGTTGTAACCCCTGCCCATCAAAAGGGGAGGAAAGGATTACCAGTTCACCCCTTTACGACCACACACCCATGATACAATGTAATGACAAAAAAGAGCATGACACAGTCACAGTCAGCTACATGAAGTGTCTAACAGCTTCACACAGCTCATGTGCTAACCTGCTATCTGATTTTTACTAAGGAAAAAACACAGAATAGAGGGGGCCCCCTTAAGAGCCCCGGTACCAGACTTACACATGTGCTTCTGTGGCCAACCTAACCCAGTTGTAGATCACAAGACACACACAACCCTTTATCACCACAAAAAATGGCAAATACACTCTACAGAGGAACGCCGTTTTTCATAATGAGAGAATACACAATTCTCGATTAGTATCGGCCACAGGCCTTGCTAAGCACACACGAAAAGTGACCAAACAATCTTTTCTTTAGGAAAATATAGTTTCTCAAGCGGTTTTAGCACAACCCCAGCAACTAAGCTAAGGGTTACATCGTATCCCACAACACAGTGACACAATATATTGTAAACAACATGTCTGAGAGGAGGGTGGGGAAGTCCCCAGGGAACCGGGGGGAACACCCCTCCTACCTTACCCTTGATACGGCCAGTTGAACAGGTAAACCTGTTAATATGTGAACACACTGTTCATTGTCATTACAGGCTGAGAAAATAATTCATTCTTCACTCATGTCACTAAGCATAGCTTTATAGGTTAATTACCCCCTTAGTTGTGAGTACACGGTACATGAACACACATGATGTTTCTCAACACAACAAACCAGATCATTTTTACATATGTAACAAAAAACCCGATTTGCATGGAGAAGCTAATACCAGTGACAAGACAATTCACACACAACTCGCATCGTATCCTAAATGTATTGCAGCAACACCCGTTTTGGAAAACATCGTTATTACAAAACATTAGAAGGGAAGGAAGAAGACGCGTTTTAAGGTCTGGTCGGGACCTTTCCTACCGTGAGCGCAGACCAAGCGAACTGCAGTCTGGCTAACAGAGCACCGATAGTAAACACACATTCCTGTGTTGACGACACGGGCAGCGTCGCTGCTCCACCCCGCCGCTACGGTTCTCCTTGTTGATGCAGTCCTCGCCGGCCGGGCTCCCGGTAGGTTCGACTAACATCCTCTGTCAAAGATGACGTCGTAGTCAGAGTGTTTAAAGCATGTTATAGTCTCAGAACGTTCAACAGTGTAGCATTAAGCTAACAGCCGATCTGCTGATAGCAACAAGCTAACGTATACCAGCCTGGTAAACACAGCAAGCTAACGCCGCAGCTAACAGCTGCGCGGCTAACAGCTGACTGGCAGTAGTCCATAACTAGCACGCAAGCTAACCAGCCATCACCTGAACTGTATACAATGACATAACAAGCTACACTTCAGACAGGCCGCTGTCCCAATCCCTTCCCTAACAGGGAAAAGAAAAAGAGATGTCAGAACACAGTTTCAACGGTGATCCAGACACACACGGGGCCCTTTGAGCATGGAACTTCCGATGAAGAAGATCTTATGCCCACATTTCCTCGTTAGGGTAAACTTTCATTTGTATATGAAAGATGGGGCCTGCACGGGACAGAGAAGCATCCGCTCTAGAATCCTGGGATCACCAGAACCTAGCGCGGGCCACTAGATTAGTCATCATGGGCATCAGGCCAAGATCCTCCGACCACCGTTTTAAGCCGAGCAGAGGACCTTAGCCTGGGGTCTGCGTTTCGTAAATTGTTAGCTAACCCCCATAGCATCAACAACAACCAGAGCTCGCAATCAAAACAGTACATACCCAACCTGGAACCCACCGCTTCTCACAACAGTCGGTGCGTCCTACAGTCCAGCTGTGTTGCTGGAGGGTCTTACATGGGAAGCATGTCAGCGGCGTGAGCTCCTAATATGAAAAAACCGGTGGAGGTGTAGAATGATCATCATCTTCCAGACACTCCAGTAACGAAGACAATATCGCCGTATTTTCTCGAAAATAGTGAGAGAGAAAATAAAGATATGTCAACGTATCTCTTGTTTTCCAACTTTCTTCTACTAACAACCTCGTCAAGTGGGGATCTACCGAAGGCACTTCCTTGTGGTGAAAGCGAAGGAGGCGAGTAGGTGACCACACACCTGCTTATGAAGGTAAGCGGATGGGGGTGTGGTAGGGGTGGACGGTATGGTCTAAAATTTATATCACGGTATAATTTGAAGCATAGACGGTAACGGTATATATCACGGTATCATCGTTTTTGATAAAAAAATTTTTTTTATTTTATATATTTTTTTTTTATTTTTTATAAAATATATATATTATATAATTAGACTTGTACTTGTATTATCTGCGAGACATCGCCACCACGCAACAAGCTCCACTGTCTGTGTGTACTCTAGTAGCCTCCAGCTACGGCCAGGATTATCCGGAGCTGCACCTGGACCTATACTCGAGTAGCCTCGAGCAGAGCTACGGCCAGGATTCTCCGGCGCTGCACCTGGACCCTATTGGCATAACGTTACTTAACTGTGCTCATCAAGCCCTCAGCTCGAATACGCATCGAATCAGTGTTATAAGACATTGATATCAGGAGCTATCTGTAGCTACTGCTAGCCGGATATATAACGTTAATACAACGCCTCAGTGAATTATTTAGTTCAATGGGACATTTCGTTTTGAACGGTGAACCAACTTGCGTTAACGTGAGCTAACGGCTAACGGAGCTATCATACACGTCTACTCTACTAGACTTGATGGAGCGTTTGTTGATGTCAGGAGCTATCGGTAGCTGGCCGACTAGATACCGTTCGGTTAGACAATGCCTCATCATGTATTAAACTAAAAGTGAATAGTTGACTGGGTCATTTTGTAACGGTAGCTAAGCTAACGTTAGCTCAGGGAGACATCCCGTCCCACTAGACTACTAGTAGACCCGTGTTTACATGCGTGCAGGAGGGGCTGGCACGCCCACTGCGCGAAGCCTCCTAAATAACTTTTTCCAGTTCGCACATATCTATTATCTATGACTAATTCTATCTATTTTTAGGGGCAAATGCGAGTGAAATAGTCGCGCAGTGGTTACATGACGTCATTGCTATTTTAGAGCTGCACTACCGGTTACACGGTATAGGCAAAATCCATACCGTAGAGCAAATTCATACCGTTTATACCGTATACCGTCCACCCCTAGGGTGTGGCCAGACGAATGTTGGGATGTAAAGGTACATGGTGGAATTTTTTATTCAGTGCGCGTGTGATGCTGAGCGAGATCCATTACGAAACAGAACCTTCTGTCGTGTGGCAGTGAAAGGGTTAACATGCATTTTTGCAGGAATTATACTGTATGCAAGTGAAAGAATAATAAGTATATTTTAGGTCCTTCAAGTTCAAGAGCATCATAACCATTTCACACAAGTGTTAAAAACATGTTCTGAAATAGAAAGACAAGCTATTCGTCTAAGTGTATCGATCCAAAACTAGAAACATTCACCAAAACTAAAAGCTCAAATCTCAATAATTTCTCTCCACTGACCCCAACCTAAATGGTCAACATCTATACCATTCAAAAAAGCAATGGACCGGATTTGGTACCCAGTTTCAGCCAGAAGACACTTAACCCTTTCACTGCCGCACTACCAAATGGTTTAACCATTTCACTGCAACAATACACATAAGGTTAACCCTTTCACTGCCACACAACAGCAGGTTAACCCTTTCACTGCCACACTACAGAAGGTTAACCCGTTACTATCACACTACCGACGGTTACCGCTTTAATATGTCCGTTAGGTTCCCATGACATTACAGCGCTCTCTCCCTCGTGCTTCCCAGGAAAATGCTTCCCTCCTGGGCTACGGTACCTGGCTGCAGCTCGCTGGCCGGTGCCTTGGGTTTGCTCGTAGTGCCCTGTTTGGAGGCCCTCTCTGCCTCCTGTCGGGCCCTCCTCTCAGCCTTCATCTCCGCTTTAGTTTTAGCAGGGGCCTCAGGGCCGGGGCCAGCCACAGGAGCAGGCGCAGGAGCAGGCACTGCTGAGGGGGCTGGAGGGGACACCACAGATACACAGTAAACATTTGGGTAGACAAAAACAAAAGTCACGAATAAGAATAAAAAATAAGCCTAAGAATAAAATACGGTCCGGGATATACATTTCCTAATTATATTCTAATATCAAATATACAGTTAAAATATACAGTAATTGTAAAAGTAAAAGTCCAGGAAGATAGTACTGTCACCCTGTGCTCAGTGATGCAGTGAGGCAGTGATGCATTGTATAGTCTGATGGCTGTCGGAATGAAGGACTTCCTGTGCCGTTCAGTGCTACATCTTGGGAGTGTTAGTCTAGCACCGAACGTGCTCCTTCTGTCAGTCAAGTCTGTGTGTATAGTGGGTGGGAGGGGTGGTCCCTGATGGCATGGAGCTTAGCGAGGCTCCTCCTCTCCGCCAACCACCGCTAGAGAGTCCAGCTTTACCCCCAACATGTTACTGGCCTTTCTGATCAGATGGTACCGAGTGCATCAACATGATTTGATTCAATTTGCCTTATTCACTGATCCTCTATTCCTATTTCACCTCGTCTTTATTTTCATAGATCTGCTATTGGACGCATTTTTTCTTTTTAATTCATGCGAGTACTCGATCTGGGAAAACATTACTCGTGCCCATCCCTACTATGTATATTACAAACATGAGGGGATTGATTCATGATTCATCAAACATGACAGCAGCACCCACTGTCCATGTACTTCTAGTTAAAGGAACATGACAACTTTTGGGGGGGAAATGAGCCGTCTTCCCCAGAGTCAGACAAGAACATCGGGACCCTTCTCATCTCTGTGTGTGCATGTGGTAAATACACCGCTCACAACATGTAAATAAGACCGTTTTGGAGTTGTTGGTAAGTTGATTTTGTTACTTTTAATGGTAGGATAACGGTCCGTATCCACTTCTGGTCATAATGTGCAAACTGGCTAGCGAGCTGCGGGTCTCTCTCTCTCTCTCTCTCTCTCTCTCTCTCTCTGTACTGCACACAGAGAGGGGAAGGATACCCATCTTCTAGTCTGACTCCGGGGAAGATGGCAAATAAGCTAATTTCCCCAAAAGTTGGTGTGTTCCTTTAATCCTTCCGGAGGTGAATATGTGTGTAACTACGCTGTCCGGCAGCGTGGCTACATGATCGGAAGATCACCCGGTCAAGGCTGCTGTCGGAAAGTGGTGTTGTTGTCCAGCAGGGGGCACTCTGTCCTCTGGACTTGTCAGTAACAATGCCCCTGTTACGGATGAGATGCTAAACCGAGGTCCTGACTGAATTCGGTCATTAAAGAACCCAGGGCGCTTATTGTAAAGAGTAGGGGGCTCCCCGACGTTCCTGGCCAAATTCCCAATCAGGTCTCTGACATCAAGGCCACATAATCATCCCTCCCCCAGGGTTTCCCATTAATTACCTAGACTGTGGCAGCCCACCACAGTCTAATTAGTCCCGCCACAGTTGTATAATGAACCCAAATCTTTTTTTTATTAGATTTTTTTTTATATATATATATATAAAGTTTGCCAATAGGGATGTATCAGTAGTATTGGCAGTGGTAGTAGTCGTAATAGTAATCCACTATATTTTTTTATTTTCTAAAAAATAAACCAGTTCAACACAGGTAACCACTTTTGCTTAATTTCTTGGATGGCTCAAATGTCTGCTCTAGTCCAGTGGTTCCCAAACCTCTCCTCGAGACACCCCAGCCGTTCCATGTATTTGTTAAATTACACCACCAGCACACCTTGATTCAACTAATAAAGGGCTAGTTAAGTTTAATCAGGTGTGCTGGTGGTGGAATTTAACAAATACATTGAACGGCTGGGGTGCTTCGAGGAAAGGATTGGGAAGCACTAGTCTAGTCGATTTTGAGCACAAAGTTCATCATAGATGAACTTTCCTGTTTGCGGACGACTCAGCCCTGCTGGTCTCTGACAAGAACAAGTTACAGGTTGAAAAAGCCCTCAGCTCGGAACTAGGCAAAATCTGCATATGGCTCGCCGACAACAAACTATCATTACACCTGGGCAAAACAGAGTCCATTCTCTTCGGTTCAAATAACAAACTCAGCAAGACCGACGGCTTCTCGGTTACAGTGGGTGACAATATTATCACAAGGAAAGATGAAATTACCTACCTGGGTTCCATCCTAGAGGCTAATTTTCCTGTGACAAAATGGCATCCAATGTAATAAAAAAAGTCAACCAACGAACGCGATTCTTGTACCGGATCTCCTCTCTGGTAAACAAGAATACCCTGAAGACTCTAGCAGGAGCACTCATTCAAGGGTACTACGACTATGCTTGCACCTCATGGTACCAAAGCACCTCAAAGGCACTAAAAAACAAATTACAAACATCTCAAAACAAGCTAGTCAGACTACTGCTTGACCGGACTCGTAGAACCCACCTCACCCCTGCCCACTTTGACTTAGAGGCTTAGAGTAGACGACAGAGTACAGCAACTTGCAATGGGCCTGGTCTACAAGATACACTACGCGACCAAGGTACCCATGTACATGTCAAAATACTTCCCAAAGGTCAGTGAATACCACGATCACAACACCAGAGGGAGCTCCACAAATCATGTAAAACCCAGATTCGGCTCAAACAAGGGACTAAACACGTTTCGCAATTATGCCACATCAATGTGGAACGCCCTACCCACAGCTGTAAAGGAATGTGAATCACTACCCACTTTCAAAAACACTCTCAAAAAACACCTACGTGAGACTGCAATTCGAAACTGGCCCCTACAAATGTCCTAACCTAGTTGTACAGTAAATGACCAAGTAAGGCTTTGTCAGTATTCCAATGTACAGTGTAAAATGTGTGTGTGTCCCCTACCCAACCCCCCCCCCCCCCCCCCCACCTCCAATGTACAGCCCTCACCCACCCACCCAACCCCACCCCACCCACCCAACCTCCTCCAATGTACAGTTTCTACGCCAAATGTATATACACTCTTTTTCTGGACACTTTTGTATCACAAACAGTACTGTATTTGCAAATCTGATATGTCATAAATGTATAGATGTAGCAGTACTGTCTATCTGTATGTCATGTATGTCATATATGTCATTACGAATTGAAAATGGGGGACCCTGATGTAAACAAGACGAAAGTCTTTCTCTGGTCTGCATCCCCTTAACAATTGTATGTATTGAGCTGTACTGTACTGTACCCATTCTGCAATCTGTTAATAAAGTTTTCAATCAATCAATCAATCAATCAATCAATCAATCAATCAATAGATCTAGCCTCTTTATTTTGCTCTCAAAGTGCACCAGATTGATGCATTTAACTTTAAAATGTACAAAAAAATCTGTCTCCTGAGCCGTTCAGCCATTGTGTAGTGTGATGTGTGCCGGGTGCCAGTGTGTGGCAGCCATTGAGCCTGCCGCCGGCGTAGCCCAAGGTTGGGTGCTACCAGTGGTGGTGAAGGAGGCAATTTCCACCCTACACTGTAAAGTGCATAGAGTGTCTAGAAAAGCGCTATATAAATGCAAGTAATTATTAATTAATTCATTATTACGTGATTGCATGAAGCGCTGCAACGCTGAAAAAGAGCATACGATGCTCAGCAAGTCTTCCCTGGGGGGTAAATAAAGGTTTGGCATCATATCTCATGGTGGTGTATTGGTCACAGAATAGATAATAACAGGGACCTTTCTGTGTCAGGGGTTGTGCAGCAGGCAGCATCGCTGGGGATGGAGCCACGGTCTTCTGTGGTTTCTCTTCCTCTGCCGAAGCATTTTCATCCTTTTTCTCTTTGCTTTTCTTATGTTGTTTCTTCTCTTTTCTCAGCCTCTGCTTCTCCTCTTTGGTAAGTTCCTTTCCTTCATTCTTCAGCGTCAGTCGAGTGGAGGAGAGATGGGGGAAAATAACATGACATGTAGTTAAACTTTATCCACAAGGCGACAAAGCAGGTTGATTATTCCTCAGTGGCAAAACTCTGCATTTTTTTTTTATAAAACCCATACAGACCTTTGAGCGTGCAATGTCTTCTTTGTTCTCAAGTCCATCTGCAAGAGAGTCATGTATGTCACAAATGTAACAGTACTGTATATCTGTATAAGGTTTTCAATCAATCAACCAATCAATCCCAAACCCCTCCAATGTACAGTTTCTTCCCCCTCAAATGTATATACTCTCTTTTTTAGAAACTCTGTCTCTTAACACTTTGCCGCCCGACCACGTATAAATACGGGTTTCGAATCCATGCGTTGTGGACAGAATCACGTATAAAGCCGTGGCAAGTTGTTATTGCTTTTATTCCATTTTAATAACCCGGTCAAGGTCGCGGATCGGCACTGCATTATATTCCCTAGTCTGTGAAATCAAGAACGTGCAATACCGGCCAGATCCTCTTAGGGGCGCTATCGCTCCACTGCAGTATGCCCTGTGGGCGAATGGAAAACTTTTTTCCCCTTTCAATGGAGTATTTTAGTACCCGGATCCTGGATATGCAGCATGTACCGTGGATTACGTTTCGAATCGCAGATTTCACCATGGAATAAGGGGATTTATCATCAGTCAATGGACATATCGATCTACAAGATGCCGATCGATAACAGGGAAATGCTCGGGGGTATCCCACCGGCTTATGGTAAGATCTTTT